>NC_135236.1:497290508-497954008 GCF_051348905.1 Ranitomeya variabilis | reverse complement strand
TCCTTGATCAAATGGAAGTGGATGTGAAGGCTCTGGGCCCTGAATGTGTGAAAGCAATAGAAACTACGCTGTGGGAAAATCAGGCCGCATTCGCCCGTCACGACGAAGATTTCGGCTGTACTGAAGCCATCACGCATGAGATACCAACTGGGGAAGCTCGTCCAATTCGAGAACGATACCGGCAGATCCCGCCCAAGATGTATCAAGAGGTGAAAACATTACTGAGGCAGATGCTGGATTCAGGAGTGGTGCAGAGTAGTCAGAGCCCTTGGGCAGCCCCAGTGGTGCTTGTCAAGAAAAAGGATGGGACCATCCGGTTCTGTGTAGATTACAGGAAACTCAATGCCTGCACTGTTCGAGACTCGTATCCGTTGCCTTGCATCGAGGAATCCTTGACAGCGTTGGGGAAAGCCAAGTACTTCTCCACCCTGGACCTAGCAAGCGGATACTGGCATGTAGCCGTGGCAGAGAAAGACAAAGAGAAAACCGCCTTCTTCCTCCCTATGGGGCTGTTTGAGTTTAACCGGATGCCCTTCGGGCTCTCCAATGCTCCAGGCACATTTCAACGGCTGATGGAAAAGTGTTTGGGAGACTTAAATTTTGAGGCTACCCTGATCTATCTGGATGACATCATTGTGTTTTCGGCCTCATTCAAAAAACACCTTGCCGGCTTGGACAGGTACTTGGAAGACTGCGGGCTCATAACCTGAAGGTGAAGCCAAAGAAGTGCCACCTCTTCAAGAGAAAGATCGAGTACCTGGGCCACATAGTGTCACAAGATGGAGTTCTACCCTCGCCAGAAAAAGTGGCTGCTATCCAGAAGTGGCCAGTCCCTCGAACAGTGAGAGAACTCCAGGCCTTCCTGGAACTCGCTGGGTACTACCGCCGGTTTGTTAAAGACTTTGCAAAGGTGGCGGGTCCTCTTAATGAGTTGTTGAGGGGGACCGCTGGAGTGCCAAAGACCCAGCACATCCCCTGGGCACAGGGACAAGATGAGGCCTTCCAGGCTATAAAGAATGCCCTTACCTCAGCCCCGATTTTTGGCCTACGCAGACTTTGATCAACCATTCCTGTTGTACACAGATGGTAGCCTTCATGGACTCGGTGCAGTACTTTCTCAGATACAGGATGGACATGAGAGAGTCATCATGTATGCTAGCAGGTCCCTGCGAGACAGCGAAAGAAACCCTCACAATTACAGCTCCTTCCGGTTAGAGCTACTGGCCCTGGTGTGGGCCATGACAGAAAAGTTTGCAGGCTTCCTGACAGGTGCCAAGGTTCAAGTTCGAACAGACAATAATCTCCTGGCCCACCTTGAGAATGCTAAATTGGGGGCCTTGGAACAACGGCGGGTGGCTCGCCTAGCCAAGTTCGACTTTACCATCCGTTATCGCTCTGCTATCGAAAACGGAAATGCTGATGGGCTGTCAAGAGTGACTGTGGAGACTCCAGTGGGAGAACTTGATGAGCAACTCGAAGAGAAAGAAACCCCAGACTTTCATAAGTTTAAGCCCCCAATGGTTGCGGCCCAGTCAAGAAGGGAGGCCTGCGCATTACCCCGGTCCCTGGGGCGAACCAATGAGGAATGGGGACACGTTCAGGATGAAGACGAAGGGCTGAGACAGATGAAATGGTGGGTAACTCAAAAGCGGAAGCCTGGCAAACAAGAGAGAGATGATCTGGACTCTGAAATGAGGAGTGTGTTACACCAGTGGGATAGACTGGAAGTGCGAGAGTCAGTGCTATATCGTAAAAGGCAACAGCCAAAAGATATGGAAGTAAGGTGGCAAGTGGTCATCCCAGGAAGAATGGCTCAAGAAGTAGCTAAAGAAGCCCATGAATTTGGAGCACACTTCGGCCCCACAAAGACCTACCAATGGTTACAGCAGTATGTGTATTGCCCCCGGTTGGAGTTTGTGGTGGAAGAGGTTTGCTGGCAATGTCGAGTATGTGACCTCATTAAGAGTACTGAACAGAGGGCACCCATCCAAACCATACAAACTAAGGAACCGCTAGAAGTCTTGATGATCGACTATCTCCTCGTGGGACACTCGGCCTGGGGGCTGCAATACTGTTTGGTGATGACCGATCATTTCTCTAAGTTCGCAGTAGTCACTCCGACTAGAGATCAGACTGCGGAATCGGCAGCGAGAGCCATCTGTCAAGACTTCATCTGGGTGTATGGGTGCCCAAAGCGCATCCACTCCAACCAAGGCGCATGTTTCCAAGGCAAGGTGATGGAAGAATTGTATTGTATGTATTGCATCGAGCGGTCCCGGACCACCCCTTACCACCCTCAAGGCAACGGAGCTTGTGAACGCTTCAACCGAACCTTACTTCAAATGCTGAGAACGTTGGAGGAGGATAAGAAGGCGTGTTGGCCAGACTATCTGCCGGAATTGGTCTGGACCTACAACAATCGGGTCCACTCCACCACAAGTTATACCCCCTATCTACTGTTGTTTGGAAGAGCTGGACGAGAGATCATTGAGCTGAATTTGGAACAGCCAGATGAGCTGATGGAGAGAACTGTCACCTCATGGGTGAAAGAACATCGGCAACGATTGCAAACGATACGGCGGTTGGCGGGTCAGCAGCTGCAAGAAAAAGAACATATGGGCAGCAAACCGACTCAAGAGTTACCCCTCCAACCTGGAGACCGAGTATTAGTCAGAGAGAAACGCCCCAAGGGAAAACTAAGTGAGAGATGGGAAGTACAGCCGTACAAAGTTATCGAGCGAGTGTATGCTAACAGCCCTGTCTACAAGGTACAGACTGAGACTGGGGCATCCACCCCTAGAGTACTTCACAGAAATATGCTGCGGCCTTGCCGGTCTGAGGTCTGTTCTACACCATTGTCACCTGAAGGCGCTACTCCACTTCCTGAATCTGTCATGCCTGATGGTGAAATCGATGATGAGTGGTGGACCGTCCCACACAGAGACGGTAATCCCATGGATGTACCGGTACCGCCATGCGGGGACGAGACCAGACAAGAGCTCACAATGTCTCCTGCAACAAGTGTTCCTCTGGCAGATAGTCAAGCCTTGCCTGACAGCCAAGAGCTTCGGAGATCCCAGAGGTCTAATGCAGGGGTTCCACCAGTCCTTTATGTAGAACAGTGTGCTCTGTCTGTTTTTGCAACTTTATTGCCTCTATAGGTGCTGTTTCCACATTGAACGTTCCTCCATTACACTTTGACCTTGATGCTGTGATGTCCGAGGACGACCATCATTCAGAAGGCTGGCATGTAAGAGGGTGGTGCTGTTATGGACAGTAAGGAACACGCTGTCACTTTAAGAGGCTGTACCCCGTTGTCTGGCGTCTTGGAATGTTCTGCTTCTCCCCTGCAATAGTCAGTGTGATGAACTGGTCGGTGCAGAGTGCAGGTGTGGAGCTGGAGCAGCGTGTGTGAGCTGAGGCTGCTGCAGAGGGGACTTTTTGTGCTGATAGCTGAAAAAGAGAAGAACTGTGTCCTGATATAGCTGCAAGAGAGCCACGTAGATACAGAGAAAGGGATTAACAGTTTCCAGGAGCATCCCTAGGATCCAGAAGGAGAAGACCACGCTTCACAGAGCTGACAGAAAGCCGTGCGCACCACCATATTAGACTGCTGGGGGCCCCCTGGGACTGGAGCTGAATCTCCAACATCACTGTGAGTTTGTTCCTGTTTGGTGCACCTGTTAGGGCCTAGTGTAGGCTTCAATAGTCAGTACACGGGAGCCGTGTGGCCTGCTTAATAAAGGCCAGGGAGGTTATACGTAGAGTAGCATCATCACCTGTTTATTGTTTACATTTGCTGGTTAGACATATTTTGAGTCTGTAATAGTTGGAGCACCGTGCTATTTTACGGGAAAGATAACGTTTACAACTCTTGTAAATTGTCTTTTGCCATTGTATACCCGTTTGCATCTTCCTCATTCACTTCATCCCTTCCAATAAATCTACCCTTTGTTGTTTGCACCTCATCTTGTGTACAGTAGTCTTCCTGCACTGTGGTGGTCCCCCGACCATCGCTTCACCTTCATCCACATTTAGAGCCCTGCTGCCTGGAGAAAATGAACTTTAGTCCCCCTGGCAGTGGGGCTCTAAGTGCAGGCGCCAGGCAATTTCAGAACGCAATTAACCTGCAGATATACTGTATCTATAGGTAATAGCAATTTTACCTGACAGGTTACCTTTAACATTTAGTATCCATAGTATGTTGCTGGTCATGTGACTCCATTGACATGCATTCTATTCTGCAATTCAGATATGGCACACTTCGACAGGGTTGCCAAACGTCCAGAAATGCATGGACAGTCCATAAAAATAAGGCACTTTTTTCCCTACCCGTAACATTTTTTTTATGCGTCTGGGATTTTTTCAAGCTTCAGAAACTTGTACAGAATTTTAAGACCATATTTATCACCCTTTTACAGTTCACAGTGAATGCAGCTAATGTATTCGCATGAGATTTATGGTCTGTAGACATCTATCACTCATAGCCTTAATAATTTATTAGTCATCTAATGTGTCTGTAAAAAGTAGGCTGTCCATGATTTTTTGAAATGCTGTCCAGAAAAAATAAAGTTGGTAACCCTGTACAGTGATCTTTGGCAATATGACCTGTGTTGAGGCTAAACTTGCTGCATAGACCCAGCTGAAATTTTAGAGTACAGTGGTATTTGTAAGAAAACATGGTTAACAGAATGTATTACATTAAATTAAAAAAAATGTAAGATACTCTTTTAAAGCTAAACTTGAGGGAGTAGAAGATGTGGAGAGAGGAATTCCTATACAGTCAGTCATGGCCGAAAGTGTTGGCATCCTTGAAATTGTTCCAGAAAATGAAGTATTTCTCCTAGAAAATGATTGCAATGACACTTTTTGATATACACACAT
Organism: Ranitomeya variabilis; assembly: GCF_051348905.1. NCBI lineage: Eukaryota > Metazoa > Chordata > Amphibia > Anura > Dendrobatidae > Ranitomeya > Ranitomeya variabilis. Next base: position 497,949,124 of record NC_135236.1, on the reverse strand, counting down.
TTTTATTTCCTTTGTGTGTGTATTGGAGCAAAGGCAAATTGGACATAAATTCACACAAAACCCCCAAAATAGGCTGGAAAAAATTGTTGCCACTATCAACTTAATATGTACCGTATTTTCCGGCGTATAACACGACTTTTTAACCCCTAAAAATTGTCCCAAAAGTCGGGGGTCGTCTTATACGCCGGGTACGGCGTGTGCAGGGAGCGATCCTGGATGTTCCCAGGGTCTGAAGGAGAGGAGACTCTCCTTCAGGCCCTGGGATCCATATTCATGTTAAAAATAAAGAATAAAAATAAAAAATATGTATATACTCACCCCTCCGAGAAGCCTGGCTCTCACCGGTGTAAGCGTCTGCCTCCGTTCCTAAGAATTGCAGAGTGTGAAGGACCTTCGATGACGTCACGGTCAGGTGACTGGTCACATGAGCGGTCACGGACCAATCACAGGCCAGTCACCTGACCGTGACATCATCGAGGGTCCTTCATGCTGCAATTCTTAGGAACGGAGGCAGACGCTTACACCGGTGAGAGCCAGGCTTCTCGGAGGGGTGAGTATATACATATTTTTTATTTTTATTCTTTATTTTTAACATGAATATGGATCCCAGGGCCTGAAGGAGAGTCTCCTCTCCTTCAGACCCTGGGAACCACACGCCGTATAAGATGACTGGGCGTATAAGATGACCCCAGTCTTATACAGCGGGCATATCCCAAATTCCATATTTTATATGGAAAAGTTGGGGGTCGTCTTATACGCCCAGTCGTCTTATACACCAGAAAATACGGTAGTTGCACACCCTTTGGAATAAATAACTGCAATTAATCACTTCCTATAACTAACAAGCTTTTTACACCTCTCAACTGGAATTTTGGACCACTCTTCTCTTGAAAACTGCTCCATGTCTCTCATATACGAAGGGTGACTTCTCCCAACAGCAATTATAAGATCTCTCCACAGGTGTTCAATGGGACTTAGATCTAGACTCATTGCTGGCCACTTCAGAACTCTCCAGCACTTTGTTTCCATTCAATTTGGCGTGCTTCTTGAAGTATGCTTGGGGTCATTGTCCTGCTGGAAGAACTATCAAATCCAGATTTCTGACACTGGGCACTACATTGCAACCAAAAATCCTTTGGTAATCTTCAGATTTCATGATGCCTTGCACAGATAAGGCATCCAGTGCCAGAGGCAGAACAACCCCCCAAAAATCTTTCAACCTTCATCATATTTGACTGTAGTTACAGTGTTCTTTGTGTGCCTCATTCAATTTTTGGTAAACAGTAGAATGATGTGCTTTAACAAAAAGCTCTATATTGGTCTTATCTGTCACAAGACACTTTCTCTAAAAAATGTTGGCTCACCCACGTACATTTTGGGTAACTGCAGCCTAGCTTTTTTATGTCTGTGTCAGCAGTGGGGTCCTCCTGGGTCTCCTGCCATAGCATTTAATTTCATTGAAATGTCGATGGATAGTTTATACTGGCACTGATGCACCCAGAGCCTGCAGTACAGCTTGAATTTCCTTGGAACTTGATTGGGGCTGCTTATCCACCATCTGGAATATCCTCTGTTGCAACCTTTCATCAATTTTCATCTGCCATCCACATCTAGGGAGATTAACTACAGTGCCATGAGTTGTAAACTTCTGGAGATTGTTGACATTTTTCAAGACAATTCTCTTCTCCTTTTTTTCCATGATTAGTGTAGCACACACAGACACACAAAGCAAAGATTGAGTCAACTTCTCCCTTTTTTATCTGGTTTCAGGTGTCAATTTCATATTACCCACACCGGTTACTTGCCACAGGTAAGTTTGATCTAGCATCACATGTTTAAATCAAAGTGGTTTACCGACAGTTTTGGAAAAGTGTCAACAATTTTGTCTGGCTCATTTTTGGGATTTAGTGTGAAATTATGTCCAAAATGCCTTTTTGTTCCTCTGGGGGTTTTTTGTGTTGTTCCAATAAACATAAAATAGATGTGCAAGATAACCACCACATACAGTATGCCCTTTCCTTCCTCCCTGTTCTAACGAAGTGGTCTGGGTATAATAAGCATACATGTCAAACATTAAGAAATACAATGTATGTCTAGAAATCTAGAAGACCTATCACATATGAACTACAGATTTACGATAACTCCCAACATGTAAAATAGACTATAGTAGTAGTATACAAATACTTGGAAGACCTCACCAGAGGAGTTAAAAAGTAGGTGGACAAACCTAAAAGTAAAACAACAGGAGTGATGGCATAGCAAGAGAAACATGACCTCAGAATGGTGCTTACCCAACCAAATATGTTTCACCATTGCTTTTTCAGGGCTTGTGACATATTTATTTATGCTGTCTCTTGTGGCATTACTTGTTTATTCATCTTGTGAAATCTGCCTTATTCCACTAACAGTTTTTTTTGAATGTTAAGAGTTATTTTAAGTCTGTGGTGAACACTGTATAAGTCTTTTAGACTTCTGGACATACATTGTATTGCTTATTTTTTGACATGTTGCTTATTCCACCTGGCCCATGCTGTTACATCATTTGTGATGGTATCTTTATTCATAGAATTGTGTGCATATTTTATTTTAAACAATGTATGCATCTATTTTATTATCCACATTGTATATCAATAAAGTGAGCCATTTTTATAATGTATGTGGTTTGCTTACTTATTTGATGCTAAATATTTGACAAAATGTTTGTGCATTTTTTGAAGCACAAGCTGCGGATTATATATATTTACATATACACACATATTTATATATGCACACACATTAAAAATCTGGTGAACGGTCTGTACTACAACTAATTGAGGCAAGGTATGCCAGAATTTTATAGAGTATCATACTAAATCTCAGTATGTATTAAAAATATCCACTAATGTAAAAGGTAATAATTGATGCAGGGTGGTGGTAGAAAAAAATAATACATCCCACTTACTAATGCCGCTCCTCTGCACTATGTTCCCAGGCATCAACACCAAGTGGGGGTTTTACGTGACAGCTGCAGGCAATCAGTGGACGCTGCAGCCTTTACAGCCTGTACAAACTGGCAATTATAATGTTCTTTAAAGAGTACTTTTCAGCTTTTCTGACATGTCTCCTTTGATAAAAAAATTCAATTTTTTATGAAATAATACCACTTCACTGATAATAAGGATTCTGCTGTGCAATCCACTTGTTTTTCCTCCTAAAAATATATGGACATCACCAGTTGTGAGTGTCTGTAGGCCAGGGATGGGGAATCTTTTACCTGCTAAGGGCCATTTGGATATTTATACCATTCTTCGAGGGCCGTGCAAATTGTGCCCCAACTCCGCCCACAAAGTATGTCTTGACGCTGATACTGGTGTCAGGACATAACCTTTCATTCCATACGCCTCAGCATTCAGTAGTGAACATTACGTGCTCACAGAACAAGAAGAAGAAATACAGCTGACGAACCAAGAACTGCGGTTTCCAGGAATATGCCCAGGGGCCAGATAAAAAAGTCATTGAGAGCCGTAAACCGCCTGCAGTTCTCCACCCCTGATTTCGCCACTGTCCAATCATCACTGACAGTATTGGACACTGGAGTGACACACCCCTTTGACAAGGAGAATAGTGATGCCCAGTTGTCAACTTAAACATGAGTTACGTGGATTTTTTTGTAGTGCTACTGATTGATTTTAACTATTGAATGATGCAGTACACAAAATTACATACATCTAAATGTCTGCTGTATCTTAACAGTTATCAATCTGCTACCAAAAAAGTCAATATACCAAGGCTTATTCATAAACATCCAGTAGGAGTAAAAGGGGAACATACAGTGCCTTGCGAAAGTATTCGGCCCCTTGGAACTTTTCAACCTTTTCCCACATATCATGCTTCAAACATAAAGATACCAAATCTAAATTTTTGGTGAAGAATCAACAAGTGGAACACAATTGTGAAGTTGAACAAAATTTATTGGTTATTTTAAATTTTTGTGTAAATTCAAAAACTGAAAAGTGGAGCGTGCAATATTATTCAGCCCCTTTACTGTCAGTGGAGCATACTCACTCCAGAAGTTCATTGTGGATCTCTGAATGATCCAATGTTGTCCTAAATGCCTAATGATGATAAATATAATCCGCCTGTGTGTAATCAAGTCTCCGTATAAATGCACCTGCTCTGCGATAGTCTCAAGGTTCTGTTTGAAGCACAGAGAGCATCATGAAGACCAAGGAACACAACAGGCAGGTCCGTAATACTGTTGTGAAGACGTTTAAAGCCGAATTTGGATACAAAATGATTTCCAAAACTTTAAACATCCCAAGGAGCACTGTGCAAGCAATCATATTGAAATGGATGGAGCATCATACCACTGCAAATCTACCAAGACCCCGCCGTCCCTCTAAACTTTCATCTCAAACAAGAGAAGACTGATCAGAGATGCAGCCAAGAGGCCCATGATCACTCTGGATGAACTGCAGAGATCTACAGCTGAGGTGGGACAGTCTGTCCATAGGACAACAATCAGTCGTACACTGCACAAATATGGCCTTTATGCAAGAATGGCAAGAAGAAAGCCATTTCTCAAAGATATCCATAAAAAGTGTTGTTTAAAGTTTGCAACAAGAAACCTGGGAGACACACCAAACATGTAGAAGAAGGTGCTTTCTTCAGATGAAGCCAAAATCAAACTTTTTGGCAACAATGCCAAAGGATATGTTTGGCGTAAAGGCAACACAGCTCATCACCCTGAACACACCATCCGAACTGTCAAACATGATGGTGGCAGCAACATGGTTTGGGCCTGCTTTTCTTCAGCAGGGACAGGGAAGATGGTTAAAATTGATGGGAAGATGGATGGAGCCAAATACAGGACCATTCTTGAAGAAAACCTGTTGCAGCCTGCAAAAGACCTGAGACTGGGACGGAGATTTGTCTTCCAACAAGCCAATGATCCCAAACATAAAGCAAAATCTACAATGGAATGGTTCACAAATAAACATATCCAGGTGTTAGAACGGCCAAGTCAAAGTCCAGACCTCAATCCAATTGAGAATCTGTGGAAAGAGCTGAAAACTGCTGTTCACAAGCGATCTCCATCAAACCTCACTGAGCTCGAACTGTTTGCCAAGGAAGAATGGGCAAGAATTTCAGTCTCTCGGTGTACAAAACTGATAGAGACATACCCCAAGTGACTTGCAGCTGTAATCGCAGCAAAAGGTGGAGCAACAAAGTATTAAGTTAAAGGGGCCGAATAATATTGTACGCCCCACTTTTCAGTTTTTGAATTTCCACAAAAATTTAAAATAAGCAATAAATTTAGTTCAACTTCAAAATTGTGTTCCACTTGTTGATTCTTCACAAATAATTTACATTTGGTATCTTTATGTTTGAAGCATGACATGTGGGAAAAGGTTGAAAAGTTCCAGGGGGCCGAATACTTTCACAAGGCACTGTATCTCAGAGTTCTAAGAACTGATGTTGCCCTATTATTTTATAATGGGGAATACAAGTAGTGGTATTTAGTAAATCAGAACTGTCAGGAGAGCTGACACGTTCTCTTTGAGGATGTTCTACTGCACTAAATAGTACTAGTGACGCTAAAAGGCAGAATCACTCAGTTTTATGCAAAAAAATGAATTTTTTATTAAGGAGCTTGATGGAATGAAAACTAAATAATCTCACTTCTTATCATTTATATTAAATAACAAAATGTGAAACCAAATAAACAAAAAAAGATGTAAAACAATCTATTTTCTATTAGGCATAATGTGTTGCCCTAGGGGAAGACTGCACTAGCTATCTCCTTAAAGCAATAATTCTGTTCACATCATGTTTAGCTGACAATTCTACTTGTTCTTCACAATGCCTGGAGCTTTTTTCCTAATTGACTCTTAAATACAATGAATTGATTATTTAGCTTCTGAAATAGTTGCAAACAATAGGGAATATCTACAAGCTATAAATAGGAAACCAGAAAATTAAAAGCGGGCGCTGACAGATTTTACATTTGCCTTCTATGCTGTTGTGGTAGAATTGTAGCTTCTAAAAGGCGCACATTCTGTTCTGGTATAATAGCATATGTTCTACATTCAGATCATGTATTGCTATGGCTTTTATGTGCTTAGAAGAATATTATGTTTGTCAGTACTTGAACCAAGCAGCTCTTCCCTCTGAGCAATTCAGGTTGCTGGACAGTTCCATGCTAACTCAAATACCTGTATTGGTTCTGGTTGGCTCCACCCTGACTGAACACCCTATTTAAACCTGGCATTGCATTCCTTTCCTTGTGAGATTATTGAGCTACCAGACTCTAGTCAAGCTTCCTTTCACCTGCTCCTTCATTCTAAGATTATACTGCTGCTTCCGTGTACCGACTCCTTGGCTATCCCTGACTACTCTATGTGCTGCTCCTTTAAGATACATTGCTGCTCCTGTGTACCGACTCCTTGGCTATCCCTGACTACGTTACCTGCCGGCCGATGCTGACCCTAGTTGTTCCAGTACTACTACTCCTACCCAGGTCATGACAATGGGACAGAAATGTGGATAATATGTGGTTTCTCTGCTTTGCTGAAGAAGATCCAAAAATTCCAGTAGACATGATAAAACTTGATGCAGTTTTATTAATAATGCATTTCAGTCTTTCAACTTCTTCATCAGAAAGAAGACGGATGACTTCAAAATGCGTTGATAATAAAAGCATATCAAGTTTTATTGCGCATCCAGAATTTTCCTTTGAATCTTCAGTGGAGCGCCCCCAGACGCAGGGCCGCGGGGCACTCGGCACCGGGCTTCTCTGTCTCAGTTCTGGGGTTGTCACGGTGGCTAGACCCGGTCCGTGACCCTGCTAAGGGGCGTCCAAAGAAGGTTGTAAGTGGTGGTGCAGGTCGCGATGAATAACGAGGACACGGGGTTGCAGTCTCTTTACCTCTTTACTGAAGGCTTCAGGATCCTCAATCCAGAGCACTGTTAACCGGGCTAGCTTAGTCCGGCCGGTCCGAATGCACATCCAGAGTTCCCTTTGCAGGTGGAAATCGGTGCCTACCAACTAGCGCTTGTGTGTTGTAGTACTTCCCTGCTGAGCACCACGGGATAGTCCTCACAACTGTTGTGTCTGTTTCTGATGTTCCCTCACAACTGATTCTGATGTTCTTCTCCGTCCCCCAGATGATATGGATAGGACGCACCCGTATGACGGGAAGGCCTGGAGTTCTTCCGGGACCCTGGCGTCGCCCCTCTCCCACAGTTGCCCCCTATGTCTTCTTAGGTGATTTTGGTGAGACAGCCAACCTAAAATCAACTGTCCTGCCTCTGTTTGAAGTATTGCTTGGAGCCTAATACTTCCTCGGCATTCTGGCCACCGGCTACGGGCCTCAATAGGATGTTGCCTCAATCTTACAGCACGACTCCTACTGGTGTTATCTCCTTTTTGCTTTGATCTCGTTTCTCACTCTCCACAATAAACCTCGCTTCTTGTCCTTTCTTGAGATACCGCCGCGATGTAGTGCAGGCGCGGTTCCTTAACGTTCTTTCCTGTTTGCTAGGCCTCTGTCAGGATCCCACCCCTGACAGGGACCCCCCTGAATCTTCCCCTGCAACACCCTCTGCCACAGGATGTTGCCTGGTTCCAACCCAGTCAGCTTCTCTCTAACTTCCTATCCAACCCCCAGTTTTACCAGATTGTGAGGAGTGGCCTAATACATTGCGCCCTTAGCTCCCCCTGGAGGCCAGACTATGAAGTGTATTGGTGTCTGTGATACCTGGTCAGGTGAACTCCTTCAGTGCCATCAGACGTACCATCACTCCCCTTAGTGGCGGAGCGATGTTACTGCAACGACCAGATCTCTGGGGCGCTGCATTCAGCAGTACAGGGGAACCACATATTATCAACACTTCTGTCACTTTATGGCTTGTTTACCTGTGGATCTGCAGCAGCTGATTTATTCAAGCTTCATTATTGTTGTGTGAAACACAATGGCACCAGGTGAGCAATTACCTGCTATTACACCTCGTCTTTTATCGGATAAGACCCTATTGTGCTTCTCTGTGCCCCAGTTGTGTCCTGCATTAAAAGAATATTATGGACGAGTTCACCTTGTGTAGCAGAAAGTGAACCAAAATTCTGTCCATGATTTTAAATTGTGCACCTATTGACCAGCGCAGGTGGGCAACTGTCGACCAGCCCCAGTGTGTGATCTCACCATATCGGAAATAAGTATGTGCTCATTTCATCAATGCTGGTTAGGCTGTGAGGCATACACATGATTTCAATGTACTCAACCTGTCCAATCTGTGAGCAAAAAAGGCATCAGTTGGCAGTAACACCACACATGGTGCTTAAACAAACTAGGTGTACAGACACTTATTAAATATTTCCACAAATAAATGATGTTGACTATTTATGGTGATCACCAAACTACAACATGCTTACTTTGGATACATCATACGCAGACAGTAATCAATGGAGAAGGACATCATGGTTGGAAGAATAGGAGGAACAAGGTGTTGAGGAAGACCAGCAAGCTGATGGATTGATACTAGCAAGATAATGGCAGAGAAGACCTTGGTAGACCTATCTAGGCTTGCACAAGATTGATTTTCCTACAATCTTGTTTAGCTATCAAGCTGCCATGGCCCCAGATCGAGCCCAAGGCCGTTCAAAGAAGAAAAAGGGAATCTTTTGCCTAATTGTAGAAAGTGACTAAAGCGTGTGTAGCCTGCATGTTAGATGGACATCCTAGTAGTCAGGCCATGACTGCTAAACATTTTACTATTCGGCATGTCATACATTGGTAGCTGGTGTATGAAGACAAGAAAACATTTGACGGCACATTGCATGATCCTTGGGCTTTTAGCAGTTACCTTTGCCGCATCATTATAACTAAGGTGGTGTCGATTTCATTTACCCTCAGTCTGTAATACAGCTGCTAGAATATAATTGTAGCAGGTTAATGAGATTTCTATGTCTATTAATGTAATAAACCAAACATTTTTGGAACAGATGCTAATGTAAGTCTGAATACCAGATCCAGAAATGATGCCTAATTATACTAATTTGTTCCACCTGTCTGCAAATTTGCACTTGCTAATATCGAAATGAGATTTTCAGAGCCTCTTTTCACCTGGGTAATAACCAAATGCCCCTTGTAAATTGATTCCTTGAGTTAGATACATGAATCAGTTCCCAGGACCTACTTAGTCAATGTCCCATGTGTGTATATGCCTGATACAGCTACTTATCACAAGTACAGCTTTTCACAGAAGATCATCAGGTTAGTTTATATCAGTAAATCAAAGGTCATGATAAAATCTGACAGCCGACATGACTAATGTGTTTATAGATAATCTAAATTAAAGGGTTATTCTCATGATTGATTTTCAGAAGTGCACCACTCCCGTGCAGGATTGCTAATAATCCAGCAATTCCAAGACAGTCTTTAAAAATAAAGCACTTTTTTGCTTTGTCCATAACATTTTGAAGGCATCCGTAAGTTTTTTGGAGCTGACAGTAATTTATACAGATTATTTTGACTGTAATTATAATTTTAAAGTTTACAGTGAATGCAGCTAATCTCTACAGATCAGAATTACGTATGTTCATGATTTATTGATAAGCTGCCCATAAAAAAATTGAAAAGTCAAGTTAGCAACCCTGCTCCTCTGCCTCCCACCTCTTTGGTCATCAGGGGCAGTGCACTCCTGAAGATGGACAGTTCAGACAAACGGCAAAGTTGAGGATCTGGTATGAACTGCGCATACTCCAATACTGCTAACAGAGTAAGCTTTTGCCCCACAGCATCGGAGGGGCCCTAAAGCTGGTCAGATTCAGACAGCTTCAGAACAGCCCTCATAAGATATATCTAAAAGATTTTACAATTGTTGCGCTCTTTACCTAGCAAACTGACCACCTCATATAGACTGCAATGGTGACCAGTAAGCTTGGTGTTTAAACTCCCCTGTTGAGGTAGATCCTCTGAGCTTCAGGTGTGGGTGGGCTCACAGACCCTGGGTGTTGGTGTGACAAGCAGAAAGGCCCATAGGAAGCAAGGACTTGGCACACTCAGAATTCTTGGGATCAGCAGGACAGATTAAGTGGAACCCAGAAGGGATTCAAGCAAGTTAAAGCAAGGTGTGTACAGAAGGGGGACTACACCAAGCTAAAATCTTGGATCTCAGCCCTAAAACAGAGATGTGTGTTCTAATGGGCCTTAAATAGGATTAGGGGATTATGGAGATAACTTCATTGAGCCATGCGGGCAACTTGCAAACCCCGACGTGGAGCAGAACAAATGGCAGCATACCGAGGTGAAGGAAACAGAGCTTAAAAATTAGAGATTAAAAATGTCTATGTTTTTGAGAACAGAGAGGATTTTTCATAAGAGGTATATTGAAAACTTGCTTGCTTTAAAATTTGCATTTTTATCCATTTAGGATCATGAGAAAAGCCCTGTAAATCTGATTACAATGTGTTTCTAAAAATGATGGTGTTGCTTGTGACTTAATAGGGCCATCATATGAAATTACCGAATTATATCATCTCACTAAATTAGATCCATTTTACCTAGATAAACAATCTGAATTTGACTGAACTGTATCCTAACTTACATTAACAAGTGATGAACATGTTTGGTTTATTAAATTGATAAGATTCAAAAATTGTATTATTCTGATTTATAATACTTCTAGAACTCTGTTTGTCAACCATAAACACCACATATTTTTGGTCTCAGTGCTGTCTCTTTCCAGATGGCATAATAATGTTTCTGAGACATTGGAATGATAAGCAACCATTAAAATTAACAAACATGAGAAAAGCACTCTTAATATGTAACTGATGAGAAAATGGGCCAAAACAGATGTCAATAAAAATAGTGTTAAAAAAAGAAAAAAGTTACCGTAAGTTAAAGGCAAAAGAAAATTGAAAAATACTAAACTCATCCTTCCAAGCTATAGACATAGTTTCTTATGAAATAAATTAGTTATAGTATTATGTTTCTATGAAAAAGATTTGTATGTATTTCTATGCAGCCGCATGCTCCGGTCTCGAGTGACGGCGGCAGTGCCGGGTATTAATGCGAGAAACTCGTGCGAGTTTCTTGCATTGCACTGGCAAGTGTGACCTAAACCTAACAGAAACTTCTGGCTTATGCATAGAGCCGGCTAGCCTAAATAGCTGTGACATCACAGAAAAGAGGAGTGAGATGATGCTGAACACTGGAAAAGGTGGCGATAGCTGAGTGTATTAACACACACTACATACAAATATACACAGATTAAAAAAAAAATATGCGAGTGTTTCGTTAACTCAATGGGTGAATAAATGAAAAAATGTAAAATGGCTTGTTGATCCACCACCCCAACCCTTTCTACCTGGCAATGCTACAGTGGCAAACAAAAGTTTGGTCACCCTGGGTCAAAATTGCTGCTAATGTGAACAGTTAAGCAAGTTCAAGATTAAATGATTTCTGAGAGGCCCAACGTTAAGAAGACACATTTCGTTTGTGCTTTAGGCAAAAAAAAATTATATGTAGTTGAAACCAGAGGTTTACATATACTATATAAAAAGACACATATGCATGTTCTTCTCAATATCTGACATGAAATCAGACTAAACCTTTCCGTTTTTGGTCAATTAGAATTACCAGAGTTATTAATATTTGCCACATGCCAGAATAATGAGCGGGACAGAATGTTTTTATTACTTACTGCAAAGTCAAAAGTTTACATACATTTCATCAGTATTTGGTACCATTGCCCTTAAACTGAATGACTTGGGTCAGTGTTATCCTTCCACAAGCTTCTCACAATAGTTGGTTGGAATTTAGGCCCATTTCTCCTGACAAAACTGGTGTAACTGATCCAGGTTTGTAGGCCGCCTTGCTCACACCTGCCGTTTCAGATTTTCCCATACATTTTCAATAGGATTGAGATCAGGGTTTTGTGATGGCCACTCTAAAACTTTGTTATCCTTAAGCAACTTTGTTTCCATTTTGGCAGTATGCTTCTGGTCATTGTCCATTTGGAAGACCCATTTTCGCCCAAGCTTTAACCTCTAGGCTGATGATATCATCTATTTTGTGAATCCCATGAGTCCCTTCTGCTGCAGAACAACCCTACAACATGATGCTGCCACCCCCATGTTTCACAGTTGGGATGGTGTTCTTAGACTTCCAAGATTCTACCTTTTTCCGCCAAGAGTAACGATGGTCATTATGCCCAAAAAGTTACATTTTAGTTTAATCAGACCACAGGACATGTCTCCAAAAATTATCGTCTCTGTTCCTGTGTGCATTTGCCAACATTAATCTGGCTTATGTTTCTTTTGGAGTAATGGCTTCTTCCTGGCAGAGTGGCCTTTCAGCCCATGTTGATACAGTACTCATTTCACTGTGGATGTTGACAAAATCTTACCAGCTTCCGCCATCATCTTCATAAGGTGTTTTGCTTTTGTGGGGGGCTATGTCCATGGCCCCTTACCAGCCTGAGAATACCAGCCTCCCAGCTGTCTGCTTTAACTTGGCTTGTTGTCAAAAATAAGGGGGACCCCACACAATTTTTTTAAATAATTTAAATAATTTAAAAAAAAAACAGCATGGGGATCTATTTTTGATAACTAGCCTTGCTAAAGATGACAGCTGAGGCTTGCAGCCCCCAGCTGTGAGTTTTGCTTGGCTGGTTATTAAAGGTACAGGGGAACCCAAACTGTTTTTTTTTTTTAGTTATTTAGAGCGCAGTCGCCAGCTGATGAATACTCTCATTGGCTGATGCCTGCTCTCGGTTATTATCAGCAGCAGGCATAGGCTGATGGGAGCAGTAGTCCCATCAGCCGACGCCAGTGACCAAAGGTAAATATTTTACCTCCGATCACAGCTGTGGGCTCACGCTGTCATTTGACAGCGTGGGAAAAGCAGCTGTCAGACCAGCGGTAATGAAGCAGAAATTTCTGCGCTGTCATGCACTGGACGTTTGGGCCCCCATCCAAATGCACAGGGTTTGGGTTCGGATCCGGGTACTGTTTTAGTACATGGACCTGACCTTTGCTTAACTGTTCAGCTGAACCCGCTGGTCCCGAACATCCAGGGGTCCACCCATCTCTACTCCAGATGCCAGAAGGCTGTTACAAAGATGAATGAGCTTGTTATCCGTGACTTCTTGTTTGCTGATGACTGTGCACTCAATGCGTTTTCCCAAGCATGCAACAACTTCATTCTCGGTATCAATACTAGAAAGACCGAAGTTATCTACCAACCTGCTCCATGAAAACCATACCAGCAGCCACATATTATGGTGGAGGAGAACAACCTTAAAGAAGTTGACACTCTCCCGCTAGTCACCATAGATGCTGAGGTCAACAACAGAATTGCCAAAGCCAGCACCGCTTTTGAGAGACTGATTAAGAACATCTTACCACTAAGCTGAAGGTCTAAAGCGTGGTGGTCCTTACCACACTCCTCTATGCCAGTGATATCTGGACAGCCTACAGCCGGCATGCCAAACAGCTTAATCACTTTCACCTGAGCTGTCTCCGCAGACTTCTCTACATCAGGTGGCAAGACAATGTCCTTGACACGGCAATCCTGAAACAAGCTGGTCTCTGCAGCGTTTACACTCTCCTGTTGAAAGCACAAGCCATTTGGGCAATACATGTGGTCAGGATGCCAGATAGCCGATTGCCTAAACTGAACTGTTTCAGGGAAAGCGAGAAGTTGGATGGCAGAAGATACGGTAAAAACTGCTTTAAAGTGTCTCTTAAAAACTTCGGAGTTGACATCAACAAATCGGAGAATTTTGCCCTGGACCATTCAGTTTGTCGAGGCAGGATCAAATCAAGAGCATGTGCAGCTAAATATAAGAGAATATCTGAGACTAAAAGAAAGCGAGCTGTGCGCAAGGGGTATCTACTGTCTTGACCACATCTAGTTACTTATGTCATGTAGGTTGGTGAGCCTTCAGGGCCAAGATTGGCTTCATCAGTCACCTGTGCAGCTACAGCCACTGATCCTTCTCTAAAGCCCTGAAGTCATGGTCATCTTCGACTATGAAGGACGAACAATAATGATCTTGTATGATTTAGAAAAGTAGATTTAAGAAATGGATACTTACCGTACTTTTGCACAAGATAGTTTATAAAAGCTATAGAAAATAAAAGAAAGGCACACATAGCAAAGGCTATTTTTATTTCTTATTATGCAGTCAACGCAAAATCACTTCAGGTCTACTTCCATATATAATACATAATTTCTACATGTCTAGTAGGTCTGCAAGTGAGATAGTTTAATTAGAGGCTTGGCATAGCTGCAGTAGATGACAAGGTTTCATGTCTCAAAGCATTCTACAAAATGTACACTCCAACATATGCCACATCAATCACACAAATTGTGCTGTGGCATCTACTATTACTGCAAATAACTGAAACGCCCCAGACTGAAATCGAGGGAAAGTAGTAAAAAACACAGGTTTAAGTACCTCAACAATGCCTTTACTAGGTTTAATTTATTATTTTAGCTTTCTATTTAATTTTGACAACCAAAAATAATACAAATGTCAACATTTTTTCTAGCTGTAAAGAGTAATCGTCATTTTACATTTTTATATCACAAATCAATACTCATTAAAATAAGCAACTTTGTAATATATCTTATCAGAGATACCTCCTTGCTTCTCCTCCTGGACTGATCTTTCATTTTTCAAAATTCTCAATGGAAAGATAAAATGTGTATTCAGTGAAGACAGACTTTCCTATTACTGAGATAGGAGATGGGAGTTGGTACCAATAAGATGCTATATAGAGAGGAGGCGCTAGCGGCAGAGCTCCAGCCTCCCCTCTCATCTACATAGATTCATATCAGGCGTGACTTTCATCTATGTCAGTAATGTAAAAATCTGGCTTCACTGTATACAGATTTTACCTATGTATTGAAAATTTTTCGAATACCGTAACTTATCAGTCCAGGGGGTGAACGAAGCAGATTTCTGATATTACAAAGTTTTCTATGTTTACATGTATTACTGATTAATGAAATAAAAATTAAAATAATGATTACTCTTTAAAGGGATTGTCTTATAGACTGGTGGAGATCTGACTGCTCTGCCCACACCAATAGTAGAATTTTTAAACCCGCAGTGGAGTTTGCATGCCTGTCGCAATTCATTTTGCTGAGTGATGCCCCATAGGAAATGATTGGAAGCCGGATTCCAGTATACCACATATAAATGTGCCCCATTCTGTCGATCGGTGTGGGTCACACTGCTCAATAAGGAATTGCTTATCTTGTATATAGCTGATAACTTGTTTTCACTGGACAACTCCTTTAAAGAGAAACTGGTAAAAACAGAAGTATGTACGTATAATGGTAATCAATAGGCCCAGCTGGGAAATACCAGTAGCTGTCTTTGAAACCACAATCTCCCTGAAATCCTGTGTTATACATTTGAAATACTGCAGTATAATGATTTATATGAAATTCCTCTAATCTGATAATGCTTGACCTGAGTTATTGGAACAGACCGCTCATACTTGCAGCATTTCAGGTAAAGGATATGCTGCAATGTGGAATCTTGTTACAAAGGATTTATTGAAAGCACAGATTAAATAAATCCTGATGAGCCGAAAACAATCATTTTGATGAAACATTTACAGTGAAAACTGAGCAAGCAGAATAGTATAAGATACAGTTTCTCATTTTGCATTGCAGTAGCTTACGCATGCTATACTATAGTAAAGGGATGGACATACCACTGGTGCCAACTGTGCAGCCGCATGGGGTTCAAGAGGTAAGGGGGCCACTCCAAAGCAGGTGGAATTGTGTATTATGAGGAGCTATTAGACTACAGGGGGCCTATATGCTCTTCTTGCAAAGGGCCCTCTTCTGTCTGTGTCCGTGTTAGAATCTATTTCGTTTTGACCATCCGCCATCTTGTGGTTTTAGGCTGGTCTTTTTCCTTTGGTGCTGGGTTTGTCTTAGGTCAGGTGATTGCATCACCCTTTATTACCCAGCACCTGCCTCCCAGTCCTTGCTGGACAACAGTGTTAATCTGCTAGTGTACTGGCTTGGTGCCTTGCTAGTTTTCTGTGTTTGATATTGTGCAGTTCTGGGATCTCTAGTTCTGCCAGTTTTGTTTTTGATATTCCTTTCGTTTCTGTGGCTGCCTCTATTTTCCTACTAGGTTACCTGTTTTTGTTCCCAGTCCCTAGATCTTTCAGGGACCCCCTTCCCCCCTACCTGTAGGTCTTCGTTTGAGTGTCGCCTAGGAAACATCGGTGGGTCTATTCACAAGGAATAGGTCGCCCACTCCATCGTAGGGTTTCAGCCTCATCCTAGTATAGGGTCAGCTTTTCCCCCTTCTACCTTAGTGCTGAGATGCAGATCCATAACAGTCCGCTCCTGGTATAGTATAAGATATAGGAACAGTAGGTAAACTTAAGGTAAGCACCATAATTACAACAGCAGCATCTTTAAGACTTCGATCCCTCTACTTTGACCAGTATTCCGCATCACCATTATGTGTAAGCCAAAGCTGTTGGAAAGTTAAGCGTACGCTACAAAATTATCATTCTATGGAGCTTCTAAAATTTCATGCCACAGAGAAGAAAATGTTGTGGCCCCTCTTTCATTGTGTGACTGTGTCCTTCTTATCTCTATAGTTTTAAACATTGAGATTTATTGTTTTCCCCCTGTCGGCTTTGTCAAGTATGTGGCCGCATTGCAAACGCAATATTTTAAATGATTAATCAGAAAATGTAGCAAAGTACTAAAATGTCTAATCACTTAGTGGTAGATCTCCAGGGGTCTAAATCTTTTATCTACACTCTTCCCCTTGATAGAACAGTAATTGGCAGTTGTCTCACAGCAGTCTTTTTTTCCAACCGGCACGGAGATTCGCGGGACGCAACTGACATTCCCAAAGTTATCAGAGTAATGCCATGGAAGACAACAGTGCATGATTAAACTGGAAATCTTAGCCCTTAGAAGAAATAACTACTCTTTTGTCCATCTTCTCATTTATTGATAGTGATAGTATCACATTGTCATCTATATTTCTGCCGTACAACATCTACTTAAGCAGTTCAAAGCCAATGGGTGGAGGGCTAAAGTGAAACTTCAGATATTGAGGGGTGATTTCATGTTATGTTATACTACAGGGTGGGCCATTTATATGGATACACCTAAATAAAATGGGAATGGTTGGTGATATCAACTTCCTGCTTGTGGCATATTAGTATATGGGAGGGGGAAAACTCTTTATGATGGGTTGTGACCATGGTGGCCATTTTAAAGTTGGCCATTTTGGATCCAACTTTATTTTTTTTCAATGGGAAGAGGGTCATATGACACATCAACCTTATTGAGAATTTCACAAGAAAAACAATGGTGTGCTTGGTTTTAACGCAACTTTATTCCTTCGTGAGTTATTTACAAGTTTATTACCACTTTTAAAATGTGTTCAAAGTGCTGCCTATTGTGTTGGATTGTCAATGCAACCCTCTGCTCCCATTCTTGAGACACACTGATAGCAACACCGCAGAAGAAATGCTAGCACAGGCTTCCAGTATCCCTTGTTTCAGATGATGCACATCTTGTATCTTCACAGCGTAGACAACTGCCTTCAGATAACCCCAAAGAAAAAAGTCTAAGGGGGTCAGATCGGGAGACCTTGGTAGCCATTCAACTGGCCCACGGTGACCAATCCACTTTTCCAGGAAACACAAAAATTGGTATGGTGTGGTATATGAGGAACAAAGATAGTGGGGCCATTCTTCATCAATGGAAACCCCAATGCCAATGGATACCTGAAATTGCTACATGATGATGTGTTGCCTTCTTTATGCACTGAAGATGGCACGTTCCCTGAATTTTTCCAGCAAGATGGTGCACCACATTATGGGTGTCAGGTCTGAGCATTCCTACATAAACAGTTTCCTAGAAAGTGGATTGGTCGTCATGGGCCAGTTGAATGGCCACCAAGGTCTCCCGATCTGACCCCCTTAGACATTTATCTTTGGGATCATCTGAAGGCAATTGTCTATGCTGTGAAGATACGAGATGTGCAGCATCTGAAACAATGGATACTGGAAGCCTGTGCTAGCATTTCTTCTGGGGTGTTGCTATCAGTGTGTCAAGAGTGGGAGAAGAGGGTTACATTCACAATCCAACACAATGGGCAAAACTTTGAACACATTTTATAAGTGGTCATAAACTTGTAAATAACTTATGAAAGAATACAGTTACATTAAAACCAAGCACACCATTGTTTTTCTTGTGAAATTGTCAATAAGTTTGATGTGTCACATGACCCTCTTCCCATTGAAAAACTAAAGTTGGATCCAAAATGGCCGACTTTAAAATGGCCGCCATGGTCACCACCCATCTTGCCCCCTCCCATATACTAATGTGCCACAAACAGGAAGTTGATATCACTTTTTTAGGTGTATCCATATAAATGGCCCACCCTGTACAATGATATGCCATCACTTGTTGAGTAATAGGGAGAACCCCATCAAGGGTATTAAGGTATACTGTGGCATACCCATATGTTTCTACAAACAACAAGATGCTAAAAAGTCTCCTTTTGGTATATGCTTGCCATACAGCAGCTGTAAACAGTTTTTCAACTGTACAAAATGTGTAAACGTTAGTTGACTCCTCCTTTTAACAAAAATGTAAATCCCACAGAAATAAAAGTATTTGTTTTTCAAAAAGGACGTAAATGTCTTACCTATGTAGGAGACATATTTTTAATTCAATTTCATTATCATTGCTCTACATTGCCCTTCCCCCCCAAAAACATGGAATATGGTCCTTTAGAAAAGGTTCTCATGTCAGAGAAATCTGCATATAATAATTGTTCAACTGGCTATACATATTAAAATAATGCAGGCTGAATTCTTTAAATTTGTTTAGTTAGTACTGGCTAACCATCTATTGAGTAAGGGTCACCATCCCCTCTTCTCCATTTCTTTCCTGACAGGTAATGTTAGAAAAAAAAAGTAGAATTGAATAGGCATGTTGAATTTTAACACTTGACCCTTTTGCTATAAGAGGAGATGTGTCACTGTTCATCTGTATGGACAGGTCAGGAGGGATAATTGTCTGACCAACAGGCTTTCAGTTGACTGCTATTTGATGCGCAAGGCTGGACTTAATGCTTCCATACACATTACAGAAGTGGTACACCATCTTTTTCAGTGTATGGAACGTATTGTCATGTTTTCTACTTTAAGGGGCCACTGCTCACATATCAGACACACCACTCACATATCACACACATGCAGCACACACCACTCACATATCATACACACACAGTACACATAGACCGCTGACATATCAGACCCATGCAGCACCCACGACTCACATATCAGACACATACAGTACACATAGACCGCTGACATATCAGACCCATGCAGCACCCACCACTCACATATCAGTCACACACAGCACACATAGACCGCTGACATATCAGACACATGCAGCACCCACCACTCACATATCAGATAAACACAGTACACATAGACCGCTGACATATCAGACACATACAGCACCTGCCACTCACATATCAGTCACACACAGCACACATAGACTGCTGACATATCAGATACATGCAGCACCCACCACTCACATATCAGACACACACAGCACACACAGACCGCTGACATATCAGACCCATGCAGCACCCACCACTCACATATCAGACACACACAGTACACACAGACCGCTGACATATCAGACTCATGCAGCACCCACCACTCACATATCAAACACACACAGTACACATAGACGGCTGACATATCAGACCCATGCAGCACCCACCACTCACATATCAGACACACACAGTACACATAGACGGCTGACATATCAGACCCTTGCAGCACCCACCACTCACATATCAGACACACACAGCACACACAGACCGCTGACATATCAGACCCATGCAGCACCCACCCCTCACATATCAGACATACACAGCACACATAGACGGCTGACATATCAGACCCTTGCAGCACCCACCCCACTCACATATCAGACACACACAGCACACACAGACCGCCGACATATCAGACCCATGCAGCACCCACCCCACTCACATATCAGACACACAGCACACATAGGCTGCTGACATATCAGACACATGCAGCACCCGCCACTCACATATCAGACACACACAGTACACAGAGACCGCTGACATATCAGACCCATGCAGCACCCACCACTCACATATCAGACACACACAGCACACACAGACCGCTGACATATCAGACCCATGCAGCACCCACCACTCACATATCAGACCCACACAGCACACAGACCGCTGACATATCAGACCCATGCAGCACCCACCACTCACATATCAGACACACACAGCACACATAGACGGCTGACATATCAGACTCTTGCAGCACCCACCACTCACATATCAGACACACACAGCACACATAGACGGCTGACATATCAGACCCTTGCAGCATCCACCACTCACATATCAGACACACACAGCACACATAGACGGCTGACATATCAGACCCTTGCAGCATCCACCACTCACATATCAGACACACACAGCACACACAGACCGCTGACATATCAGACCCTTGCAGCACCCACCACTCACATATCAGACACACACAGCACACACAGACCGCTGACATATCAGACCCTTGCAGCACCCACCACTCACATATCAGACACACACAGTACACACAGACCGCTGACATATCAGACGCATGCAGCACCTACCACTCACTTATCAGACACACACAGCACACAGACCGCTGACATATCAGACCCTTGCAGCACCCACCACTCACATATCAGACACACACCGCACACACAGACCGCTGACATATCAGACCCATGCAGCACCCACCCCACTCACATCAGACACACACAGTACACATAGACGGCTGACATATCAGACCCTTGCAGCACCCACCACTCACTTATCAGACACACACAGCACACACAGACCGCTGACATATCAGACGCATGCAGCACCTACCACTCACTTATCAGACACACACAGCACATAGACCGCTGACATATCAGACCCATGCAGCATCCACCACTCACATATCAAACACACACAGCACACACAGACCGCTGACATATCAGACCCATGCAGCACCTGCCACTCACATATCAAACACACACAGCACACATATCAGAGACACACAGCACACACAGACCGCTGACATATCAGATACATGCAGCATCCACCACTCAAATATCAGACACACACAGCACACACAGACCGCTAACATATCAGATACATGCAACATCTACCACTCACACAGACACACACAGCACACATATCAGACACATACAGCACACATAGACCGCCGACATGTCAAACCTATGCAGCACACATTGCTCGCATGTCAGACACATGCAGGACACACACAACTTCCTAACATCACATTTGCCCTTTGTTCAGTGGATCTGTCAGGCTTAAATCTGAACCCCCACAAAACGGGATTGCGGCATGTGCGCTAATGAGTCATAGTGTGCTCTGTTGTGCTTCATTGTTGGCTGTATACGCCTAGTTGAGGCAGTAAGACGTAGATGACTTTATATACTTTTAGGTCATATGACTGTATGGAAGCCATAATCTACTTATTTTTGTCCTTTTAAAAATAGATGGAAATCAACATTTTTGAAATGAAATGTATACACTAATCCAATTAAATATCCCTACTGCACAATGTTCATACCATGGGTTCTCACATCCCTCGTTTTAAAAGCATTTTTGATATACTGCCAATCTTTATGTGACCTAAGGCAATGAATGAAGGGCTATCACCTACACATGACTGCCATTAAGCTATAAAGGAGGAGCTCTATTATTAACGCGGCTCTTGTAGAAAGCTGACAGAATAGACTGATGGCTTAACAGTTGCATAGATATTATCGGACAGGTGTAGGGTACCAAAGATTTTCTTTTGTCTGATTACTTTTGTGGAATTCAACCTGAAGCACCATTTCACCTGCTGTGTATCAAATTCTCGGAGGCTGAAACTCAAAGCAAGGTCTTTGTATACATTTCAGCTGAAAACTTCTGTTAGGCATCTGCTAATTAACTTGTGATAGAGATTACCATCACAGCAGATAGTCCAATGATGCTGGAAACAAACACAATTACTAAAAAGTCATTTTCTCAAAATTGACAGAAAAACGTCCTTTCTTGTTTACCGAGAAGATTAGACAATGTAGACAAGACGTGAATACTCTCTTATCGGCAACACATACAGAGTATACCAATGAATAGGTTTCAGCAAACAAATTAATGCATTGAAATGTACTTACCGTAACTTTTTTTAAACAATGTTATTTCAGTATGAATCCTGATTAATTAAAGCACTGGAAGTTAAAAAAAACGAGGACTTTAGCCAATGGCTTGCCTTAGGCAGCAGCAATGGCAATTTTGTTTTCTCATACGCCGTTAAACATGATGCGTAAGGTTTGTTAGTCGATTCAACTTCCAACATCTTGATTGAAGGACATAATATAAAATAAAATAGAATGAAGGAAAATGACAAATTTTAGCCACTACCTTGCCCTTAGGTATGAGCTGAAATGTAAATTTTCACCTTTTCTAAATTACTGTAGACCCTACCTGTTGGTGACACTCTAGAATACCAATAATCTCTTCATAAAAAAATATTTGAAAAAGTGTCTTATTTTGTAGTAATCATGGTTGACAAACCATGAAGCCCAATGGCAGGGGATTAACTATATTGGTGCAGCAGAGGTTTCAGTCACACCAATGTACTTTGGTTCATACTAGAAAACCAATTCTATGTAAAACATGTGATAATTGGGGGTCTGAATGGTTAGGCCATTTGAAAGTATTCTCACACTTTCTAAGGGCTCATGCAGACATCCATGCCACACGGTCCGAGCACGGACTGCAATTCATGGAATGGCCATAGGTCTCCTGAACTGAGCATAACAGCTTAATATATTTCTATGAGGAGGTCACACTTGGAGCAGAAGACCTGCGGGCCAGTCCGTATAGGTTTGTTTGTTGTCTTCTTGGATACAAATAGGAATCTGCAGCTCAAAAGAAGGTTTTTTTGTTATCAAGAAAATTTGCTTCATGTCTTATTTGATATCCATTGGAATAAGACAAAGTGCAAAAAGCCTTTAACCCCTTCACTCCCGGAGCTTTTTCCGTTTTATCATTTTCGTTTTTCACTCCCCTCCTTCCCAGAACCATAACTTTTTTATTTTTCTGTCAATATGGCCATGTGAGGGCTTATTTTTTGCGGGACGAGATGTACTTTTGAACGATACCATTGGTTTTACCATGCCATGTAACAGAAAACGGTAAAAAAATTCCAAGTGTGATGAAATTGCAAAAAAAGTGCAATCTCACACTTGTTTTTTGTTTGGCTTTTTTGCTAGGTTCACCAAATGCTAAAACTAACCAGCCATTATGATTCTCCAGGTCATTACGAGTTCATAGACACCTAACATGTCTAGGTTATTTTTTATCTAAGTGGTGGAAAAAAATTCCAAAATTTGCAAAAAAAAAATAAAAAATTGTGCGATTGTCCGATACCCGTAGCGTCTCCAATTTTCGTGATCTGGGGTCAGGTGAGGGCTTATTTTTTGCGTGCCAAGCTGGCGTTTTATATGATACCATTTTGGTGTAGATACGTTTCTTTGATCGCCCGTTATTGCGTTTTAATGCAATGTCGCGGCGACCAAAAAAACTTAATTTTGGCGTTTTGATTTTTTTTCTCGCTACGCCATTTAGCGGTCAGGTTAATCCTTTGTTTTTATTGATAGGTCGGGCGATTCTGAATGCGGCGATACAAAATATGTGTAGGTTTGATTTTTTTTAAATTGTTTTATTTTGATTGGGGCGAAAGGGGGGTGATTTAAACTTTTATATATTTTTTATTTTTTTAATATTTTTAAACACTTTTTTATTTTTTATTTTGGCATGCTTTAATAGCCTCCATAGGAGGCTAGAAGCATGCACTACACGATCGCCTCTGCTACATAGAGGTGAAGTACAGATCACCTCTATGTAGCAGAAATCCAGGTGTACTTTGAACGCCGACCACAGGGTGGCGCTCAAAGCAATCGGCCATCAACAACCATAGAGGTCTCCAGAAGATCTCTGGTTGTTATGGCAATGCACCGATGACCCCCGATCATGTGACGGGGGGTCAGCGGTGCGAGCACTTCCGGCCGCGCGCGCTAGTTAAATGCCGCTGTCAGCGCTTGACGGCAGCATTTAACTAGTTAATGGGTGCGGGCGGATCGCGATTCCACTCGCGCTCATTGCGCGCACATGTCAGCTGTACAAAACAGCTGACATGTCGCGGCTTTAAGGTGGGCTCACCGCCGGAGCCCACCTTAAAGCAGGGGATCTGCCAGCTGACGTACTATTCCGTCAGCTGGCAGAAAGGGGTTAAGATGGTAATAAATAAATTAGTAATTGCAAATAATGTTATCTCTTTGAGAAATGTTAAATGTCAAAATGAAATTATGTGTGTCCACAATTCTCAATAAGTGTGGATGGTTACTGAAGTGGACAGGAGTGTCTAAAAAAATTGTAGGGAGAGCCGTGTATAATACAAAACACATCAGGGGTGTCAGATACAAATAAAACATGTGAAGCCATTCATAAGGCTATAGGACAGGTGAGAAAAGCCAACAGTAAGAATATAAGACGTGTGTGAAAAGATGATAGTAAGAACATAAAACAGATGTAAAAATAGTAAGAAAAATAGGACAGGAGCGAAAAAACATTAGCCAGAACATGAGACAGGCGTGAAAAGACAATAGTAAGAACATAGCACAGGAAAGAAAAGAATAGTAAGAACATTGGACAGAAATGAAAAGACAATAGTAAAAACATTGCACAGGAGAGAAAAGACAACAGTAAGAACATAGGACAGGAGTGAACAGACAATATTAGAACATAGGACAGGAATGGACAATATTAGAACATAGAATAGGAGTGAAAATACAATAGTAAGAATACAGGACAGGAGCGAAAAGACAATAGTAAGAATACAGGACAGGAGCGAAAAGACAATAGTAAGAATACAGGACAGGAGCGAAAAGACAATAGTAAGAACAGCAAATCAGTGTGGTTGCTTTTGTTAACAATCTACTAATAACCAATAATTACATGAGGCTTTATGTTAAGACAGTGATTATTTATGGATATGAAATATAAAAGAGAAATCACTTGTGATATAGAGTTCATAAACTTTTGTAACTACTGTATTTTGTTAGGCATGGTCAATAAATAATATCCACTCAAATTTAATATCTAAAAATAGCTACTAAATGAACAGAAAATACATATGTTTAAGTGGTTAACGCTGATTGCCACTGATGGCATTGTACTTTTGTCCTTTTTATAGGTGCAAACTCTTGGAAAATGGTTTTGTTTATGTGACAATCATAAGCCTTTCCATATGCAACTACATACCATACATCATCCAGCAGGATCAATAGAAGATTATGGGGCCAGAAGATTACTGGAACATACATGGGCATTACATCAGTAAAAAGCATCATCAGCACAACTGAAAGTTGGGGTTGTCATTGGTTAAATGAAAAACCACCAGTCAAAAAAGAGTTTGTGAATAAAATAAACTTTATTGTCCTCATGGAAAGGAATATTTACATTAAGAGAGGTCAACATACAACATTTGAAAATGTGTGGGGTGGATGGATGGATTGTCCGGGTGTGGCATCTGTTGAGCTGTTGCAGAGTAGGTTGGGAGTCGGTTAATTATATCTGCAGAAATTGTACTTGTGCGGCTGAGCAAAGCGGTGCATAAATTTATCAACAGGAGATGTACCAGTTTGAAAATAAAGGACCCCGCTGCCTTCTCAACAATACCGAAGCTACCCCCTCACCAACACTGGAGCTCCTGCAACCCTCAACCTATTGTCAACTTCCCCACCATCCTGTAGAATGTAAGTCCGCAAGGGCAGGGTCCTCGCCCCTCTATCAGTCTGTTATTGTTACTCTGTTTACTGTAATTTCTATGTAATCCCTTCTCATGTACAGCACCATGGAATCAATGGTGCTATATACATAAATAAATAATAATAATAAAAAGGATATTGGGTGGGGTTTGGGGGGGAAGTGGGGAGGGAGAGGGGGGTGGGGTACTGGGTAAAGTTCATGTTAAATGAAAATGTATCAATCTGCTGTGTAATTTTGATATCTGTCTGAAGTTTGTGTCAGACGTTATTACATTTTTTATATATGCCTTAATAAAAAGTACTTGATTAAAAAAAAGAAAGTTGGGGTTGTGTTGCAGCTAATAGCACAGGTAACATTTCATGAGTAGAGGGAAAAATGGATTAAATTAAATTTCAACAAATTATTGATGCAAATATAACATCATCTGTAAAAAAGCTGAAGTTGAAAAGAGAATGGTTTCTACAAATAAATAATGATCCTAAACACATGTCAAAATCCACAATAGTCTACCTCACAAGGCACAAGCTGAAGGTTTTACAATGGCCCTCACAGTCACCAGATTTGAACATCATTGAAAATCTGTGGCTAGACCTCAAAATAACAGTGCATGCAAGATGACCCAGGATCCTCACAGAACAGGAACAATTTTCCAAGGAAGAATGGATGAAAATCCTTCAAAACAAGAATTGAAAGACTCTTTCCTGGCTATAAAAAGCTTTTACACACTGTGAAACTTGCAAAATGGGGTGCTACTAGGTACTAACCATGCAGGGTGACCAAACTTTTGCATTGGCACATTTTCCTTTTTGCAATTTTTAAATTTGAACAGATATATATATATATATATATATATATATATATATATATATATATATATATATATATATATATACACATACACTGCTCAAAAAAATAAAGGGAACACTTAAACAAAAGAAAATAACTCCAAGTAAATAAAACTTCTGTGAAATCAAACTGTCCACTTAGGAAGCAACACTGTTTGACAATCAATTTCACATGCTGTTGTGCAAATGGAAAAGACAACAGATGGAAACTAGATGGGTATTTCCTGAAGGAACTACAGATAGTGCTTTGGAATGGTGCCCGGGCTGCCCCTGCAAGACTTTCACACTTGGGTGCCCCTCAGGCGCTGGTTTGGTAGTTGTAGCCCCTCAGGGTTGAGGCCACTCTGGGTCTGATTTGGTGGGCCGGGTCACTCTGGGTCCGATTTGGTGGCCCGGGTCACTCTGGGTCCGATTTGGTGGCCCGGGTCACTCTGGGTCCGATTTGGTGGCCCGGGTCACTCTGGGTCCGATTTGGTGGGCCGGGTCACTCTGGGTCCGATTTGGTGGCCCGGGTCACTCTGGGTCCGATTTGGTGGCCCGGGTCACTCTGGGTCCGATTTGGTGGCCCGGGTCACTCTGGGTCCGATATGGTGGGCCGGGTCACTCTGGATCCGATTTGGTGGCCCGGGTCACTCTGGGTCCGATTTGGTGGCCCGGGTCACTCTGGGTCCGATTTGGTGCCCCGGGTCACTCTGGGTCCGATTTGGTGGCCCGGGTCACTCTGGGTCCGATTTGGTGGGCCGGGTCTCTCTGGGTCCGATTTGGTGGCCCGGGTCACTCTGGGTCCGATTTGGTGGCCCGGGTCACTCTGGGTCCGATTTGGTGGCCCGGGTCACTCTGGGTCCGATTTGGTGGCCCGGGTCACTCTGGGTCCGATTTGGTGGGCCGGGTCACTCTGGGTCCGATTTGGTGGGCCGGGTCACTCTGGGTCCGATTTGGTGGGCCGGGTCACTCTGGGTCCGATTTGGTGGCCCGGGTCACTCTGGGTCCGATTTGGTGGCCCGGGTCACTCTGGGTCCGATTTGGTGGGCCGGGTCACTCTGGGTTTGATTTGGTGGCCCGGGTCACTCTGGGTCCGATTTGGTGGCCCGGGTCACTCTGGGTCCGATTTGGTGGGCCGGGTCACTCTGGGTCCGATTTGGTGGGCCGGGTCACTCTGGCTCCGATTTGGTGGCCCGGGTCACTCTGGCTCCGATTTGGTGGCCCGGGTCACTCTGGCTCCGATTTGGTGGCCCGGGTCACTCTGGGTCCGATTTGGCGGGCGGCGCCACTCTGAGTCCGATTTGGCGGGCGGCGCCACTCTGGGTCCGATTTGGCGGGCGGCGCCACTCTGGGTCCGATTTGGCGGGCGGCGCCACTATGGGTCCGATTTGGGGGACGGCGCCACTCTAAGTCCGATTTGGCGGGCGGCGCCACTCTGGGTCCGATTTGTCGGGCGGCGCCACTCTGGGTCCGATTTGGCGGACGGCGCCACTCTGGGTCCGATTTGGCATGCGGCGCCACTCTGGGTCCGATTTGGCGGGCGGCGCCACTCTGGGTCCGATTTGGCGGGCGGCTTAACTCTGGGTCCGATTTGGCATGCGGCGCCACTCCGGGTCCGATTTGGCGGGCGGCGCCACTACGGGTCCGATTTGGCGGGTGGCGCCACTCCGGGTCCGATTTGGCGGGCGGCGCCACTCTGGGTCCGATTTGGCGGGCGGCGCCACTCTGGGTCCGATTTGGCGGGCGGCGCCACTCTGGGTCCGATTTGGCGGGCGGCGCCATTCTGGGTCCGATTTGGCGGGCGGCGCCACTCTGGCGGGCGGCGCCACTCTGGGTCCGATTTGGCGGGCGGCGCCACACTGGGTCCAATTTGGCGGGCGGCGCCACTCTGGGTCCAATTTGGCGGGCGGCGCCACTCTGGGTCCCATTTGGCGGGCGGCGCCACTCTGGGTCCCATTTGGCGGGTGGCGCCACTCTGGGTCCCATTTGGCGGGCGGCGCCACTCTGGGTCCCATTTGGCGGGCGGCGCCACTCTGGGTCCCATTTGGCGTTCGGCGCCACTCTGGGTCCGATTTGGCGGGCGGCGCCACTCTGGGTCCGATTTGGCGGGCGGCGCCATTCTGGGTCCGATTTGGCGGGCGGCGCCACTCTGGCGGGCGGCGCCACTCTGGGTCCGATTTGGCGGGCGGCGCCACACTGGGTCCAATTTGGCGGGCGGCGCCACTCTGGGTCCCATTTGGCGGGCGGCGCCACTCTGGGTCCCATTTGGCGGGCGGCGCCACTCTGGGTCCCATTTGGCGGGCGGCGCCACTCTGGGTCCCATTTGGCGGGCGGCGCCACTCTGGGTCCCATTTGGCGGGCGGCGCCACTCTGGGTCCCATTTGGCGTTCGGCGCCACTCTGGGTCCCATTTGGCGGGCGGCGCCACTCTGGGTCCGATTTGGCGGGCGGCGCCACTCTGGGTCCGATTTGGCGGGCGGCGCCACTCTGGGTCCGATTTGGCGGGCGGCGCCACTCTGGGTCCGATTTGGCGGGCGGCGCCACTCTGGGTCCGATTTGGCGGGCGGCGCCACTCTGGGTCCGATTTGGTGAGCGGGGCAATAATTATGATAAGACTACAGATAGTGCTTTGAAATTGTGCTGTGCTATCACTTTAAGAGCTGATATTATCTGGCAAAACTGTGACCTGGTGTGGTCATGTACAGTTCGCAGGCGTTGGCATAGTAACTGGGCCTGACTGCGCATATCAATGAGCTAATCAGCCAGGTGGCAGGTACATTTCAAATTGCCTCAGAAACCCGGCCATTATAACCTATGGGAAAATTTCCCTATTGAAATGCATTACAATGAGGGGAAAAAACATTTTCAAACGCAAATTGCGCCAAAACTACAAATCCGATCGACACGAAAAATACTTAGCACACCTCTTGGGGACGCTGGCTTCGAAATGACACCTCACTGGAGTCTGTGAGTGAAGCGGTTCGGGCCGCATTACGTGCGGACTGAATAATAATAAGAACTAGATGGGTATTTCCTGAAGGAACTACAGATAGTGCTTTGGAATGGTGCCTGGGTTGCCCCAGCAAGACTTTCACACTTGGGATCCCCTCAGGCGGTCCGATTTGGCGGGCGGCGCCACTCTGAGTCCGATTTGGCGGGCGGCGCCACTCTGGGTCCGATTTGGCGGGCGGCGCCACTCTGGGTCCGATTTGGCGGGCGGCGCCACTCTGGGTCCGATTTGGCGGGCGGCGCCACTCTGGGTCCGATTTGGCGGGCGGCGCCACTCTGGGTCCGATTTGGCGGGCGGCGCCACTCTGGGTCCGATTTGGCGGGCGGCGCCACTTTGGGTCCGATTTGGCGGGCGGCGCCACTCTGGGTCCGATTTGGCGGGCGGCGCCACTCTGGGTCCGATTTGGCGGGCGGCGCCACTCTGGGTCCGATTTGGCGGGCGGCGCCACTCTGGGTCCGATTTGGCGGGCGGCGCCACTCTGGGTCCGATTTGGCGGGCGGCGCCACTCTGGGTCCGATTTGGCGGGCGGCGCCACTCTGGGTCCGATTTGGCGGGCGGCGCCACTCTGGGTTCGATTTGGCGGGTGGCGCCACTCTGGGTCCGATTTGGCCGAACGGCGCCACTCTGGGTCCGATTTGGCGGGCGGTGCCACTGTGGGTCCGATTTGGCGGGCGGCGCCACTCTGGGTCCGATTTGGCGGGCGGCGCCACTCTGGGTCCGATTTGGCGGGCGGCGCCACTCTGGGTCCGATTTGGCGGGCTGGGTCCGATTTGGTGAGCGGGGCAATAATTATAATAAGACTATAGATAGTGCTTTGAAATTGTGCTGTGCTATCACTTTAAGAGCTGATATTATCTGCCAAAACTGTCCTGCTAGGGTCATGTACAGTTCGCAGGCGTTGGCATAGTAACTGGGCCTGACTGAGCATATCAATGAGCTAATCAGCCAGGTGGCAGGTACATTTCAAATTGCCTCAGAAACCCGGCCATTATAACCTATGTGAAAATTTCCCTATTGAAAAGCATTACAATGAGGGGAAAAAACATTTTCAAACGCAAATTGCGCCAAAACTACAAATCCGATCGACACGAAAAATACTTAGCACACCTCTTGGGGGCGCTGGCTTCGAAATGACACCTCACTGGAGTCTGTGAGTGAAGCGGTTCGGGCCGCATTACGTGCGGACTGAATAATAATAAGAACTAGATGGGTATTTCCTGAAGGAACTACAGATAGTGCTTTGGAATGGTGCCCGGGCTGCCCCTGCAAGACTTTCACACTTGGGTGCCCCTCAGGCGCTGGTTTGGTATTTGTAGCCCCTCAGGGTTGAGGCCACTCTGGGTCCGATTTGGTGGGCCGGGTCACTCTGGGTCCGATTTGGTGGGCCGGGTCACTCTGGGTCCGATTTGGTGGGCCGGGTCACTCTGGGTCCGATTTGGTGGGCCGGGTCACCCTGGGTCCGATTTGGTGGGCCGGGTCACTCTGGGTCCGATTTGGTGGGCCGGGTCACTCTGGGTCCGATTTGGTGGGCCGGGTCACTCTGTGTCCGATTCGGTGGGCGGGGTCACTCTGGGTCCGATTCGGTGGGTGGGGTCACTCTGGGTCCGATTTGGTGGGCGGGGTCACTCTGGGTCCGATTTGGTGGGTGGGGTCACTTGGGGTCCCATTTGGTGGGCGGGGTCACTCTGGGACCCATTTGGTGGGCGGGGTCACTCTGGGACCCATTTGGTGGGCGGGGTCACTCTGGGACCCATTTGGTGGGCGGGGTCACTCTGGGACCCATTTGGTGGGCGGGGTCACTCTGGGACCCATTTGGTGGGCCGGGTCACTCTTGGACCCATTTGGTGGGCGGGGTCATTCTGGGTCTGATTTGGTGGGCGGGGTCACTGGGTCCGATTTGGTGGGCGGGGTCACTCTGGGTCTGATTTGGTGGGCGGGGTCACTCTGGGACCCATTTGGTGGGCGGGGTCACTCTGGGACCTATTCGGTGGGTGGGGTCACTCTGGGACCCATTTGGGAGGCGGGGCCACTCGGTGTCAGATTTGGGGGGCGGGGCCACTCGGTGCACTTACTTTTCACACACGGGATGAGAGGGTGTCATAGTCGCTTTATTCTGATGTTTGACTTTGATAAATGATCATGTCCTAAAATGGACACCGTACATTTGCATAGCTGCCATCTTTGGAAGGTCAAGTTGGGGGTAATGGAAAGTTCGCCATTATTTCCTATGGGAATTTTTTTTTTTTAAATGCAATTTTTAAAAAAACTACAAATCGTATCGACACGAAAAATACTTAGCACACCTCTCGTGGACGCTGGCTTCGAAATGACGCATCACTGGAGTCTGTGCGTGCAGCGGTTCGGGCCGCATTAATTGCAGAAAAAAACTGAATAATAATAAGTTTACCACGTTCGGATTACAATAATAATACTAGATGGGTATTTCCTGAAGGAACTACAGATAGTGCTTTGGAATGGTGCCCGGGCTGCCCCTGCAAGACTTTCACACTTGGGTGCCCCTCAGATGCTGGTTTGGTATTTGTAGCTCCTTAGGGTTGAGGATTTGGTGGGCGGGGCCACTCTGGGTCCGATTTGGGGGGCGGAGCCACTCTGGGTCCGATTTGGTGGGCTGGGTCACTCTGGGTCCGATTTGGTGGGCCGGGCCACTCTGGGTCCGATTTGGTGGGCCGGGCCACTCTGGGTCCGATTTGGTGGGCCGGGCCACTCTGGGTCCGATTTGGTGGCCCGGGCCACTCTGGGTCCGATTTGGTGGCCCGGGTCACTCTGGGTCCGATTTGGTGGCCCGGGTCACTCTGGGTCCGATTTGGTGGCCCGGGTCACTCTGGGTCCGATTTGGTGGCCCGGGTCACTCTGGGTCCGATTTGGTGGCCCGGGTCACTCTGGGTCCGATTTGGTGGGCCGGGTCACTCTGGGTCTGATTTGGTGGCCCGCGTCACTCTGGGTCCGATTTGGTGGCTCGGGTCACTCTGGGTGACAGCAGGATAAGGGAATGGCTGATAACAGAGAATAGACTGACAGCAGGACAAGGGAATGGCTGATAACAGAGAGAAATAGACTGACAGCAGGACGGGGATTTGCTGATGACAGAGAGAAATAGACTGACAGCAGGACAGGGGAATGACTGATAACAGAGAGAATAGACTGACAGCAGGACGGGGAATGGCTGATAACAGAGAGAATAGACTGACAGTAGGACAGGGGAATGGCTGATAACAGAGAGAAATAGACTGACAGCAGTACGGGGAATGGCTGATAACAGAGAGAATAATTGCGGGAAAGAAGCCTAATAAGAATAAATAGACTGACAGCAGGACAGGGGAATGGCTGATAACAGAGAGGAGCTGATATTATCTGACTGACAAAACCTGTTTCCTAGTGGGCTCGTAGGCGTTGGCATAGTAACTGCGTCTGACTGCGCGTATCAATGAGCTAATCAGCCAGGTGGCAGTTTTGAAATTGCCTCAGAAACCAGGCCATTATACCATATGAGGAAATTTCCCTATTGAAATGCATTGAGCAATGCTTTCCAATGGGGGAAAACAATTTTCAAACGCAAATTGCGCCAAAACTACAAATCCGATCGACACGAAAAATACTTAGCACACCTCTCGTGGACGCTGGCTTCGAAATGACACCTCAGTGGAGTCTGTGCGTTTAGCAGTTCGGGCCGCATTAATTGCGGAAAAAAGCCTAATAATAATAACTAGATGGGTATTTCCTGAAGGAACTACAGATAGTGCTTTGGAATGGTGCCCGGGCTGCCCCTGCAAGACTTTCACACTTGGGTGCCCCTCAGGCGCCGGTTTGGTAGTTGTAGCCCCTCAGGGTTGAGGCCACTCCGGGTCAGATTTGGTGGGCGGGGTCACTCTGGGTCCGATTTGGTGGGCGGGGTCACTCTGGGTCCCATTTGGTGGGCCGGGTCACTCTGGGTCCGATTTGGTGGCCCGGGTCACTCTGGGTCCGATTTGGTGGGCCGGGTCACTCTGGGTCCGATTTGGTGGGCCGGGTCACTTTGGGTCCGATTTGGTGGGCGGGGTCACTCTGGGTCCGATTTGGTGGGCCGGGTCACTTTGGGTCCGATTTGGTGGGCGGGGTCACTCTGGGTCCGATTTGATGGGCCGGTCACTCTAGGTCCGATTTGGTTGGGCCGGGTCACTCTGGGTCCGATTTGGTGGGCCGGGTCACTCTGGGTCCGATTTGGTGGGCCGGGTCACTCTGGGTCCGATTTGGTGGCCCGGGTCACTCTGGGTCCGATTTGGTGGCCTGGGTCACTCTGGGTCCGATTTGGTGGGCCGGGTCACTCTGGGTCCGATTTGGTGGCCCGGGTCACTCTGGGTCCGATTTGGTGGGCCTGCTCACTCTGGGTCCGATTTGGTGGGCTGGGTCACTCTGGGTCCGATTTGGTGGGCCGGGTCACTCTGGGTCCGATTTGGTGGGCCGGGTCACTCTGGGTCCGATTTGATGGGCCGGTCACTCTAGGTCCGATTTGGTTGGGCCGGGTCACTCTGGGTCCGATTTGGTGGGCCGGGTCACTCTGGGTCCGATTTGGTGGCCCGGGTCACTCTGGGTCCGATTTGGTGGCCCGGGTCACTCTGGGTCCGATTTGGTGGCCCGGGTCACTCTGGGTCCGATTTGGTGGCCCGGGTCACTCTGGGTCCGATTTGGTGGGCCGGGTCACTCTGGGTCCGATTTGGTGGGCCGGGTCACTCTGGGTCCGATTTGGTGGGCCGGGTCACTCTGGGTCCGATTTGGTGGCCCGGGTCACTCTGGGTCCGATTTGGTGGCCCGGGTCACTCTGGGTCCGATTTGGTGGCCCGGGTCACTCTGGGTCCGATTTGGTGGCCCGGGTCACTCTGGGTCCGATTTGGTGGCCCGGGTCATTCTGGGTCCGATTTGGTGGGCCGGGTCACTCTGGGTCCGATTTGGTGGGCCGGGTCACTCTGGGTCCGATTTGGTGGCCCGGGTCACTCTGGGTCCGATTTGGTGGCCCGGGTCACTCTGGGTCCGATTTGGTGGCCTGGGTCACTCTGGGTCCGATTTGGTGGCTCGGATCACTCTGGGTCCGATTTGGTGGGCCGGGTCACTCTGGGTCCGATTTGGTGGCCCGGGTCACTCTGGGTCCGATTTGGTGCCCCGGGTCACTCTGGGTCCAATTTGGTGGGCCGGGTCACTCTGGGTCCGATTTGGTGGGCCGGGTCACTCTGGGTCCGATTTGGTGGCCCGGGTCACTCTGGGTCCGATTTGGTGGCCCGGGTCACTCTGGGTCCGATTTGGTGGCCCGGATCACTCTGGGTCCGATTTGGTGGCCCGGGCCACTCTGGGTCCGATTTGGTGGCCCGGGCCACTCTGGGTCCGATTTGGTGGCCCGGGCCTCTCTGGGTCCGATTTGGTGGCCCGGGCCACTCTGGGTCCGATTTGGTGGCCCGGGCCACTCTGGGTCCGATTTGGTGGCCCGGGCCACTCTGGGTCCGATTTGGTGGCCCGGGCCACTCTGGGTCCGATTTGGTGGCCCGGGTCACTCTGGGTCCGATTTGGTGGCCCGGGTCACTCTGGGTCCAATTTGGTGGGCCGGGTCACTCTGGGTCCGATTTGGTGGGCCGGGTCACTCTGGGTCCGATTTGGTGGCCCGGGTCACTCTGGGTCCGATTTGGTGGCCCGGGTCACTCTGGGTCCGATTTGGTGGCCCGGATCACTCTGGGTCCGATTTGGTGGCCCGGGCCACTCTGGGTCCGATTTGGTGGCCCGGGCCACTCTGGGTCCGATTTGGTGGCCCGGGCCACTCTGGGTCCGATTTGGTGGCCCGGGCCTCTCTGGGTCCGATTTGGTGGCCCGGGCCACTCTGGGTCCGATTTGGTGGCCCGGGCCACTCTGGGTCCGATTTGGTGGCCCGGGCCACTCTGGGTCCGATTTGGTGGCCCGGGTCACTCTGGGTCCGATTTGGTGGCCCGGGTCACTCTGGGTCCGATTTGGTGGCCCGGGTCACTCTGGGTCCGATTTGGTGGCCCGGGTCACTGTGGGTCCGATTTGATGGCCCGGGTCACTCTGGGTCCGATTTGGTGGCCCGGGTCACTCTGGGTCCGATTTGGTGGCCCGGGTCACTCTGGGTCCGATTTGGTGGGCCGGGTCACTCTGGGTCCGATTTGGTGGGCCGGGTCACTCTGGGTCCGATTTGGTGGCCCGGGTCACTCTGGGTCCGATTTGGTGGCCCGGGTCACTCTGGGTCCGATTTGGTGGGCCGGGTCACTCTGGGTCTGATTTGGTGGGCCGGGTCACTCTGGGTCCGATTTGGTGGGCCGGGTCACTCTGACTGACAGCAGGATAAGGGAATGGCTGATAACAGAGAATAGACTGACAGCAGGACAAGGGAATGGCTGATAACAGAGAGAATAGACTGACAGCAGGACAGGGGAATGGCTGATAACAGAGAGAAATAGACTGACAGCAGGACGGGGAATGGCTGATAACAGAGAGAAATAGACTGACAGCAGGACGCGGAATGGCTGATAACAGAGAGAAATAGACTGACAGCAGGACAGGGGAATGGCTGATAACAGAAAGAAATAGACTGACAGCAGGACAGGGGAATGGCTGATAACAGAGAGAAATAGACTGACAGCAGTACGGGGAATGGCTGATAACAGAGAGAAAAAGATGGGTATTTCCTGAAGGAACTACAGATAGTGCTTTGGAATGGTGCCCGGGTTGCCCCAGCAAGACTTTCACACTTGGGTGCCCCTCAGGCGCTGGTTTGGTAGTTGTAGCCACTCTGGGTCCGATTTGGTGGGCGCTGTATACTGCGCGGCTCTGCGCTGTATGCTGCGCGGCTCCGCGCTGTATGCTGCGGGGCTCCGCGCTGTATGCTGCGGGGCTCCGCGCTGTATGCTGCGCGGCTCCGCGCTGTATGCTGCGCGGCTCCGCGCTGTATGCTGCGCGGCTCCGCGCTGTATGCTGCGCGGCTCCGCGCTGTATAATGCGCGGCTCCGCGCTGTATAATGCGCGGCTCCGCGCTGTATAATGCGCGGCTCCGCGCTGTATGCTGCGGGGCTCCGCGCTGTATGCTGCGGGGCTCCGCGCTGTATGCTGCGCGGCTCCGCGCTGTATGCTGCGCGGCTCCGCGCTGTATGCTGCGCGGCTCCGCGCTGTATACTGCGCGGCTCCGCGCTGTATAATGCGGAGCTCTGCGCTTTATGCTGCGGGGCTCTGCGCTGTATAATGCGGAGCTCCGCGCTGTATACTGCGGGGCTCCGTGCTGTATGCTGCGCGGCTCCGCGCTGTATGCTGCGCGGCTCCGCGCTGTATGCTGCGCGGCTCCGCGCTGTATAATGCGGAGCTCTGCGCTGTATACTGCGGGCCTCTGCGCTATATGCTGCGCGGCTCTGCGCTGTATACTGCGGGGCTCTGCGCTGTATGCTGCGGGGCTCTGCGCTGTATACTGTAATAATAATAAGACTACAGATAGTCCTTTTGAATTGTGCTGTGCTGTCACTTTAAGAGCTGATATTATCTGACAAAACGGTGACCTGGTGGAGTTGGTTGGCGTTGGCATAGTAAGGCTACTTTCACACTAGCGTTAACTGCAATACGTCGCAAATGCGTCGTTTTTGCGAAACGCCGCATCCAGCAAAAGTTTTTGCTGGATACGTTGTTTCGTCATAGAGTAACATTAGCGACGCATTTGCGACGCATTTGCGACGCATTTCCAAACGGTGAATGCGTTTGGCGGCGTTTGGGCGTATGGTAGCGGTCCGTCGGGAAAACAAAACGCTACATGTAACGTTTTTTGCTCCCGACGGTCCGCTTTTTCCGACTGCGCATGCGCAGTCGGAACTCCGCCCCCACCTCCCCGCACATCCCCGCACCTCACAATGGGGCAGCGGATGCGTGGGAAATATGCATCCGCTGCCCCCGTTGTGCGGCGGAGACCACACTAGCGTCGGGAACGTCGGCCCGACGCGCAGCGACGGGTTGTTCCCGACGCTAGTGTGAAAGTAGCCTAAGGCTACTTTCACACTAGCGTTAACTGCAATACGTCGCAAATGCGTCGTTTTTGCGAAACGCCGCATCCAGCAAAAGTTTTTGCTGGATACGTTGTTTCGTCATAGAGTAACATTAGCGACGCATTTGCGACGCATTTGCGACGCATTTCCAAACGGTGAATGCGTTTGGCGGCGTTTGGGCGTATGGTAGCGGTCCGTCGGGAAAACAAAACGCTACATGTAACGTTTTTTGCTCCCGACGGTCCGCTTTTTCCGACTGCGCATGCGCAGTCGGAACTCCGCCCCCACCTCCCCGCACATCCCCGCACCTCACAATGGGGCAGCGGATGCGTGGAAAATATGCATCCGCTGCCCCCGTTGTGCGGCGGAGACCACACTAGCGTCGGGAACGTCGGCCCGACGCGCAGCGACGGGTTGTTCCCGACGCTAGTGTGAAAGTAGCCTTACTGTGTCTGACTGCGCATATCAATGAGCTAATCAGCCAGGTGGCATTTGGCAGTTAAGTTATTTTTAGAAATTGCCTCAGAAACCAGCCCATTTTAAACGTATAGCAAAATTTCCCTATTGAAATGCATTGAAACAATGCTTTCCAATGAGGGGGAAACAATTTTCAAATGCAAATTGCGCCAAAACTACAAATCCGCTCGACATGAAAATAACTTAGCACACCTCTCGTGGACGCTGGCTTCGAAATGACACCTCACTGGAGTCTGTGCGTTCAGCGGTTCGGGCCGCATTAACTGCGAAAAAAAGCCTAATAATAAGAAAAATAATAATAATAAGAAGTTTACCACGGTGGAATAACAGTATAGTGCTTTGTTCCAAAGCACTATAATAATAATAATAATAAAATATAAGAAATCGGATTACAATATGTTGCTTGAACCTAGGAGGTTCAAGCACCATAATAATAATAAAATATAAGAAATCGGATTACAATATGTTGCTTGAACCTAGGAGGTTCAAGCACCATAATAATAATAAAATATAAGAAATCGGATTACAATATGTTGCTTGAACCTAGGAGGTTCAAGCACCATAATAAAATATAAGAAATCGGATTACAATATGTTGCTTGAACCTAGGAGGGTTCAAGCACCATAATAATAACTAGATGGGCATTTCCTGAAGGAAATACATGGTGCTTGAACAGCGCTGCCAGCTTTACAGCAGCACTTTTCACACACGGGACCAGGGGGGCCACTTACTTTTCCACACCCGGGACCAGGGGAGCACTTACTTTTCCACACCCGGGACCGGGGCGCACTTACTTTTCTACACCCGGGACCGGGGCGCACTTACTTTTCCACACCCGGGACCGGGGCGCACTTACTTTTGCACACAGGGCCGGGGGCGCACTTACTTTTGCACACGGGGCCGGGGGCGCACTTACTTTTGCACACGGGTCCGGGGGCGCACTTACTTTTGCACACGGGGCCGGGGGCGCACTTACTTTTGCACACGGGGCCGGGGGCGCACTTACTTTTGCACACGGGGCCGGGGGCGCACTTACTTTTGCACACGGGGCCGGGGGCGCACTTACTTTTGCACACGGGGCCGGGGGCGCACTTACTTTTGCACACGGGGCCGGGGGCGCACTTACTTTTGCACACGGGGCCGGGGGCGCACTTACTTTTGCACACGGGGCCAGGGGCGCACTTACTTTTGCACACGGGGCCGGGGGCGCACTTTTGCACACGGGGCCGGGGGCGCACTTACTTTTGCACATGGGGCCGGGGGCGCACTTACTTTTGCACACGGGGCCGGGGGCGCACTTACTTTTGCACACGGGGCCGGGGGCGCACTTACTTTTGCACACGGGGCCGGGGGCGCACTTACTTTTGCACACGGGGCCGGGGGCGCGCTTACTTTTGCACACGGGGCCGGGGGCGCGCTTACTTTTGCACACGGGGCCGGGGGCGCACTTACTTTTGCACACGGGGCCGGGGGCGCACTTACTTTTGCACACGGGGCCGGGGGCGCACTTACTCTAGCACACGGGGCCGGGGGGGGCACTTACTTTTCACACACGGGGCCGGGGGGCACTTACTTTTGCACACGGGGCCGGGGGCGCACTTACTTTTGCACACGGGGCCGGGGGCGCACTTACTTTTGCACACGGGGCCGGCGGCGCACTTACTTTTGCACACGGGGCCGGGGGCGCACTTACTTTTGCACACGGGGCCGGGGGCGCACTTACTTTTGCACACGGGGCCGGGGGCGCACTTACTTTTGCACACGGGGCCGGGGGCGCACTTACTTTTGCACACGGGGCCGGGGGCGCACTTACTTTTGCACACGGGGCCGGGGGCGCACTTACTTTTGCACACGGGGCCGGGGGCGCACTTACTTTTGCACACGGGGCCGGGGGCGCACTTACTCTAGCACACGGGGCCGGGGGGGCACTTACTTTTCACACACGGGGCCGGGGGGCACTTACTTTTGCACACGGGGCCGGGGGCGCACTTACTTTTGCACACGGGGCCGGGGGCGCACTTACTTTTGCACACGGGGCCGGCGGCGCACTTACTTTTGCACACGGGGCCGGGGGCGCACTTACTTTTGCACACGGGGCCGGGGGCGCACTTACTTTTGCACACGGGGCCGGGGGCGCACTTACTTTTGCACACGGGGCCGGGGGCGCACTTACTTTTGCACACGGGGCCGGGGGCGCACTTACTTTTGCACACGGGGCCGGGGGCGCACTTACTTTTGCACACGGGGCCGGGGGCGCACTTACTTTTGAACACGGGGCCGGGGGCGCACTTACTTTTGAACACGGGGCCGGGGGCGCACTTACTTTTGAACACGGGGCCGGGGGCGCACTTACTTTTGAACACGGGGCCGGGGGGCGCACTTACTTTTGCACACGGGGCCGGGGGCGCACTTACTTTTGCACACGGGGCCGGGGGCGCACTTACTTTTGCACACGGGGCCGGGAGGGCACTTACTTTTCACACACGGGGCCGGGGGGGCACTTACTTTTGACACACGGGGCCGGGGGGGCACTTACTTTTCACACACGGGGCCGGGAGGCACTTACTTTTCACACACGGGGCCGGGGGGGCACTTACTTTTCACACACGGGACGAGAGGGTGTCATAGTCACTTTATTCTGATGTTTGACTTTGATAAATGATCATGTCCTAAAATGGACACCGTACATTTGCATAGCTGCCATCTTTGGAAGGTCAAGTTCGGGGTAATGGAAAGTTCGCCATTATTTCCTATGGGAAATTTTTTTTTTTAAATGGGATTTAAATAAAATCTACATATCGGATCGACTATAAAAGTCATAGCACACCTGTCCCCACCGAGGCCTTCGAAACGCCGCCTGAACGGGGTCTCTGCGCCGAGCGGTTCGGGCCGCATTAATTGCGGAAAACGCGGAGAAGAAGAAGAATAAAATACTAGATGGGTATTTCCTGAAGGAACTACAGATAGTGCTTTGGAATGGTGCCCGGGCTGCCCCTGCAAGACTTTCACACTTGGGTGCCCCTCAGATGCTGGTTTGGTAGTTGTAGCTCCTTAGGGTTGAGGATTTGGTGGGCGGGGCCACTCTGGGTCCGATTTGGTGGCCCGGGTCACTCTGGGTCCGATTTGGTGGCCCGGGTCACTCTGGGTCCGATTTGGTGGCCCGGGTCACTCTGGGTCCGATTTGGTGGGCTGGGTCACTCTGGGTCCGATTTGGTGGGCCGGGTCACTCTGGGTCCGATTTGGTGGCCCGGGTCACTCTGGGTCCGATTTGGTGGGCCGGGTCACTCTGGGTCCGATTTGGTGGGCCGGGTCACTCTGGGTCCGATTTGGTGGGCCGGGTCACTCTGGGTCCGATTTGGTGGGCCGGGTCACTCTGACTGACAGCAGGATAAGGGAATGGCTGATAACAGAGAATAGACTGACAGCAGGACAAGGGAATGGCTGATAACAGAGAGAATAGACTGACAGCAGGACAGGGGAATGGCTGATAACAGAGAGAAATAGACTGACAGCAGGACGGGGAATGGCTGATAACAGAGAGAAATAGACTGACAGCAGGACGCGGAATGGCTGATAACAGAGAGAAATAGACTGACAGCAGGACAGGGGAATGGCTGATAACAGAAAGAAATAGACTGACAGCAGGACAGGGGAATGGCTGATAACAGAGAGAAATAGACTGACAGCAGTACGGGGAATGGCTGATAACAGAGAGAAAAAGATGGGTATTTCCTGAAGGAACTACAGATAGTGCTTTGGAATGGTGCCCGGGTTGCCCCAGCAAGACTTTCACACTTGGGTGCCCCTCAGGCGCTGGTTTGGTAGTTGTAGCCACTCTGGGTCCGATTTGGTGGGCGCTGTATACTGCGCGGCTCTGCGCTGTATGCTGCGCGGCTCTGCGCTGTATGCTGCGCGGCTCTGCGCTGTATGCTGCGCGGCTCCGCGCTGTATGCTGCGTGGCTCCGCGCTGTATGCTGCGCGGCTCCGCGCTGTATGCTGCGCGGCTCCGCGCTGTATAATGCGCGGCTCCGCGCTGTATGCTGCGGGGCTCCGCGCTGTATGCTGCGGGGCTCCGCGCTGTATGCTGCGCGGCTCCGCGCTGTATGCTGCGCGGCTCCGCGCTGTATGCTGCGCGGCTCCGCGCTGTATAATGCGCGGCTCCGCGCTGTATAATGCGCGGCTCCGCGCTGTATAATGCGCGGCTCCGCGCTGTATGCTGCGGGGCTCCGCGCTGTATGCTGCGGGGCTCCGCGCTGTATGCTGCGCGGCTCCGCGCTGTTTGCTGCGCGGCTCCGCGCTGTTTGCTGCGCGGCTCCGCGCTGTATGCTGCGCGGCTCCGCGCTGTATACTGCGCGGCTCCGCGCTGTATAATGCGGAGCTCTGCGCTTTATGCTGCGGGGCTCTGCGCTGTATAATGCGGAGCTCCGCGCTGTATACTGCGGGGCTCCGTGCTGTATGCTGCGCGGCTCCGCGCTGTATGCTGCGCGGCTCCGCGCTGTATGCTGCGCGGCTCTGCGCTATATGCTGCGCGGCTCTGCGCTGTATGCTGCGGGGCTCTGCGCTTTATACTGTAATAATAATAAGACTACAGATAGTCCTTTTGAATTGTGCTGTGCTGTCACTTTAAGAGCTGATATTATCTGACAAAACGGTGACCTGGTGGAGTTGGTTGGCGTTGGCATAGTAACTGTGTCTGACTGCGCATATCAATGAGCTAATCAGCCAGGTGGCATTTGGCAGTTAAGTTATTTTTAGAAATTGCCTCAGAAACCAGCCCATTTTAAACGTATAGCAAAATTTCCCTATTGAAATGCATTGAAACAATGCTTTCCAATGAGGGGGAAACAATTTTCAAATGCAAATTGCGCCAAAACTACAAATCCGCTCGACATGAAAATAACTTAGCACACCTCTCGTGGACGCTGGCTTCGAAATGACACCTCACTGGAGTCTGTGCGTTCAGCGGTTCGGGCCGCATTAACTGCGAAAAAAAGCCTAATAATAAGAAAAATAATAATAAGAAGAAGTTTACCACGGTGGAATAACAGTATAGTGCTTTGTTCCAAAGCACTATAACTAGATGGGTATTTCCTGAAGGAACTACAGATAGTGCTTTGGAATGGTGCCCGGGCTGCCCCTGCAAGACTTTCACACTTGGGTGCCCCTCAGGCGGTCCGATTTGGTGGGTTGGGTCAATCTGGGTCTGATTTTGTGGGCGGGGTAAATCTAGGTCCGATTCGGTGGGCGGGGTCACTTTTGGTCCGATTCTGTGGGCGCGGCCACTCTGGGTCCGATTCGGTGGGCGGAGCCACTCTGGGTCCGATTTGGTGGGCGGGGCACCTTAGGGACCAATTTGGTGGGTGGGGTCACTCGGTCCGATTTGGTGGGCTGGGCACCTCAGGGTCTGATTTGGTGGGCTGGGCACCTCAGGGTCCGATTTGGTGGGTGGGGTCACTCTGGGTCCGATTTGGTGGGCGGGGTCACTCTGGGCCCGATTTGGTGGAAGGGGTCACTCTGGGTCCGATTTGGTGGAAGGGGTCACTC
The DNA here is from genome assembly GCF_051348905.1 of Ranitomeya variabilis. Classification (NCBI taxonomy): domain Eukaryota; kingdom Metazoa; phylum Chordata; class Amphibia; order Anura; family Dendrobatidae; genus Ranitomeya; species Ranitomeya variabilis. Next base: position 497,905,314 of record NC_135236.1, on the reverse strand, counting down.
TGGGTCTGATTTGGTGGAAGGGGTCACTCTGGGTCCGATTTGGTGGGCGGAGCCACTCTGGGTCCGATTTGGTGGGCGGGGTCACTCTGGGTCTGATTTAGGGGGCGGGGTCACTCTGGGTCCGATTTGGTGGGCCGGGCCCCTCGGGGTCCGATTTGGTGGGCCGGGCCTCTCGGGTTCCGAATTGGTGAGCGGGGTAATCTACTATCTAATTATCTAAGGGCACTTCCGTCTTTCTGTCTCACAACACCGCTACGTCATCATCTCGTGAGACCGCAATGCACTCTTGGGACCGGAGCGCGCAACAAGCATCGGGTACCGGCCACTCCAGGTGCAACAAGCATCGTGTACCGGCCGCTCTAGGAGGTGCAACAACCATCAGATACCGGCCGCTCCAGGAGGTGAGTATGTAACTTTTTTATTTTAATTCTTTTTTTTTTTAACAGGGATATGCAGTATACTATGTGACTGGACAATATACTACGTGACTGGGCAGTATAACTACGTGGCTCTGCGCTGTATACTGCGTGGCTCTGTGCTGTATACTGCGTGGCTCTGCGCTGTATACTACGCGGCTCTGCGCTGTATACTACGCGGCTCTGCGCTGTATACTGCGTGGCTCTGCGCTGTGTACTGCGCGGCTCTGCGCTGTGTACTGCACGGCTCTGCGCTGTGTACTGCGCGGCTCTGCACTGTGTACTGCGCGGCTCTGCGCTGTGTACTGCGCGGCTCTGCGCTGTGTACTGCACGGCTCTGCGCTGTATACTGCGCAGCTCTGCGCTTTGTACTGCGCGGCTCTGCGCTATATACTGCGTGGCTCTTCGCTGTATACTACGCGGCTCTGCGCTGTGTACTGCGCGGCTCTGCGCTGTGTACTGCGCGTGTCCGTGCTGTGTACTGCGCGTGTCTGCGCTGTATACTGCGGGGCTCTGCACTGTATACTGCGGGGCTCTGCGCTGTATACTACGCGGCTCAGCGCTGTATACTGCGCGGCTCTGCGCTGCATACTGCGTGGCTCTACGCTGCGTACTGCGCGGCTCTGCGCTGTATACTGGGTGGCTCTGCGCTGTGTACTGCGCGGCTCTGTGCTGTGTACTGTGCGGCTCTGCACTGTGTACTGCGCGGCTCTGCGCTGTGTACTGCGCGGCTCTGCGCTGTGTACTGCGCGGCTCTGCGCTTTATACTGTGCGGCTCTGCGCTGTGTACTGCGCAGCTCTGCGCTGTATACTGCGCGGCTCTGCGCTGTGTACTGCGCGGCTCTGCGCTGTGTACTGCGCGGCTCTGCGCTGTGTACTGCGCGGCTCTGCGCTGTGTACTGCGCGGCTCTGCGCTGTGTACTGCGCGGCTCTGCGCTGTGTACTGCGCGGCTCTGCGCTGTGTACTGCACGGCTCTGCGCGGTATACTGCGCGGCTCTGCGCTTTATACTGTGCGGCTCTGCGCTCTGTACTGCACGGCTCTGCGCTGTCTACTGCGCGGCTCTGCGCTGTGTACTGCGCGGCTCTCCGCTTTATACTGCGCGGCTCTGCGCTTTATACTGCGCGGCTTTGCGCTGTGTACTGCATGGCTCTGCGCTGTGTACTGCGCGGCTCTGCGCTGTGTACTGCATGGCTCTGCGCTGTGTACTGCACGGCTCTGCGCTTTATACTGCGCGGCTCTGCGCTGTGTACTGCACGGCTCTGCGCTGTGTACTGCGCGGCTCTGCGCTGTGTACTGCACGGCTCTGCGCTTTATACTGCGCGGCTCTGCGCTGTGTACTGCACGGCTCTGCGCTGTGTACTGCGCGGCTCTGCGCTGTGTACTGCGCGGCTCTGCGCTTTATACTGCGCGGCTCTGCGCTTTATACTGCGCGGCTCTGCGCTGTGTACTGCGCGGCTCTGCGCTGTGTACTGCGCGGCTCTGCGCTGTGTACTGCACGGCTCTGCGCTTTATACTGCGCGGCTCTGCGCTGTGTACTGCGCGGCTCTGCGCTGTGTTCTGCGCGGCTCTGCGCTTTATACTGCGCGGCTCTGCGCTGTGTACTGCACGGCTCTGCGCTTTATACTGCGCGGCTCTGCGCTGTGTACTGCACGGCTCTGCGCTGTGTACTGCGCGGCTCTGCGCTGTGTACTGCACGGCTCTGCGCTTTATACTGCGCGGCTCTGCGCTGTGTACTGCACGGCTCTGCGCTGTGTACTGCGCGGCTCTGCGCTGTGTACTGCGCGGCTCTGCGCTTTATACTGCGCGGCTCTGCGCTGTGTACTGCGCAGCTCTGCGCTGTGTACTGCGCGGCTCTGCGCTGTGTACTGCACGGCTCTGCACTGTATACTGCGTGGCTGTGCAATATACTACGTGGACATGCATATTCTAGAATACCCGATGAGTTAGAATCGGGCCACAGTCTAATAATCATAAGACTACGGATAGTGGTTTGGAATTGTGCTGTACTGTCACTTTAAGAGCTGATATTATCTGACAAAACTTGTGACCTGGTGAGCTGATGTAGATTTCATAGGCGTTGGCATAGTAACTGTGTCTGACTGCGCATATCAATGAGCTAATCAGCCAGGTGGCAGTTATTTTTAGAAATTGCCTCAGAAACCAGCCCATTATAAACGTATAGGAAAATTTCTCCATTGAAACGCATTGAAAGACTTTTTTCAAACACAAATTGCGCAAAAACTACAAATCCGATCGACACGAAAAATACTTAGCACACCTCTCAGGAACGCTGGCTTCGAAATGACACCTCACTGGAGTCTGTGAGTTTAGCGGTTCGGGCCGCATTACGTGCGGACTGAATAATAAGAATAAGAAGAAGTTTACCACGGTGGAATAACAGTATAGTGCTTTGTTCCAAAGCACTATAACTAGATGGGTATTTCCTGAAGGAACTACAGATAGTGCTTTGGAATGGTGCCCGGGCTGCCCCTGCAAGACTTTCACACTTGGGTGCCCCTCAGGCGGTCCGATTTGGTGGGTTGGGTCAATCTGGGTCTGATTTTGTGGGCGGGGTAAATCGAGGTCCGATTCGGTGGGCGGGGTCACTTTTGGTCTGATTCTGTGGGCGCGGCCACTCTGGGTCCGATTCGGTGGGCGGAGCCACTCTGGGTCCGATTTGGTGGGCGGGGCACCTTAGGGACCAATTTGGTGGGTGGGGTCACTCGGTCCGATTTGGTGGGCTGGGCACCTCAGGGTCTGATTTGGTGGGCTGGGCACCTCAGGGTCCGATTTGGTGGGTGGGGTCACTCTGGGTCCGATTTGGTGGGCGGGGTCACTCTGGGCCCGATTTGGTGGAAGGGGTCACTCTGGGTCCGATTTGGTGGAAGGGGTCACTCTGGGTCTGATTTGGTGGAAGGGGTCACTCTGGGTCCGATTTGGTGGGCGGAGCCACTCTGGGTCCGATTTGGTGGGCGGGGTCACTCTGGGTCTGATTTAGGGGGCGGGGTCACTCTGGGTCCGATTTGGTGGGCCGGGCCCCTCGGGGTCCGATTTGGTGGGCCGGGCCTCTCGGGTTCCGAATTGGTGAGCGGGGTAATCTACTATCTAATTATCTAAGGGCACTTCCGTCTTTCTGTCTCACAACACCGCTACGTCATCATCTCGTGAGACCGCAATGCACTCTTGGGACCGGAGCGCGCAACAAGCATCGGGTACCGGCCACTCCAGGTGCAACAAGCATCGTGTACCGGCCGCTCTAGGAGGTGCAACAACCATCAGATACCGGCCGCTCCAGGAGGTGAGTATGTAACTTTTTTATTTTAATTCTTTTTTTTTTTAACAGGGATATGCAGTATACTATGTGACTGGACAATATACTACGTGACTGGGCAGTATAACTACGTGGCTCTGCGCTGTATACTGCGTGGCTCTGTGCTGTATACTGCGTGGCTCTGCGCTGTATACTACGCGGCTCTGCGCTGTATACTACGCGGCTCTGCGCTGTATACTGCGTGGCTCTGCGCTGTGTACTGCGCGGCTCTGCGCTGTGTACTGCGCGGCTCTGCGCTGTGTACTGCGCGGCTCTGCACTGTGTACTGCGCGGCTCTGCGCTGTGTACTGCGCGGCTCTGCGCTGTGTACTGCACGGCTCTGCGCTGTATACTGCGCAGCTCTGCGCTTTGTACTGCGCGGCTCTGCGCTATATACTGCGTGGCTCTTCGCTGTATACTACGCGGCTCTGCGCTGTGTACTGCGCGGCTCTGCGCTGTGTACTGCGCGTGTCCGTGCTGTGTACTGCGCGTGTCTGCGCTGTATACTGCGGGGCTCTGCACTGTATACTGCGGGGCTCTGCGCTGTATACTACGCGGCTCAGCGCTGTATACTGCGCGGCTCTGCGCTGCATACTGCGTGGCTCTACGCTGCGTACTGCGCGGCTCTGCGCTGTATACTGGGTGGCTCTGCGCTGTGTACTGCGCGGCTCTGTGCTGTGTACTGTGCGGCTCTGCACTGTATACTGCGCGGCTCTGCGCTGTGTACTGCGCGGCTCTGCGCTGTGTACTGCGCGGCTCTGCGCTTTATACTGTGCGGCTCTGCGCTGTGTACTGCGCAGCTCTGCGCTGTATACTGCGCGGCTCTGCGCTGTGTACTGCGCGGCTCTGCGCTGTGTACTGCGCGGCTCTGCGCTGTGTACTGCGCGGCTCTGCGCTGTGTACTGCGCGGCTCTGCGCTGTGTACTGCGCGGCTCTGCGCTGTGTACTGCGCGGCTCTGCGCTGTGTACTGCACGGCTCTGCGCGGTATACTGCGCGGCTCTGCGCTTTATACTGTGCGGCTCTGCGCTCTGTACTGCACGGCTCTGCGCTGTCTACTGCGCGGCTCTGCGCTGTGTACTGCGCGGCTCTCCGCTTTATACTGCGCGGCTCTGCGCTTTATACTGCGCGGCTTTGCGCTGTGTACTGCATGGCTCTGCGCTGTGTACTGCGCGGCTCTGCGCTGTGTACTGCATGGCTCTGCGCTGTGTACTGCACGGCTCTGCGCTTTATACTGCGCGGCTCTGCGCTGTGTACTGCACGGCTCTGCGCTGTGTACTGCGCGGCTCTGCGCTGTGTACTGCACGGCTCTGCGCTTTATACTGCGCGGCTCTGCGCTGTGTACTGCACGGCTCTGCGCTGTGTACTGCGCGGCTCTGCGCTGTGTACTGCGCGGCTCTGCGCTTTATACTGCGCGGCTCTGCGCTTTATACTGCGCGGCTCTGCGCTGTGTACTGCGCGGCTCTGCGCTGTGTACTGCGCGGCTCTGCGCTGTGTACTGCACGGCTCTGCGCTTTATACTGCGCGGCTCTGCGCTGTGTACTGCGCGGCTCTGCGCTGTGTTCTGCGCGGCTCTGCGCTTTATACTGCGCGGCTCTGCGCTGTGTACTGCGCGGCTCTGCGCTGTGTACTGCACGGCTCTGCGCTTTATACTGCGCGGCTCTGCGCTGTGTACTGCACGGCTCTGCGCTGTGTACTGCGCGGCTCTGCGCTGTGTACTGCACGGCTCTGCGCTTTATACTGCGCGGCTCTGCGCTGTGTACTGCACGGCTCTGCGCTGTGTACTGCGCGGCTCTGCGCTGTGTACTGCGCGGCTCTGCGCTTTATACTGCGCGGCTCTGCGCTGTGTACTGCGCAGCTCTGCGCTGTGTACTGCGCGGCTCTGCGCTGTGTACTGCACGGCTCTGCACTGTATACTGCGTGGCTGTGCAATATACTACGTGGACATGCATATTCTAGAATACCCGATGAGTTAGAATCGGGCCACAGTCTAATAATCATAAGACTACGGATAGTGGTTTGGAATTGTGCTGTACTGTCACTTTAAGAGCTGATATTATCTGACAAAACTTGTGACCTGGTGAGCTGATGTAGATTTCATAGGCGTTGGCATAGTAACTGTGTCTGACTGCGCATATCAATGAGCTAATCAGCCAGGTGGCAGTTATTTTTAGAAATTGCCTCAGAAACCAGCCCATTATAAACGTATAGGAAAATTTCTCCATTGAAACGCATTGAAAGACTTTTTTCAAACACAAATTGCGCAAAAACTACAAATCCGATCGACACGAAAAATACTTAGCACACCTCTCAGGAACGCTGGCTTCGAAATGACACCTCACTGGAGTCTGTGAGTTTAGCGGTTCGGGCCGCATTACGTGCGGACTGAATAATAAGAATAAGAAGAAGTTTACCACGGTGGAATAACAGTATAGTGCTTTGTTCCAAAGCACTATAACTAGATGGGTATTTCCTGAAGGAACTACAGATAGTGCTTTGGAATGGTGCCCGGGCTGCCCCTGCAAGACTTTCACACTTGGGTGCCCCTCAGGCGGTCCGATTTGGTGGGTTGGGTCAATCTGGGTCTGATTTTGTGGGCGGGGTAAATCGAGGTCCGATTCGGTGGGCGGGGTCACTTTTGGTCCGATTCTGTGGGCGCGGCCACTCTGGGTCCGATTCGGTGGGCGGAGCCACTCTGGGTCCGATTTGGTGGGCGGGGCACCTTAGGGACCAATTTGGTGGGTGGGGTCACTCGGTCCGATTTGGTGGGCTGGGCACCTCAGGGTCTGATTTGGTGGGCTGGGCACCTCAGGGTCCGATTTGGTGGGTGGGGTCACTCTGGGTCCGATTTGGTGGGCGGGGTCACTCTGGGCCCGATTTGGTGGAAGGGGTCACTCTGGGTCCGATTTGGTGGAAGGGGTCACTCTGGGTCTGATTTGGTGGAAGGGGTCACTCTGGGTCCGATTTGGTGGGCGGAGCCACTCTGGGTCCGATTTGGTGGGCGGGGTCACTCTGGGTCTGATTTAGGGGGCGGGGTCACTCTGGGTCCGATTTGGTGGGCCGGGCCCCTCGGGGTCCGATTTGGTGGGCCGGGCCTCTCGGGTTCCGAATTGGTGAGCGGGGTAATCTACTATCTAATTATCTAAGGGCACTTCCGTCTTTCTGTCTCACAACACCGCTACGTCATCATCTCGTGAGACCGCAATGCACTCTTGGGACCGGAGCGCGCAACAAGCATCGGGTACCGGCCACTCCAGGTGCAACAAGCATCGTGTACCGGCCGCTCTAGGAGGTGCAACAACCATCAGATACCGGCCGCTCCAGGAGGTGAGTATGTAACTTTTTTATTTTAATTCTTTTTTTTTTTAACAGGGATATGCAGTATACTATGTGACTGGACAATATACTACGTGACTGGGCAGTATAACTACGTGGCTCTGCGCTGTATACTGCGTGGCTCTGTGCTGTATACTGCGTGGCTCTGCGCTGTATACTGCGTGGCTCTGCGCTGTATACTACGCGGCTCTGCGCTGTATACTACGCGGCTCTGCGCTGTATACTGCGTGGCTCTGCGCTGTGTACTGCGCGGCTCTGCGCTGTGTATTGCACGGCTCTGCGCTGTGTACTGCGCGGCTCTGCACTGTGTACTGCGCGGCTCTGCGCTGTGTACTGCGCGGCTCTGCGCTGTGTACTGCACGGCTCTGCGCTGTATACTGCGCAGCTCTGCGCTTTGTACTGCGCGGCTCTGCGCTATATACTGCGTGGCTCTTCGCTGTATACTACGCGGCTCTGCGCTGTGTACTGCGCGGCTCTGCGCTGTGTACTGCGCGTGTCCGTGCTGTGTACTGCGCGTGTCTGCGCTGTATACTGCGGGGCTCTGCACTGTATACTGCGGGGCTCTGCGCTGTATACTACGCGGCTCAGCGCTGTATACTGCGCGGCTCTGCGCTGCATACTGCGTGGCTCTACGCTGCGTACTGCGCGGCTCTGCGCTGTATACTGGGTGGCTCTGCGCTGTGTACTGCGCGGCTCTGCGCTGTGTACTGTGCGGCTCTGCACTGTGTACTGCGCGGCTCTGCGCTGTGTACTGCGCGGCTCTGCGCTGTGTACTGCGCGGCTCTGCGCTTTATACTGTGCGGCTCTGCGCTCTGTACTGCGCGGCTCTGCGCTGTGTACTGCGCAGCTCTGCGCTGTATACTGCGCGGCTCTGCGCTGTGTACTGCGCGGCTCTGCGCTGTGTACTGCGCGGCTCTGCGCTGTGTACTGCGCGGCTCTGCGCTGTGTACTGCGCGGCTCTGCGCTGTGTACTGCGCGGCTCTGCGCTGTGTACTGCGCGGCTCTGCGCTGTGTACTGCGCGGCTCTGCGCTGTGTACTGCACGGCTCTGCGCGGTATACTGCGCGGCTCTGCGCTTTATACTGTGCGGCTCTGCGCTCTGTACTGCACGGCTCTGCGCTGTCTACTGCGCGGCTCTGCGCTGTGTACTGCTCGGCTCTGCGCTGTGTACTGCGCGGCTCTCCGCTTTATACTGCGCGGCTCTGCACTTTATACTGCGCGGCTTTGCGCTGTGTACTGCATGGCTCTGCGCTGTGTACTGCGCGGCTCTGCGCTGTGTACTGCATGGCTCTGCGCTGTGTACTGCACGGCTCTGCGCTTTATACTGCGCGGCTCTGCGCTGTGTACTGCACGGCTCTGCGCTGTGTACTGCGCGGCTCTGCGCTGTGTACTGCACGGCTCTGCGCTTTATACTGCGCGGCTCTGCGCTGTGTACTGCACGGCTCTGCGCTGTGTACTGCGCGGCTCTGCGCTGTGTACTGCGCGGCTCTGCGCTTTATACTGCGCGGCTCTGCGCTTTATACTGCGCGGCTCTGCGCTGTGTACTGCGCGGCTCTGCGCTGTGTACTGCGCGGCTCTGCGCTGTGTACTGCACGGCTCTGCGCTTTATACTGCGCGGCTCTGCGCTGTGTACTGCACGGCTCTGCGCTGTGTACTGCGCGGCTCTGCGCTGTGTACTGCACGGCTCTGCGCTTTAAACTGCGTGGCTCTGCGCTGTGTACTGCACGGCTCTGCGCTGTGTACTGCGCGGCTCTGCGCTGTGTACTGCGCGGCTCTGCGCTTTATACTGCGCGGCTCTGCGCTGTGTACTGCGCGGCTCTGCGCTGTGTACTGCACGGCTCTGCGCTTTATACTGCGCGGCTCTGCGCTGTGTACTGCACGGCTCTGCGCTGTGTACTGCGCGGCTCTGCGCTGTGTACTGCACGGCTCTGCGCTTTATACTGCGCGGCTCTGCGCTGTGTACTGCACGGCTCTGCGCTGTGTACTGCGCGGCTCTGCGCTGTGTACTGCACGGCTCTGCGCTTTATACTGCGCGGCTCTGCGCTGTGTACTGCGTGGCTCTACGCTGCGTACTGCGCGGCTCTGCGCTGTATACTGGGTGGCTCTGCGCTGTGTACTGCGCGGCTCTGTGCTGTGTACTGTGCGGCTCTGCACTGTGTACTGCGCGGCTCTGCGCTGTGTACTGCGTGGCTCTGCGCTGTGTACTGCGCGGCTCTGCGCTTTATACTGTGCGGCTCTGCGCTCTGTACTGCGCGGCTCTGCGCTGTGTACTGCGCAGCTCTGCGCTGTATACTGCGCGGCTCTGCGCTGTGTACTGCGCGGCTCTGCGCTGTGTACTGCGCGGCTCTGCGCTGTGTACTGCGCGGCTCTGCGCTGTGTACTGCGCGGCTCTGCGCTGTGTACTGCGCGGCTCTGCGCTGTGTACTGCGCGGCTCTGCGCTGTGTACTGCACGGCTCTGCGCGGTATACTGCGCGGCTCTGCGCTTTATACTGTGCGGCTCTGCGCTCTGTACTGCACGGCTCTGCGCTGTCTACTGCGCGGCTCTGCGCTGTGTACTGCTCGGCTCTGCGCTGTGTACTGCGCGGCTCTCCGCTTTATACTGCGCGGCTCTGCGCTTTATACTGCGCGGCTTTGCGCTGTGTACTGCATGGCTCTGCGCTGTGTACTGCGCGGCTCTGCGCTGTGTACTGCATGGCTCTGCGCTGTGTACTGCACGGCTCTGCGCTTTATACTGCGCGGCTCTGCGCTGTGTACTGCACGGCTCTGCGCTGTGTACTGCGCGGCTCTGCGCTGTGTACTGCACGGCTCTGCGCTTTATACTGCGCGGCTCTGCGCTGTGTACTGCACGGCTCTGCGCTGTGTACTGCGCGGCTCTGCGCTGTGTACTGCGCGGCTCTGCGCTTTATACTGCGCGGCTCTGCGCTTTATACTGCGCGGCTCTGCGCTGTGTACTGCGCGGCTCTGCGCTGTGTACTGCGCGGCTCTGCGCTGTGTACTGCACGGCTCTGCGCTTTATACTGCGCGGCTCTGCGCTGTGTACTGCACGGCTCTGCGCTGTGTACTGCGCGGCTCTGCGCTGTGTACTGCACGGCTCTGCGCTTTAAACTGCGCGGCTCTGCGCTGTGTACTGCACGGCTCTGCGCTGTGTACTGCGCGGCTCTGCGCTGTGTACTGCGCGGCTCTGCGCTTTATACTGCGCGGCTCTGCGCTGTGTACTGCGCGGCTCTGCGCTGTGTACTGCACGGCTCTGCGCTTTATACTGCGCGGCTCTGCACTGTGTACTGCACGGCTCTGCGCTGTGTACTGCGCGGCTCTGCGCTGTGTACTGCACGGCTCTGCGCTTTATACTGCGCGGCTCTGCGCTGTGTACTGCACGGCTCTGCGCTGTGTACTGCGCGGCTCTGCGCTGTGTACTGCACGGCTCTGCGCTTTATACTGCGCGGCTCTGCGCTGTGTACTGCACGGCTCTGCGCTGTGTACTGCGCGGCTCTGCGCTGTGTACTGCACGGCTCTGCGCTTTATACTGCGCGGCTCTGCGCTGTGTACTGCGCGGCTCTGCGCTGTGTACTGCGCGGCTCTGCGCTGTGTACTGCACGGCTCTGCACTGTATACTGCGTGGCTGTGCAATATACTACGTGGACATGCATATTCTAGAATACCCGATGAGTTAGAATCGGGCCACAGTCTAATAATCATAAGACTACGGATAGTGGTTTGGAATTGTGCTGTACTGTCACTTTAAGAGCTGATATTATCTGACAAAACTTGTGACCTGGTGAGCTGATGTAGATTTCATAGGCGTTGGCATAGTAACTGTGTCTGACTGCGCATATCAATGAGCTAATCAGCCAGGTGGCAGTTATTTTTAGAAATTGCCTCAGAAACCAGCCCATTATAAACGTATAGGAAAATTTCTCCATTGAAACGCATTGAAAGACTTTTTTCAAACACAAATTGCGCAAAAACTACAAATCCGATCGACACGAAAAATACTTAGCACACCTCTCAGGAACGCTGGCTTCGAAATGACACCTCACTGGAGTCTGTGAGTTTAGCGGTTCGGGCCGCATTACGTGCGGACTGAATAATAAGAATAAGAAGAAGTTTACCACGGTGGAATAACAGTATAGTGCTTTGTTCCAAAGCACTATAATAAGAATAAGAAGAAGAAGAAGTTATCCACGGTGGAATAACAGTATAGTGCTTTGTTCCAAAGCACTATAATAAGGAGAAGTTATCCACGATGGAATAACAGTATAGTGCTTTGTTCCAAAGCACTATAATTATTGGCAATTATCAAGATGCACTCAGTAAAGGAGTGGTTCTGCAGGTGAGGACCACAGATCACATCTCAGTACCAATGCTTTCTGGCTGATGTTTTGGTCACTTTTGAATGTTGGTGGTGCTTTCACACTTGTGGTAGCATGAGACGGACTTTACAACGAGCACAAGTGGCTCAGGTAGTGCAGCTCATCCAAGATGGCACATCAATCCGAGCTGTGGCAAGAAGGTTTGCTGTGTCTGTCAGTGTAGTGTCCACAGGCTGGAAGCGCTACCAGGAGACAGGCCAGTACAACAGAAGGCGTGGAGGGGTCTGTAGGAGGGCAACAACCCAGCAGCAAGACCGCTACCTTTATATATTTAGGATTTTTTTTTTCCACAACATTTTTTTTTTAACTTTTTTACTTTGCCCCGGGGGGGCATCACATTTTATTGACAGATTGCTGATCTGACACTTTGCTGTGCACTGTGTCAGATCAGCAATCACACAGGCACAGCAGGGAGGCTTACCAGCGCTTGCTCTGAGCAGGCGCTGGTAAGCCACCTCCCTGCAGGACCCGGATGCAGCCCCGCGGCCATTTTGGATCTGGGCCTGCAGGGAGGAGGAGGTAAGAGACCCTCCCAGCAACGCGATCACATCTGGACGTACTATTCAGTCCTTGGGAAGTAGGGCCCACCCCACATGGACGGAATAGTACGTTCAATGGTAGAAAGGGGTTAAGCTAGAAAATGTGCTTGTAATTTCAGCTCAAACTTGTGGTTGAATGTTAGTGTTGAAATGACATAGAGTTTAATTTAAACAATTAATTACTCTAACAAGCTTGTCATGCTGTGAGAGAAATTCTGCCTAGGATTGACTTTGCGTCAGGAGGCTAAAATACATAATTCACTGAATGAAATCTACATGCATTTCATTATGGTAGTCAATACAGACAGAAACAGACCAATCAGGTGCTTACCTGTCCCTGGACTCCAGTGATTAGAGCCATTCACACCATGTAAGCCATGGAGATGTCACTGAACACAATTAAAGGTAACAAAGGCCTTATTCAGACGTTCTTTTTGTTCTCATGCATGAAAGGCATTATTTTTTTTCCATTTATGGTCCATGTGTCAGTTTTTAACATTGGTGTTATTATATATATAGCATCTCCACCCTAAGTTTAACACCCAAAAATTATATACCAACAGAAAGGAGGGTGGTCGAGGCTTGATAAGCAGCCAAGCTACCATCACGGATAAACTAAGGAGTATCCAGGAATTAAATAGAACAAAAGAAAGTCCAGCTCACCACAATCGACATTCCTGGAAACTCGGAGCACGGAACCGCTGTGTCAGGGCGTGGACAAACAGGAAAAGGAAGGAGATCCAGCTCAACGATATAGTGAAAAAAATCCGTAACTTTATTCACTTCAAATCATATAGGATGAAGGACGTAACATCAGCAAGCAATAAGAATAAAAACAAGATCCAAGATCAACGCGTTTCTGGTGACAAAGCACCCTTAGTCATGACTAAGGGTGCTTTGTCACCAGAAACGCGTTGATCTTGGATCTTGTTTTTATTCTTATTGCTTGCTGATGTTACGTCCTTCATCCTATATGATTTGAAGTGAATAACGTTACGGATTTTTTTCACTATATCGTTGAGCTGGATCTCCTTCCTTTTCCTGAGTATCCAGGAATACATCAGAAAAATGGCACCAGAATATGAGATGCTGAGAGAAAGCCTAAAGCAGCAACAACAGATCTGGAAGGAAGAACAGGAACATGACGTGCCATGGCAAGACAAGCCGCTGCATAGGACGTACCATAGACAGATAATGGAGGTGACTGACATGAAGAAATCCTCCCAATGGCTGAAGAAAGCTGGACTCCGAGACAGCACAGAGGCACGAATCATAGCGGCACAAGAGCAAGCACTAAGTACCAGATCCATAGAAGCAGGAATCTACCCCACAAGAAAAGACCCAAAATTCAGACTACGCAAAGAAACCTCAGAGACCGTCCAACACATAGTGGCAGGATGCAAAATGCAAGAAGGAGCAGCGTATACCGAACGCCACAACCAAGTAGCGGGAATAGTATAAAGCAACATCTGCACAGCATATGGGCTAAGTACCCATAAGTCCAAGAGGGAGACCCTAGAAAAAGTGGTGGAGAATGAAAGGGCTAAAATCCTGTGGGACTTCAAGATCCAGACGGATAAGCAGGTGTTGGCTAACCAACCAGACATTGTCATAGTAGATAAGGATCAGAAGACAGCATTGATAATAGATGTGGCAGTGCCAAGTGACAGCAACATTAGAAAGAAGAATATGAGAAGCTGGAGAAATACCAGGGCCTCAAAGGAGAACTGAAGAAGATGTGGAAGGTGAAGGCAACAGTGATTCCAGTGGTGATAGGAGCACTTGGAACAGTGACCCCTAAGTGGAAGAATGGCTACAACAGATTCCAGGAGCAACATCGGAGCTCTCTGTCCTGAAAAGCGCAATGCTGGGAACAACTAAGATCCTGCGCAGAACCCTCAAACTCCCAGGCCTCTGGTAGAGGACCCGAGAATGAGAAAGAACAACAAATACCATCCTCTCTGGGGGGTGAGAAGGAAGTGTTTCTTTTTATAAACAAAACAAAGTTTCTTTAAAACCTATTTTTATCAACTGCTCAGTGAAAACCAGACAGCAGCCAGGTGACTCATGGATGATATCCTAATGCTATCCAAACAAATTGGAATTTTAGATTTTTTTTATTGTTTTTTAAACAATCACATACTTACTTTTACTCAAAAGAAATAAAAAATCTAAAATATATTTTATTCAGGAGTAAAAGGATGGCACCGTATTCTGAGACCCATAATTTTTTTTTGTTTATACAGCTGTATTCTAGCATACATATGTAGGATAAGTTGTGGTTTTCACTGGCGTCATTTTTGGGTACATAAGCCTTAACCCTCAACTGGTGAGATGGGGGTTTGCCACACCCCAGGGAATTTTTGTTCGGCTGCCATTCATTGAAAAATGCTGGTATGAGGATACGTGTCTCACTAGCTTCCATCCATTTCCATTTTTAAATTTTGAAAACTTCTTTATTTTTATCAAAGTATTACATTTTCCGATACTTGTGTGTGTCATTAATTTGTCATACTCATGTGTAATCAATCGTCAATAAGAAAACGATTAAAACAAACGTGACCTTTGCATTTTCTGTAAAAATTAGAGATTTCCAAACACTGGGGAATAGGAAGCCCCACATCACCAGTTGCGTGACAAAAACCCCACCACACCAGTTGAGGGTTAAAGTGGTTGTCCACTACCCAGACAACCCCTTCTCAGTCACTGTGTTTACCCCAAGTAAAATAATAACACCTATACTCACCTCTGGTGCCAGCACCATTCCAGTGGTGTCAGCGGTAGCTCTCCCAGGGCACATGCGGTATTGTTGTGTCATGTGATCCCTGTAGCCAATCATAAGCCATTTCATTGTACCCTCCTTTCGACAAATCAGATATCTGGAGAGAGAGCATACACAACTCTCACTTCCTTTGAATATTAGTTACATCCAAAGGAAGGGACAAATAAAGCTGCTGCTGATTGTCCGTAGAGATTGCGTGGCACAATAATGTCACATCAGACCCGCGACTGCCAGTGCTGACACCGCTAGAATGGTACAACCAGAGGCGAGTAGAGTTTTTATTATTATACTTAGGGACAACCTAGTGATTGAGAAGTAATTGTGTGAGTAGTGGACAACCCCTTTAATTATGACTTTTTATTGAATTTGTGAGTATGAATAAGCACAAACACCAATTCTGGTATCGTTTTTCCAAAAATGTTTCTTACGCTGGTCACTATACAGCACAAATAATGATATAATTTGAGATACATGCTATAAAACTATAAAACAACTTCATTTTTCTTTCTGCGTCATGTTCTGAGAGCCATAACTTTTTTTATTGTTTTCACTTACAGAGCTCTATGAGGGTTCTTTTGCACAATACGCTGTAGTTTTTATTGATACCATTGTCAACTTATTGATCACTTTTTATTTAATTTTGTGTGAGATGGGATGAAACAAACAGCAATTCTGGAATTCTGGTAGTGTTTTTTCTATTTTTTTGTGACATTCACTGTGTGGGTTAAATAATAATATAGTGTTAAGGTACGCATCATTACAGATGAGACTACCAAATATGCGGGGCTTTTTTGTTTTTTTTATGGGATGTTTATTTTTTCTAGAATAAACAATTTTCTTGATTGGGAAAACTGATTTTAGGGAAAGTGTTTTAAAAGGTTTTATACAATATCTATTGTATAAAGGCAATGAACCCATGCGAAGTATGTTATAAACCACATAACAACGCATTACCTGGCCTTTCAGTGCATGACACTGCCTCCGGTTGATTTGATTGGCTGCAGTGTATAGCAGATATGGAGACTACTATCATTACTTCATGAGTTACTCTTTCAAAACATAAATGTATCATGCACATGACAAAATCATGTGCACAGAGACTGCGAGCAAGCACTCGGTGTGCCTATGGCTTGGTAATATGACACTATAGTGACTCCATGTGCCCCTATCTGGTGGAACCATAGTCTTCCCTAGAAGAATTTATTTTCGCCAACACGCACATGATTATCACATTGCTCTGTCAGTGGTCGCCTGATAGCTCTAAAAATGGACAGCTATTGCATTTACCAGATCACAGGGGTTGACCCTGCCTTCACCCTTTAACACCTATACTAGGATCTGGACTTACACAGTGGCCCTTGGGCTGAGGCCACAGAGTCAACAGCTAGCAAATGGTACAGCAGTGGTCAGGTCGATGTTTCAGAACCAGGAGGAATAAAATGGATTTCCTCTTGGGTGCCGCACTTTCAGGGTACAATGAACCCTCCTAGAACTACTAACCTGCTTATTAACCCAACATCTGCAGGTTAATAGCAGATATTGGGTTAATAAGCAGGTTAATAGCATTTCCTTTCCATAATTTACTTTTAGATGTGTCACTTACTGAAATCATGAGATAAGAAGAAGACAGCAGGTGTGTGATATAAGCACCATACCATGGACAAAGTCATTAAAGGGAACCTGTCACCCCCAAAATGGCTGGTGAGGTAAGCTCACCGGCATCAGGGGCTTATCTACAGCATTCTGTAATGCTGTAGATAAGTCCCGGATGTTACCTGAAAGAGGAGAAAAAGACGTTAGATTATACTCACCCAGGGGCGGTCCCGGTGCGGTCAGGTCGGATGGGTGTCTCCGGTCCGCTCCGGCACCTCCCATCTTCATTCCATGACGTCCTCTTCGGGTCTTTACGCCGCGGCTCCAGCGCAGGCGTACTTTGTCTGCCCTGTTGAGGGCAGAGCAAAGTACTGCAGTGCGCAGGCGCCGGAAAGGTCAGAGAGGCCCAGCGCCTGCGCACTGCAGTACTTTGCTCTGCCCTCAACAGGGCAAAGTACGCCTGCGCCGGAGCCGCGGCGTAAAGACCCGAAGAGGACGTCATGGAATGAAGATGGGAGGCGCCGGAGCGGACCGGAGACACCCATCCGACCTGACCGCACCGGGACAGCCCCTGGGTGAGTATAATCTAACGTCTTTTTCTCCTCTTTCAGGTAACATCGGGGGCTTATCTACAGCATTACAGAATGCTGTAGATAAGCCCCTGATGCCGGTGAGCTTACCTCACCAGCCATTTTGGGGGTGAGAGGTTCCCTTTAACTGGATAATGACAATTCACTGTCAACACTTGGGTAGGATTGCAGAATCATAAAGCCTGGATAAGTATATTGCTAGAGGTGTCTGGCAAAATCATTATTTAGCTGGACCTTGGTCATAACAATAAAATGCCTTTTTGAGTAGAAACTGGTGCATCTCTACATTTTATAGCTGTGAGTAGAGATACATAAAAGCTTTTACTAGAGTGAGGCATTTAATTCTATCGCAGCCAGAATAAATGTTTTCCAAGCCAAAAGGGCAACAGAAGGTTATAATAAAACAAATATAATGTATCGTGGATCATTAGTGACTCATGACTGGTTATATCACTACGTAGAAGAACATAAAAATTGATTTTATAGTTCACCTGTAGCCATAAAAATAATACTGCTGGTTACTGCATAATGCTTTGATTATTATGTATTTGATGCATTCCCTGTCCTTGGGGCATACAATGAAATCTCCATTCCTGGTCATCCACAGGAAACTGTCTCTGATGCCACCATGAACATGTATGATCTGCTTGGCCGGGCG
Source organism: Ranitomeya variabilis (assembly GCF_051348905.1). Lineage (NCBI taxonomy): Eukaryota > Metazoa > Chordata > Amphibia > Anura > Dendrobatidae > Ranitomeya > Ranitomeya variabilis. The sequence goes on along the minus strand of NC_135236.1, from coordinate 497,887,720 downwards.
TGTGTGTTCATTTTAATAAGGCGAGGGGAATAAGTCACTGCCAGTCTCCTTGGGAGAACAAAGCATAAAGGGCAAGTTAATATAAATCTGAGGTTTATATTTATCAGGGGGCACAGCAAGAGACCACCAAACACATAGGACTGTCTTTCACTCTAAACAAATGCTGTTTTAATAGCTACATGCCAGTCTGACAAATCATATGATGGGCGTTTCATTACCAACCTGCGTTGGATTGTAGAGTTGCTGGAGTGGACTGCGTGAACCCTTCCGACAACAGATGTCCATCCCAAAAGGATTTCTATGCATAACTGGAGAGAGAAAAAAAACAAAAAAAAATTATTATAAAGCAGAGTCTATACACCACATTTCAGTCATACTACAGAAGATAACAAACCTATGAAAACTGATTTATTGTCATTTTTTGATATGCAAGTATGCACAGAAACCATAGCCAGCCATATAGTTCTCTTATTTGCTAAAGTTTGCCCTTTGTCTCACTCAGAAAAACACTGACGGTTTTCTGCATCAAAAATATTATGTAACGGTAATTTACAGATCATATGTAAGGAAACCGGCTGATCAGTTCACCAGCAACAATTACTTCAATCCTTATATGCATCTTGAATTTCCTTTTTTATCAACTTCTGCACCACTTCAAAAGCAGTGACAGCTTCTAGCGACAGTTACCAATCTGTCATACTTAGAATGCACCTTAAAGGGGTTTCCCCACAAACAAAGCACATTTTAATTAATCGATCTTGGAATAATAAAAAGTTCCACAATTGGATGTGTTTAAGGAAAATGTTCCTGTGCTGAGAAAATCTTATAAATGTGTCCCTGCTGTGTGCTGTGTAATGGCTGTGTCTGACCGTGCAGGGACATGGTCTGATCATAACAGCTCCTGCGCAGGGGAGGATGGAAAAGAGAGTATACAGACAGGACAGCACAGGATCACTGCTGATTCTTTCTGTAAGGCCACATTCAAATGTTCATTATTTGGTCAGCATTTTACATCAGTATTTGTAAGCCAAAACCAGGAGTGGGTGATAAATACAGAAGTGGTGACATGTTTCTAATATACTTTCCTCTGACTGTTCCACTCCTGATTTTTACTTATAAATACTGAGGCAAAACACTGACCAAATACTAAACATGTGACCATGGCCTAAGGAAAACATTTACTGGCCTGTTTGAACACATTTTACCTCAGAAAGAATCAGCTGTGATCCCCTGCTATCCTGTCTGTATACTCTTTTATCCCCACCCAACCTGGTCAGGAGCTGTGGTATGATCAGACCATGTCCCTGCACGGTCATTACACTGTACACAGCAGGGGCACATTTATAAGATTATGATTATCTCAGCACCAGAAAAAAAATGTAACACATCCAATTATGGAACTTATTTTTTTCTAAGTTTTACTAATTAAAATGTGCTTTGTTCATAGGACAGACCCTTTACGTCTAAATGCACAGATGGGGACTTTTGGCACAAATAGGAAACGTGGCCATGGTTTGTGATGCAGATATGAAACAGTTTTCACGTAAGGTTGAAATCTGAGGGTGTAATTATAGTGGGTACAGGGGTTGCAGTTGTACTTGGGCCCTGAAGCCTTGGAAGGCCAAAAGGTTCAAAGTCCAAAGGGTTCACATGAGAACACCCATACTATTAAGAATCCACTGATTTTCCCTAACATAAAGAACGTATGTTTTCTATAACTATGCCCACAATGCCCAGATCTGTTATGGTTCCAATAACAACCATAGGTTCCATTAGCAATCTGGGAACCATAGATTTCATTAGCATCCTAGGTGAGGAAGAGTGGAAATTTCAATAGCAATATAGGCACTATAATGTGACCACATTACAGCCGCCTGAGAGAAGTCTAATTAAATAACGTCAAAATGGAAGTGTGAATGTAAACGTAATGTCCAAAACGGCTCCATTGCATAACATAAGCCAAGGTCCTACAGTGATTATTACGGGTTCAATCTGGGTTCCTTTACATGTCCATTTTTAATACAGAAGTGTATCATGCAGAACTTTGATTACTTTTACATATTGGGGTCCCCGCTGCTTCCGTTTGCAGCAGTTATATTAAAAACGGACCTGTTTTTGACATAAATTCCGCTTTCCTGTTCTTCTAAAGAGAACAGACAGACGGAGTGCCCGAGTGAAAGAGTGAACATAGTCATACATGGCATTTTGCTTCATTCTCCTGGATTGTTTTTACATTTTATTAAAAAATAATATTTGTATTTAAGCGGTGGGATGGATACTTATGAATTAAAATTAATAGGGACTGGCCAATAGCGGTTTTATCCATACAGAGGAAAGCTGACTGATAGATGTTAAAAGATTATTTTAATTAAGAAATGGAATTATTTTATACTGTAAGGTAACCCCGGTTACATGCTGATGTCTATAGGAATGGATGAAGATCAAAATTATTGCACGGTTAGAAAGCACAATGGATTTTATTCTATGCTCAGATATTATCTCATATCCCATATCTTGCTTTTGAGGAAGCTTTCTGCTCTGGTAAGTCAGACCTGCCATTGCCCATCATCATGATGCTATTCTCAACTGTGGTGGCCCGTCATTTCAGGAAATGTTTGCTAGAAATGACAGCACCCCCAGGGGCAGGATAGAGAGTGACCCCTGGGTGGAGAACCTTTATATACAATCTTGCCAGTTACTTGTCCCCTCCCCCACTGTAAGATTTCATAGCACAGCTTGGAGCTCACACCTTTCTATGAAGCAGAAATTCCATTTTTAATATAACACTATGTGCAGCGTTGGTCTCAGGCAATACATGGACTTTGCTGTAATTATCATAGGATGTCAGAACGATTCCTCTGTCAGCTAATAAAACTGTACGTCCTACTGTGTTATCAATGATAGATGACCCCCGTATACAGTAATCGTATAGGAATATCAAGCCAATTAAGGGGTGTGATAGAAATTTCAGGTTCTGCATTGGTTAGAGACTGGCTGTAATTGAGACTTACCACTTAATTTCCAGATTAGTGCAAAAAATAACTTACATTTCAAATGTATAGTGGACATATATTTCTTTAGTATTTTGATTTAGAAATGATAAAATTCCCTACACAGAACAATATTGTAACATAAGGAAACTTCTCATGATTATCGTCGTATTAGAGCCCCCGTAAAAGCCATTATGGGGTACGTGAAAGTGGGCTTACATACAGCAGGCATCAATATCATTTATAAATATACATTAAAATTAGTAGGAAGCTGAAAACCTGCAACTCGCATACTTCCTGGCTCTAGAGAATACTGATACTGTGAGGATAGTCTGTAGTCCCAAATGTTCAGCATAATTTGCATATTAATTAAAAAGCTGATTTCTCAGTAGACGAGGAATGGACCGGCCATGTCAAGGTATTGCTGGACTTGTTTCGAAAGAGCTACATGTGCATATAAATAGTGTGGGCTGTGAAATCCTGCTGACAGATTCCCTTTAAGGCTACTACAGGCTAATATACATAAGATGCGGAATATAATAGTGCTATATAAGCAAAGCATAATAAATAAATAATAAATAAGCATCTATCACCCATAGTCTCTAATTGCATTAATTTAATTAATGTCATATAAGCTATTGAAGAGTCATTGATGTAGGCAATTAACAGATGCCTCTGATGGGTACTATACAATGGCAACTATCACCCATACAGTTTATAAAAAAACAAACATATTTAATTTTTTTTTTGTAATATACTGAAGTAAACCAGCAAAAGGGAAGGCCCTTCTGAGCAATGGAGCCCTATGGACACAATTAGCGCATATGTCAGGAGCGTGTGATGTCAACGGGCTTATCAGGAAACTGCACAAAGAATGTTATTTTGCTAGGAAAATATATCTCACGATAAAAATAAGATAAATCCTTATATATAATACATAGATCCTATCTGCTGCATGCTAGATGTTAGCTCGAGATAAGTAAAAACATATTTAATGAGCTATACACAGTGTCTGATTTGTGACATTTTTCGTTACACGTTTGGTATATTTTGGGGCCATTATTAGCATTCTTTTCAAAATGCAACTTTCTCTTGGCATGGCAGATTTTTTATGCATTTTCCTATGGGCTCTTGGCATTCTTTGCAAAATGTAACATGCTTTTGGTATGGCATTTTTGTATTTTTACATGCAGGCCAAATGGCACGCACATGAAAATGAATCACGCATAGAAAGGGCCATAAAGACCTTGCAGAAAATACAATTAAGGCTACAGTCCCCCATTTTCTGTGGCACTTCTGCACCTATTAGGTAATTTACGGTAGGTTAATTGTGTTCATTGTGTTTCTGAGAGTATTTTTATTACATGTGTTTTTATGGCTGCCTTTTTTTCCTCTGTTTTTGTGTGCCATGTTTTACATAAAGTTGCTTTGTTTTTGATACTTCCTGGTATTTGGTTTTTACACAACTTTACCTTCAGATTTTCCATATCTAATGCAATTATATGGGAAGACTCTAGCGTACATAGCGTACTTGCAAGAGATGTTGCGGATATGAAACACGCACCGCAGATCATTTTACGCAGCATGAGAAAAAGCACGGTGGGCAGGAGATTTCTATAAATCCCATCTCACTAAAAAACTCATTGTGGAAACTTAAACTAATTGGAAAAAAAATGCTGCAACATTAACTCTGTGCAAAGGAAGCCTAAATGTAACTGCAGTTTCCTTCTTACTTTCATCCTTGCTGGGTACCATTGCCCGGCAGAAGGCTGATTAGCCAGGAGCAAGCAATAAAATGGGCTGACAGCAATGAAGCTCTTACTGTGAGACTAAGAAAATGACATTTATGACAGGCAAGCTATGGCATACAACATTAATAGGAAGCACAGTATTATGTAGGTCAGATTTAGTCAAATAATAAAAATCCACACTGCAAACTGATTTCATATACAAAATGCATCTGTAGGAAGCGGCAGTGCCGGCCTTAGGGGGAGCGTTGGGCAATTGTCCAAGGACCCCACTCCGTTAGGGGCCCCCAGCATCTAAAGCTTGAGATACCTTGAAAATAGAATTATCAGTGTAACTTCCAATGTGGAAACTGCTTCAGGACCTTTGGTAATATCATAATCATGTGACCGTGATATCACAACAGGTCCTGCACTCTGCGGGAGTCAGAAGAACTGAAAAGAAGATAGACACACGCAAGAGATGATTTACCACCAGTCTATGTCACTATGTATGCATGTATGTGTATAAAGGTGCTCAGTGTACACTCATATGTCGATGTATGCGCTCTGTGTATACATGTGTGTAAATGCTCTGCGTATACATGCGTGTATGTAACTCTGTGTATACATATGTGGTCCATGTAACATACAATGCGAGTCACAGACAAGAGTTCATAGATGTAAAGAATGTCACCCAACGAACAAGCAAAATGCTGCTCAATCATCAGGTGACAATAGACTGTTTATACTGGAACAGAAATCCTTGTTCTCAGCAGCACATCGCCCGATGCAAACTGTAGACTGCTGCTGATAAGAAGATACTGTATGGGGACAGATTGATCTACAAGAGATTGTTCTGTGCCATCATGCTTCATCAGCCCGTGTAAAGAGACCGGGAAACAAGAGCCAAACCACTTCAATTGATCGATAGTGCTCATTTAAGTACTGAGTGCATTTACTGAAGATACATTTCAGTAGGCCAACATTTCGGGTTTTAAAATCATTTTTCAAGATGGTGTTATAAAGTATTCTAATTTACAGAGATAATGACTTTTGGGTTTTCATTGGCTGTATGTAATAATCATTAACATTAACAGAAATAAACACTTGAAGTACATCACTGTGTATAATGACTATCAAATAATATGAGTTTCACTTTTTGTATTGAAGAACTGAAATAAATTAACTTTTTGATGACATTCTAATTTTGTCAGAAGCACCTGTATTTCCCATATTAAGAGAAATGCATTATTATTACCAAGTACCATATTAGTCCTTCTATCCCTGCAGTATAATTGCCAATTCCATTATCCCAGATCATAAAACTGCATACCCAAAATAGAAAAGCCAAATGCTGCTTTTACTAGTGATACTGCACTCAGTTTTATTATTTTCCTGGGGAGGAAAGTGGAAATGTCATATCAAAGAAGCAGCAAAGGAGGTGGAATTACTAATTATAACATACAGCACATTCTTCTAACACATAAAATGGATTCTAAGAAGCCATTACCAATAAACACATGCACAAAAAAAGAGCAATACAAGTGCATTACAATACCCTGCTATGTCTGTTTCAACTAGATAACACACTAAAAGGGACATGCAAACCGCCTATAATAAGGAAACATATATGCCTGGAAAACCTCTGACAGATGAACATTATATATGTATGCCTGCTCAATGCCTGATTGGTCTGGCTAGTATAAATTATAACACCATACTAATGTTTTATGGCAGAAATGGAAACACTAAGGCTGCAGTCTGACCTTTATAAAAGTTAAATGGGCCTCAATCTTGTATAAAACAGAAGAGGTTTGATAAGCACCCATACTGATCTCCTATTCCAACAATCTGGTACCAGCTGGCGCCTTCTTTCTGGTCCTGTCTCGACCCCCCAGAAAAGTCCACTTACACAATCACTGGATGAGAAGCTACTCTTGCAGGTTATTGATTCTTTACTCATGTTAAATCACTCTGTACCATTTTAAATCACATTGGTGTCAGCTGGACAGCCCCTTTAATTTACAGTTATTTTCACATTATAGCACTTTCTGAACAGTCAGTCAGATATTAGTAGGTGGGATGCTATAGTCTCCACTATAATCCAGACAAACAGGTCCATGCACTGATAAAAATGGACATGTAACTACCCATTAGGTAAAATAGCTATCTAGTAAATTACTGTGTGACTGATAAGTCACAGGACACTAAGCAGGTAAATTCTTCAGCTGCATAAATCGTTTCTATGATGTGTTCACTTATCAGCACAATCTGACAGTTACTTTGAAAATTAGAACAGATCACCGTAAAGCTGACAGTCTGGTTAGAAGGATTACCTATACCTTACAATCTAGCTACTCTGCAATAACTAGAAGAGAAATGTGGTCGGATGATTGTCAAAAAAACAAGGAAATAATAACCGGTCAGCATCACATGGGCTTTTAGGCCATGGTCACACAAGAGTATATTTTCTCATGCGAGAGAATTGGATTGACCATGCAAATGACTCTTGGATCAAACTGTGATGTGTGTGTGATTCGAGTGTCAGCTTAGTGTGATCAGATGCCCTCAGTTGTGAAAATCGTAGCACAGGTGAGAAGGTGGAGGACAAAATTTCTTCACCTTCTCCATTATGTGAGTCCGTGTCATGTGAGTGCAGTCCAATGTTTTCCACGCACCCAAGGACTTGAATGGGTGAGTGTGATCCGATGTGTGCAGCAACTCGCAGCATCCTGCAACTTTTTTCAAATCGGCATAAGGAAAAAAATTGGACCGACAAAACATGAGATAGCACTTGTCCGAGTTATACAGTACACTCGTGTGAGCAGGCTTTCATGAAAAGCATTTTGCAATTCTCAGACCTTACTGTTGAGCGCATTAGTACCACAGTCACTCATGGTACTTACAAGTATACAATCTAAGCTTCCCCCCATAACCATATGGGCTTGTGCATACTACTCTTTTAATCGGACGAGTGTTATCCGTAGTTTTGAAGGATAGCACTTGTACCCATCTTATTCTATTCAGCATGCATGATTTGCCCTACAAGAATCGGATGGAACTCGCCCATTCTTGACTATGGGTCCATTAAAAAAAATAAAAAATAAAAAAATCGGACTGCACTCGGATAACATGATTTTTATGGACTGACATAATGGGGAAGGTGGAGAAACTTTTTTTTCTCTCCACCTCTGATAAAATTGGATCCCAACCTAATCACAGTGTGATTAGCATGATCGGACAGATTTTCTCAGATAGAGAGAAAATGGTGTTGTGACCCTATCCTATCAGTGAATCCTGAAGTCAAATCCTTCCATTTTGCATTCCCAATAGGATTGGTACAAATGATGAAGGCACGCCTATACTTGCATAGCCATTTACACAGCATCCAAAATACAGTGCCTTGCGAAAGTATTCGGCCCCCTGGAACTTTTCAACCTTTTCCCATATATCATGCTTCAAACATAAAGATACCAAATGTAAATTTTTGGTGAAGAATCAACAACAAGTGGAACACAATTGTGAAGTTGAACAAAATTTATTGGTTATTTTAAATTTTTGTGGAAATTCAAAAACTGAAAAGTGGGCCGTGCAATATTATTTACTTTCAGTGCAGCAAACTCACTCCAGAAGTTCATTGTGGATCTCTGAATGATCCAATGTGTCCTAAATGCCTAATGATGATAAATACAATCCGCTTGTGTGTAATCAAGTCTCCGTATAAATGAACCTGCTCTGTGATAGTCTCAGGGTTCTGTTTGAAGCACAAAGAGCATCATGAAGACCAAGGAACACAACAGGCAGGTCCGTGATACTGTTATGGAGAAGTTTAAAGCTGGATTTGGATACAAAATGGTTTTCAAAACTTTAAATATCCCAAAGGAGCATTGTGCAAGCGATCATATTGAAATGGAAGGAGTATCATACCACTGCAAATCTACAAAGACCCGGCCGTCCCTCTAAATTTTCATCTCAAACAAGGAGAATACTGATCAGAGATGCAACCAAGAGGCCCATGATCTGTCTGGATGAACTGCAGAGATCTACAGCTGAAGTGGGACAGTCTGTCCATAGGACAACAATCAGTTGTACACTGCACAAATCTGGCCTTTATGGAAGAGTGGCAAGAAGAAAGCCATTTCTCAAAGATATCCATAAAAAGTGTCATTTAAAGTTTGCAACAAGCCACCTGGGAGACACACCAAACATGTGGAAGAAGGTGCTCTGGTCAGATGAAACCAAAATCAAACTTTTTGGCAACAATCCCAAACGATATGTTTGGCGTAAAGGTAACACAGCTCATCACCCTGAACACACCATCTCCACTGTCAAACATGGTGGTGTGCAGCATCATGGTTTGGGCCTGCTTTTCTTCAGGAAGAGACAGGGAAGATGGTTAAAATTGATGGGAAGATGGATGGAGCCAAATACATGACCATTCTTAAAGAAAACCTGTTGGAGTCTGCAAAAGACCTGAGACTGGGACAGAGATTTGTCTTCCAACAAGACAATGATCCCAAACATAAAGCAAAATCTACAATAGAATGGTTCACAAATAAACGTATCCAGGTGTTAGAATGGCCAAGTCAAAGTCCAGACCTCAATCCAATCGAGAATCTGTGGAAAGAGCTGAAAACTGTTGTTCACAAACGATCTCCCTCAAACCTCACTGAGCTCGAGCTGTTTGACAAGGAAGAATGGACAAGAATTTCAGTCTCTCAATGTACAAAACTGATAGAGACATACCCCAAGTGACTTGCAGTTGTAATTGCAGCAAAAGGTGGCGCAACAAAGCGCCATATTGCACATCCCACTTTTCAGTGTATGAATTTCCACAAAAATTTAAAATAACCAATAAATTTCATTCAGCTTCACAATTGTGTTCCACTTGTTGTTGATTCTTTATTTACATTTGGTATCTCTATGTTTGAAACATGATATGTGGGAAAAGGTTGAAAAGTTCCAGGGGGCCGAATACTTTTGCAAGGCACTGTACATGCCCTCATAGCTACCAGTGCCGACTACAACGTTTTATGGGACTTTGTCAGTAGGATCAACCCACTTAAGCCGAAAACAGGGGCATGTGGGCCATAAAGAAGTTAAGTAAAATGATAACTTGATATCTGCAATCCGATGTCTTATTCCAAGAAAAATGAGCTCTGGCCACCGGCATCAGGGGCTTAGCTGCAGCATTCTGTAATGCTGTAGGTAAGCCCCCGATGTATCCTGAAAGATGAGAAAAAGAGGTTAGATTATACTCACCCAGGGGCGGTCCGGCTGCGGTCCGGGTCCGATGGATGTCGCGGTCCGGTCAGGGACCTCTCTTCTTACGATGACGTCCTCTTCTTGTCTTCACGCCGCAGCTCCGGCGCAGGTGTACTTTGTCTGCCCTGTTGAGGGCAGAGCAAAGTACTGCAGTGCGTAGGTGCCGGGAAAGGTCAGAGGCCCAGCGCCTGCGCACTGCAGTACTTTCCTCTGCCCTCAACAGGACAAAGTACGCCTGCGCCAAGCTGCGGCATGAAGGCAAGAAGAGGACATCATCGTAAGAAGATAGGAGGCCCCGGACCGGACTGCGACTCCCATCGGACCCAGACCGCAGCGGGACCGCCCCTGGGTGAGTGTAATCTAACCACTTTTTCTCATCTTTCAGGATACACCGGGGGTTTATCTACAGCATTACAGAATGCTGTAGATAAGCCCCTGATGCCGGTGGCCGCAGCTCATCTTCGATTTTTGGGGTGACAGGTTCCCTTTAAGATTTATGGTCCAAAAACAGATTTCCCAGAGAGTCTGTCTCCAGAGCTTAAGGGGCATTACCAATGTGAGACATGTAGATCAGGACAGCAGACTGCCAGAGATTGTATGACTCACACTGGTAATGCTCCCTTTCATTACAAGAAAGCTCTGGAGGCAGATTCTCAGGGAGATGTTTATCCGGGCCATAGCTCTTAGTAGATGAAAAATATGGATTTCTCTGGAATGAAACACTGAATGTCAGCTATTTTATTCAACTTCCTATGACCTACATGCCAATGAGAGCGTTGATCGCACTGACAAGATTCCTTTTAAAATTTTCTATAATTTTCATTACAGTGAGTAAAAAAACTTGCCTGTAAGAAGGCACGTATATAATATTAGAATATATATATATATTTTATTGGCCTTTGAGTAAAAAATGCAAATATGGAAAAAAATATCCCTTGTTCCTTGTCCTATTGAGAGTAGTTGGGGCCATGCAACCCATTGGAGCTATTTAGTAGCTAAATAATTAAGGCTGCATTTCAACGACTACCATTCGGCTACATATAATCCAATCGTTGGTCATTTAGTAGCCTGTTTAGTTAGGAGGTATGCAATCCTATGTGCATAGAATTGGAAGAGCCATGGCTAGTCCGTGCCTTGCAGTCTGAGATCAGTCAGAAATCCACAGAAGTCTGAATGAGCCCTTAAGCATAATTTTGATATAGGGTATGAAGACTATCACTTATCCAGTGGAGCTACAGTTTTAAATCTCTCTGCTATAAGATACTATTCTAAATATATATTTTTGTTTTGTTCCAAGCTGGTGCTGTATGCTAAATGGGAAAGAAAAAGTAAATTATACATAAGCACAGATAATCTCAGTTGCTATACTATATTACATTAATATTTCATTGTATACAGGAAAAGGCTGCCCAGTACAATATTTTTACTGGAATTCCAGACAATGAAAAAAGCCTTTTAAATGAGGCTACATTTCCTCTCTGAAGCAGATAGCTATTATAGTTGAAATGTGAAGAAGCCATACAGTGGGGGTTCTTAAGCGAAAAAATGCAGGCAATCCAGCAGAGCAGCATGTATGCCAATTAGAATGCTACTAAATAAAAAAGGCCTACAGCATAAAGAGAATACTTGTTCTGCAGCATCCTCCCTCCTCTGAACACAACCAAGGTATTAAAAACAACCCAAAAAATTGCTACAGTTCCGACCATTTAGCAGTGGGTATTGTAAGAGAAATGGAGGTGCTGGTAGTAAGTATAAAATGATTGATCATTTCTTGTTCGGAACAGTCAATGATATTAAATCTGAAAAGTGGTATGGATATACAGCCATGGCCAAAAGTGTTGGAATCCTTGAAATTGTTCCAGAAAATGAAGTATTTCTCCCAGAATAGTATTGAAATTACACGTGCTTTGTTCTACACATGATTATTTCCTTTGTGTTTATTGGAACAACACAAAAAAACTGAAATAAAGGCAAATTGGGCATCATTTCACACAAAATCCCACTAAAATGGGCTGAACAAAATTGTTGGCACCCTCAATAACTGTAATCAATTGCTTCCCATAATCATCAACAAGCTTCTTACACCTCTCACCTGGAATTTTGGACCACTCTTCTTTTGTTCTAAGTTTCTCGTATTTGAAGGGTGACTTATCCTAACAGCAATTTTAAGATCTCTCAACAGGTGTTGAATGGGATTTAGATCCAGACTCATTGCTGGACACTTCAGAACTCTCCAGCACTTTGTTTCCATCCATTTCTGGGTGCGTCTTGAAATATGTCTGGGGTCATTGTCCTGCTGAAAGACCCATGACCTATGACGCAAACCCAGCTTTCTGATACTGGGCACTACATTGCGACCCAAAATCCTTTGGTATTCTTCAAATTTCATGATGCTTTGCAACCAGGCAAGGCCCCACAGAGCCAGATGCCGCAAAACAACTCCAAAACATATTTGAACCGCCATCAATTTGACTGTAGGTACTGTGTTCTTTTCTTTGTGGACCTCATACTGTTTTCCGTAAACAGTAAAATGATGTGCTTTACCAAAAAGCTCTATCTTGGTCTCATCTGTCCACAGAACACTTTACCAGAAGGATTTTTGCTTACTCACGAAGATTTTGGCAAACTTTTATGTCTCAGTCAGCAGTGGGGTCCTCCTGGGTCTCCTGCCATAGCGTTCCATTTCATTCAAATGTTGACAGATAGTTTGTGCTGACACGGATGCACCCTGAGCCTGCAGGACACCTTGAATTTCTTTGGAACCTGATTGGGGCTGCTATCTGGACTATCCTGTGCCGCTACCTTTCATCAATTTTACTCTGCCATCCATATTCAGGGAGATTAGCTACAGTGCTGTGGGTTGTAAACTTCTTGAATCAACTTCTCCCCTTTTTCTCTAGTTTCAGGTGTGATTTTCATATTGCCTATACTTTTTACTTGTCACACGTGAGTTTGAATGAGCATAACATGCTTGAAACAAAATTGTTTACCCACAGTTTTGTAAAGGTGCCAACAATTTAGTCCAGTCCATTTTGGGGGTTTTGTGTAAAATTATGTCCAATTTGCCTTTTTTTCAGTTTTTTTGTTTGTATTTTTCCAATATACACAAAGAGAATAAACCTGTGTATTACAAAACATGTATGTGCAATACTTGGCTAAATAGAAACAAACTGAGGGCACTACAGCTACGTGTATATTTATGTATGGGATCACTAGCCACGCAATTGAAAAATCACAAATGCCTATGTTTACACACTTCTTGTTCTTCTTTCCATTTGTGCAATAGTTGGCTATACACACAAGACCAGGGGTCCCCAATCTGTGAATCTGGACCCACATGTGGCTCGCGGATCCATGATGTGTGGCTGGCAGCTGTCTGTCAGCTTGGTGCATTAGCACCAGATCTAGCAAACAGCTATGAAGACCAGGCCCCCAGTTGGTGACTTTTGAGAGTATCCTGGCACAGAAGAGCAAATACAGTTAGGTCCATATATATTTGGACAGAGACATTTTTCTAATTTCTGTTATAGACATTACCACAATGAATTTTAAACAAAACAATTCAGATGTAGTTGAAGTTCAGACTTTCACTTTCAGCTTTCATTTGAGGGTATCCACATTAAAATTGGATGAAGGGTTTAGAAGTTTCAGCTCCTTAACATGTGCCACCCTGTTTTTAAAGGGACCAAAAGTAATTGGACAATTGACTCGAAGGCTATTTCATGGATAGGTGTTGGCAATCCCTTCATTATGTCATTCTCAATTAAGCAGATAAAAGGCCTGGAGTTGATCTGAGGTGTGGTGCTTGCATTTGGAAGGTTTTGCTGTGAAGTAAACATGTGGTCAAAGGAGCTCTCCATGCAGGTGAAACAAGCCATCTTTAAGCTGCGAAAACAGAAAAAACCCATCCGAGAAATTGCTACAATATTAGGAGTGGCAAAACCTACAGTTTGGTACATCCTGAGAAAGAAAGAAAGCACTGGTGAACTCATCAATGCAAAAAAACCTGGGCGCCCACAGAAGACAACAGTGGGGGATGATCGCAGAATAATCTCCATGGTGAAGAGAAACCCCTTCACAACAGCCAACCAAGTGAACAACACTCTCCAGGAGGTAGGCATATCAATATCCAAATCTACCATAAAGAGAAGACTGCATGAAAGTAAATACAGAGGGTTCACTGCACGGTGCAAGCCACTCATAAGCATCAAGAATAAAAAGGCTAGACTGGACTTTGCTAAAAAAACATCTAAAAAAGCCAGCACAGTTCTGGAAGAACATTCTTTGGACAGATGAAACCAAGATCAACCTCTACCAGAATGATGGAAAGAGAAAAAGTATGGTGAAGGTGTGGTACAGCTCATGGTACAAAGCATACCACATCATCTGTAAAACACGACGGAGGCAGTGTGATGGCTTGGGCATGCATGGCTGCCAGTGGCACTGGGTCACTAGTGTTTATTGATGATGTGACACAGGACAGAAGCAGCCGAATGAATTCTGAGGTATTCAGAGCCATACTGTGTGCTCAGATCCAGCCAAATGCAGCCAAACTGATTGGTCGTCGTTTCATACTACAGATGGACAATGACCCAAAACATAAAGGCAAAGCAACCCAGGAGTTTATTAAAGCAAAGAAGTGGAATATTCTGGAATGGCCAAGTGAGTCACCGGATCTCAACCCAATTGAGCATGCATTTCACTTGTTAAAGACTAAACTTCAGACAGAAAGGCCCACAAACAAACAGCAACTGAAAACCACCACAGTGAAGGCATGGCAGAGCATCAAAAAGGAGGAAACACAGCGTCTGGTGATGTCCATGAGTTCAAGACTTCAGGCAGTCATGCCAACAAAGGGTTTTCAATCAAGTACTAAAAATGAACATTTTATTTAAAATTATTGAATCTGTCCAATTACTTTTGGTCCCTTTAAAAACAGGGTGGCACATGTTAAGGAGCTGAAACTCCTAAACCCTTCATCCAATTTTAATGTGGATACCCTCAAATGAAAGCTGAAAGTCTGAACTTCAACTGTATCTGAATTGTTTTGTTTAAAATTCATTGTGGTAATGTCTATAACCAAAATTAGAAAAATGTTGTCTCTGTCCAAATATATATGGACCTAACTGTAAAAATGCACAAATAATGGCTGAAGGGTTGGAGAGATAAATTAGGTAAAGTGAACTGGAGATGGGATGATACTGCCAGTTAAAGGGTTGCTTGAAATAATAGTGTGGTGGGAGTGTCCTATGTGAGATTATGAAATATGGGATAAAGTGGGGACCCCCGGATGTAAGGATACTGCCTCAGTGTGATTTCTATGGCCAGGTTTTGGCTGTCATTATATAAGTACTAGCTGTACTACCCGGCTTCGCCCGGGTTAATGACTGCTGTTAGCAAAATAGAATGTGTTAACAAAAATTTATTCTGCACACAAAAACCACAAAACAAATAGATAGAAATGTAATTATTAAAAGGCAAAAACTAAGCAAATAGAAGCATTTCACAACATATATTAGCTTTGTTATACTGAGAATGTCTTTGTTGCCTATATTAACCAATCAGAGCTCAGGTTAATTAACTGTAGCAAAATAGAAGCTGAGCTGTGATTGGTTGCTATTGGCAGCCTGATAAATCCCCAGCCAACAGGAAGCCCTCCCCCCTGGCAGTATATATTAGCTCACACATACACATAATAGACAGGTCATGTGACTGACAGCTGCCGTATTTCCTATATGGTACATTTGTTGCTCTTGTAGTTTGCTTATTAATCAGATTTTTATTTTTGAAGGATAATACCAGACTTGTGTGTGTTTTAGGGCGAGTTTCATGTGTCAAGTTGTGTGTGTTGAGTTGCGTGTGGCGACATGCATGTAGCGACTTTTGTGAGATGAGTTTTGTGTGGCGACATGCGTGTAGCAACATTTTGTGTGTTGAGTTGCATGTGACAGGTTAGTGTAGCAAGTTGTGTGCAGCAAGATTTGTGCATGGCGAGTTTTGCGCATGGCGAGTTTTATGTGTGGTGCATTTTGAGTATGTGCAAGTTTTGTGTGAGGCAACTTTTGCATGTGGTGCAACTTTTGTACATGTGGCAATTTTTCTGTGTGTGCAAGTTTTGCATGAGGTGAGTTTTCCATGAGGTGAGTTTTGCACGTGTGGCGAGTTTTGCGTGAGCCTAGTTTTGCATATGGCGAGTTTTGCATGTAGCGAGTTTTGAATGTAGCGAGTTTTGAGTGGTGACTTTTGTGTTTCGACTTTTATGTGGCGAGGTTGGTGTGTGTGTGTGGTGAAATGTGTGCTGAGGGTGGTATATGTGTTCAAGCACGTGGTAGTGTGTGGCGCATTTTGTGTTTGTGTTCATATCCCCGTGTGTGGTGAGTATCCCATGTCGGGGCCCCACCTTAGCAACTGTACGGTATATACTCTTTGTCGCCATCGCTCTCATTCTTTAAGTCCTCATTGTTCACATCTGGCAGCTGTCAATTTTCCTCCAACACTTTTCCCTTCACTTTTTCCCCATTATGTAGATAGGAGCAAAATTGTTTGGTGAATTGGAACGCGCGGGGTTAAAATTTCACCTCACAACATAGCCTATGACGCTCTCGGGGTCCAGACGTGTGACTGTGCAAAATTTTGTGGCTGTAGCTGCGACGGTACAGATGCCAATCCCGGACATACACACATACATACATACACACATTCAGCTTTATATATTAGATATACCTGTATGTAATCTCCTGTATATAGTATATACCTGTGTGTCATCTCACCTATATATAGTATATATCTGTGTGTCATCTCCTGTATATAGTATATACCTGTATGTCATCTCCTCCTATACATAGCATATACCTGTGTCATCTCCTCCTGTATATACTATATACCTGTAGGTAATCTGCTCCTGTATATAGTATATACCTGTGTGTCATCTCCTCCTGTATATAGTATATACCTGTATGTCATCTCCTCCTGTATGTAGTATGTACCTGTATGTCATCTCCTCCTCTATATAGTATATACCTGTGTGTCATCTCTCCTGTATATAGTATATATCTGTGTGTCATCTCCTCCTGTATATAGTATATACCTGTGTGTCATCTCCCCTGTAAATAGTATATACCTGTGTGTCATCTCCTGTATATAGTATATAGCTGTATGTCATCTCCTCCTGTATTAGCCCTCGTTCACACGTTATTTGGTCAGTATTTTTACCTCAGTATTTGTAAGCTAAAATGGCAGCCTGATAAATCCCCAGCCAACAGTAAGCCCACCCCCTGGCAGTATATATTAGCTCACACATACACATAATAGACTGGTCATGTGACTGACAGCTGCCGGATTCCTATATGGTACATTTGTTGCTCTTGTAGTTTGTCTGCTTATTAATCAGATTTTTATTTTTGAAGGATACCAGACTTGTGTGTGTTTTAGGGCGAGTTTCGTGTGTCAAGTTGTGTGTGTTGAGTTGCGTGTGGCGACATGCATGTAGGGACTTTTGTGAGATGAGTTTTGTGTGGCGACATGCGTGTAGCAACTTTTTGTGTGTCGAGTTGCATGTGACAGGTTAGTGTAGCAAGTTGTGTGCAGCAAGTTTTGCGCATGGCGAGTTTTGCGCGTGGCGAGTTTTATGTGTGGTGCCTTTTGAGTATGTGCAAGTTTTGTGTGAGGCAACTTTTGCATGTGTTGCAACTTTTGTGCATGTGGCAATTTTTCTGCGTGTGGCAATTTTTCTGCGTGTGCAAGTTTTGCGTGTGGCGAGTTTTGCACGTGTGGCGAGTTTTGCATGTGGAGAGTTTTGCGCGTGGCGAGTTTTGAGCGGCGACTTTTGTGTTTCTACTTTTATGTGGCGAGGTTGGTGTATGTGTGGTGAAATGTGCACTGAGGGTGGTATATGTGTTCGAGCACGTGGTAGTGTGTGGCGCATTTTGTGTGTGTGTTCATATCCCCGTGGTGGTGTGATTATCCCATGTTGGGGCCCCACCTTAGCAACTGTACAGTATATACTCTTTGGTGCCATCGCTGTCATTCTTTAAGTCCCCCTTGTTCACATCTGGCAGCTGTTAATTTGCCTCCAACACTTTTCCTTTCATTTTTTCCCCATTATGTAGATAGGGGCAAAATTGTTTGGTGAATTGGAAAGCGCGGGGTTAAAATTTCACCTCACAATATAGCTTTGACGCTCTCAGGGTCCAGACGTGTGACTGTGCAAAATTTTGTGCCTGTAGCTGCGACGCCTCCAACACTTTTCCTTTCACTTTTTCCCCATTATGTAGATAGGGGCAAAATTGTTTGGTGAATTGGAAAGCGCGGGGTTAAAATTTCACCTCACAACATAGCCTATGACGCTCTCGGGGTCCAGACGTGTGACTGTGCAAAATTTTGTGGCTGTAGCTGCTACGGTTCAGATGCCAATCCCGGACATACATACATACATACATACATACACACACACACACATTCAGCTTTATATATTAGATTGTGGGCTCTGGATATCACTACTGTGGGTGTTTGGGGGGAGCAGTATCTGGATGTCACAACTTGGAGGGGCTGTGAATGTGGCTCACAACCCTCTCTCAGAGCTGAATGTGGCTCTCACGGTAAGAAAGGTTAGAGACCACTGCATAATTTTGTTGCTGATCCTGATAATTGGATTGAGCAGCAAAGTACTCAAAATTTGTGAAAGTCTTCCGATTCTCATCTGAAGGCAAGTACAAGGTAACGATAACAGGCATACATGTTCCTTCCTTCTTCTGCAAGATAAGCCACTGTTAGAGGTGCAAGACAAATGTGCATGTCTATGATGGAGTTAGGTGTAGTAGGTGTCAGTATAGAAGTAGTCGCCTGACCTCTTAAAAGGAGCATTAAACCCAGAAATAAATGTGATAACTAAAAAAAGTGAGCTTTACATACTAAGAGGTAAACTGTTAGATTATAGTGTAATGGCTCCTTTAGACTGCTCAATCTAGACCACTAAGGCTGCTTTCACACTAGCGTCGGTACGGGGCCGTCGCGCTGCGTCGGCCCGACGTACCGACGCATACTGTGAAAAAAATGCCCAACGTGGGCAGCGGAAGCAGTCTTACGATGCTTCTGCTGCCCCATTGTAAGGTCCGGGGAGGAGGGGCGGAGTTTCGGCTGCGCATGCGCGGTCGAAAATGGCGGACACAACGTGCAAAAAACCGTTACATGTAACTTTTTTTGTGCCGACGGTCCGCCATAACACGACGCAACCGTCGCACGACGGTTGCAACGTGTGGCACTGCGTCGCAATGCGTCGCTAATAAAAGTCTATGGAGAAAAAACGCATCCTGCGGGCAACTTTGCAGGATGCGTTTTTTCTCCACAACAACGCATTGCGACGTGCAGTGCCCGACGCTAGTGTGAAAGCAGCCTAAGGCTGCTTTCACACATCAGTTTTTTGCCGTCAGGCACAATCCATCTGTTTTTTCGACGGATCTGACTAACTGATCCAGCTAATTTGATCCAAAAAAAATTGGAGCATGCTCAGTTAAAAAAAGCGAAATCCGTCGTCGGATTCCATCATTTGACGGATCCAGTGCCATAGGGTTCCACTATAGCAAACGATGGTCGGTGACGGATCCGTCGCTGTCCATTTTTTTCGACGGACACAAAAAACATTACTATGTCTGTTTTTTCCAGCCGACGGAAAACCAATTTTCGACGGATCCGGCAAAAACGGCTGAAACGTGAGACCATCCTTCGCAATCCATCGCTAATACAAGTCTATGAGAAAAAAATGGATCCAGTGGCAACTTTTGCTGGATCCGTTTTTTTCAGAATTCGCCGGATTGTGACTGATGGCAAAAAACTGATGTGTGAAAGTAGCCTAAGAGAACACCAGTCAGCAATATACAAGACAAAGGGAGGTCGTTGAATGGCCTGTTTAGACAAGCTGACACAGTCATAGTTCTCGGCAGCACATCACCTGTTTTCACTGGACTATATGCTATCAATAATGATGAACTTAATGGCAACATAATCACTGCACCCGACAAATGAGCATTTTGCTAATTCATCAGTGATTGCCAGCCTATCTAGAAGGAATGAGATTTCCAATAATCACTCATGTGTCAATTATTGGTTCATCTAATCTAAAGGGGCCATAATAGAGATCATTGTGCTGACAGTTCATTTACACAAGTACCCATGTAAAATGGAGGAAACATCAAGAAAAGAAAGCTACAAAATTGACATTTTTGCAAAATTACTAACTACTTTAAAATGAGGAATGTACCAGTATTTTTTTAAAAAAAAATAAAACATTTCTACTCATTCCTATCAACTGATTGATACTAAAGAAACATTTTCTCTTAAAACAGAAAAAAAAGAAAAAAATCCAAACTCTTGGAAACATGTCCTATTCCTTTATCCTGGAGGTTTTTTTTTAATATTATATCTTGGAATCTTATACAAGGAACAGATATCACAGTACTGTAGATGGGCGAATAATTCAGGATCTATGGAAAACTGACAGAAGCCATAGAAAAGGTGATTGTGCAGCCAAAAAGCAAAACCACACCATCTCTGCTACCTAATAAAATGCCCCTTCACTAAATGTGTTCATACTCATTACCTGTATGAAGGAAGAGTGATATGGCCCATCATCTTCCTAGTTTCCTCACCTTATGGGACTTTCAAAGACAGTGAAGCTTATGTAGGATGAAACTGTCTATAAGGGAAGGTAACAAGGCTCACTTGATTAGAGTTCTCCAGATCTTGGGGCCAGGTTTGGACTGGCCCTATGGAGAACAGGTTAATCCTCCGGTGGGCCCCTGTAAAAGAGACGGCCACCACCCTTTTATAGGAGCAGTACTTGGCACAATATTTTGAATCACTATGTACAAAGGCAGCATCTTATTCATATAACAATCTACCCAGTTCATCGTTACTGTAAATACATTTGTGATTGAGGATAATGTCACATTTGCAGGTAGCTAAAAAGTGGGGCCCTGGAGTTAGTTACTGGTGGGCCCTTGGCTTCCCAGACCGACACTGTGGACCCATAGAGTATATGACCAACTTCTGTATAGGCACCCATGAAATGTGCCATCTTTCCAGCTATGGTTTACACCTTATAGTACCAAGTGTTCTGGTAACTGTGAAGAAAGTCAGTGTAACACCATTCTATATCCGGCTTTTGGAAGTAATTTGACTATTTAGGTTTTCACATCACGACTACACCATAGAGACAAGCGGGCGTCTGTAAGGAAGGTCAATATGTGTAATTGGTGTAGAGATTATTATGCATTTACCTCTCACTGGGAGGAGGAGATGGGACAAGGGAAAGCTGGTTATGAGGAGCCTTCCTTGTGATGGGTGACAGCAGGATGAACATGTAGCAACCTCTCTCCAGTGTCAGGCTCCTTAGTCAGGCGCATCGCAGGAAATGTGAACTAATTAGCCATCACTTTGCTGCATTTCCATCAAGGACACCATATAATGTACACCAGGGTGAGCTCACCGGGGACCAAACAAAGTCTCAGGGAAAAAGTGACCAACATGACACGCGTCCACTATCGAATGAAGCAGTACATCATTAACCATGTACCACTGTTCAGAATATTGAACAGAGGCTTCTCATGAATCAGTCAATAGATGTGAGAACACTGGTAAAGAGAAGGAAGAACGAATAAAAATATGTACTAAATTTATTGTCCGGTAAAAAAACAACTTGTATCTATGTAATTTTCTCCATGTAGGGTATGCATTAAAAACATCACCAGCTAAAGCAGATCACAGCCCGATGTGTGAGAGAAGCAACCTGTCAGTGACAGATACCGCTCGTCCCCCCGCTGTGCGGTCAATAGTGCTTACATATAATAAGCCCCCTAAGATCTCTCAGCTCTTCGGTTATATCCACGGTATCGAACATTACTGATGAAATAATGATTGTGGAGCATCTTTTCATGGGATGATTTCTCCGGTATTCCTCTTGGAAATTTAGTATATGAATTGTTCCTAAAAAATGTATCAATTTCTAAGTTATTCCTCTGGAAAATATATGCATAATCTGGGTCTTGTCAAACGTTCTTGTGTCTGTACAGGATAAGATCACTGACTGCTACCAGCAGCCTGTCTAACCATTGCTGGGAACACCCGGATGTCAATTTAGTCATAAATTTGTAGGAGTAACGGAACAGCACAAAGCAGACTGTTAAGAAGTGTTAGATTATGGCAATTAGGGGTATTACAAAGGGTATGTCATGAGTGGTAACGTGTCCTCTATAAAGGGGGGTAATATCTGTATAATGCTTGTAAAACAAAGCAACTTTATAATTCATCTCTTATTATAAATCCATTCCATTCTCAAAACTGGAGAGATTTGTACATCTATAGTTTATAGTTTGTTGACTAGATTGTTGGCCACCTCTGCAGTCAGTGGAGGCCGGTCTCCCAGGCAATGAACGCGTGTTTGCAAGCTCTTTCTGCAAGAGCTGCTCTGCAGCTAGTGAGACCACTGGATTCATTTATCGTCAGTGTAAGTGTTCTCCTTCGATGCTGCCGAGGCATCTCTGCTTGCCGTGCAGTCATGCCACTAGGCTAAACTGGCAATCAAGAGCACACCACCCACCAGCAAGGAGGACCAAACATATCATTGGTGCACAGTGGTGAGTAAGGGGGCCCATTTCCACATCTAAAACGGTGCAATATTGGACTGCAAAGAGCCCCCTTACTGATCTTGCACAGGGGCCCTCTTCTGTCTGGGTCCGCCAATGGGTGGTGAGCAGTAAAGCAATACATCTTGCATTGAAGGAAGCCTTGAGGAGTTACTAACCAGGATTTTATTTAATGTTACCCTTGTGACTAATACAGACCCTGTGATTAATATAATATGGTACTGATGATGCGTGTTTGAGACATCTCCTTGATCTGAAGCATTTTTTTCTGCAGTGCCATTTACACTTGTACGAACGTGCTCTGAAATGCACAAGAAGCAGTCAAGTTCGCCCTTATAACAATCTATAACCTATTAGGGTAAGGGCCGGGGGCATGGCTTAACTATACAAGGGGGCGTGTCGGTCCTGCTGTCTGCGCCGCGGGATTAGAGCGTCCCATGCGGGAGTGCGGGGCAGAGGCTGAAAACCGGGACAATCCCGCACAATGAGGGACGGTTGGGAGCTATGTATTCCTCTGATATTTAATTGCGCACACTTGACTATTGTCCTTTATTTCCACTCTTCTTTTATGGGCTGTAGAGATTTTTGTCACTGGAAAGGTCCCTGAATTTTGGCATTACACTGCTTATTGAAGAAAAGCATCATCTACTGTTATTCCAGGGGTGGCTCTATAAAATAACGTTTTATGAAGATGCGATGGGGCTGTGCTGAGAAGTCGAGCAACATTATTCTGAAATAATTGCTTTGTATCAGCTCAGAAAGAAAAGTCAGTAACTTAAGACTTTCACTTCCCCTTACACTATATTATATGTAAGAGAGGAGTAGATACAATCTGGGCATCTTACTGACATCTTCTCATTTTAGCACCCACTGGAGAACTATGACCGGTGGGTGCCAAAACTGTTTAGGTATAATTTACCTTCACAACTAGAGGAATTTGGCACCCACTGGTATGGGGATCTGCCGCTCTTGTGTTCTCGTAGATTTCATATAACACTGGGCGCTATATTCCTTAAATAATGAATATATGACATGATATGTGTCCGGAGATTCACAGAGTGTGTTTTTACTCGTGTTCCATTATCGACACCACCTTTGGAGATATTGAAACTGGTTTAAAGCAATGTTTTCACGCAGCATTTTTGTAATTGACATGATGCAGATTTAATAAATGCTGCAGTTCTCAAATACATTCAGGGAAGAAAAAAAAACAATACTGTGCATGAGATTTCTGAAAGATTTTAGCTTTTGCTAGAACTGTAAAAAGTAGCATTTACAGCAGCTTGCAAAAGTATTCACCCCTTGGCTTTTTACCTATTTTATTACATTGCAACCTGTTTTTAAATAGTCTAAGTTGGTGAAGTGAAGTGAGAAAAATATAGGCATAAATTAAATTTATGGGATCAAATAACTAAAAATTGGTATGTGCAGATGTATTCATCCCTTTTATTTTGAACCCCTAAAAAATTCTGGTACAAGCAATTATCTTCATAAGTTTCATGCTTAGAGAAATTACATCCACCTGTGTGCAGTCTAAGTGTCACATTGGCTGTCAGTAGGGTTGAGCGAAACGGATCGTTCATTTTCATAAGTCGCCGACTTTTGGTAAAGTCGGCGTCTCATGAAACCCGACCCGATCCCTGTGTGGGGTCGGCCATGCGGTACGCGATCTTGGCGCCAAAGTCGCGTTTCGTATGACGTGTTTAGCGCCATTTTTACAGCCAATGAAGGAGCGTGGGCAGAGTGATGACATACGGGTTAGGGCGTGCACGGCTATCATCATTTTATCGCTTGTGCGCAGTAGCGATTTGGAATGTGTAAAACGAAATTTTCTGTGCTGGGACGGAGGGGGAGAGAGAGAGAGAGAGAGAGAGAGAGAAAAAAAAAATCCCCATTGACGTGCATAGGGTTTCGTGTTCCTCGACTTTGCGCAGTAATCGGCCGATTTCGCCCGACTCGACTTTTCCAACAGTCGGGTTTCGTGAAACATGACTCGACCCTAAAAAAGTCAAGGTCGCTCAACCCTAGCTGTCAGTATATACACACTTTTTCTGAAAGGCCACAGAGGCTGCAACATCAGTAAGCAAGAGGCACCGCTAACAAAACAACACCATGAAGGACAAAGAGATTTCAAAACAAGTCAGGGACAGAGCTGTTGAGAAGTACAAGTCAGGGTTAGGCGATTAAAAAAAAAAATATTCAGAGGGGCAGCATCGAGACTAAAAGTAATCCTGAAGGAGCTGCGAGTTCCCAAGCAGAGACTGGAGTATCTGTTCTTACGACCACAATAAGTCATACACCCCACAGAGTTGTCCTTTATGGAAAAGTGGGCAGAAAATAGCCTTCACTTACAAAAATTGTAAAGCTTGTTTTGAGTTTTCCAAAGACATGTAGGTGACTCCCTAAATGTATAGAGGAAGGTGCTGTGGTCAGAGAAGACCAAAATTTAACTTTTTGGCTACCAAAGTAAATGTTATGTCTGGTGCCAAACTAACACAGATCATCATCCAAAGTACACCATCCCCACAGTGAAACATGGTGGTGGCAGCATCATGTTGGTATGGTTTTCTTCAGCAGGGACAGGGAAAATGGTCTGAGTCAAGGGGAAGATGGATGGTGCGAAATACAGGAATATTCTTGAGCAAAACCGGTTTGTCAGTCAATGATTTGAGACTGGGATGGAGGTTCACCTTCCAACAAGACAATGACCTAAAGCATACTGCTAAACCATCACTCAAGTGGTTTAAGGGGAAACATATAAATGTTTTGGAGTGTCCTAGTCAAAGTCCACACCTTAATCCAATGGAGAATCTGCAGTCAGACTTAAGGATTGCTGTTCACCAGAGGAAACCATCTAACTTGAAGAAGCTAGAGCAGTTTTGCATTGAGGAATGGGTAAAAATGCCAGTGGCAAGATGTGGAAAGCTCATAGAAAATTATCCAAAGCAACTTGCAGCTGTAATTGCCATATCAGGTGGCTTTACAAAGTACTGACTTTAGTGGGGGTGAATGATTATGCACACTGAAGTTTTCAGTTATTTTGTCCTTTTTGTTGCTTGCTTCACAAAAAAAGAAAAACAAATGTTCACAGTTGAAGGTATGTTATTTACATGAACTGATGCAAACAATCAAAAGAACTGACAGTGAAATTCCAGGTTGTGAGGTACAAAAACGCAAAAATGCTAAGGAAGGTGAACACTTTTGCAAGCCACTAATTTGCATAAAAAAGAGTAGGAAAAAATGCTGATGTGAACATAGAATAAGAAATCTTCATTGTGGTTATTTGTTTAGGTGAGGGTAACTTGCAGCAATATTTGTTTCACTAATGCCACATCCAAATTTTTTTTTTGCATTTAGGTATTCTCATGAATTTGTCACTCAGGGCTTTCAGAAAGCTGGATACCAACCAATGTAAAAGTCATGATGTTAGCCATAGTCATTTACATTTTACTGGCAGAGAAGAATGTTTACCAGCCTGGCAGAAGACGACAATCATCATCTCTGTTATCTTATGGTTTTATGGTTTTTATTCATTTGTCTCTTGCATTTTAGGGTGAAATATTCACACATTATTCTTTCTGAGGGTCTTGTATAGCTCAAATCTGCACATGTGTATGATTAAGTGAATTATGGGGCCCATCAGCCCTCCAAATTCTTTGGTTTCCTGTAAATGTAAAGAACTCAAATAGAAAATAATAAAAAGTTGATGTCACACAATGTGATGTAAAGGCTGAGTGAGGCAAACCCTTCATGGAGTGAATGGCCTCATGAAAGTCCTATATGACTATTTTGACATAGGAGTTCTGTAGTATGTGGCCACAGTAAAACTATTTCTATCTAGTATTCAACGCATGTCATGTGAATTCAGCTAACACTAGTGTGTTATCTGCCGTAGCTGGCGTTAGTTTTATTCTTAAATTAATAGTGAAATACAAGTCACATTTACAAGTAGAATTTTACAAATTCTACATTTGGTTCTCTGTTTTCTATAAATTCACACAACATATGCTGCACACAAAGCCATATAGTGTTAGGGTATGTTAACATCTCAGCCAGAAAAGTTGAAAGAGTGTCACGGGATTTTTTTGTCACCTAGCATCCATATGACATGCGTTTTCAACATCATCTTTTACATACATTTATTCTCTGTCATTTCAAGAATGTTTTCTAACTAATAAAACAATCTTCTATACAGTTCTAGATAGATAAATACAAATAAATATGTCAGTGACATATATATAATCAGTGCTTTGCGTGTGTAGTTTTCTGTACTGGTATTTAGCTAATAAACAAAAATTAAAAAAATGGCTTGGGGTCCCCCTTATTTTTATTAACCAGCTGAGGGAAAGCAGACAGCTGAGAGCTGATTTTAATAGTCTGGGAAGGGGGCAATAAACATGGAACTTCCCAGGCTATTAATATCAGCTCACAGCTGTCTACTTAGTATTTGCTGATTATTAAAAAGGGGGCACCCCCCAAAAAAAGTGATGTGGGGTCCCCCATGGGAAGGAAACACTTTCTCAGGCAGCGAGGAATGACGACAGTGAAGTGACTGGAATTCATCTGGTATGAACTCAAGTCAACTTACTAAAGTCAGCACTCAGCACAGAAGCTGCGTTCTTCACGCAGAGCTCAGTGTGTCCTGGGAAGCTCCATGTATATTGCCCCCTTCCCAGATTATTAAGACCAACTCTCAGCTGTCGGTTTTCCTTCAACTGGTTAATAAAAATACAGTAAATCCCACGCCATTATTTTATTTGACTTATTTAATTGTTAGCTAAATAAATGTACAGTAAGCCACACAATCACTGCACTCATTATATATCTCAATGACTATTTATACACCTATTCTGTTCTGACTGTTAATGCTGTGAATTTAAGGTACTCTGCTGATGAAATGTTGGGTTTCCTATGAGATGGGTGTGTAAAAATCGCACGGCACATAACTGGTCCATGTGCCATGCGATTATTTTTCTCGTACCCATTGACTTGCATTGGTGAGTCTCGGCCGTTTTATGCAGTGTGCTGCAATTTTTTCCTCAACCCAATTCCAAGTGAGGAAAAACTCGCAAATGAGCACTGCTTAATTGAACAACATTGTTGCGAATGCATCACAATTGTTTCTTACAATGCACTTGCCAATTTTATACGCATATATGAGTGAACCTTTAAAGAGATTGTCTAGGTTCAAAGATGTTAAAGCGTTTTTTCGGGAATATTTTAAGGTTTTCTTATTGGGCTAAGAACTTACAGGCCCAGCGCCGTCTTAGAGAGGTCAAAGATTGCCCCCGCTGGTGATTCTGCTGCTTCACATCAACAACACAGCTCTTCCTCTTCCAGGCTTCTTTGTGGACAGGGCATAACTGCTGACGTCATGCTGAATGACAGATCATCAATAACAGCCAGCTGGAGTCCGACACCTACCACCACTACTACTAGCTGCCATCTGCTTAGGACTGTAAGGAACTGGAACCAGTATGGATGGGATCATTGCTTAGTGGTCGTCCAGGGAATTGCATCCACAATTATCTACAATCCCAGTAGAATAGGAGTTGATCTGATGTATCCGGTAGCTGCCACAAAAAGGTCTGGAGCTGCACTGTTCCACCTCCACACATTGCCTACATGCGGCTTGTGCTGGTCAGTAGAGGTGCCAGGCTTCAGACCGAAACAACCACTTTATCACAAGTTTGTATAGAAGTCACTGAATAAAAACTTGGCACTAAAGCTATGCTGTCACATACTAAACATATAGATTGCCTTTGATTGGCATGAGCCCAAGCCCTATAAACTATATGGTCTTTGTTTGCATTACTTTTACAAGAAAAGCCGCAAAACAGTGACAGCCTCGGCATGTCATGAATGCTAATGATAAGGAGAAAAGTGATTTACTACAATAACATTGGACACGAGATCGGAGATAGATTCCATCCAAGTCACAAACAAACAATTTTTCTCAACCTTACAATACGCAATTATCTTTGAATTAATAGAAAGAAACAGGATTTCGTTTTTTCTACACAAGAAGTACACTGATATGTCTACAAACCTTCTACAAGCGCTTCACCAGTAAAGGGTTTCTAATAAAAGTGGTTGGAGATACAAAGAAAACTTTCCCTGCCCACAATAACAAACAGATATAACATGTATAGCAAACATCTCCAGCCCCATGTAAATTGAGAATTCTCTTATTAGACATCCTGTGTCCAGACCATGGATGGTGCAGCTCTTGTTTTCCTACATCCTAGCATTATTATAGTATATCCAAAGAATATGAGCTAAATGGCATGTGGACTCTGGAGCCAGGATTCTCCTTTATCACCTCCCACGTTATACAAGCGTTGGCAGTGGTTGGCAGATGGCATGCACGTCTGCGGTGGCACGTTATATGGATTAGTGGGAAATGGAAACATTAGTTATAAAAATAAAGGTTTACGTTAGAAAAAGTGAGCATTGTCCTACAGCGACACTTAGGCGTTGTTCGCATTTTTAGCTGTTCCACCAGCATTCTTTGGGATATAATAGAACATGTCAGTGTAAACATCCATTTATGACCCTTAGAGTATAAAATATTGAGGTGCTACCAAATTTTTTGATAAATAATTAATATTAAAAAAGATAATCGACAGATTTACCAAATATATTCTTCATCATTGCACAAACATCAGTAGAGACGAAACATTTCACATCAATCCCTAAACTCCGATATTTCACATTACACACTATTCCCCCCAGCCAGACATAAAACCTACTTCATTGAGACGTCAGGCGCATTGTTCCAATGTTTGTGTACGGACTTGGCCGGCTGTATCCCCAGCAATAAAGTATGAGTAACATTTTCCACTTTGTGCCCAGCTTTAGCTGTAATGTTTGGCCGTGGTCACAGTCTGTTATATAGGGTTAGTATTAGCCTGATGTTTCACCAGGTAATCCCTGTTCACACTACGTTTGCCAAACACATCACGTGTATACTGTATTCTAAGCTAATGTATGCAGAAAAGTAAAAGGCTTCCTATGGCAAACATGCCAAAACTGTTTCCTTAGCATAAGCATGAGAGGCTTTCATTAGGCAGAGGCTGCTGCTGTTGTGAATTCTGCTTTTGGGCTCCCTCCGGTGGTTGTAGGTGGTAATGCAGTTGCCCCTGAGTTGCAGTCCTGGTCAGGTGTATCTGCTGATTGCAGTTCTGACTGGGGTATTTAGGCGTGCAGGATTCATTAGTCCTTGCCAGTTGTCCATGGTTGTTGGGAGGTTTTGGTCCTGGTTTGGTTCCTTCTGCCTTCGGCCAAATCAGCAAAGATAAGTGTCTGGTTTTGTTTCTGTGGCACACATGCTGTGTGCTTAATAATTCTGTGCTATTCAGTGTTTTTTGTCCAGCTTAGATTGTGTCAGTATTTTCTCAGTCTTGTTGGATTCTCTGGAGTGGCAGATATACATTCCATGTCTTTAGTTAGCTTGTGGAACTTTTTGTATTATCTGCTGTGGATATTTTTGGAAGGGTTTTAATACTGACCGCTTAGTATTCTGTCCTATCTTTCCCTATTTAGCTAGAGTGGCCTCTTTTGCTGAATTGCTGAATCCTGTTTTCTGCCTGCATGTGTCTTTCCTCTCCTACTCACAGTCAATATTCGTGGTGGGCTGCCTATCCTTTGGGGTTCTGCTCTGAGGCAAGATAGCATTCCTATTTCTATCTATAGGGGTATTTAGTCCTCCGGCTGTGTCGAGGTGTCTAGGGTTTGTTAGGCACACCCCACGGCTACTTCTAGTTGCGGTGTTAGTTCAGGTTTTGCGGTCAGTACAGTTTCCACCTACTCCAGAGAAAGTTCATGCGGCTCCAAAGTCACCGGATCATAACAGGCTGCCAATATACTCTTTACAGCAATAAATATACATTTTAGTCTGTTTCTTTGCATTAAAAGTTCCATTTCCACCAATGAACACAATCATGGAGAGGTACCTCTCAAGGGAAGGGATATTTTCGGCAACAAAATGCACAGTCAGTTGTAGAAGTTGATGACCGATTCATCACATTCACACTTATCTTGATGAGGGGCATGCTGGAGTTAGACTATGTGACTCATTAAGAGGAGCATGCTTCTTAATCATTTGGGTGTGTCTGAAAAGTGACATACGCCTCACCACAAATCTGACTCCAGTCGGGGACTGGAGTAAGATTTCTGGCATAAAGGATTTAGACGAGATCTGTGGCGACACGGCCCCTATCATGTCCCCATTACGCCTATTTGGCAGTGAAAAAATCAAAAGTTGTAAAAGTGTTGCATAACTTTTTGCAGCTTTTTGCGCAAGAATTCTGGAGTAATCACTTTGCTGAACCAGGGTCTACGGATCGAAAGCAGGAAAAATGGCCAAGCATAAGGATCTGATTAACCATGACAAGGGACAAACTGTGAGGGGTAGATGATTGGAGAAGAGCATGGCTAACAAGTCTAGAGAGCAGTGAAGGCTGACAAGTCTAGAGAGCAGTGAAGGCTGGCTAGTCTAGAGAGCAGTGAAGGCTGGCTAGTCTAGAGAGCAGTGAAGGCTGACAAGTCTAGAGAGCAGTGAAGGCTGGCAAGTCTAGAGAGCAGTGAAGGCTGCCTAGTCTAGAAACCAGTGAAGGCTGGCTAGTCTAGAGAGCAGTGAAGGCTGACAAGTCTAGACAGCAGTGAAGGCTGGCAAGTCTAGAGAGCAGTGAAGGCTGGCTAGTCTAGAGAGCAGTGAAGGCTGGCAAGTCTAGAGAGCAGTGAAGGCTGACAAGTCTAGAAAGCAGTGAAGGCTGGCAAGTCTAGAGAGCAGTGAAGGCTGGCAAGTCTAGAGAGCAGTGAAGGCTGGCTAGTCTAGAGAGCAGTGAAGGCTGGCTAGTCTAGAGAGCAGTGAAGGCTGGCTAGTCTAGAGAGCAATGAAGACTGGTAAGTCTAGAGAGCAGTGAAGGCTGGCAATTCTAGAGAGCAGTGAAGGCTGACAAGTCTAAAGAGCAGTGAAGGCTGGCTAGTCTAGAGAGCAGTGAAGTCTGACAAGTCTAGAGAGCAGTGAAGTCTGACAAGTCTAGAGAGCAGTGAAGGCTGGTAAGTCTAGAGAGAAGTGAAGGCTGGCAAGTCTAGAGAGCAGTGAAGGCTGACAAGTCTAGAGAGCAGGGAAGGCTGGCTAGTCTAGAGAGCAGTGAAGGCAGGCTAGTCTAGAGAGCAGTGAAGTCTGATAAGTCTAGAGAGCAGTGAAGACTGGCAAGTCTAGAGAGCAATGAAGGCTGGCTAGTCTAGAGAGCAGTGAAGGCTGACAAGTCTAGAGAGCAGTGAAGGCTGACAATTCTAGACAGCAGTGAAGGCTGACAAGACTAGTTTGATGCCTGAGAAGAGATACTGTAAAACAAATTCTAAAAACACTTCAAGGGAATCTGTCACCAGGTTTTAGCTACCTCGTCTGAGTGCAGCATAATGTAGAACAAGAGACCCTGATTCCAGTGATGTATCACTAATTTTACTGAGTCAGCAAATGTGACGCAGTGTTCGATGGTGCACATAGCAGAGCTCACAGAGCTAAGGCCAGCCTCACACTAGCGGGTTTTACGGACGTATGAGCGCATAAACTACGTCCGTAAAATACGCATTACACACGGCCCAATGATTCTCTATGGCCCAGCTCCTATCTGCTGTATATTACGCATCCGTAATATACGGTCTTGTACGGCCGTAGAAAATCGCAGCATGCTGCGTTTGTCACCATATTGCGCAAAAAAAATCGCCAATGAAAGTCTATGGGGGCGAGAAAAATACAGATTCCACACGGACCAGCAGTGTGACTTGCGAGAAATACGCAGCGGTGTTAGTGAAAAGCCGGTAATTCAATTGCGGGCTTTTCATTTCTCCTTCCCAAACCCGACAGGATATGAGACATGGTTTACATACAGTAAACCATCTCATATCCCTTTTTTTTTTGCATATTCCACACTACTAATGTTAGTAGTGTGTATGTGCAAAATCTGGGTGCTGTAGCTGCTAAAATAAAGGGTTAAATGGTGGAAAAAATTGGCGTGGGCTCCCGCCAAGGAGCCCGACAAGGAAAAGTGTTGGAGGCAAATTAACAGCTGCCAGATGTGAACAAGGGGGACTTAAAGAATGAGAGCGATGGCGCCAAAGAGTATATACTGTACAGTTGCTAAGGTGGGGCCCCGACATGGGATAATCACCACACCACCACGGGGATATGAACACACACACAAAATGCGCCACACACTACCACGTGCTCGAACACATATATCACCCTCAGCACACATTTCACCACACATGCACCAACCTCGCCACATAAAAGTCGAAACACAAAAGTCGCCGCTCAAAACTCGCCACGCGCAAAACTCTCCACATGCAAAACTCGCCACACGTGCAAAACTCACCTCATGGAAAACTCGCCACACGCAAAACTTGCACACGCAGAAAAATTGCCACATGCACAAAAGTTGCAACACATGCAAAAGTTGCCTCACACAAAACTTGCACATACTCAAAAGGCACCACACATAAAACTCGCCACGCGCAAAACTCGCCATGCGCAAAACTTGCTGCACACAACTTGCTACACTAACCTGTCACATGCAACTCGACACACAAAAAGTTGCTACACGCATGTCGCCAGGGCCGTATTTGCCACTAGGCACTCGAGGGCACGTGCCTAGGGCGGGGACGATGCGGGGGGCGGCACCTGAGCAAGCGAGCAAGGTGGTTTTTTTTTTTTTTTTTGGTTTTGGTTTTTTTTTTCCCCACCTCCCGACCGCCCCCCCCCCCCCAGGGAACAGCCAAAACCGACCGCCGCCCCCCGTCTCCCCCCGCCCTCCTTGAAGACAATACTCACCTTGCTCCAGCGATGCCTGGTCTCAGCTTCTGTAGCGCGTCCTGAGTGAGCGGTCACGTGGTACCGCTCATTAAGGCTCATGAATATGCGCATATTCATGAGCCTTAATGAGAGCGGTATCACGTGACCGCTCACGCAGGAAGAAGGAGCTGCGAGCCTGCGCCTGTGCGCCGGGAGTCGGGACAGAGAGCCGGAGGGATGTCGCCGGCAGCGCACCCGCTTGGTGTGAGACAGCTGACAGGTGAGTATGAGGGACAGAGGACAGGGGGGATTGAAGGAGGACGGTAAGCCGCCCGTGCCATGGGAGGAGCGGGGAGCGGAGGGGGTGGTGGAGTGATGAGCCATGCATGGGGGGAGGGGGGAGTGATGAGCCATGCATGAGGGGGGAGTGATGAGCCATGCATACGGGGGGGGTTTGGGGGGGAGAGATGAGCCATGCATAGGGGGAATATGAGTCATGCATACAAGAGGTGGGGGGGTTATGAGCCATGCATACAGCCAGGGGGGCGGATATGAGCCATGCATACAGGGGGGGGGAATTATGAGCCATGCATACAGGGGGGGGAATTATGAGCCATGCATACAGGGGGGCGGATATGAGCCATGCATACAGGGGGGGGAATTATGAGCCATGCATAGGGGGATATGAGGCATGCATACGGGAGGGGGGGGTGGATATCAGCTATGCATACAGGGGGGAATTATGAGCCATGCATACAGGAGGTGGGGGGGGAATTATGAGCCATGCATAGGGGGATATGAGCCATGCATACAGGGGAGGGGGGGTGGAGAGATGAGCCATGCATAGGGGGGAATATGAGTCATGCACATTAGGCCGGGGACACACTTAACGTATAAAAAAACGGTCCGTTTTTCACGGCCGAGAATCGCACAAATGTTTCAAAAACAGTGATCCGTGTGCAGTGCGAGGATGCGATTTCCTCGCATCAAATGATCCGTGTGACATCCGTGTGACATCCATATGGCATCCGTATGCCGAGATTTTCTCGCAGGCTTGCAAAACCGACATCTAATGGATTTATGTGCTCAAATGTTCGGGAAAACATATATACAGTATATATATATATATATATATATATATATATATATATATATATATATATATATATATCATTGAGACACATATATATATATTCTGTATTTATATTTCATTCAGCGCGATATCTGTGAAAAGTCGGTAATTCAATTGCCGGCTTTGCATTTCTCCTGCACAAACCCGACAGGATATGAGACATGGTTTACATACAGTAAACCATCTCATATCCCCCTTTTTTTTGCATATTCCACACTACTAATGTTAGTAGTGTGTATGTGCAAAATTTCAGCACTGTAGCTGCTGAAATAAAGGGTTAAATTGCGGAAAAAATTGGCGTGGGCTCCCGCGCAATTTTCTCCGCCAGAATGGTAAAGCCAGTGACTGAGGGCAGATATTAATAGCCAGGAGAGGGTCCATGGTTATTGGCCCCCCTGTGGCTAAAAACATCTGCCCCCAGCCACCCCAGAAAAGGCACATCTGGAAGATGCGCCTATTCTGGCACTTGGCCACTCTCTTCCCACTCCCTGTAGCGGTGGGATATGGGGTAATGAAGGGTTAATGCCACCTTGCTATTGTAAGGTGACATTAAGCCAGATTAATAATGGAGAGGCGTCAATTATGTCACCTATCCATTATTAATCCAATTGTTTGAAAGGGTTAAAACACACACACACACATGATTAAAAAGTATTTTAATGAAATAAACACAGCTGTTGTTTTAATAATTTATTGCTCTCTCATTCCATTTTCAGACCCTCGCTTGGCAAAACAATAAACACACAAGATACATACCCTCTCTGATGAACTGTCACGTCCCACGAAGTAATCCATCTGAAGGGGTTAACTAATATTACAGGCACCAGCTGCGATAAACCACTCGCTCGTGCCTGTAATCCCCGGGTGCTGAAAGGAAAGCAGTGATCTATACTTACATTCAGTCGCGGTGATGCGCCCCTGCTGGATGTTCTCATGAACTGCAGCCTGGGAACTTTTTCCCACGCTCCAGGTCATATGAGGACATCCACCAGGGGGCGCATCACCGCGACTGAATGTAAGTATAGATCACTGCTTTCCTTTCAGCACCCGGGGATTACAGGCACGAGCGAGTGGTTTATCGCAGCTGGTGCCTGTAATATTAGTTAACCCCTTCAGATGGATTACTTCGTGGGACGTGACAGTTCATCAGAGAGGGTATGTATCTTGTGTGTTTATTGTTTTGCCAAGCGAGGGTCTGAAAATGGAATGAGAGAGCAATAAAATATTAAAACAACCGCTGTGTTTATTTCATTAAAATACTTTTTAATCATGTGTGTGTGTGTTTTTTAACCCTTTCAAACAATTGGATTAATAATGGATAGGTGACATAATTGACGCCTCTCCATTATTAATCTGGCTTAATGTCACCTTACAATAGCAAGGTGGCATTAACCCTTCATTACCCCATATCCCACCGCTACAGGGAGTGGGAAGAGAGTGGCCAAGTGCCAGAATAGGCGCATCTTCCAGATGTGCCTTTTCTGGGGTGGCTGGGGGCAGATGTTTGTAGCCACGGGGGGGCCAATAACCATGGACCCTCTCCTGGCTATTAATATCTGCCCTCAGTCACTGGCTTTACCATTCTGGCGGAGAAAATTGCGCGGGAGCCCACGCCAATTTTTTCCGCCATTTAACCCTTTATTTTAGCAGCTACAGTGCTGAAATTTTGCACATACACACTACTAACATTAGTAGTGTGGAATATGCAAAAAAAATGGGGATATGAGATGGTTTACTGTATGTAAACCATGTCTCATATCCTGTCGGGTTTGTGAAGGAGAAATGCAAAGCCGGCAATTGAATTACCGGCTTTTCTATAGAACACCGCTGCGTATTTCTCGCAATGCACACGCATGGTCCGTGTGTAATCCGATTTTTTCTCGCACCCATAGACTTGCATTGGCGAGTCTCGGCCGAGATACGCTGACAATCGCAGCCTGCTGCGAGTTCCCTCGGATCCGAAATACGGTGGAGAAAATATCGGATGATGGGAGCTGCACCATAGATTAACATTGGGCCGAGTGCTATGCGATTTTTTATCGCATAGCACTCGTCCGTATTACGGTCTAGTGTGAC
Source organism: Ranitomeya variabilis (assembly GCF_051348905.1). Taxonomy (NCBI): domain Eukaryota; kingdom Metazoa; phylum Chordata; class Amphibia; order Anura; family Dendrobatidae; genus Ranitomeya; species Ranitomeya variabilis. The sequence goes on along the minus strand of NC_135236.1, from coordinate 497,851,091 downwards.
CCCGGCCTAAGAGGTGGGGGGGATATGAGCCATGCATACAGGGGGCGGGGGGGGGGGTGGTGGATATGAGCCATGCATACAGGGGGGGAATTATGAGCCATGCATACAGGAGGTGGGGGGGAATTATGAGCCATGCATATGGGGATATGAGCCATGCATATGGGGGGGGGGAATTATGAGCCATGCATACGCGGGGGGATATGAGCCATGCATATGGGATGGGAGGAAGATGAGCCATGCATACAAGATGGGAGGGGGGCATTATACACTATTGAGCATCATATGGGGTCATTATACAGTATGGAGCATCATGTGGGGTCATTATACAGTATGGAGCATCATGTGGGGTCATTATACAGTATGGAGCATCATTTGTGGCCAATATACAGTATGGAGCATCATGTGCGGCCAATATACAGTATGGAGCATCATGTGCGGTCATTATACAGTATGGAGCATCATGTGTGGTCATTATACAGTATGGAGCATCATGTGCGGTCATTATACAGTACTAAACATCATTTGTGGCCATTATACTCTATGGAGCATCATGTGCAGTCATTATACAGTATGGAGCATCATGTGCGGTCATTATACAGTATGGAGCATCATGTGCGGTCATTATACAGTATGGAGCATCATGTGCGGTCATTATACAGTATGGAGCATCATGTGCGGTCATTATACAGTATGGAGCACTGTGTGGCCATTATACAGTATGGAGCATCATGTGTGGCCATATTTTTTTGTTTATACTTATTGTATATGAAACAGTTGTGATCAGCAGTGCTAAATGGGTGTGGTTGGGACTTGGATATGGGTGTGACTAGTTGTGAAATGGGTGTGGTCAGAGGCGTGGCCTAAAATTTGCCGCGGCGCACTACGTGCGCCACAACCTTTATGCCTCTTTCCCTTCAAGAGTTGGGAGGTATGGTACCGCATTTGCCAGATCACAGCAAGTGCCACAAATCCCATAGGGAATGAATGAAGCCAAACGCAGTGTTGCCGTAAGTGATCCGTTGTAAGTGATCCGTTACGCGGCAGATGCGAAAAAACTGCCCGATCTGCTGCAAAAGGCTATTTTCACAACAGCGATTCTTGCCAAAGTCACTGCCGATAGTGTCATACTCACCAATGGGGGAGGCAGCACTAAAAGTGCCTAGGGCAGCAGAAACTCTAAATACGGCCCTGCATGTCGCCACACAAAACTCATCTCACAAAAGTCGCTACATGCATGTCGCCACACGCAACTCAACACACACAACTTGACACACGAAACTCGCCCTAAAACACACACAAGTCTGGTATTATCCTTCAAAAATAAAAATCTGATTAATAAGCAGACAAACTACAAGAGCAACAAATGCACCATATAGGAATCTGGCAGCTGTCAGTCACATGACCAGTCTATTATGTGTATGTGTGAGCTAATATATACTGCCAGGGGGTGGGCTTACTGTTGGCTGGGGATTTATCAGGCTGCCAATTTAGCTTACAAATACTGTGGTAAAAATACTGACCAAATAACGAACGAGGGCTAATACAGGAGGAGATGACATACAGATATATACTATATACAGGAGGAGATGACACACAGGTATATACTATTTACAGGGGAGATGACACACAGGTATATACTATATACAGGAGGAGATGACACACAGATATATACTATATACAGGAGAGATGACACACAGGTATATACTATATAAAGGAGGAGATGACATACAGGTACATACTACATACAGGAGGAGATGACATACAGGTATATACTATATACAGGAGCAGATTACCTACAGGTATATAGTATATACAGGAGGAGATGACATACAGGTATATGCTATGTATAGGAGGAGATGACATACAGGTATATACTATATACAGGAGGAGATGACACACAGATATATACTATATATAGGTGAGATGACACACAGGTATATACTATATACAGGAGATTACATACAGGTATATCTAATATATAAAGCTGAATGTGTGTATGTATGTATGTGTGTATGTCCGGGATTGGCATCTGCACCGTCGCAGCTACAGCCACAAAATTTTGCACAGTCACACGTCTGGACCCCGAGAGCGTCATAGGCTATGTTGTGAGGTGAAATTTTAACCCCGCGCGTTCCAATTCACCAAACAATTTTGCCCCTATCTACATAATGGGGAAAAAGTGAAGGGAAAAGTGTTGGAGGAAAATTGACAGCTGCCAGATGTGAACAATGGGGACTTAAAGAATGAGAGCGATGGCGCCAAAGAGTATATACCGTACAGTTGCTAAGGTGGGGCCCCGACATGGGATACTCACCACACACGGGGATATGAACACAAACACAAAATGCGCCACACACTACCACGTGCTTGAACACATATACCACCCTCAGCACACATTTCACCACACACACACCAACCTCGCCACATAAAAGTCGAAACACAAAAGTCACCACTCAAAACTCGCCATGCGCAAAACTCGCTACATGCAAAACTCGCCATATGCAAAACTAGGCTCACGCAAAACTCGCCACACGTGCAAAACTCACCTCATGGAAAACTCACCTCATGCAAAACTTGCACACACAGAAAAATTGCCACATGTACAAAAGTTGCAACACATGCTAAAGTTGCCTCACACAAAACTTGCACATACTCAAAACGCACCACTCATAAAACTCGCCATGCACAAATCTTGCTGCACACAACTTGCTACACTAACCTGTCACATGCAACTCGACACACAAAATGTTGCTACACGCATGTCACCACACAACTCATCTCACAAAAGTCGCTACATGCATGTCGCCACACGCAACTCAACACACACAACTTGACACATGAAACTCGCCCTAAAACACACACAAGTCTGGTATTATCCTTCAAAAATAAAAATCTGATTTAATAAGCTGACAAACTACAAGAGCAACAAATGTACCATATAGGAAATATGGCAGCTGTCAGTCACATGACCTGTCTATTATGTGTATGTGTGAGCTAATATATACTGCCAGGGGGAGGGCTTCCTGTTGGCTGGGGATTTATCAGGCTGCCAATAGCAACCAATCACAGCTCAGCTTCTATTTTGCTACAGTTAATTAATCTGAGCTCTGATTGGTTAATATAGGCAACAAAGACATTCTCAGTATTAGTAACAAAGCTAATATATGTTGTGAAATGCTTCTATTAGCTTAGTTTTTGCCTTTTAATAATTACATTTCTATCTATTTGTTTTGTGGTTTTTGCGTGCAGAATAAATTTTTGTTAACACATTCTATTTTGCTAACAGCAGTCATTAACCCGGGCGAAGCCGGGTAGTACAGCTAGTATATATATATATATATATATATATATATATATATATATATATATATATATATATACTGTATATATGTTTTAACGAACATTTGAGCACATAAATCCATTAGATGTCGGTTTTGCAAGCCTGCGAGAAAATATAGCAGTATGGATGCCATACGGATTACATACGGAGGATGCCATGCGCAAAAGACGCTGACACACCCTGCCTACGGATGACATACGGACCACTATTTTGGGGACTTTTCTGCATATTACGGCTGTAAAAAAAACGGACCGTATTTACATACGCTGAGTGTGAGGCCGGCCTTACCCCGCCAACACTACAGCTTTGTGTAAGTGTTGTCGGACCAAGGCTCGCGTGCACTGTAGTCCAGGCAGTGTTAATCTCCTGGTGATAAAACCTTCACTGTACGGAAACAACAGAACACAGCCTAATAAGTGACACATCCCTGAATTATGTGTCTCAGCCCCTACCTCATGCTGTCCTCATATTACATAGCAACAAGTTGCAGACAGATTCCCTTTATTGCTGGATATAATAGAAAGGTGCCAGAACAAACAATATGGGACTGCATACTACTCAAAATTAGGTGGCAGTGACTATGTTACTGCTGACTGATGCACATTCAGCTGCATAGCAGATGTTGTGTTTGGTGGGATTTGAACCCAGGACTCCAGCTCTGCGATGCTAACCACTGATCCACCGTGCTGCCATGGTTGGACTCTATAAATGCCCTTTATCTCATAACTTGATATAGGAAATCCCAGCGATTGACAATATAACATATATGACACTTTCCTGATAGAATACCATTACTGTAATGATACATTGGATGCATATTTGTAGAATTCTGCAGGAGATTAGATGTTGTACAGTAACAACTGGAAAGAAATCTCATCCTCCAGAAGTGTAGGAATACTATATACAGATACCACTGATGCATATCAGATATCAGAACGGGAAACACCCTATACTGGACATCTATAATATAACGCTGGGAGCGTCACTCTGTCCGAAGCCTCTATAGACTGCGCAAGCGCAAGCGCCGGCGCAGTCTGGACCGCACAGAGCGACGCTCCCAGGAGATCGCGGTATGCGTAAGCGCTGAACGCACACCGCGATCTCCACCGGACAAGCAGGGACGAGCCAGGAGGCGGAGGGTGAGTATACTTACCTGACCCGTTCCACCGACGCGCTTCCGGGCCGTGACTGTCCCCCTGCTCCCGGAATCGGCGCCTGCGCAGTCCGCGCTTTCCGGCGCCATTTTCTTGAAGACACATTGCAGTGTCTTCAAGAAAATGGCGCCGGAAAGCGCGGACTGCGCAGGCGCCGACTCCGGGAGCAGGACCAAGAAAATGGCCGCACCCAGCGCAGCCGCCGCGCTCAGCACAGCCGCCGCACCCAGCACAGCCGCCGCACCCAGCACAGCCGCCGCACCCAGCACAGCCGCCGCACCCAGCACAGCCACGCACAGCCGCCACAGCCATGCACAGCCTCCGCACCCAGCACAGCCACGCACAGCCGCCTACAGCCACGGACAGCCGCCGCACCCAGCACAGCCACCGCACCCAGCACAGCCGCCGCACCCAGCACAGCCGCCCACAGCCACGCACAGCCGCCGCACCCAGCACAGCCTCCCACAGCCACGCACAGCCGCCTACAGCCACGCACAGCCGCTGCACCCAGCACAGCCGCTGCACCCAGCACAGCCACCGCACCCAGCACAGCCGTCCACAGCTGCCGCACCCAGCACAGCCGCCCGCACCCAGCACAGCCACGTCACATACAGCCGCCCGCACTCAGCACAGCCACATACAGCCGCCCGCACTCAGCACAGCCGCCCGCACTCAGCACAGCCGCCCGCACTGATGGGGGCGCAGGATGGAGCAGCACGTGATAGGATGGGGGCGCAGGATGGGAGCACATGACAGGATGGGGATGAGGATGGAGCAGCACATGACACGGTGGAGCAGCACATGACAGGATGGGGGCGCAGGATGGAGCAGCACATGACACGGTGGAGCAGCACATGACAGGATGGGGATGCAGGATGGAGCAGCACATGACACGGTGGAGCAGCACATGACAGGATGGGGGCGCAGGATGGAGCAGCACATGACACGGTGGAGCAGCACATGACAGGATGGGGGCGCAGGATGGAGCAGCATATGACAGGATAGGAGCAGCACATACCAGGATGGAGACCATATTCCAATATAAATGCTCGCCACCCGGGCGTAGAACGGGTTCAATAGCTAGTATGATATAACAGGGCAAACTCCACTAGATATATAAATCCTACAAAAAGAGCTACGGAGTATAAACACCCATCAGATTATAAAACCATAATGAATTTTATTAGAGAACATATAGACATCAGTAACAACAAGTATAAAAATAGACAAGGTACACGTATGAACACATATATGGCGGCACAACCACACTGAGAAGGTAGCACCTCGGGTTCAGAAGTAACACGTGCAGACAACTACAAGGAACATAATGGTCACTCAATAACTAATGTATATAGCTGTAAAGTGCATAGTGCTACATATGAGAGGCCATTATGCCCAGCAGTGAACTTCATCTATGAATCCTACATCAGAAGGTATAGTACAAATGTCAAGTTAATTCTGCCATTCTTACCCGCAATATCCTATGGTGCCAGTGTGTGTCCGATGGCCCCGACGCGCGTTTCGCGTGGGCTTCCCCCCGAGGAAGCCCACGCGAAACGCGCGTCGGGGCCATCGGACACACACTGGCACCATAGGATATTGCGGGTAAGAATGGCAGAATTAACTTGACATTTGTACTATACCTTCTGATGTAGGATTCATAGATGAAGTTCACTGCTGGGCATAATGGCCTCTCATATGTAGCACTATGCACTTTACAGCTATATACATTAGTTATTGAGTGACCATTATGTTCCTTGTAGTTGTCTGCACGTGTTACTTCTGAACCCGAGGTGCTACCTTCTCAGTGTGGTTGTGCCGCCATATATGTGTTCATACGTGTACCTTGTCTATTTTTATACTTGTTGTTACTGATGTCTATATGTTCTCTAATAAAATTCATTATGGTTTTATAATCTGATGGGTGTTTATACTCCGTAGCTCTTTTTGTAGGATTTATATTTTTTTATGTGTAGGAATACTATGAAGTAAACGCTTTCTAATAACGTGGCTAAATGGGACACGTTTGATTTACTGTGCTCGTTAAATCTGAAGATAATTGTTATGCTAATTGGCAAACAATTAATGTAGATTACACTCTTGTCCCACAGGTCGCTATAAGGGGAAGCTTTTTCATACATTATAAATGTCAACCAGTCTATCACACATTACAAAATAAGATTTCTTACACTATAACAAAGGCAGATCCCTGATATACTCTTATAATAAATGCTCTTTATTGCTCTGCATTACATTACTTTCAATATACATTTGGCAGAGTTGTCAACAATATCAAATCTCTGGACAGTCCATAAAAAATAGGGCATTTTTTCACCATATGTAAAAAAAATTTTTTTATATATTCAGAATTTTCTGGAAACTAGAGACGTTTGCTTAGATTTTTTATGACTGCGATTATTTTACAATTCACAGTGAATGCAGCTATCAGAATGTTGGGCTGTAGACAGGGATCACTTCTAATCTTAATGATTCACTATTGTTCACCAATGCCTCTGTAAAAATGTTGGCTGAATGTGATTTTTTTTGACAAGCTGTCCAGAAAACATAAGAAAATCAAGTCTTTCGCTCCAGCAGTGGAAATGATGGCTCTTCTCTCCGCTCCAAAATAAGACAGGGCTCTTCCTACGTGCGTATAGAAACAGCGAGGAGCAGAAGAGCCGCCAAGGATCTGTCTGACTGGTGATCTCTGTCACATCGTGCTCAGACAGGTTTTAAAAATATGTCCGAAACTCCACGTTAAAAAGTAAAACATACATGTTTGTTAAAACGGAGCCATTCTCTGATTCACACTGCCTGCGGTATGGGAAGAATGAATTAGCTATAAGGAATATGAATAGTAGCAGTTTTTCATGGATGATGAGCTCAGGAGGCAGTGGGAGAAGGGGCTCATAAGTGGAGAAAGAGGCATATTTCTATAAGATATATTACAAAGTTTATTACATTTGCTTGTAGGATTGATTTTATGTTCAAACAAAAGTGACCAATTAAGTGGGACACTGCTGATTCCTGAGCAGTTTTTTCTCTTGCTCTTCCCATTTCCCCACAGTTGGCAATCTATTGGGATATGATGTCAATTCGGAATGAACCTGAGCCATTTTTGCATTGACAAATTAGGGCAGTTACTGATAAGCTCCAGCAATATGATTATATGGGACGTACCCCATGTCATAGGCCGTGCCATGTTCTAACAGCAGACTGGATTGAGTAGCAGGGCAACAAGGGGGCATCGATATTCAGATGCTGCCGTGACTAGTCCTCTGCCCTGTGTCCAGATAAGTATTGCAAACCACTGCTTCCCCCTTTCCTCCCCACCGTTCATATTGCTTTGTTGTTGTTTTTGATTAATTGACATATACAAATGCTATGATGGCCTTGAACTAATCTGTAACTATGTCAATATCTTAAGTCACTGTTTACTTTTCCTGTTTAGAAAAAGAAAATGGGAAAAAAGTGGTTTTGTTTAATAAAAATGATCTGATAAAAAAGGTTGCCCAGGATTACAGAAATAGATCTGCCATTTTCCAGAAACAACACAAGTTGCCTATGGGATCCGCCTCATATTGCTGTTTCCCTCAATCAAATGTATGGACCTTGCTGCATTGCCAGGCAAAGGACATGGGCAACAGAGGCAATGTCCTTCCAAGCATTTGTATTATACTAGTCATCTCCAGAGTATGAAAATGTGTTACTGAAAGCCAGATAACATAATAACGTAAGTAAAGGAATAAATCCTACAGCATGGAAAACGCTTCTCCATTCCACAGAGATATCACACCATATGTACCCAGCAAAGCTCACCTGACTTTTTATAATATTCTAACAATTGTGATTTCCCTGTACAGGCCCTTCAGCAATCATCCAATATAGTCTCTGCTACACACGATGGCCCAGCTTTAGCATAATATGGAATGAAAGTGGCCAACGTCCCACTAAAAGCGATCCTTCTTCTCCAGCGTCATAGACCATGTCTAGTGTGCAGAGACAGCAGGGACCTGTGAAGAAGTGAGGAGCTGTGAGGCCGGACATGCTGCTCCATGTAGCCCCGCAAGCAGAAGGGAGATATGTCTCAGAATAGAGAAAGGTAAAGTGAATTGTTCAGAACAAAGGCCTGGAATCACTGACAGATTCTGACTGTCTACAGAGCCAATGCAACCACAACTAACGTCCTCATCCTGGAAAGTCCAAAATCCAATTGACAATCTCTGGATTATAATTCAGAGATTGTCAATTACAATTTTTTAGCATTTTATGGATCTATATTGAAAAGTAAAAATATATATACGGTAGTTGAAATGAACTCACCACTCTGCATATATATTTAATGGATACTGAATATTTTTCGATTTTATCAGTGGTCATACCTGCTATTTCCTACACCTCTTTTTCCTCATGTTTTGATGACCAGCAGAGCAAGCAGATCCCTATTTCACCGGGTAAAAAATTAAGTGAGAGGTCCTCTAAGATTTTCTGTATATTCTCAAATAAAACACATCCAAACATTGGACCGGAATGTGCAATAAACATTTTGTGTCAAAAATATTTCCAGCACCTGTAAACGTTGAAGTCATTAAAAGCCGGGAAATGCAGTCATTTTGGCATATGAGCGAGCACAAGGTCATACTTTCTGTAAGCTGTAACTATACTGCTGACTTATTACAGACGCACTAGGACAGCGAAACGTCAGTCATACATGAAAAATAGGTCAGTAGAGCTGAAAGGGGGGCAACTCCACAACAAGTTCATAGTAATTTATCCCCAAAATTACTAACTACTGTTTTGAAGTACTTTACACTGCTTACTTAAGAAAAAATCCATGTCTTCCTATGTTCTCTTCATCACCACTAAGGTATGCTTTTGTGGGCAAAATGATGGGCAGTGCCACATGACCCATTTCTCTATTTTCTACTTACAATTCCTAAACCCTCTCCTTGCACCCTTGCTTCTAATCACCATCTATAAGTTTCCATTTCTCTTCAGTAGCTGTAAATATAGTACCCAGTAAGCTTCCAAATCAGTCTGCTTCCCCCTCTGGCAGCCAAACACAGTCCAGTAAGTTTTCTTGCAGATAGAGAGATAAAAGTATTAAAGTGAACCTGTCAGGTCCCCTGTGCCCCCAGAACCACCAGTTGTATCTACCTATACCTTGCCTAGCAGTCCCATTATTGCATTACCTTTTCTAAAGATCTGTTCATGTGTGTATTTCTAAAGTCTGTTTATGATATGTAAGTGAGGCCTCTGACTAGTCAATGGGGCGTTAGTGTCCCCAGGCTAGTAGGCCCACTTAGCATGTTATCACTGTATTAAGCCTCTGAAGCCGGCTTCCGAGAGGTGCACTGCGCATGATTGGAAGTCTTCTGCATTTCCAACGCTGATCTGCACTACCCCATAATATAACATTGGGCCAAGTGCTATGTCTGATAAAACATCGGATACCCCTTGTCTGATGAATACGAACGTGTGAACGAGCCCCAACACAGAGTCTGGGCATTAAAAAAATAGTACTGGCCAGCTGACAATTCAATACAGTTCTCAGCTTCGCTGTGTATAGGTTGTCCTACGACATCAGTGTAGAAGCAATTTCAGTGCCCTCCGCCTCTCACATGACGACATCCGCAGATCTTATTTTGATTAGTCTGGTCCTGTGAATCGATTCGCACCATCTCTAGCCATAGTGTATAAGTTAATGCTATAACTCTTTCATAGTCTTGTTTTTAAGAATGCAAATTGAAAAAAAAAACAATTTTCTCTATCTGTACAAATTATAATAATAATAATTATATGTTTTGCCATATGTATTGGCGACACAACCCCTTTAATAAATCAGTTTTATAAGCTATGAAATCCTCTCCCCACTGCACACAGACCACACTTTACTTTTACTATATGTTCATATCATTATTCATTGCATGCTCAAACACCTCCACGGTTTTATTCTATTTAATATGCAGATTTATGTAGTAAAAGTAATTTGTTTATATTAATCAATACTATTTTAGATGAGGTCGCATGTGACTTTTATTAGCATTACATGACAATATAACGCATAATGTCTCGGAGTTATTGCACCTTTATGGAATGCCAAAGTCCAAGCTGACAATTTATGTACTTGCCATTGTACACTAATTGGCCGTAAATGTAAATTAACACAACCATTTGTGCACAGGATGATCTTCAACTATAAATGATATGCCGATCAACTATATCTTCTCATGATGGAAAGTCTCACAAAATATGCACACACTGCTACAGACCTACAATAATGACCTTTTCATCCCATTTTCCTGAATTAAATACTTGAAAATCATTCCTCATTAATGCCACTTTAACGGGTCTGCAGTCTGCTATTTTCCTTTTTTACAAGGCATATGAGTATTGAGAAACCCTACTGCAGACTGCCTGCCTCCATGAGCTTCTTATCACACAGTCCCGCTATTACTCACACTCAATTATTCAGTTTATATAGAGTATACAGGATATTTATGCACAGGGTCAGCTCCAGTTTTATGTGGTCTCTTGCTTCGATTAGGACGTACTGGAGTGGCCACATTATGTCACAGCTTTTCCCAACTGCTTAGTAAACCATACAACAATAATGTTCCTCTGGGCACTCAGGGTATGTTTACATATGTCACAGCTTTTACCAACCATTCAGTATACCATATATCAATAGTGTCCATAGGAGCACTGAGGGCAGGTTCTCATGTGTCCCACTTTCTTCCAACCATTAAGTATACCATACAACAATAATGTTCCTAGGTGCACTCAGGGTATGTTCACATGTGTCACAACTTCTTCCAACCATTAAGTATACTAAACAACAACAGTGTCCCTAGGGGATCTCAGGGTATGTTCACCGGTGTCACAGCTTCTCACAACCATTCAGTATGCCATACAACAATAGTGTCCATAGGAGCACTCAGGGCAGGTTCACATGTGTCATAGCTTTTACCAACCATTCAGTATACCATATATCAATAGTGTCCATAGGAGCACTGAGGGCAGGTTCTCATGTGTCCCACTTTCTTCCAACCATTAAGTATACCATACAACAATAGTGTCCCTAGGAGCACTCAGGGCAGGTTCACATGTGTCACAGCTTCCACCAACCATTCAGTATACCATACAACAATAGTGTCCCTAGGAGCACTCAGGGCAGGTTCACATGTGTCATAGCTTGTTCCAACCATTCAGTATACCATACAGCAATAGTGTCCCTAGGAGCACTCAGGGCAGGTTCACATGTGTCACAGCTTCCACCAACCATTCAGTATACCATACAACAATAGTGTCCCTAGGAGCACTCAGGGCAGGTTCACATGTGTCATAGCTTGTTCCAACCATTCAGTATACCATACAACAATAGTGTCCCTAGGAGCACTCAGGGCAGGTTCACATGTGTCACAGCTTCCACCAACCATTCAGTATACCATACAACAATAGTGTCCCTAGGAGCACTCAGGGCAGGTTCACATGTGTCATAGCTTGTTCCAACCATTCAGTATACCATACAACAATAGTGTCCCTAGGAGCACTCAGGGCAGGTTCACATGTGTCATAGCTTCCACCAACCATTCAGTATACCATACAACAATAGTGTCCCTAGAAGCACTCAGGGCAGGTTCACATGTGTCATAGCTTGTTCCAACCATTCAGTATACCATACAACAATAGTGTCCCTAGGAGCACTCAGGGCAGGTTCACATGTGTCATAGCTTGTTCCAACCATTCAGTATACCATACAGCAATAGTGTCCCTAGGAGCACTCAGGGCAGGTTCACATGTGTCATAGCTTCCACCAACCATTCAGTATACCATACAGCAATAGTGTCCCTAGGAGCACTCAGGGCAGGTTCACATGTGTCATAGCTTGTTCCAACCATTCAGTATACCATACAACAATAGTGTCCATAGGAGCACTCAGGGCAGGTTCACATGTGTCATAGCTTGTTCCAACCATTCAGTATACCATACAACAATAGTGTCCATAGGAGCACTCAGGGCAGGTTCACATGTGTCATAGCTTGTTCCAACCATTCAGTATACCATACAACAATAGTGTCCGTAGGAGCACTCAGGGCAGGTTCACATGTGTCATAGCTTGTTCCAACCATTCAGTATACCATACAACAATAGTGTCCCTAGGAGCACTCAGGGCAGGTTCACATGTGTCATAGCTTGTTCCAACCATTCAGTATACCATACAGCAATAGTGTCCCTAGGAGCACTCAGGGCAGGTTCACATGTGTCATAGCTTGTTCCAACCATTCAGTATACCATACAACAATAGTGTCCGTAGGAGCACTCAGGGCAGGTTCACATGTGTCATAGCTTGTTCCAACCATTCAGTATACCATACAGCAATAGTGTCCCTAGGAGCACTCAGGGCAGGTTCTCATGTGTCATAGCTTGTTCCAACCATTCAGTATACCATACAGCAATAGTGTCCCTAGGAGCACTCAGGGCAGGTTCACATGTGTCATAGCTTCCACCAACCATTCAGTATACCATACAACAATAGTGTCCCTAGGAGCACTCAGGGCAGGTTCACATGTGTCATAGCTTGTTCCAACCATTCAGTATACCATACAACAATAGTGTCCATAGGAGCACTCAGGGCAGGTTCACATGTGTCATAGCTTGTTCCAACCATTCAGTATACCATACAGCAATGGTGTCCATAGGAGCACTCAGGGCAGGTTCACATGTGTCATAGCTTGTTCCAACCATTCAGTATACCATACAACAATAGTGTCCATAGGAGCACTCAGGGCAGGTTCACATGTGTCATAGCTTGTTCCAACCATTCAGTATACCATACAACAATAGTGTCCATAGGAGCACTCAGGGCAGGTTCACATGTGTCATAGCTTGTTCCAACCATTCAGTATACCATACAACAATAGTGTCCATAGGAGCACTCAGGGCAGGTTCACATGTGTCATAGCTTGTTCCAACCATTCAGTATACCATACAACAATAGTGTCCCTAGGAGCACTCAGGGCAGGTTCACATGTGTCATAGCTTGTTCCAACCATTCAGTATACCATACAACAATAGTGTCCGTAGGAGCACTCAGGGCAGGTTCACATGTGTCATAGCTTATTCCAACCATTCAGTATACCATACAACAATGGTGTCCATAGGAGCACTCAGGGCAGGTTCAGTTCACATTGTATCACAGCTTCTTCCAACAATTCAGTATACCATACAACAATAATGTTCCTAGGAGTACTCAGAAAAACTGATACTCATTCACTAGAATGTGATATTTTGCCATAATTTTCTTCATGTTTCCTGATGAGCTCCAGATATTGAGATAGCAGGGTGGAAATGCGTCGAGAGGAAGAGATGCATACTGGAGTCTTGACTGGTGGAAGGACCAAGGCTATGGTAATGATGGGGATATCATTCTCCATATCTACGCAGGGGGACCCTTGATGCATGAGAAAAGTACAATATTTTCAGTTTGCATTTAAGCTTTTTGTTGTTTGCCTTTCTTTAGGACAGGGACTCCTTATAAGAGCTTTGTTAAGTGTTAGCCATCATTGAGTGGGGGCGCCATATCGTGCCAAACTCCATGGCAAGGCAGGACTTTAACAGGGCTAGTAGGCATTTGGTTCCTTCCTATCCTATTTTCCATTTGTCCTTATTTCTACTGGGAATAGATCAACTTAGAACATCTACTTCTTGACCATATATCTTATACATTACACCCCCTCTTTATTGTAATATTTTGCTTTGTGGGCATTTAAACTGGGTGTCTTGAGATATTTTTAAAGTTTAATTAATAAAATTATTGTTTTTTTAATAGGGTAATATTCTATCAATACAAACTATAGGTTCACATGTGTCCCACCTCCTTCTAACCATTCAGTATCTCATACAACAGTAATGTCCCTTGGGGCACTTAGGGCAGGTTCATATGTTTTTTCTTCCTGTTTATTTATTTTTTTAATGACATTAGTAAGCTTATTAAAAATACACCCAAAACGTGCAATGGAAATATTGCGCTATATGTAAACCTATACAAGGAAAAGAATAGCATGACACACAGTTTCCAAATTAACCATTTCCATGTGTGGGGATTTCGGGTGCCGTTTTTGTTCAGCTGGATTTTTCTTTGATTTTTGCCTTTCCACATTGTAATGGACATATATTACTTTTATACCAGACCTATCTGAGGTCTTTTTTTGTGTGTGCCTAGATACCTTTGAGTGAAATTTTGGCACACATTTTAAGGGGTTCATCACTTTAAAACAAATATTAATGAATGTATCTAAAGATTCAAGTTAGGATTATATCTTTTATTAAAGTTCTTAGCCATTTTCTTTACTTTAATTATGTCTTTATTGTCTGTACAAGTACCCTCCGTAATGGAAAGTGCTGTGGAATATGTTGGCAGTATAAAAATAAAAATTATTAAAAGTATTCAAGGAGTGATATTTTTACCTTCTACAATACTTTTATCCATTTTGTGCATAAAAGCATTTACATCACTTTTTTTGGTTAACACAGAGCCACGATATATTGTTTTTATTGTACAGCCATGTTCATTAGAATTTACACAATATAACAAATTATTTCTAATATAGTTCATCTTTTATGTAACTATAACAATAAAACATGAGCAACACCTAGCGGAAACATAACACAAATCTAAATAAACCAGATACCGAATTCCAACTCGATGAATGTGCTTCACAAAAACAACTTCCATCCTGCTACATGTAATGCTCAGCTGCTTGGAACCTATTCACAAAGCTCGACAGAAATCTTATAGCTACAAAAGGCACAGACATCAAAAGGAAAAGTAATAAGAGCGACCTATGTCAGCAATGACAATGATGCAAAGCAAGCTGTGGATGGCACCATATCAGTCAGGTGACTCAGGCTATTTTGATCTGATGACCACATGGTAAAGAAACCCCTGTTGGAGTTGTGCACAACACAAGCTGATTGACGCTATACAGATATACATCTTATTTTATTAGTCATTGGACCAAGGTTACTTAACCTTGAAAATTATTCATATGTTTACATGTTATTCATATTAGCACTATTAATGGTTACTCTTTTCATTAAAGTGGTTTTATCTCTTTGTATCTTCAGCCTCCAAGCTTCCTGGTAGCCCGGAGGAGGCGCGCTCCTGAATAATAGTAGTTCAGACCAGCAGCATTGTTGTCCATGGTCTGAATTGTGTGCTCTCCCAGGATACTAGCAGAGACGGCTTAGCTCTGCAACATGGGAGATTGGCAGGGACATTGAAGTTGGTCAACCCCAGTGATCCAGGCATCTACAGAGAGGAGTGAGAATGTTCTAAAACATAGACCCTGCTAGTGGCTTGCACTCATTACAATGGTATGAGGCCCTTTTTAACATAGCCAACAAGCTTTAAACTATAAAATTAAAGCAATAGACGGCAATGACAGCAATAGAGCCATATTTGAAATAACATCAGTAGAGCCTATTTGAGATGACAGCAATAGAGCCATATTTGAGACGACAGCAATAGAGCCATATCTGAGATGACATCAGTAGAGCCATATTTGAGATGACATCAGTAGAGCCATATTTGAGATGACATCAGTAGAGCCATATTTGAGATGACAGCAATAGAGCCATATTTGAGATGACAGCAATAGAGGCATATTTGAGATGACATCAGTAGAGCCATATTTGAGATGACAGCAATAGAGGCATATTTGAGATGACATCAGTAGAGCCATATTTGAGATGACATTAGTAGAGCCATATTTGAGATGACATCAGTAGAGCCATATTTGAGATGACATCAGTAGAGCCATATTTGAGATGACAGCAATAGAGCCATATTTGAGACGACAGCAATAGAGCCATATTTGAGATGACATCAGTAGAGCCATATTTGAGATGACATCAGTAGAGCCATATTTGAGATGACAGCAATAGAGCCATATTTGAGATGATAGCAATAGAGACATATTTGAGACGACATCAGTAGAGCCATATTTGAGATGACAGCAATACAGCCATATTTGAGATGACATCAGTAGAACCATATTTGAGATGACATCAGTAGAGCCATATTTGAGATGACATCAGTAGAGCCATATTTGAGATGACATCAGTAAAGCCATATTTGAGACATCAGTAGAGCCATATTTGAGACGATATCAGTAGAGCCATATTTGAGATGACATCAGTAGAGCCATATTTGAGATGACATCAGCAGACCCATATTTGAGATGACAGCAATAGAGCCATATTTGAGATGACAGCAATAGAGCCATATTTGAGTTTGCTTTCAATGGGTGAAATATGGTGACAAAATGCTGAACGAAGTGACATGTTCCATTCTGAAAAAGCCAAGGTTTTGCACAAAAAATTTCTGAAATCTCAGTCATTGCTGGTACTCTAAAACGCCGGTGAAAATTTGCATTAAAAAACAGGCATAAAAAAGTGAAAAACTCAATGTGTGAACATAGCTTTACTGATCCAGGAAAGATCTTCCACTATTTTTTAATCCCCAGATAAAAGTACGTTGATATTCGGTATACCCACTGAAAAAGTTGAAGTGTACGTTTAGAAAAATGGTCTACAAGCTGAGTTTTTCCTTTTTTTCCACTTCTTTACAACATAAGATTGATTCATCCAGCTGGACAACATGTGAAGGCTAAAGCTGAATAATAGCCACCGACTGGCTGCAGCGGTCACCTGACATTCCCTGCAAAGGGAAAAAGCAATGAGATTTGGAAGGGACTTTCACAGCGGTGCAGTGGAATGGCAGAGGTCCAGTAGAAGTGTGTAGATTATTTTTTTCTTTTACAAGCCCTAAGGCCCAATTTATTATTTAAAAAAATAAAAATAAAGTAGGGGAAAAACCCTTCAACTTTTATACACCAGAAGAAATAGAGAAAAATGTGACATTCTTAATTACATTTTTCCTTCTGCAAAAGTGAATGTTCTGTATGTGTGCTGATTTAAGCCACACTGCTGGTGCATCCCTAGTGATGACCTGACATATGACCTCATCATCCAATAGCAGTGATCTCATCACCCACAGTGACATATCTATTAGTCTTTAGATGATGCAGTCACCTACTCCAGACTAGTCAGCATATGGAACTTATAATGACTAACGCTGAAAGGCAGCATAGAACAGAATTCCAATGGTAAGTACATTACGTTTTTTTTAATTTTTTACAGTTTCTGGCAAAGGTTAGAAAAATAACTCCATAGAACAGTAAGCTATCACCTTGTAAGGACTGACTAATCATTTTAACCAATTCTACAGATTTTGTTTTATTAGCCGGTACCCTGACAAGAACAGGCCAAAGGATATGAACTGCCTTTTTTGCAAAATGTAACATTAGAAATTATGAGTCTTATATTTGTGAGATAGAACGCAAGGTGCTGAGCCAGGGATTTAATATGGTAATATACAATTGGAGATGGGGAAGAATTTTCCCCTTATTATAGGGTACTTGATATTCATCTCTTTGCCTTCCTCTGGATAAGTACGATAAGATTATAGGAATCAGGATGGATCTTTTTTTATTTTTCAATCATATCAACTACAGGTCCTTCTCAAAAAATTAGCATATAGTGTTAAATTTCATTATTTACCATAATGTAATGATTACAATTAAACTTTCATATATTATAGATTCATTATCCCCCAACTGAAATTTGTCAGGTCTTTTATTGTTTTAATACTGATGATTTTGGCATACAACTCCTGATAACCCAAAAAACCTGTCTCAATAAATTAGCATATCAAGAAAAGGTTCTCTAAACGACCTATTACCCTAATCTTATGAATCAACTAATTAACTCTAAACACATGCAAAAGATACCTGAGGCTTTTAAAAACTCCCTGCCTGGTTCATTACTCAAAACCCCCATCATGGGTCAGACTAGCGACCTGACAGATGTCAAGAAGGCCATCATTGACACCCTCAAGCAAGAGGGTAAGACCCAGAAAGAAATTTCTCAACAAATAGGCTGTTCCCAGAGTGCTGTATCAAGGCACCTCAATGGTAAGTCTGTTGGAAGGAAACAATGTGGCAGAAAACGCTGTACAACGAGAAGAGGTGACCGGACCCTGAGGAAGATTGTGGAGAAGGACCGATTCCAGACCTTGGGGAACCTGAGGAAGCAGTGGACTGAGTCTGGTGTGGAAACATCCAGAGCCACCGTGCACAGGCGTGTGCAGGAAATGGGCTACAGGTGCCGCATTCCCCAGGTAAAGCCACTTTTGAACCATAAACAGCGGCAGAAGCGCCTGACCTGGGCTACAGAGAAGCAGCACTGGACTGTTGCTAAGTGGTCCCAAGTACTTTTTTCTGATGAAAGCAAATTTTGCATGTCATTCGGAAATCAAGGTGCCAGAGTCTGGAGGAAGACTGGGGAGAAGGAAATGCCAAAATGCCTGAAGTCCAGTGTCAAGTACCCACAGTCAGTGATGGTGTGGGGTGCCATGTCAGCTGCTGGTGTTGGTCCACTGTGTTTCATCAAGGGCAGGGTCAATGCAGCTAGCTATCAGGAGATTTTGGAGCACTTCATGCTTCCATCGGCTGAAATGCTTTATGGAGATGAAGATTTCATTTTTCAGCACGGCCTGGCACCTGCTCACAGTGCCAAAACCACTGGTAAATGGTTTACTGACCATGGTATTACTGTGCTCAATTGGCCTGCCAACTCTCCTGACCTGAACCCCATAGAGAATCTGTGGGATATTGTGAAGAGAAAGTTGAGAGACGCAAGACCCAACACTCTGGATGAGCTTAAGGCCGCTATTGAAGCATCCTGGACCTCCATAACATCTCAGCAGTGTCACAGGCTGATTGCCTCCATGCCACGCCGCATTGAAGCAGTCATTTCTGCCAAAGGATTCCCGACCAAGTATTGAGTGCATAACTGAACATTATTATTTGATGGGTTTTTTGTTTGTTATTAAAAAACACTTTTATTTGATTGGCCGGGTGAAATATGCTAATTTATTGAGACAGGTTTTTTGGGTTATCAGAAGTTGTATGCCAAAATCATCAGTATTAAAACAATAAAAGACCTGACAAATTTCAGTTGGTGGATAATGAATCTATAATATATGAAAGTTTAATTGTAATCATTACATTATGGTAAATAATGAAATTTAACACTATATGCTAATTTTTTGAGAAGGACCTGTATATAAGATTCTCACCAGAAGAGTATCTGCAGCCTGACAAACCATGGTGCACATTTCTCTTCTACAGAATATATTAATTACAAATAGAAAACAAAAGACATCCTTTCAAAAGTCATAAACCCTAATAAAACTGTCCACAGACAAATCTTTATACATATTTTCACACTAGATGTGAGAATTCCACAAAAGGAAGCCTTGTTGATCAATATGCTGTATCTACTATATAATTGTCTAAGGGTTACTTCCGTCTGTCTGTCTGTCCTTCTGTCTGTCACGGATATTCATTGGTCGCGGCCTCTGTCTGTCATGGAATCCAAGTCGCTGATTGGTCTCGGCAGCTGCCTGTCATGGCTGCCGCGACCAATCAGAGATGGCCACAGTCCGATTAGTCCCTCCCTACTCCCCTGCAGTCACTGCCCGGCACCCGCTCCATACTCCCCTCCAGTCACGGCTCACACAGGGTTAATACTGGCATTAACGGACCGCGTTATGCCGCGGGTAACTCACACCGTTACCGCCGCTATTAACCCTGTGTGACCAAGTTTTTACTATTGATGCTGCCTATACAGTGTCAATTGTAAAAACATCTAATGGTAAAAAATTATAAAAAAAAAATAAAAAATCATTATATACTCACCTTTCCCGCTCCTCGCGATGCTCCAGGCAGGTTCCGGTGGAAGGATGGTCTGCGAAAAGGACCTGCCATGACGTCACGGTCATGTGACCGCGACGTCATCGCAGGTCTTGCGCGCCTGCGCCAGAAGGACCTGCCGTGACGTCACGGTCATGTGACCGCGACACAGTCATGTGACCGCGACGTCATCACAGGTCCTGCGTGAGAAGGACCTGCCGTGATGTCACGGTCATGTGACTGCGACACGGTCATGTGACCGCGACGTCATCACAGGTCCTGCGCGCCTGCGTGAGAAGCAGGCAACAGAACTACAAGGGTACCATCAGAAGGTGAGTATATGTTTATTTTTTAACCTGTCACATACGTGGCTGGGCAATATACTACGTAGTTGGGCAATATACTACGTGACTGGCCAATATACTACATGGCTGGGCAATATACTACGTGGCTCTGTGCTGTATACTACGTCGCTGGGCAATATACTACGTCACTGGGCAATATACTACGTCACTGGGCAATATACTACGTCGCTGGGCAATATACTACGTGGCTGGGCAATACTACGTGGCTCTGTGCTGTATACTACGTCACTGGGCAATATACTACGTCACTGGGCAATATACTACGTCACTGGGCAATATACTACGTGGCTGGGCAATATACTACGTGGGCTGTGCAATATACTACGTGGCTGGGCAATATACTATGTAACTGGGCAATATACTACGTGGCTGGGCAATATACTACGTGGCTGGGCAATATACTACGTGGCTGGGCAATATACTACGTGGCTGGGCAATATACTACGTGGCTGGGCAATATACTACGTAACTGGGCAATATACTACGTAACTGGGCAATATACTACGTAACTGGGCAATATACTACGTGGGCTGGGCAATATACTACGTGGACATGCATATTCTAGAATACCCGATACGTTAGAATCGGGCCACCATCTAGTAATGTATAAGAAAGCAGTTTCATCTTCTCTTGGCATCAAATAAAGTAGCTGATCCTTGCATTCCTGGTAGCCATAGGATCTGACAAGTCTATTAACACATACAGCTTCAGTAACTGCTTGTGGCAATAATATTCTCATAAATGTAAAGGTAAAATGGAACCAATCTATAAAGCCATCTCTTGAAAAGGAACCCATCACCCTTACACTGAGAACGGAAGCATGTCTTCATCATAAATTGAAGGGGAAAAGGGATAACACTTAATTCCAACCCTTTGTGTTACAACCTCCTGCTGTGAACAGGTAATTGAAGCAGGTTATCTGATGGAGAGCAGATGCAAAGTCCTGGCACAATATGTACAACAGGATGTGAGGTGACACTTTTAGTGCTAGTGGAGAAAACTCTTCCAGTCTTCAGAAGGATATAGATGCTCTGGTACCAAAGTTCAGTTATGAATATTGGGTTTTTTTTGTGAAAGGCGTAATCCCTATAGTTATGCAAGACATATTTTCAGAGTCACTGTGCGGTCAGCTCATCAGCCTCAAATTAACATCGTCCATTTGGACAAAGTTAGATAAGCCATGTCTGCCATCTAGAGAAAGCCAAAATCATGATGGGAAATATCGCCTTAACATCTTCTGCCTGGGACCTCCAGGAGGGCAGATATCCTTAAGATTGTGTATCCCGTAATTTTTTTGTGTATCTGAGAGGCATCCTACTGACAAGCCACATCCGAGGGGAGGTATTTGGGAGCAACTCTTGTCAGATAAATGCATATTTGGAATTATTGTCATTGGTCAGTGCTGGGAGATATAGCTTGAGGCAGATCTGTACTGTTTCCAAAAGGACTGGTCCCCTTTGCACAGACCGGTGCTATTTCCGTGACATTAGGCTTAGTACTTTTCTTTTGTTATCCCTTTTTATTTAATGTGATTGTTTATACTGTATTGTTTTGTCCCCTTTTGTAACATGCTTTGTATATTTTTATAAGCACTACCTATTTTGCTGATTAAATATATAAAATGTAACAATTTTGTTCCTCTTGTTCTATAAACCGCATCACCAACAGCTTTGTGAGGCCATATATTACTAGAAACGGGTGTCCAATCGGCTTATGTAAATGACTGATGGTGGGAGTTAGTTTTATGGCGGTTATTGCGGAGCTTGACAGTGACCTACCAAAGTACATCCGAATAGGAATCGGCTATATACACTGCTCAAAAAAATAAAGGGAACACTAAAATACCACATCTTAGATATCTCTGAATAAAATATTTCAGTTGCAAATCTTTATTCGTTACATAGTGGAATGTGTTGAGAACAATAAAACATAAAAATGATCAATGTAAATCAAAATGAATATCCCATGGAGGTCTGGATTTGGAATGATACTCAAAATCAAAGTGGAAAATCAAATTACAGGCTGATCCAACTTCAGTGGAAATGCCTAAAGACAATGAAATGATGTTCAGTTGTGTGTGTGTTGCCTACATGTGCCTGTATGACCTCCATACAACTCCTGGGCATGCTCCTGATGAGGCGGTGGATGGTCTCCTGAGGGATCTCCTCCCAGACCTGGACTAAAGCATCTGCCAACTCCTGGACAGTCTGTGGTGCAATATGACGGTTGATGGTGCAAGACATGATGCCCCAGATGTGTACAATCGGATTCAGGTCTGGGGAACGGGAGGGCCAGTCCATAGCTTCAATGACTTCATCTTGCAGCAACTGCTGACACACTCCAGCCACATGAGGTCTGGCATTGTCCTGCATTAAGAGGAACCCAGGGCTAACCGCACCAGCATATGGTCTCACAAGGGGTCTGGGGATCTCATCTTGATACCTAATGGCAGTCAGGCTACCTCTGGCGAACATATGGAGAGCTGTGCGGCCTTCCAAAGAAATGCCACTCCACACCATTACTGACCCACTGCCAAACCGGTCATGCTGAAGGATGTTGCAAGCAGCAGATCACTCTCCATGGCATCTCCAGACTCTGTCATGTCTGTCACATGTGCTCAGTGTGAACCTGCTTTCATCTGTGAAGAGCACAGGGCGCCAGTGGCGAATCTGCCAATCCTGGTGTTCTGTGGCAAATGCACAGTGTTGGGCTGTGAGCACAACCCCCATCCTCATCGAGTCGGTTTCCAACCGTTTGTGCAGACACATGCACATTTGTGGCCTGCTAAAGGTCATTTTGCAGGGCTCTGGCAGAGCTCCTCCTTGCATAAAGACTGAGGTAGCGGTTCTGCTGCTAGGTTGTTTGCCTATGACCCCCTCCACGTCTCCTGGTGTACTGGCCTGTCTCGTGGTAGCACCACCAGCCTCTAGACACTACTCTGAAAGACTCAGCAAACCTTCCTGCCACAGCTGGCATTGATGTGCCATCCTGGATGAGCTGCACTACCTGAGCCATTTCTGTGGGTTGAAGAGTCCATCTCATGCTACGAGTGTGAAAGCACAACCAACATTCAAAAGTGACCAAAACATCAGCCAGAAAGCATTGGTACTGAGATGTGGTCTGTGGTCCTCACCTGCAGAACCACTCCTTTATTGTGTCTTGATAATTGGCAATAATTTCCATCTGTAGTGTATTCCATTTGCACAACAGCATGTAAAATTGATTGTCAAACAGTGTTGCTTCCTAAGTGGACAGTTTGATTTCACAGAAGTTTGATTTACTTTGAGTTATATTCTGTTGTTTAAGTGTTCCCTTTATTTTTTGAGCAGTGTATATACTTATACATTCACTGGAAAGCGCACAATAACCTGACTTGTAGTGAAAGCAGTAGTGGCCTTGCCCATCAATTGTCAATCAATTGTGTGATTGTTCTGACAATTGGAGGCTGCAGAGTCCTGGTTCCTGACAAATTGATGACAGCAGTGGGATATCTGCAAGATCCCACGGCTGTTCATTGACAAATGTTTTAAGACTGGATTTTCCAGCATCTTTTCACTGTCCGGATAATGATGTATTAATCTTTGTAGATATAATTATATTTATTGTAGTCCTAGAAACACCTTATTCCTAGACTGTACAGTCCATTGATTTTACAATCAAATGCAGCCTGCCTGGCAGTAGAAAAGCTCATAGGATCATTCCAACTTTTTTTTTCAAAGCAAGAAATGTTACTGTAGCTTGTTTGTACAATGGTTTCCATGTGTGACGGAGCAAAGCGTTAGGTCATCAGTTACTGAACTGTGAAATGTGGCGCAGCCCTATATAGGGCTGCATTCTTGAGGAAGAAAGGCAGAATTTAGAATATCGGTTATGTATAGTATATACGTGTATATTTGGGACATAATTCACTTTGTAACCGATTTAAGATACCCAAAAAAATTACACAAATAAAATTGCTTTCCTATCTTACACATTTAAGACACATCCTGAAATACAATGATCCAACTCTGTCTCCATAATTCCAGACATCTTTTCATTAATTGTTGCAAGTCCTCCAACCACATCTCCTCTGGTGTGTACAGAAAAAGAGAATGGGAATGTGGCAGGATTGTGACAAGTTTGCTGTGCTACATTGTTTCATAACTCCCATAGAATTAAAGGGGAGTTCATGAAACAGTAAAGATTACAGTAACTCTTCTATTTTTGTAACTTTGTAAGTTACCTAGAAAAAGGTGTGGGATCTTGTACTTACCCGATATGTATGACACATCTTGTAGATATGCCAGAAATGGTTACCACTTTAAGAATAAAAAACCATGCTCAATAACCTAAGCTTTCAGCTTTTTGACATTAAGAACTGTGTGCCTTAGTGTTCGTATTGTGAATACTAGAACATGGGTGCAGCACAAAAAGAAACCCTGGAGCTACGCAAGGGAAAAGGTGAATAAAATGTACTAGATCAGTTGCGAAGCATACTGTATGAATTCACTAGAAACAAGAATCATTTGAAAGGGTTTAAAAAAAACACCTTTCCATGAGACTCCCAATATCCCATGGCAAACAAGTGTCCAGGAATCTTGGGATTATTCCAAGAACCAAAAAATGACTCGTCTGCCCTAATAAAGGAAAGCAATAACATGTTGAGTAGTCTGCCTGTCCTAATTCTCCGGTGGAGATCGCTGATGTTTCTACCATAGTAGAAAGCATTTTAGGGTCCTAGAAATGAGTCCACTATAAGACCATTGTGCACGTGTTGACACCTTGTGCGGTCAATGTTTCATGACTGGCATACTTTTTGGATAGTTCTGTGTGGTGGGCACAGATATATAGGACATTCCAAATGGACAATTCCGCATTCATGGTACTACTGTTTGGCTTCTGCTACTTCAAGAGACTGTCAGCACAGAATGGCCTCTAACCAAGTACAGGCGCTCGGTGCACCCTTGGCGTGGCAAATATTTAAACGCACCATCCTACCTACTTGTTTTACATCTATTGCTGCTCTTCAGTGGCTCTATAAATCCATAGCTTTCAGAGAAGTAGGGGGGTATAGGGAGGGAAAAAACAAGTACGTGGGAAGGTACATTAAAAGGGGTTGTCCAGTCTAAAGTCTGCAGTCATTTTACATGCACTGTGAGGACTGTGCATACTACCAGCCACATTCCGACTAGATGGGCGCAGCCTCGCTTAGTGCATCTATAGTGAGGCTGGAAACAGTCTAGTTGGAATGTTGCCGTAAGTATGCATGTCACATACTTATGGTCACATGACTGCCCCATCCTGGCAGCAGAAAATCCTCACAGTGCACAGTGAGGATTCACAAGTCTGCAGTCACATAGAGTGACTTCAGATTTGTTGCCTAAGACCAGACAATCCCTTTAAATATTTGGTGACTCCAAGGGTGCAACAAGCGCCAGTATTTGTTTTAACAGTCATTCTGTGCTGAGGGACTCACTTTATAAGTAGTGTGGGGAAAATTAGCTGTGAACATTACAATCCAGGGCTGTAAATGGCATCACTAGGAGTGGGCACTCAGAGAACTCTGGCTTGTAAGGGTTGAGAATTGGGACTTTTACACCTAAACTTCATTCTGTGTGGTTTTCTGCCATGTTTCTTTTATGGAGAATTCTGAATGGACGCTGACCATTATTATAGCCCCCAAAGGGCTCCCCTGTTTTAGACCGAGTAGCATAGGCTACTATTGATGAAGACAAATATTTCACTTGTTCTTGATGTTACTCATAACGAACTTTACATTACCTGAGATGACATGAGTAATTGGTTTTGTATTAGCTGCATATACCTCTGTCCTACATATACAGTATAGGAGATGACAGGTCTATAGAGTCTAGAATGATGAGTGCATTTTACTGCTTTGTCTTGGAAATACTATGAAAATGACTGGGGAAATAATAGATTCATCAAACCACAGACATGTAATTAAGCTCATCTTCACAACCACACGACACAAAGTAGAAATGTGATGATGATGCCCATTTAGGATTGTGGGGATTTGTCCTGTGTTATAAGACGGCACCAGTGCATGAAGTGTGAGATGCCTACATTTTATCCTATCACAGGGGTCATCAAATTACAACTCAAAATAATGTGCAAGGGCATCACATACAATAAGTCAAGAAAGCTGAAAATGTCATAGATATCTACATATACTGTAATGTTTGGACTGATGCAAAAACAGCCACATAACACAACACATAATATAAATAAAGGGTGAACTCAGAATAAAAAAAAATAAAACCTTTTTAAAAAAAAATAAAAAACAGTGACTAGACATAGGGTGTCAGGAAATAATTCTATGGACTTGTGGCATTAGAACTGTTTGAATAAAAGGGAACCTGTCACCAGGTTTGGCAGATACGAGTTACGGCCACGGCCTTTCAGGGCTTATATACAGCATTCTATAATGCTGTATATCTGCCTCCATCCGACCTACAAGTGAAGAAGAATAACTTTGATTATACTCACCTGGAGGTGGTCCAGTCCAACGGGCGTTGCAGGTCCTGCGCCTCCCATCTTCTTGCGATGCCGTCCTCCTGCTTGCTTTAGGTGGCTGACGCGTCCATGAGTCATCCACACAGGCTGCCCGGCATCGCACTCCTGCGCAGGCATACTTATCTGTCCTGTTGAGGGCAGAGCAAAGTACTGCAGTGCGCAGGCGTCGGGAAAGGTCAGAGAGTCCCAGCACCTGCACACTACAGGAATTTCCTCTGCCCTCAACTGGGCAGATAAGTACACCTGCGCAGGAGTGCGATGCCGGGGAGCCTGTGATGCAAGCAGGAGTGCAGCATTGCAAGAGGATGGGACCAAGACCAGCAACACCCATCGGACCGGACCGCCCCCAGGTGATTATAATAAAAGTCATTTTTCTTCTCTTACAGGTCGGGTTGGGGGCAGATATACTGTACAGCATTATAGAATGCTGTATATGAGCCCTGAAAGGCGGTGGCCGTATCTGGTATCGGCCAAACGTGGTGACAGGTTCCCTTTAAAAGAGTTGTTCAGTTCATTTCTTTTTACTTTTTTGTCTTTCTGCACTTAAAAACAACAAATATTGATTTATTCACCACTGCCATTCCCACATAAGCTCACTGCTGTAGCCTCTAATCTTTATTGATATGGCTGTAGAGGTGATGTCAAGTGGCTACTGCAGCCAATCACTGGGCTTAGTGGCCATACTGATGTAAGGTGAATGAGACTGCTGAGCCTAGTGATGGGTTGCAGCGGTCATATGATGTCAAAGCAATGAAAATGCTGCAGCCATATCAACAAAAAACAGGTGAATACAACTGTCTTACTTTTAAGTATAGGAGGCCAACAAAATAAAATAAAAAAATCAATACAGCTGGACAATCCATTTTTTTAGAGTTATTTTCATCTCATACCTTCACGGCATATCTACAGTAAATGCCATATATGCTGATAAATGCAGGTTTCATCTCTGGGTCTCCATCTCAAAATTCTCATGAACGTGACCAGATAAAGCGACGCATGCTTAGTCACCTTTTCATTCAGTTTGCTTATTTCACTTGCTTACACGGCACCATTTATTTCCATAGCTTTTCACAGGCATTATCATCACTGTCCCCATTGGTGCTCACAATCTAAATTTACTATCAGTATAACTTTGCAGTGTAAGAGGAAACCGGATTATCCAGAAGAGAACAAAGTCCTCGCAGATGTTGTCCCTGGAGGGATTTGATGCCAGTTGACCCAGTAAGCCAGCCTGCAGAGCAAACCACAGAGCAATCGTGCTGCACAGTTGTCACAAAATGTGAGTCTATTTCTAGGAAAGGTGGGTGACAAACAGTATAGCAGCCATAACCGTTTCCACAAGACATCAAGATATTTCACAGCAACCAGTGCCTAACTAAAGTCTGTGCAAGCTGTACACAGGGTTGCCATCAGGGCCCGCACGGCAATAGTTAAAAGCCACCAGCCAATCGGATGCTGGCAGCTGACATCAGCACGCATGTCGCCGGCATATGACGTCATTGCCATTCGCCGGAGAGTACGTGCTTGAAATGCCTGTAGGGAACATCGCCACTGGACCGCGGCCAGGTAAGCAGAAAGTTTTAAAAAAATATTAATTAAAAGCGATAAGCCGCAATATGTTTCGACGTCACATGGACTGTGTGTCTCCATCCTGCCCCATTTGTCTCCTTCCTTCCCCATGATCCTGCACTATGTCATCATGAGGCAGGATGGAGACAGATGGGCACAATGGAGACACATGGTGCAGGATGGAGACATGGGGCAGGATGGCAACAAATGGGGCAGGATGGAAACACATGGGGCAGGATGGAAACATATGGGGCAGGATGGAGACATTGGGCAGGATGGAGACATGAGGCAGGATGGAGACATAGGGTAGGATGGAGACACATGGTGCAGGGTAGAGACAGATGGGGCACAATGGAGACACATGGTGCAGGATGGAGACACATGGTGCAGGATGGAGACATGGGGCAGGATGGAAACACATGGGGCAAGATGGAAACACATGGGGCAAGATGGAAACACATGGGACAGGATGGAAACACATGGGGCAAGATGGAAACACATGGGGCAAGATGGAAACACATGGGACAGGATGGAAACACATGGGGCAAGATGGAAACACATGGGACAGGATGGAAACACATGGGGCAGGATGGAGACATGGGGCAGGAAGGAGACACATGGGGCAGAATGGAGACATGGGGCAGGATGGATGTTAAACCCGGTCCGATCCCTGTACGTTCGCGGTGTCCCCGTCGGGACTCCCGCTCTGTGCCGGCTCCATGCTGTCCTGACAGGGCCTCTGCTTCCCCGCCCTCCTCTGCTTCCTGGCATGCAGTCAGCAGGTCCTCGGGCTGTGTGCATAGGTTGCGCGCGCTCGCTCCCGGTCTCTTAAAGGGACAGTGCGCATTTTCCAAAAGGTGCTTCTGACCAGTGGCATGTTAATGATTACTATTTCTAGCCCCTCCACCATAGGGAGGGTGCCGGAGCAACAAGTATCCTCAGTTGCTAACTTCTGGTTCCTGCTAGCATGTGCTTCTGTTTCTGAGGTTCTCTGTCAGTGCTCCGCTTACACTGTTTGTCTCCACAGACTATCTGCTACCCGTTACTTGGCTTTCCTGGACTATCTCCAATCAGCTTACTCCAGTTCCGTCTCGTCCCGCCATTCAGTCACCTGAACCTCAGAACGTCAGTACTGCTGGAACCAGCTTCTACCCGTACCCCCAGTATCCACCGGTTACCTCTACGTCACCCGCTAACCCTGCTTGTCCATCTGTCCCACTGGATTAGCGACCACGAGTGCAGGGTCTAACTGGAGGTACCACCCGTGTCCCCCAGGTATCCCATTCTGACCCTGTTCGAGGGGTCTTACCATGGGTGTCTGGGGCTCACGTAGTCACGCCCCTTTCGAAGCTCCCGTACCGTGGTCCAGAGGTTACACGTTTAATTACAATAAAAGAATGTGAACTTCACCATCTGTGCCTCCGTTTTTGCATTCGTTACAATGGAGACACATGCTGCAGGATTATGGGGAAGGATGGAGACATATGGGGAAGAATGGAGAAAGATGGGGCAGGATGGAGACACGGTGCAGGATTGAGATAGATGGTGCAGCATAATGGGGCAGGATGGAGACATGGAGACAGATGGGGCAGAAACATGGGGCAGGATGGAGACAGATGGGGAAGAATGGAGAAAGATGGGGCAGGATGGAGACACGGTGCAGGATGGAGAGAGATGGTGCAGCATAATGGGGCAAGATTTAGACTTGGAGACAGATGGGGCAGAAACATGGGGCAGGATGGAGACAGATGGGGCAGGATCATGGGGCAGGATGGAGACAGATGGGGCATGATGGAGACAGATGGTGCAGGATCATGGGGCAGGATGGAGACAGATGGGGCAGGATCACGGGGCAGGATGTATAATGTTACCAGTGATCACTATATTATCTGTACACTGACACACAGAGATCCTGTGTATAATGTCACCGATAATCACTGTATTACCTGTATACTATACACTATATACAGAGCTCCTGTGTATAATGTCACTGGTAATCACTGTATTACCTGTACCAGGAAACTGCATACTAAGTACAGATCTCCTGTGCATAATGGCACTTATTTTGATATTAGTATTGTGGGTTGTTTTTTTAATTAATGATCAGTATTGCAGTATTTGGTCACTGTGGTGGTAATATGTGGTCCAGCCATGGTGTGACACTATTTGTTTCTTGTATGTGGTCTTATAGGTCATTATGTAGTGGAAATATTTGGGTCGGCCATGGTGTGGAGGTATTTGTTCCTTGTATGTGGTCTTATAGGTCACTATGTGATGGTAATATGTCGTCTGGTAATGGTGCAGTGGTATTTGTCCCTTGTATGTGATATTATTGGTCATTTTAAACATTGAAAAATAATTAAAAATATACATAAATTGTATTGGATATTTTACCAAATGTTTAATAGGTTAGAGTAGAGTAGAGCTCGGCCAAAAGAGTCTACCTTGTCGTGGTGGCAGATTAAAAATTATTTTGGCAAAACAAAAACTGCTGGCTATATGTGTGATCTGGTGATGGGAACTTTTAATGTGTGATTGGTGAGAAGTGGGCTTTTCCAAGACAGAGTGGTGGGGCTGTGGACAGTTCGAGGGGTGGAGCCTGGGCAGAGTCTCAAGGGAGCCCCCAAAATTTTGACAGCATGGGGCCCCGAAACTCCTAGTGGCAGGCCTGGCTGTACGGACAGCTGTAAAGAAGCTTTTCCAAAAACAGACATAACTAACAAACAGCTGGTTTTACTAACAAGCCAAGGAGAATAACTGGTTACAGTCGCATATTTCTATATATCTCTTATTTAGTGACTGTAATGAATGTATCCTGTATACATATTACCATTCAGCACTATATACAACCTACATACAATCATGACAGCACATATGAAGGAGTGCTATACGTAAAACCCTTTACAAGTTCCAGTGTTCACATGTTTAACAGCAAGCTTAGACTTCACAGTCCATTAAGAGGGAGTTCGCACTATGGTGTTGTAACTGGCATTTGGTACTATTATTACGTGGCAGGCTTTAATGTGTCCCGCTTTACAGACTTTCCTGTGGGGGCAATCACATACTTGGTTAGCTTTTAAAGTGTCGGTGTGTTTATAATGTATAAACAGAAGGTTTTCAGTCCTGTTTGTAGCCTGTTCAAGAAAAAACTGACATTAAAATCTAGAGTCAGCTTGGGCAGATCACCTCTCTGCTCCATTCGCTTTTATGGTGTGTCAGATCAGATACAATTTCCTTCCAGATTCCAGTCCTTGGCCAAACTGCTGGCACATCATTATAATCTATCAAATAGAAACCATTACAACTAGTAAATGTGCATCAGGAACCTATCCAGGGGCCTAGAATATGAATTAAGCACTTGGTGCAGTTGATTCCCATTAAATACGGCGAGAGGTGCATAAAACAATCTGGGGAGGAGTCCTTCACACAGTATTACTTGCTTTTGTTTTAAACCATTTTTTTCATAAATAGGTGGCACTAGATTTTCTGTTCTTTTCCGCTCTGATGATATTTGCAAATTTAAAATGCCCAGAAGACCCTTATGCAGACTACAATTCTCCCTACACCGGTTTGGCACACTCCTTAAGGCCGGGGTCACACTACCACAGAATACGGACGAGTGCTATGTGAGAAAACATTGCATAGTACTCGGACCAGTGTTAATCTATGGGGCAACTCACATCATCGTTTATTTTCTCAGCCGTATTCAGCGTGCGTGTAAAATCGCAGCAATCTGCGATTGGCACCGAGATTCGACCAAGGCTCGCCAATGCAAGCCTATGGGTGCGAGAATTCTTTTTTTTTTTTTAAGGGTACCCCGTTTTAATAGCCAGTAAAGGCTAATTATACAGCTGTGAGCTGATATTAATAGCCTGAGAAGCTCCAAGGGTATTACCCCCTTCCCAGGCTATAAACATCGGCCCCCAGCCATTATTTTTCCCTCTGCTGGTTATGGAAATTGAGCGGGAGCCCATGCCATTTTTTATTAGAAAAATTATCCTTTCTGCACTAATTGTATAGGTCACTGTTATCTGTATATCTATTCTGTATGTATTTACTGTATGTAATCCATCTCTTCTATCCTGTCGGCTCCTGCAGTGATTTTACACTACGCAGCTTCTGAATTGCCAGTTTTTCATCTATCTATGTAACATATATATATATATGTGTGTGTGTGTCACTGACATCTATATATCTGTGTATTCTATGTGTATATATCTATTCTATTCTAACCTGTCACTTTGATTTTACTGTACGTGGCAGATGAATTGCGTCTTTCCTTCCATCTATCTATATACAGGGTGGAGCGCGGTAATTTGCTGATTTGGGAATGAAATAAAAAAATTATGATCATTAGAAAAATTTATTTTATATTTTAAATATACTGAACAGTAATGGAATTTTTAAATTACATGGTTTTAAATAGTGTATCTGGCAAATGTCGACCTTCGCTATCCACACACTGCTGCATACGTTTTCTGAAGTTTTCATGAACTCTAACAAGCATGTCCACTGGTATTCTGCCAATTTCAGCTTCAATATTGTTTCTTAGGTCTTCCAAGGTGTTGGGACGGTTGATATACACCTTAGACTTCAGGTAACCCCAAAGGAAAAAATCGCATGGGTCTAAATCTGGTGAGCGTGCTGGCCAGTTCACATCTCCCCTCAAAGAGATAAGCCGTCCAGGAAACATTTGCCTCAAACAATTCATGGTAACCCTTGCTGTGTGTGCAGTGGCACCATCCCGTTGGAACCATGTATCCTCTAGTTCCATTGCCTCAAGAGCCGGTTGAAAATAATCCTGTATCATAGACAAGTAGCGTTCGGAGTTCACAGTTATGGCACGACCGTTATCCTGAAAAAAGTAAAGACCAATGATGCCTACTCGTGATATGGCGCACCACACAGTGACGCGGTCCGAATGCAGAGGTCTCTCGTGAACTTCTCTGGGGTTTGTTTCACTCCAGTAACGCATATTTTGTTTGTTTACACACCCACTGAGGTGAAAATGTGCCTCA
The DNA here is from genome assembly GCF_051348905.1 of Ranitomeya variabilis. Taxonomy (NCBI): domain Eukaryota; kingdom Metazoa; phylum Chordata; class Amphibia; order Anura; family Dendrobatidae; genus Ranitomeya; species Ranitomeya variabilis. The sequence goes on along the minus strand of NC_135236.1, from coordinate 497,817,311 downwards.
TCAGAAAAAAACACAATTGCGTCACGGGGTATCGTTGCTAACATGTCTTCACAAGAGGTCCGCCGTGTCAAATAGTCCCGTGCTGACAATTGTTGGACCACGCACATTTTATACGGGTGAAAATTCAGTTCATCATGAAGAATCCGGTGGAGAGAACGTCTTGAAATGCCAAGAGCAAATGATTGCTTCCGAGCAGAGCGTTTCGGAGATTGCAGTACTGTTGCTCTAACTCTCTCGATGTTTTGTGGTGTTGTAATCCTTCTCTCAGGTCCCCTTCGTACACATGACACATTCCCTGCTGTTCTGAATGCATTCACCCAATTTACAATTGATTGTCGTCCAGGAACACGTCCGCGTGGAGGAACAGCGAATTGTAAACGAAAAGCACGATCGAGTGGGCATTTGAAAAATACGCTTCAACACAAAATGACCTCTCCTCACGTGTTCACTGCATGATGGCAACTGAAAGGCGGAGGAATACAAATCTCCCATCAGCCACTGTAAGCCACACCCACTCTCCCCTCTCTTCGACCGACAGTGCCGCCACAGCATGCAGTGCAAAAAAGCAAATTACCGCGCTCCACCCTGTATATACAGTATACTGTACATATACAGCTCTGGCAAAAATTAAGAGACCACCACATCAAAACCCTGTCATGGGCAGCCCAATCACAAGACCTGAACCCCATTGAAAACCTCTGAAATTTTATCAAGAGGATGATGGATAGTCACAGGCCATCAAACTAAGAACTGCTGAAACTTTTGCACCAGGAGCAGTGTGAAAGACTGGTGGCAAGCATGCCAAGACGCATGAAAGCTGTGATTAAAAATCATGGTTATTCCACAAAATATTGGCTTCTGAACTCTTCCTGATTTACAACATTAGTATTGTTGTTTCTAAATGATTATGAACTTGTTTTCTTTACATTATTTGAGGTCTGAAAGCACTGTTTTGTGTTGTTTTTAATTTTGACCATTTCTCCTTTTCAGAAAAAAATACAAAATGTATTGCTTGGAAATTCGGAGACATGTTGTCAGAAGTTTATAGAATAAATGAACAATTTAGATTTTACTCAAAAATATACCTATAAAGAGAAAAATCAGACAAACTGAACATTTTGCAGTGGTCTCTTAATTTTTGCCAGAGCTGTATAGGCCATCTATGTGTTAGTCCAAAAAAATCCCTTAAAGGACTGGCTAGTAGTGACCCAGTAGCTATTGCCACCAGTATAAAAGAAGAAACGGAACAACTCACAGACTTGTGTTCCAGGTTTCTTTCCCTTTGCTCTTCTGTCATGCTAGTTCTCAGCCTTCCAGTGAAGTGTTAAGCATTTTCCTGATAATGCATATGTTCCACTTTGATGAAGAGGAAGTGAATTTTTTTTTCAAATTTCTTGAAACGAAAGCTTGACCACGAGAATCAACGCTTTAATCTGTGTTCCAATCTGCACATTCATGTTCACAGATGTGTTTTTGTTAACATTACAACCCAGCACATGGGCATGCAAATACAATACCGCAGATGTCTGGGCAGAAATTAACACATAAGACAGCGAATTAGCAAATGCCACAAAGCTGTACAACCCCCAAGAGGATTTAAAAAACGAAAAAAAAAAAAAAATTCTTAGATTCTCCATTAGACTGCATGTACACAGAGGAGATTAGAGAACATGAAAATTAAATGGCAGATTAGATCCAATGATATATACACACAAAGTAGCACTATACTATAAAGACCGTAAGCTTTGGTCTTCGCTATATCAGCCTCTTGGATGAGTATTCATCTTTGGGAGGCATGTAAACTGGAGCTAACAAATAAATTCCTGCTGGTTAAGAGAGGTTATTCTCTGCTGCCTAAGCTTGTGCAATTACATAAGATTTAGCCATCAATCTGACAGGGAAAGTACAGTCAGATAAACCAAAGCGGATGTATAAATCTTTATTAAGAAATTATATATATCAAATGATATCTGCCTGTTATGCCCATGTGTACCGTATTTTAAAATCAGTTCTTCCACTGGATAAATTAAGTAAAAAATATTTTATCATGCCACAGAGGTTATTTTTCTATTATGTAGGATGTACCCCCTCAAATTCTTCCTGGTACCATGACCTATGTATTATCACCGCACCAATAGTTCTGATGGGTCGCCTTACAATTCCATTAATTTTGACAGTTCACTATGTGATTCTTAGCAACTAAAAACCATTGGAAATACAACAGAACCAAAAAGAAATGCCAGTGTGAACAATGCCTTAGAACAAAATTTTTTCCTAATCTTCCCTGTAAAAGGTAGATACATTGTTACATTTTTTTAAAATTAAGCAACTTTGCACATAACACTTATTAAGCAAGAATGCTAACATTTTCCATCTATAGCAACTTGCCAACCCATGGGCAACAAACCGGCTCAGTAGTTAGCACTGTTGCTTTGCGGAACTGATGTTCTGGGTTTAAATACTACCAAGTATGTTCTACCCGTGTTTCCGTAGATTTCCTCCAGGTACTTAGATTTGTCACACACTCTAAAGACACTGTGATAGGGAATTTAGATTGCGATCCCCAACAGGAACAGTGATGATGATATCTATAAAGTGCAGTGGAATATAACGGCGCTATATAAGTCAGTAAAATAAATACTATTTAGTTCAATTGTAATAGTCTACACACTGCGCACAATAGGTAAGTTAGAATCAAGTGAAGATAGAACTGCATATGACTGTATGATCTGACTACACAAAGTTTGTAGTCTGTTACTATGGAGACACAATGTAGATAAATACTTGGTCACACTAAAGTACGCCATCGCAGGTAAAAGTATTTTTCTTATTTCATTAACCTTACTGGATGGCCATTGGAAATGACTGAATGTGTAAATCTATGCATCAGTTTAAAATGAAAAAATCAGATAAAATTTTTTTTCAAGAATTGCAGCACTCCAGTAGTATTCCAGTATAAAGGTCCTCCAGATACATACATATAAATGTACAATGTTTCAGGGCATATCTTTGTAAAATCAGAGGTGCTTTGTTACTGAAAGAGCCAGTGGCAGCAGATGAAACAACTACAGTGAACCTAATCTTACATTTACTGATTTATTATAGAAAAAAACACAAGGAAAGTCAAGCGATCACAGTCCCCATATCAGCTTTTGGTTAAGACTATGATGAATCACGACGTGGTATTTCTGCACTGTTGACATTCTGACCCTCTTATAAGATTAAACTGTTAGACCTGCATTAGATTTTTTATTTTTACCATCCTTTCTTTGCAGTGTGTGACCTCCGTTTTCTTCTTTTTAGTGTGATGCAGCCTACATGGATCAAAATGCCATCTTTTGTTACTGTCCTCCAATGCCCTTGCCCTCACTCATTAAAAAATTATATGAAAGACCTCTGGTCCAGCAGGACATTATTTGGTTGCTAGACACCTGCCGAGAAGGCATTATAAATGAGTAAAGTGATAACTGCTGTGTTATAACTCAGCATGAAGCCATCTTTGGCTTCTGTCCTGAACAAGAGAAATTGCCCAGAATTAATTTGCTGGAAGATTCTAGTTTCTGGAGCCCATAATCCCCATTTTGGCTTTGTACTAAATGGCCAAGTAAAGAAAACATTAGCAAAAACACAGACATATGTATTCAAGTAGCACCCAGTTGCTCATTTAAATAGTGAATTAATTATGTACCTTGCCAAAAATAATAATCAATCTGTTATCATAAAACACAGCCTACTAAAAATATCCAAATTCAACTTATTCAGAAAAAAGGAACCATTGGGAGCACCACAATGTTTATCTTGTACTTACCGATTTGCTTTATTTAATTTATTTTTTTTCAATTTGCTTCTATAGCGCCATTAATTGCACTGCGCTTTACAGACATCATCATTATTCCCATAGGGACTCACAATCTAAATTTTGTATCAATATGTCTTTGGAGTGTGGGAAAGATGGAGAACCCGGAGGAAACCCACACAAACACGGTGAGAACATACAAACTCCTTGCAGATGTTGTCCTTGGTGGAACTTGAACCCAGGACCCCAGCGCTGCAAAGCTACAGTGCTAACCAAAACTACCACCAAAACTATCTGATAGTTCCATCCAGGGCTTCACCATAAACGTTAACATCACACAATAGTAAAAGTAAATGATACCGGTCATGTCTAGAAACACTTTTCACCTGCAGCTATTGGGTAGTCTACACGTAAACAGAGATCAAATCCTGCCTGTATTACTGGAGCAGCAACTACAGGGAGAAAATGAATCTACTATATAATTGTCTAAGGGTCACTTCCGTCTTTCTGTCTGTCCTTCTGTCTGTCTGTCACGGAAATCCCAAGTTGCTGATTGGTCGCGGCAAAACAGCCACGACTAATCAGCGACGGGCACAGTCCGGCGGCAAAATGGCCGCTCCTTACTCCCTGCAGTCAGTGCCCGCTCCATACTCCCCTCCAGTCAGCGCTCACACAGGGTTAATGGCAGCGCTAACGGACCGCGTTATGCCGCAGTGTAACACACTCCGTTAACGCTGCTATTAACCCTGTGTGATCAACTTTTTACTATTGATGCTGCCTATGCAGCATCAATAGTAAAAAGATCTAATGTTAAAAATAATAAAAAAAATAAAAAATAGTTATATACTCACTGTCCGTCGGCCCCTCGGATCCAGAATAGGCCTTTCCCGCTCCTCGCGATGCTCCGGTGACCGCTCCATGCATTGTGATCTCACGAGATGATGCGTTGCTAGCCTGCTACATCATTATCTCGAGAGACCGCAATGCACTCTTGGGACCGGAGCGCGCAAGGAGCATCAATAAACGCTTCACCTGGATCCGGGGGCCGACGGAAGGTGAGTATATAAGTATTTTTTATTTTAATTCTTTTTTTTTAACAGGGTTATGATGCCCACATTGCTATAAACTACGTGGGCTGTGCAATATACTACGTGGGCTGTGCAATATACTACGTGGCTGTGCAATATACTACATGGCTGTGCAATATACTACGTGGCTCTGCAATATACTACGTGGGCTGTGCAATATACTACGTGGGCTGTTCAATATACTACGTGGCTGTGCAATATACTACGTGGCTGTGCAATATACTATGTGGCTGTGCAATATACTACGTGGCTGAGCTATATACTACGTGGCTGTGATATATATTACGTGGGCTGTGCTATATACTACAAGGGCTGTGCTATATACTACGTGGGCTGTTATACACTACGTGGGCTGTGTTATACACTACGTGGGCTGTGTTACATACTGTGTGCGTGGGCTGTTATATACTACGTGAGCTGTGTTATATGCTATGTGGGCTGTTATTAACTACGTGGCTGTTATATGCCATGTGGGCTGTTATACACTCCGTGGGCTGTGCTATATACTCTGTGGGCTGTGTTATATACTCCGTGGGCTGTGCTACTCCGTGGGCTGTGCTATATACTCCGTGGGCTGTGCTATATACTACGTGGCTATGCTATATACGTGGCTGTGCAATATACTACGTGGCTGTGCTATGTACTACGTGGCCGTGCTATTTACTACGTGGGCTGTTATATACTATGTGGTTGTGCTATATACTACGAGGCCGGCCGCGAACAATCAGCGACAGGTGCAGTCCGGCCGCAAATTGGCACGGGATTTGAACCACGCTTCGCTAATTGGTCGCGGTTGGCCGAATCCTGTGTATTCAATGTATTATTCTAAAATCTTCATAAATTAACTACATACATATTCTAGAATACCCGATGCGTTAGAATCGGGCTACCATCTAGTTTATTATATTCTCCCTGTAGCCGCTCGCTTCCAGCCATAAGAGCGATCAAGGAAGCAGACAGTGAGCTCCGCTGTAATCAATGCCCAGCACTTTGATTGACAGGCTAGCTCTGCGTATACACTGACGCTGTCTGCTGTGGGAGAATATAACTTCTTTTTCTCCCTGTAGCTGCTGCTCCAGGAAGGGAACCAAAGGTATATATAAGGATGTTGAGTTTGGATCAAAAGGCCTGTAGCCAGTCAGTACATCACGCTTGGCAATGCCAAAAATTATTTTTATACTTTTTGCACTTTTATTCATTTTTTTCCATCAATGTGGATGAATGTGGCCATGTTTTTAGCAACTTTTGAGGTGCACATAACAGATTGGCAAAGTGATTCCTAGGTAGTGCTATAATTTTGTCCTCTGATGAATGCAGTACCTAACACAGCTAAGACAAAAACGTTGATCACAGACATAAATCCACTGGCTAATTTCACCCCATATAGCACTGTTAATGACATACAGAGAGTGATAATGATTAACTCTAGGGCAACTAATTAAGTTTGTGATGGCTGCCTAGCAACAGGCTCAACTGCTAAAGGTGACCATGGCGGTTCTCCACATACACCTTTTACTAAAGATGTGCAAATATTGCTACCAAGAGTAAAAGTGTATTCTTGTCAGCTGGATAACGAAATACATGGAACATACTTCTAAATAGGATGTGCAGCCCCTTTATATAATCTGCCAAAGACGTTAGGAGGTTGCTTTGTAGATTCACAGTGTACGTAGTCAAAAAGTAACGATAATTAGCATGTAAAACATTCCATGTATATACAAGTGTTTGAAAAAGTTTATGAACCCTATATTTTCCACTTTTCTGCATATATTTGTCTTAAAACTACATCAGATTTTTCACACAAATCCTAAAAGTAGATAAAGAAAATCAAACCAAACATTAAGTAAAAAATAGTAAACTCATTTTTTATTGAGAAAAATTATCCAATATTACGTGTCTATGAGTGGCAAAAATTGTATGTGAATTTTTAAGATTAGCAAATCATTTGAAGGTGACTAGAAACTAGTGTTTTCAATCAATGGGATGACAATCAGGTGTGAGTGGGTGACCTGTTTTATTTAAAAAACAGGGAACTAATAAAGTATTAACTTCACAACACAACACACAGACAGATTACACTATGTAACACAATTTTTGTTCCTGGATTCCAAGTGTAATATTTCAACTGCTTATGTTTAAAGACTATGGAAAAACGACTTTATTCAGCACAAACTTTGATTTTATGACCACAGGGCAGAAAAATTTCGTATTTATTGTGTCAAAAAAAAGGAAATTACAATATAACAAATTTTTATTTATTTTTTGTTTCTGGGTCCATACTGTGTTTTCCTAAAACAAATAGAAAATAGTTGTTGTCCCACAAAAACTTTGCTTCTGTGATCAGTACAACGAAATTTTGAAATTTGTCTGTTTTCGGGAATATTCTCCATCCGTATTCAATACTGAGTAGTCTTCATTGTCTTGATCACAGAAGCAAAGTTTTTGTGGAACAACTATTTTCTATTTGTTTTAGGCAATAACGGGTTAGGAAAACACACTTTGGACCCAGGAGCAAAAAATAAATAAAAATTTGTTACATAGTGTTATGTACAAATGGAAATTCAAGACCATTGTTACCCTCCTCAGGAGAGGTCAACCAACAAACGTAACTCCAAGATCAATGCGTATAATAGTCTGCTAAGGTCACAAAGGACCACAAAGAAAATTTTAAGCAACAAAAGGCCTATCTCACGTTCGCTAATGTTAATGTTCATGAGTTCACCATCAGGAGGACACTAAACAGCAATTGTGTTTATTGCAGGATTACAAGGAGAAAGCCATTGCTCTCTGAATGGACATTGCTGCCTGTATGTAATTTGCTAAGGGTCACCTTGACAAGCCACAAAGCTATTAGAACAATGTTTTGTGAATGGATGAAACCAAAATAGAACTTTTTCATATAAAATGAGAAGCGCTATGTTTGGAGAAACAAAACTACTACATTACAGCATGAAAACCCTCAAAATATCAGTGAAACACAGTGGTAATAGTATCTTGGTTTGCATCTGTTTTGTTGCATATTTGCCAGGATGGCTTGCCGTCATTGAAGGAACAATGAATTCTGAATTTTATAAGCAAATTCTAAATAAAAACAGCAGGACATCTGTCCATTAGCTGAATCTCAAAATAACGTGGGTCAAGCAGCAAGACAAAGACCCAAAGCACGCAGGTCATTTAATAAAAGAATGGTTAAAAAAATAAAGTTCAAGTTTTGTAATGGCCAAATGAAAGTCCTGACCTAATTCCTATGGAAATATTGTTGAAGGACCTGATGCCAGCAGTTCCAGGGAAAAAACCCACCAAGAGAGTGGCAGCTGTTTTGTAGGCAGGAATAGGCTAAAATTCCTACAACCTGATGTGTATGGCTAAAAAATTACTGAAAACATTTAGATGGAGTTCTTGCTGCACAAGGGGGTCACACCAGATAATGAACTCAAAGGTTCACATACTTTTGCCACTCAAAGACACGTGATATTGGATAGTTTTTCTAAATTATCGTGGCTGCGGCTGCGGCTGCTCTCTCACTTCCTCTACTTGTTCAATTCATACGAAGGCGGATACAGTGTCGTCAGCGCTGACTGGGGCCCAGTTTCATGTGTCATAACAACCGCACGAGAGCACCGGGAATGCGAGTGCTGACACAGCGGAAAGTGAATATAGGATTTTTTATTTTGTTGGGGCCAAGCGTGGAGTATGAGAAGGGGTTGTCCAAGTAGTGGACAACTTCTGTAACCTGTAGATATGGGGTTAATCTGCAGGCTATAGTGTTAATAACATACAGTCAGGGCCGGGCACGCGGTTATAGCCACTGCTCAGTGCGGTGACTGAACCAGAACTGGCGCTGCCACAATGGCTGAAGCCGAATGCCATCGGGAGAATAGAGTTCATTTTCTCCCTGGAGCATTCGGCTACGTGCAGGCACCTGGCAGGTTAGTAACGCTTAACCTGTGGATTAACCCCATATCTGCAGGTTAATAGCGGTTTTGCTCGTAACAGGTTCCCTTTAAGCTCACTCACAACAGCATAAATATTATTTTGTTAATTGCATTGTAATTATAAAAATTCATGGTGGAAATTTACAGCATTACAACAACAGATCGTGGATGCCCATCATCCACAAGGGACTTGCTCATGAATGGGGTTAATTACATTGTGTACTGTACTTTTTTTGCTGATTTTCTTCCTCTTGGCTAGAATAGAAATCCTAATCACAGCCAATGATGCTTGTTGAGACGCTATGGCATCATTCATCAGTCCATTTTTGTTTTACATGACTTATGGGCATGTTCACGTTTTTCTTTTGCGGAGCAATTGACAAAAAAAAGATATGTAAATTTTTATCTCTGATTTGTGTATCAAAATCACTTATTCATGGACTGAGTCAGTAAAAAAAAGACAGGACGGATATGCTCTATCATTCTACTACTGCCTGTTTTAAACTACCTATTTAATGTATAAGATAAGTTTGTATTTTTTTTTTCATACGAGAAAAATGGCCTCAATGACGGTAAAAATAGACACGCAGACGAATAGTAAATGCAAATCTTATCCAGCACACTGATAACGAAAAGTACATTTTATCCTGCACAAAAAAACATAGATGTCAGAATAAGGGTTAGTGATGAGCGAGTATTCTCGTTGCTCAGGTTTTCCCTAGCACGCTCGGGTGATCTCCGAGTATTTGTGAGTGCTCAGAGATTTCGTTTTCCTTGCTGCAGCTGCATGATTTGCGGCTACTAGACAGTTTGATTACATGTGGGGATTCCCTAGCAACCAGGCAACCCCCACATGTACTCAGCCTGGCTAGTAGCTGTAAATCATGCAGCTGCATCAACAAAAATTAAATCTCCGAGCAGTCACAAATACTCGGAGACCACCCGAGCGTGCTCGGGAAAACCCAGGCAACAAGTATACTCGCTCATTACTAATAAGGGTGCTTTCATATTGCGATTAAGCACCCGTTCAGTGACTCCGTCGGGGCTTACATCCAAATCCCCCACAAAACGAGGTTCTGACATATGCGCCGACGGGGCAATAGACTACAATGGTGCCCACAGAGCGAACATGGGCTCTACCATGCATCATTTTCGGGCGTTTACGCCTACTGGAGGCAGACACTCAGACGTAGTAGACTGTGTCTGGGTGTCCGCCTCCAGTAGGCGTATACACCCAAATATTATGCATGGTAGAGTGCATGTTCGCTCTCTCAGCACCATTTTAGTGTAGTCTATGGCCCAGTTGGTGAATACATCCAAATCCCGGTTTGTGGGTAGGTATGGACGTAAGTCCGACAGGGCAACTAAACGGGTGCCTAAAAGCAATGTGAAAGCACCCTAAACCTATTGGGTAAGTCATCAGTGACAAGTCCTCTAAAGCTACCCTGAATCTATTAAAATGTTAGGTCATGCCCTCATCATCTCCCGCCTCAACTATTGCAATAACCTCCTCTGTGGCTTCCATGCTAAAATACTCGCACGTCTCCAGTCTGTCTGTAACTCTGCTGCACAACTAATCCATCTCTCATCTCACTTCATTGGCTCACTATTCCCCAACGTATCCAGTTCAAACTATTACCATTGAAAGGATAGGGACAGTAATAAACCCCAAGAAAAAATAGGTCATAGCAACTTCGGAAATTAACTTTTAATAGGCTCTTTTAAAGTATAACATAAAACATATATAACCAAGTGTAAAGTGCACATGTGCCGACAAAATAACGTGACAATAGGAATGACAATAGTTAAGTAGCAGATTGTTGTGACTGTGCCTTATCCATAAAGGCCTTTTTTGCACAGACTGTGACTTTGGTCATTATAATGAATGACACTGTCAATCTGCTACTTAACTATTGATCTTTCTATTGTCACGTTATTTCGTTGGCAAATGTGTACTTTAAATTTGGTCAAACTATTAACATCGACCTACAAAGCCGTCCTTAATCTGTCTCCTTCATATATCTCTGGTTACCTTCCAGTGCATAATCTCCGGTCCTCTCAAGACCTTCTTCTCTTCTCTCCTCCACACTTAAATGTTCCTCACCAAATCGCCTCCAAGACTTCCCCTGAGCATCCCTTATACTCTGGAATTCTGTGCCCCAACAGGTCTGATTATTTGCCAGTTTCTGAACTTTTAGACAGAACTTGAAAATGCATCTCTTCAAGCAAGTTTACCACCTGCAGTAACCCTGCTGCCACCTCAACACCACTGGCACTGCCTCACCAACACCAGAGCTACTGCAACCCCAGACCTACTGTCTCCTTCCCCACCATCCGGTAGAATGTAAGCCCGCAAGGGCAGGGTCCTCGCCCCTCTGTATCAGTCTGTCATGGTTAGTTTGGTTACTGTAAGTGATATCAGTAATTTGTATGTAACCCCTTCTCATGTACAGGACCATGGAATCAATGGTGATATAAATAAATAATAAATCGAAGAATCTTCTGTAAATTCTGCACAAGGGACGCAGAAATTAAATAAAGATTTTTTTTAATGTAATGATTTGTATAGTTTTAAAACTACAACCAGAAAGTACTTGATCCAGGTACTTTCGGATTTCAGATCAGATGGAACTTCCTCAAAACACTTCCATCCATATACCTCCAAACAGTGCACCATTCATTTACAAATGAGAAACAGACGCTGCTCTATGCCTACCAGTGCCATGACCAGCCTTTTTCACCTCCAGTTTGTAATTCAGCAAAAAGACAGCAGCCGGGTCAAGGTGGTAACAATACTATTGTTGTTATTATTAACCTTTGGGGCCCAAAAAATCAGCTGGAGACAGATTTAGGCGAGAGTAGGTGCTAGACATAGCAGTCAATGTCCCTGGGAATGACGGCAGAAATGTCCTCTACCCTTGCCGACCTTCAGCTTTACTTCAAATAATCTGCTTCCATACACAGCACAGATCACAGCTGAGAAAAAGGGAGATCTCTGCAGTTTCCACACTGATAATAGAATAAATATATTTTACTTACGGTTAGTGTTTTAGATTTGATTACGCCCAATGTAAATACAGAAATTAAATGTAATACATGTAAGTGAAGCACCAGATTTATCATAAAATTTGATAGACCGAAAATATCAAACCTAGCATCTTTAGTACCGTAATAATTTGTCATCTAACAATGTGGGGGAAAATTAACTATTTTGTCTGTAAACAAAAAGGAAGCAGGATGGGTCCTATCCAAGTAATGATTATGCATTGTTGATAGGTACTATTTTAATCTCAACATCACAAAATAAAGAAAATATACTCTTTAACGCAAGATCCTACAAGATGCCAGTGCAAATTACTATTATTGTACTAAAAAAAGGATCTGTCTATCTATATTCTGTTCTTCAGACAGATAAAACAGTCTTTATCAGTTTTGTGCCCCATTGCTGTGTTGAATGGTAAATTTGAAAAACAAAAAAACAAACTAGTAGCTTTTAAGAAGATGCCAAAATATGTTGTGAAGGTGACCAGTCAGCGAGGAAATACTGTGCAATCTAAGGGCAGCATGTTATAAAGCAGATGAGGAACAGATTGATAAATACAGTAGGTTTGTGAGAAAAGTGTTAGAGTCACCGAAATTCCTGCTCATTTTGGTCAAGGAGGTGGTCCTAATCAGTAACTGACAGCCTGCCATGTTTTTATACAAAGACATATTGGAGAACTAGAACTCCACCTCAGCACAAGTTAAGGGGCTTTCTAGATAATTAAACTTATTCTCTGAAATGAGCTCAAACTAGCTAGTTTAAAAAAAAAGAAGGAAATTATGCTTACACACTGTGCCGGACAACTTTTGGTTCATCACCTATCTCGTCCCGCCACACCCCCCCCTCGCTGATCCTCGTTCCCGGTCCTACTCTTGGCATACTGGCATTGACCGTAAATGCCTGCTCAGTCTATCACACACTGAGGCGAATCACTGATGCAACTAATGATTGGCAAAGATGGCATTTCTAGCCGTCTCCTGTGTGTCGAGGATGGGACCACTGACAAGCGATGATCCGGTAAGTGCAGGAAACCGGACCCCGGGGTATTGAGGTGGGTAACATTTCTTTTATGTTTTAGCTTCATAATCACTGAGAGATGACCACCCACTGGACTCGTATATAGAAATACCGGGGATGTCAATGGATAAAATTCAAGTTAGAAAGAAACTAGTGCATCCTTTTATCACACGCAGATTCAATCAGTGAAGAAAAAAAACACTCATCTGCACTCATTGAATAACATTGGTACGAGTGCAGTCCGGTTTTTCCCCGGACACTACACAGACCGAAAATATAGTCATGTGAACAAGCCCTTATACTGAAACTTTTCTATCAAACCTATACATCATTCTGCTCAGCATCACTTTTTCTATACAATGCCATCTACAGATCACACTGTTTGTACAGGTTCCACTTAAAGAGGACCTGTCACCGGGTCAAAAGTGGACAGTTTTTGTCTTAATTTATTCCATTTGCTCCCTTGGGTTTTCCTGTTTTTTTTTGTTAAACAAACAAACATATGATTTCACAGATATTGGACTCTTTATTTTATTTATTACCCTCAAATAATGTAAGCAGCGGACCAGAAAAATTAGCACAAAGTAAAAAGGCCTATATCTCAAAAACAATATGGCGGATTAAAAAGACAAAAAACAAAATACTTAGTGGAACAGTAGGAATTAAATTCTATATTTTTCAGACTATAAAATGCATTTTTTTCCTCCAAAAATGGGGGCACGTCTTATAGTCCAATTGTAGCTTACTGGAGCTGCTGGGGTAAAATGGTGAGCAGGGTTACAGCTGCAGGAGGGGGGCGATACTGTGGGCCCTGGGCTTGAAGGAGGGGCGTGTCATGGCGGTGCGAGGCAGGAGCCACTGATCCACACGCGGTGGACTTCAGGAAAATTGTTGTCGGTGTATGCGCTGATTGAGATCTTGACTCAATGACAAGCCATGATCTCAATCTGAACATGAGCCACCTCTGGCAGCCATTTTCCTAAAGCCCACTGCTGGAAGATCAGAGCAGAGCAGAGCAGAGACTCAGCTCCTGCTTTCGACCGCCTCCATTTTCTTACAGCCCACAATCAAGAGATCAATAGCTCCTGACTCGCACCACCAGGACACCCACTCCTCCCAGCCCAGGGCCTAACGCTTCACCTCATCCCTGCCGCCGGCTTCCTGCATCCTGTGATCCTGCTCCACTGCCGCACCCTGGAAAGACAAATTTAGACTTCTGTATAAGACGGATCCTCATTTTCACATTATTATTTTTTTCTTATTTTCCTTCTCTAATTTTGGGCTGCGTCTTATAGTCCGAAAAATAAGTACAACAACTGGCCACTTGTGACCTGGTGATAGGTCCTATTGAAGAAACTGTATGGGCAAAAAGAAAAAGAATGAACTGGAATGACCATCAAGTATATAACATCATTATTATTATATTATTATTATTATTATATCATCATCATTAGGAAAAACAGAAATCAGAACATTTAACTTTAACATCATATAGTCACAAATGGAAATATGAGCCAGTCCAGGCATAATCAGGAACTATGGATATTCTATCTTATAATAATGTGGATGGTTCAACTTCAACCAGTATGACCATCACCTCTTGCATTGCTCATATGGGTTTGCTGGGATGCAGTGCTCCACATAGGACTTGCATACACAGAAATGAGTTGATTGTGGTGCATAATATTTGAACATGAGTGAATCGTAGCTATCTGCTCCAGAGAGAATCATCATCTGCGGTCTAGCAGTATATGCATACAGCTATTTTTAGCCATACTGTGGATGTGAAACAGATCAAGGGTTATTGAGGAAATTTACAGGTGATCGTGGGAGTAGAAAGATTTTTATCTATATGGAAATTTCATCCAGTACTCTTCAGACGACATTCAATACATTTCCATAGACTGGTAAGCCTGACGCCCTGTGCAGGCTCTGACTACAAGGCCAAAAGAAATACGAGTGCAAAGTTGTACTAAAAATGATCATGCAAAATATCTTCCCATAAAAAATAATAATGTCACGTCTCCCATTCTCTGTAGCAATGACCCCTAAATTCATCATCTGGTGTTCAATCACTACTGTGAAGTTGGTTTTGTACATCCATGGTTCTAAGCATGCAAAAGCATTTAAAAAAAAATCTATAAATGCTTCCCAGAGACCATATATTTGTTTTAAAATCCATAAAGATATTTATTTAATCCATGTGTAAAACAGTCGGGAAGTAAACAGCGATAATAGTTAGGAGGTTACTCCCGAATGACTGTTTTACACGTGGATTAAATAAATATCTACATGGATTTGAATACAATGAGGTGATTGGTGCATATTTATTTTCTATGGAATTAATTTTGTACATGTGTTTTTCTTGGTATTTTTCAAGTCTTATAGAAAAGTCTAAATAAAAAAGACACAAAAAGCAAATATCACAAGACCCAAAACATACTGCGCCTTAGAAAAATTCAAATCATATAAGAGAATTGGTGCAAGTTACGATCATACCAAGAGATAATTAAAAATTATATACATTTTATTAGAATAATCATTAATAATCAATGTTCAAGGGATAAAAAACACAGGTTGAATCAAAAAAATGCATCCTAAGAGTATATTTACACAAGTAATTCTCATGGTTTGCTGTTCTTTTTTAACAACATTCAAAACACTGTTCAAAACAGACCTAACAAATAATTCAGATGGCTGGTTTTTTGGCCATATTTTAGCATCTGTTTACAGACACAATTCCCGACCTAAACAAAGGTCTCATGACCTAAACTCATAGCATCATAAGCCATAAGACCAGTGGATGGGTCCAAGACCTGTTGTTGTAAAGCCACATCCGCACTTTCAGTTTTTGATCAGTATTTACCATCCTGTCCGTTCGTGCATCACCTAAGTGCATCGTATAAGTATACTATAATGAATTAGACCAGAATTGAACTGGAAGGGAACCAAAGGTAACTGGATACATAGTAGAAACAGAAACATTGTCTAGTTGGTAATCCTCCAGTTCCTGCTAATCCCTCTAATCCCTACACCTAGTAATGAACTGGTTATCTCTCCCTTCATCCTCCTCATTCATCTCATTGCCTCCATAGATCTGTTCCTTAACCCCTTAACGACCGCCGATACGCCTTTTAACGGCGGCCGCTAAGGGTACTTAAACCACAGCGCCGTTAATTAACGGCGCTGTGGAAAAAGTGAATAGCGCCCCCCAGAGTCGGATTTTCTCTGGGGTCTCGGTTGCCGAGGGTAGCCGAGACCCCAGAGAACATGATTCGGGGGGTTTTTACCGACCCCCGAGTTGCGATCGCCGGTAATTAACCGTTTACCGGCGGTCGCAACAAAAAAAAAAAAAACGCGATTTGCCGTTTAATTTCTCTGTCCTCCGATGTGATCGCACATCGGAGGACAGAGAAATGTGGTCCCCGATGGCCCCCAATAGCCCCCCAATACTTACCTACCTCCCCCGGTGCTCCTCGTGTCTCCCCATGGGCGCCGCCATCTTTTTTCCGGGAAAAAATGGCGGGCGCACGCGCAGTGCGCCCGCCGCCCGGCACCCGGATGTTCTTTGGGGTCTCGGCTGCCGGGGGTAGCCGAGACCCCAAAGAACATGATCGGGGTCGGTTTGCACCGACCCCTGCTTTGCGATCGCCGGTAATTAACAGTTTACCGGCGACCGCAAAAAAAAAAAAAAAAAAAAGCGATCAGTTATTTCTCTGTCCTCTGATGTGATCGCACATCAGAGGACAGAGAAATAGGGGGATTCGGGGACCCTAACATACTCACCCGGTGTCCCTGGGTCCTCTTCTGTCTTCTCCTGCCAGCCGGCTTTTTCATCATGGCGGGCGCATGCGCAGTGCGCCCGCCATCTGCTGCCATCTGCCGGCCGGCAGGAGAAGACAAGTTGGGGCTAAAATTAGGGTTAGGGTTAGGGTTAGGGTTAGGGTTAGAGTTAGGGTTAGGGTTAGAGTTAGGGTTAGGGTTGGGGCTAAATTTAGGGTTAGGGTTAGGGCTAGGGTTAGGGTTAGGCTACTTTCACACTAGCGTTTTTTGGCTTCCGTCGCAATGCGTCGTTGGAGAAAAAACGCATCCTGCAAAAGTGCTTGCAGGATGCGTTTTTTCTCCATTGGCTTGCATTAGCGACGCATTGCGACGGATTGCCACATGTCGCATCCGTCGTGCGACGGATGCGTCGTGCTTCGGCGGACCGTCGACACAAAAAAAACTACATGTAACTTTTTTGTGCGACGTGTCCCACATATTTCAGTGCCACGTGCCACGTATTTAAGTGACACGTGCCACGTATCAAAGTGCCACGTGCCACATATTTCAGTGCCACGTATCAAAGTGCCACGTGCCACGTATCAAAGTGCCACGTGCCACGTATCAAAGTGCCACGTGCCACGTATCAAAGTGCCACGTGCCACATATTTCAGTGCCACGTATCAAAGTGCCACGTGCCACGTATCAAAGTGCCACGTATCAAAGTGCCACGTGCCACGTATCAAAGTGCCACGTGCCACATATTTCAGTGCCACGTGCCACGTATCAAAGTGCCACGTGCCACGTATCAAAGTGCCACGTGCCACGTATCAGAGTGCCACGTGCCACGTATCAAAGTGCCACGTGCCACGTATCAAAGTGCCACGTGCCACATATTTCAGTGCCACGTATCAAAGTGCCACGTGCCACGTATCAAAGTGCCACGTGCCACATCTTTCAGTGCCACGTGCCACGTATTTAAGAGACACGTGCCACGTATCAAAGTGCCACGTGCCACATATTTCAGTGCCACGTGCCACGTATTTAAGTGACACGTGCCACGTATCAAAGTGCCACGTATCACGTATTTCAGTGCCACGTATTTAAGTGACACGTATCACGTATAAGTGCCACGTGTCACGTATTTAATTGCCACATATTTAAGTGCCACGTATCAAGATTTTCCATGGAGAACAGACACATCCAGAGATATGTCTGCTCTCCACGGCTGCAGCAACACACTGACAGGAGCCATAGTTCCTGTCGGTGTGTCACTGCGCATGCGCGAGCGAGTTTACCGGCGGTCATTGACCCCGGCACTCTCGCTTAACGGCAGTGCTGCGTGGGAAAGTTCAACGCAGCTGTACTGCTGTTAACCGAGACGCCGGAGTCATTGAACTCCGGAACAGTACGCGATACACTGCTAGGAGCTTCGCTCCTGGCAGTGTATCGCCGGAGAGCAGCCGATCGGCGTGGGACACTCGTTTTATGGATTCTGCGGACAGGGAGTATGAATTTGGTTTATTATTTTTGGATTTTTTCCTGGAGGATCGAGGGCTTCGCCTACAAGTGTGCTGTTGGTGAGTATATACTCTGTGTTATATGTTGTATGTACTGTGTGTCATGTATGTGTATTGTGTGTAGGTGTTTTGTGTAACTTTACAATTGTGCTAAGTCGCCGGACACAGGGACAACTCTCCCATCCTAATACCGGATGGGAGTAGTAGTCCCATACGGCGACTTAGCACAATGGTGGCACTAGCGTCGCATGGGGACACACACACGCACACACACGCACACACACGCACACACACACACACAGAAGGACTCCATGCTGCTTCACTGGGGGGCGGGGGCTTCCCTCTTCCTGTCCGACGTCACGTCCGGTCCTGGGTGTCAACCCCTCCGTACAAAGACGCCGACACCCAGGACAAAGGCGCTGTGTGTGGAATGGTACTCCCTCCCTTCTGAGCTCTGCCGTGCGCCCAAACAGTGGTTTACCCCCACATATGGGGCATCAGCGTACTCGGGATAAATTGGACAACAACTTTTGGGGTCCAATTTCTCCTGTTACACTTGTGAAAATAAAAACTTGGGGGCTAAAAATCTTTTTTGTTGGAAAAAAATATATTTTTTTATTTTCACTACTCTGCATTATAAATTTCTGTGAAGCACTTGAGCTTTCAAAGTTCTCACCACATATCTAGATAAGTTCCTTAGGGGGTCTAGTTTCCAAAATTTGGTCACTTGTGGGGGTTTCTACTGTTTAGGTACATTAGGGGTCTGCAAACGCAACATAACGCCCGCAGACAATTCTATCAAAGTCTGCATTGCAAAATGGCGCTCCTTCCCTTCCGAGCTCTGCCGTGCGCCCAAACAGTGGTTTACCCCCACATATGGGGTACCAGCATACTCAGGACAAATTGGACAACAACTTTTGGGGTCCAATTTCTCTTGTTACCCTTGTGAAAATAAAAATTTGGGGGCTAAAAAAATCTTTTTTGTGGGAAAAAAAATATTTTTTATTTTCACTACTCTGCATTATAAACTTCTGTGAAGCACTTGGGCATTCAAAGTTCTCACCACATATCTAGATAAGTTCCTTGGGGGGTCTATTTTCCAAAATGGGGTCACTTGTTGGGGGTTTCTACTGTTTAGGTACATTAGGGGTCTGCAAAGGCAACATAACGCCCGCAGACAATTCTATCAAAGTCTGCATTCCAAAATGGCACTCCTTCCCTTCCGAGCTCTGCCATGCGCCCAAACAGTGGTTTACCCCCACATATGGGGTACCAGCATACTCAGGACAAATTGGACAACAACTTTTGGGGTCCAATTTCTCTTGTTACCCTTGTGAAAATAAAAACTTGGGGGCTAAAAAATCTTTATTGTTAAAAAATATATATTTTTTATTTTCACGACTCTGCATTATAAACTTCTGTGATGCACTTGGGCATTCAAAGTTCTCACTACACATCTAGATAAGTTCCATGGGGGGTCTAGTTTCCAAAATGGGGTCACTTTTGGGGGGTTTCTGCTGTTTAGGCACATCAGGGGCTCTCCAAACGCGACATGGCGTCCGATCTCAATTCCAGTCAATTTTGCATTGAAAAGTCAAATGGCGCTCCTTTGCTTCCGAGCTCAGCCATGCGCCCAAACAGTGGTTTACCCCCACATATGGGGTGTCGGCGTACTCAAGACAAATTGTACAACAGCTTCTGGGGTCCATTTTCTCCTGTTACCCTTGGTAAAATAAAAATTTGGAGGCAAAAAGATCATTTTTGTAGAAAAAATGCGATTTTTTTATTTTCACGGCTCTACGTTATAAACTTCTGTGAAGCACCTGGGGGTTTAAAGTGCTCACCACACATCTAGATAAGTTCCTTAAGGGGTCTAGTTTCCAAAATGGTGTCATATGTGGGGGGTCTCTACTGTTTAGGCACATCAGCGGCTCTCCAAACGTGACATGGCGTCCGATCTCAATTCCAGCCAATTCTACATTGAAAAAGTAAAACGACACTCCTTCTCTTCCAAGCTCTGCGGTGCGCCCAAACAGTGGTTTACCCCCATATATGGGGTATCGACGTACTCAGGAGAAATTGCACAACAACTTTTGTGGTCTAATTTCTCCTGTTACCCTTGTGAAAATAAAAATTTGGGGGCAAAAAGATCATTTTTGTAGAAAAAATGAGATTTTTTATTTTCACGGCTCTACGTTATAAACTTCTGTGAAGCACTTGGGGGTTCAAAGTGCTCACCACACATCTAGATAAGTTCCTTGGGGGGTCTAGTTTCCAAAATGGTATCACTTGTGGGGGGTTTCCACTGTTTAGGCACATCAGGGACTCTCCAAACGCGACATGGCATCCGATCTCAATTCCAGCCAATTCTGCATTGAAAAAGTCAAACGGTGCTCCTTCACTTCCAAGCTCTGCGGTGCGCCCAAACAGTGGTTTACCTCCACATATGGGGTATCGACGTACTCAGGAGAAATTGCACAACAACTTTTGTGGTCTAATTTCTCCTGTTACCCTTGTGAAAATAAAAATTTGGGGGCAAAAAGATCATTTTTGTAGAAAAAATGAGATTTTTTATTTTCACGGCTCTACGTTATAAACTTCTGTGAAGCACTTGGGGGTTCAAAGTGCTCACCACACATCTAGATAAGTTCCTTGGGGGGTCTAGTTTCCAAAATGGTATCACTTGTGGGGGGTTTCCACTGTTTAGGCACATCAGGGACTCTCCAAACGCGACATGGCATCCGATCTCAATTCCAGCCAATTCTGCATTGAAAAAGTCAAACGGTGCTCCTTCACTTCCAAGCTCTGCGGTGCGCCCAAACAGTGGTTTACCTCCACATATGGGGTATCGACGTACTCAGGAGAAATTGCACAACAACTTTTGTGGTCTAATTTCTCCTGTTACCCTTGTGAAAATAAGAATTTGTGGGCGAAAAAATCATTTTTGTGAAAACAAATGCGATTTTTTATTTTCACGGCTCTACGTTATAAACTTCTGTGAAGCACTTGGGGGTTCAAAGTGCTCACCACACATCTAGATAAGTTCCTTGGGGGGTCTAGTTTCCAAAATGGTGTCACTTGTGGGGGGTTTCCACTGTTTAGGCACATTAGGGGCTCTCCAAACGCGACATGGCGTCCGATCTCAATTCCAGCCAATTCTGCATTGAAACAGTCAAACGGTGCTCCTTCACTTCCAAGCTCTGCGGTGCGCCCAAACAGTGGTTTACCTCCACATATGGGGTATCGGTTTACTCAGGAAAAATTGCACAACAAAATTTGTGGTTAAATTTCTGTTTTTACACTTGTGAAAATTAAAAAAAATGGTTCTGAAGTAAAATGTTTGCAAAAAAAAGTAAAATGTTAATTTTTTTCTTCCACATTGTTTTAGTTCCTGTGAAGTACGTAAAGGGTTAATAAACTTCTTGAATGTGGTTTTGAGCAGCTTGAGGGGTGCAGTTTTTAGAATGGTGTCACACTTGGTTATTTTCTATCATATAGACCCCTCAAAATCACTTCAAAGGTGATGTGGTCCCTAAAAAAAACATGGTGTTGTAAAAATGAGAAATTGCTGGTCAACTTTTAACCCTTATAACTCCCTAACAAAAAAAAAAATTGTTTCCAAAATTGTGCTGATGTAAAGTAGACATGTGAGAAATGTTATTTATTAACTATTTTTTGTGACATATCTCTCTGATTTAAGGGCATAAAAATACAAAGTTTGAAAATTGCAAAATTTTAAAAATTTTCGCCATATTTCCATTTTTTTCATAAATAATCGCAAGTAATATCGAAGAAATGTTACCACTAACTTGAAGTACAACATGTCACGAAAAAACAATCTCAGAATCAGCGGGATCCGATAAAGCGTTCCAGAGTTATAACCTCATAAAGTGACACTGGTCAGAATTGTAAAAATTGGCTCGGTCATTAAGTACCAAATTGGCTCTGTCACTAAGGGGTTAACATAAAATCATTTGTCACAGACAGCCACATCATGCCCTATCCTGTTCTACCAACTAACACTCTCTCTGCTCCTCTTCACTGCCGCTGATATCTCCGTCCAAATTTTGGCTCTATTCACCACATTCCCACAGTTATTTCTACCACAAATCCACGATCTATCATGAATTTCCGCAACCTTTCCAACATTATACCCATTCACTCAGCCGCCGCTTCCACAATCCCTATAACAAAAGCTCTATGGAATGTTTGCTTTTTCTGCAACAAAACTTTTCATACAGAGGTTTACACACACTATATAAAAAGACACATATGCATGTTTTTCTCGAAATCTGACTTGAAATCAGAAAAATTTTAGGTCAATTAGGATTACCATAATTATTAATATTTGCCAAATGCCAGAATGAGAGAGACCGAAAGAGATAATGTTTTAAGGCATTTTATTTTACTAGCTGCAAAGTCAAAGGTTTACATACACTAAGATAACTGTGCCTTTAAACAATTCTGGACATCTGAGTTAGAGACACACCTGTGGAAGGATTTTAATGCACACCTGAAACACACTGCTTCTTTGTGTAGCATAATGGGAAAGTCTAAAGAAATCAGCCAAAATATCAGAAAGAGAATTGTGAACTTGCGCAAGTCTGGCTCATCCTTGGGTACAATTTCAAGTTACCTGAAGGAGCCTCGTTCATCTGTACAAACAACTATACACAAGTACAAACAAGATGGGAAGGTCCAGCCATCATACCGCTCAGAAAGGAGACGAGTTCTGTGTCCCAGAGATGAACCAGCTTTGGTCAGACATGTTCATATCAACCCAAGGACAAAAGTAAAAGACCTTGTGAAGATGATGGCAGAAGCTGGTAAGATTGTGTCAGTATCCAGTGAAACGAGTACTGTATCAACATGGGCTGAAAGGCCACTCTGCCAGGAAGACATTACTCCAAAGGAAAGAGAAAAAGGTCAGATTAATGTTTGCAAATGCACACATGAACAAAGACATTAATTTTTGGAAACATGTCCTGTGGTCTCATGAAACAGAATTCCTCATCTTTCCCCCATCTTACTTATCTCCCCATAACAGACCTATGCATAAAGGTTAATGACTGCTCACTCTCCACAGTCCGCTGCATCAGGGTAACCCTTGACTATTCTCTCTCCTTCAAATCACATATCCAAGCCCTTTCCACCTCCTACCTTTTCAAATTCAAGAATATTTTCCGGATCTGCACATTCCTCAACCAAGAAGCTGCAAAAACACTAGTGCATTCCCTCATCATCTCCCCCCTTGTCTAATGCAATTTCCTGTTCTGTGGCTTCCCTTCTAACACTTTCACACCACTCCAACCTATCCTTAACTCTGCTGCTCAAATAATCCACCTGTTCCCCTGCTATTCCCAAGCCTCTCCTCTCTGTCAATCATTCACTGGCTCCCCATAGCCCAGAGACTCTAGTTCCAAATCCTAACCATGACATACAAAGCCATCCACAACCTGTCTCCTCCATACATCTGTGACCTACTCTCCTGGTACTTGCATGCAACCTCCGATCCTCAAAAGTTCTCCTTCTCTACTCTCCTCTTATCTCCTCTTCAAAGAATCACATGCAAGATTTCTCCCGTGAATCCTCCCTACTCTGGAACTCTATCCCAACATATCAGACTCTCACCTACCATGGAAACCTTCATAAGGAACGAGGAGATCTTCCTCCTCCAACAAGCCTTCAAACTGCAGTAACCCTTGTTCCACTATACTGCTGCATGACCACCTCTACGCTCACCCTGTATCCTCACCCTTCCCTTGTAGACTGTGATCCATCACGGGCAGGGTCCTCTCTCATGTACCAGTCTGTTATGACCCCAATGGCAGAGGGTCTCAGAAATAAATACCAAGTCTGCAAACACAAAAAACCAGCTCATAGGGCAGTGGTAACTGGGCTGACCGTATATCTAATCCTAGCACCACAAATAGCAGCAGCCGGGGAACGTGCCTACGTTGGTTCTAGACGTCTCGCGCCAGCCGGAGAACTAACTAACCCTAGAAGGGAAAAGATAGACCTTTCTTGCCTCCAGAGAAAAGACCCCAAAAGTTGGATACAAGCCCCCAACAAATAATAACGGTGAGGTAAGAAGAAAAGACAAACGTAAGAATGAACTAGTTATTTAGCAAAGAGAGGCCCACTGACTAATAGCAGAATATAGTAAGATGACTTATACGGTCAGCAAAAACCCTATCAAAATTTCCACGCTGGATATTCAAGAACCCCCGAACCGTCTAATGGCCCGGGGGGAGAATACCAGCCCCCTAGAGCTTCCAGCAAAATCAGGAATCACATTTAGTACAAGCTGGACAAAAAAATAAGAGCAATGCAAATAACCAAAAAACAAGGAAGCAAGACTTAGCTTAATTTTGCAAGAACCAGGACCAGCAGACAGGAGCAAACAGAAAGGACTGATTACAACGATGCCAGGCACCAGACTGAGAATTCAGGAAGTTCATATAGCAACACCACTGGACTAACGACCCAGGTGGGTGCCAAACTGAGGAAAGACAATCCCAGAGTCATATCACTAGTGACCACAAGAGGGAGCCAAAAAAGTCTAATTCACAACAGTACCCCCCCTTTAAGGAGGGGTCACCGAACCCTCACCAAGACCACCAGGGCGATCAGGATGAGCAGCGTGAAAGGCACGAACTAAATCGGCTGCATGCACATCAGAGGCAACCACCCAGGAATTATCCTCCTGACCATAGCCCTTCCACTTGACCAGATACTGAAGCCTCCGCCTGGAGAGACGAGAATCCAAGATCTTCTCCACCACGTACTCCAACTCGCCCTCAACCAACACCGGAGCAGGAGGCTCAACAGAAGGAACCACAGGTACAACGTACCGCCGCAACAAAGACCTATGGAACACGTTGTGAATGGCAAACGACACCGGAAGATCCAAGCGAAAGGACACAGGATTAAGGATTTCCAATATCTTGTAAGGACCGATGAAGCGAGGCTTAAATTTAGGAGAGGAGACCTTCATAGGAACAAATCGAGAAGACAGCCATACCAAATCCCCAACACGAAGTCGGGGACCCACACCGCGGCGGCGGTTGGCAAAACGATGAGCCTTCTCCTGTGACAACTTTAAGTTGTCCACCACATGATTCCAAATCTGCTGCAACCTATCCACCACAGAATCTACCCCAGGACAGTCAGAAGGCTCCACATGTCCCGAGGAAAAACGAGGATGGAAACCAGAGTTGCAGAAAAATGGCGAAACCAAAGTAGCGGAACTAGCCCGATTATTAAGGGCAAACTCAGCCAACGGCAAGAAGGTCACCCAATCATCCTGATCTGCAGAAACAAAACACCTCAAATAAGCCTCCAGAGTCTGATTAGTTCGTTCCGTTTGTCCATTAGTCTGAGGATGAAAGGCAGACGAAAACGACAAATCAATGCCCATCTTAGCACAAAAGGATCGCCAGAACCTGGAAACAAACTGGGATCCTCTGTCAGACACGATATTCTCAGGAATGCCGTGTAAACGAACCACATTCTGAAAGAACAAAGGAACCAGATCGGAAGAGGAAGGCAGCTTAGGCAAAGATACCAAATGGACCATCTTGGAAAAGCGATCACATACCACCCAGATGACAGACATGCCCTGAGACACCGGAAGATCTGAAATGAAATCCATGGAAATGTGTGTCCAAGGCCTCTTCGGGACAGGCAAGGGCAAGAGCAACCCGCTGGCACGAGAACAGCAAGGCTTAGCTCGAGCACAAGTCCCACAGGACTGCACAAATGACCGCACATCCCGTGACAAGGAAGGCCACCAAAAGGACCTAGCCACCAAATCTCTGGTGCCAAAAATTCCCGGATGCCCTGCCAACACCGAGGAATGAACCTCGGAAATGACTCTGCTGGTCCACTTATCAGGAACAAACAGTCTGTCAGGTGGACAAGAGTCAGGTCTACCAGCCTGAAATCTCTGCAACACACGTCGCAAATCCGGAGAAATGGCTGACAAGATTACTCCCTCTTTAAGAATACTAACTGGTTCTGCGACTCCAGGAGAGTCAGGCACAAAGCTCCTTGAAAGAGCATCAGCCTTCACATTCTTTGAACCTGGTAAATATGAGACCACAAAGTCAAAACGGGAGAAAAACAATGACCAACGGGCCTGTCTAGGATTCAGGCGTTTAGCAGACTCGAGATACATCAGATTTTTGTGATCAGTCAAGACCACCACACGATGCTTAGCACCCTCGAGCCAATGACGCCACTCCTCAAATGCCCACTTCATGGCCAGCAACTCCCGATTGCCAACATCATAATTCCGCTCAGCAGGCGAAAACTTCCTAGAGAAAAAAGCACATGGTCTCATTACAGAGCAACCAGGGCCTCTCTGCGACAAAACGGCCCCTGCCCCAATCTCAGAAGCATCCACTTCAACCTGAAAGGGAAGTGAGACATCAGGCTGGCACAAAACAGGCGCTGAAGTAAACCGGCGCTTCAACTCTTGGAAAGCTTCCACGGCTGCAGGAGCCCAGTTAGCAACATCAGAACCTTTCTTGGTCATATCCGTCAAAGGTTTAACAACGCTAGAAATATTAGCGATAAAACGACGGTAGAAGTTAGCAAAACCCAAGAACTTCTGAAGACTCTTAACTGACGTGGGTTGAGTCCAATCATGAATAGCTCGAACCTTGACTGGGTCCATCTCCACCGCAGAAGGGGAAAAAATAAAACCCAAAAAGGGAACCTTCTGTACTCCAAAGAGACACTTTGAGCCCTTAACAAACAAAGCATTCTCACGCAAGACCTGAAACACCATCCTGACCTGCTCTACATGCGAGTCCCAATCATCAGAAAAAAACAGAATATCATCCAGATAAACAATCATAAATTTATCCAGATACGTCCGGAAAATATCATGCATAAAGGACTGAAATACTGAAGGAGCATTAGAGAGCCCAAAAGGCATCACCAAGTACTCAAAATGACCTTCGGGCGTATTAAATGCAGTTTTCCATTCATCTCCCTGCTTAATGCGCACAAGGTTGTACGCACCACGAAGATCTATCTTGGTGAACCACTTGGCACCTTTAATCCGGGCAAACAAGTCCGACAACAGAGGCAAAGGATACTGAAATTTAACAGTGATTTTATTCAGAAGCCGATAGTCAATACAAGGTCTCAAAGATCCGTCCTTCTTGGCCACAAAAAAGAATCCCGCACCAAGAGGGGAAGAGGATGGACGGATATGCCCCTTCTCCAGAGATTCCTTGATATACGAACGCATTGCGGTATGCTCAGGTACAGACAGATTAAATAGTCTTCCCTTAGGAAATTTACTACCTGGAATCAAATCTATAGCGCAGTCACAGTCCCTATGAGGAGGCAGAGCACTGGACCTGGACTCGCTGAATACATCCTGAAAATCAGACAAATACTCAGGAACTTCCGAAGGAGTAGAGGAAGCAATAGACACCGGCGGGGAATCACCATGAATTCCCTGACAGCCCCAACTTGACACAGACATTGCCTTCCAATCCAAGACTGGATTATGGGTCTGTAACCATGGTAGACCCAAAACGACCAAATCATGCATTTTATGCAGAACAAGAAAACGAATCACCTCCCGATGTTCAGGAGTCATACACATGGTTACCTGTGTCCAAAACTGCGGTTTATTTTCCGCCAATGGCGTAGCATCAATACCTCTAAGAGGGATAGGATTTACCAATGGCTCAAGAACAAAACCACAGCGCCTGGCAAATGACAGATCCATAAGACTCAGGGCAGCACCTGAATCCACAAACGCCATAACAGGGTAGGAAGACAATGAGCAAATTAAAGTCACAGACAAAATAAATTTAGGTTGCAAATTACCAATGGCGACAGGGCTAACAACCCTTGTTAGGCGTTTAGAGCATGCTGATATAACATGTGTAGAATCACCACAGTAAAAACACAACCCATTCTGACGTCTATGATTTTTCCGTTCATTTCTAGTCTGAATTCTATCACATTGCATTAAATCAGGTGTTTGTTCAGACAACACCACCAGAGGATTAGCGGTTTTGCGCTCCCGCAAACGCCGGTCAATTTGAATAGCCAGCGCCATGGAATCATTCAGACTTGTAGGAATGGAGAAACCCACCATCACATTCTTAATGGCTTCAGAAAGGCCATTTCTGAAATTTGCGGCCAGAGCACACTCATTTCACTGAGTAAGCACGGACCATTTCCGAAATTTTTGGCAATACACTTCAGCTTCATCCTGGCCCTGAGAAATAGCCAGCAAGGCTTTTTCTGCCTGAATTTCAAGATTGGGTTCCTCGTAAAGCAATCCGAGCGCCAGAAAAAACGCATCAATATTTGCCAATGCCGGATCTCCTGGCGCTAGCGAGAAAGCCCAATCCTGAGGGTCGCCCCGCAAGAAAGAGATAACAATTTTAACTTGCTGAGCTGAGTCTCCAGACGAACGGGGTCTCAGAGATAGAAACAATTTACAATTATTCCTGAAATTCCTAAACTTAAATTGGTCTCCAGAGAACAATTCAGGAATAGGTATTTTAGGTTCAGACATTGGACTACTGGTAACAAAATCTTGTATGCTCTGCACACGAGCAGCAAGCTGATCCACACTTGTAATCAAAGTCTGGACATTCATGTCTGCAGCAAGCATAAGCCACTCAGAGGTAAAGGGGAGGAAGAAAGAGAGTAAAAAAAAAAAAAAAAAAACTCAGAATTTCCTTTCTTATTATTCCACTTCTGCAATGCATTAAACATTCAATGTTGGCCTGGCATACTGTTATGACCCCAATGGCAGAGAGTCTCAGAAATAAATACCAAGTCTGCAAACACAAAAAACCAGCTCATAGGGCAGTGGTAACTGGGCTGACCATATATCTAATCCTAGCACCACAAATAGCAGCAGCCGGGGAACGTGCCTACGTTGGTTCTAGACGTCTCGCGCCAGCCGGAGAACTAACTAACCCTAGAAGGGAAAAGATAGACCTTTCTTGTCTCCAGAGAAAAGACCCCAAAAGTTGGATACAAGCCCCCAACAAATAATAACGGTGAGGTAAGAAGAAAAGACAAACGTAAGAATGAACTAGGTATTTAGCAAAGAGAGGCCCACTGACTAATAGCAGAATATAGTAAGATGACTTATACGGTCAGCAAAAACCCTATCAAAAATTCCACGCTGGATATTCAAGAACCCCCGAACCGTCTAACGGCCCGGGGGGAGAATACCAGCCCCCTAGAGCTTCCAGCAAAATCAGGAATCACATTTAGTACAAGCTGGACAAAAAAATAAGAGCAATGCAAATAACCAAAAAACAAGGAAGCAAGACTTAGCTTAATTTTGCCAGAACCAGGACCAGCAGACAGGAGCAAACAGAAAGGACTGATTACAACGATTCCAGGCACCAGACTGAGAATTCAGGAAGTTCATACAGCAACACCCCTGGACTAACGACCCAGGTGGGTGCCAAACTGAGGAAAGACAATCCCAGAGTCATATCACTAGTGACCACAAGAGGGAGCCAAAAAAGTCTAATTCACAACACCAGTCGGTGACTTGTATTGTTCATGATCATTGTACTTGTTTTATATTGCGCATACCCTTTTCACATGTAAATGGCACTATAATAATAATAAATGGTAATAATAATATTTAACATCAGTATCTGTAAGCCAAAACCAGGATTGCGTGAAAAATGCAGAAGTGGTGACGTGTTTCTATTATACTTTTACTCCAATTGTTTTGACTTACAAATACTGAAGTAAGATACAGACTAAATACTGAACGTGTGAACGTGGCCTAGTATGGATGCTAAAATGTGACCACATTACGATTATCTGTTTTTTATCACTTTTTTGTGATAGGAAGATATAAAATAAGGAAATGTAGTTAAACAAATGCATGCATGAAATTGTATTTTTGAATTGCTGACATTTTAATGAACAACATCACACACAAATAGACTCGCCTTTATCACATGTATGTAGTATAGTCTTAACCGCAATACCGGTCTCATAAATATACTGTACAAAGCAGCAAACAAGATAAGAGAAAAACAAATCTGTGTAATATCCATATTTAGATATACAAGCAGTTCCTTAATGTATTATGTGAACTTCTCCCTTTACAAGCAACATTGATGGCAATAATAACCTGCCAGGAATATTAAATTGTCCACTTGCTCCCCTGACGTCCTTGCTTACAACAGCCTGTTTTCAAAACAATAGTGACAAGAACCACTGCAACGTCGTTCATTACCACAGTCTCTCTGAGCGCCATATTATCTCCTTTGGCATAAAATTAGTTATAGGATTTCCTAATGTCTTCAATAAAGGTGGAACTTCACATTTAATATACGCTCTGAATAGGATTTTTGCTATGTTAGAGTAATAGCAAATGAACTTGATCAGCACAGAGAACAGAATATCTTTTCAAGATTGAAATTACGGATATAACTAAATGATGCATTCACTAAGCACCAATAATACCTGGGAATCGAGCAGTCAGCTAACAGACGGCCTAGTGTATTACTGTGCCTCTTGGAGCCAGTGGAGCAGGGCGCAGGCTGTGTATAACCGGACCAGTGATGCAGGCAGAAGCTTAGGCAGCACAGTTCAGTATTAAAAACAACCTTACCTGTGTTTCCTAGAATTTTGAGCCTTGGGTGCCCATGGCTCTGTTCATCAGTTTTCTCAGTTCTCCTTCCTTAGAACACTTATTCCATGTACCGTATTAATCATTGCATACCAGGAAAACTCCACAAGTCCTGACGTTTTGTAGTTGCTCTGACCCACTTATTGAGCCTTCACAATTTTGTCCATATCAAAGCTGATCAGATCCTTAGGCTCACTATATCCAAAGCTCATGGCCTTCAAGAGATTGCCCTTTCTTTGTGTTGGCGTTGATGGCTGCTGATGAGATGCTGTCCAATGACTCACAAAAAGCAAGACCTTTACGGAATATATGACAAGAATATACTAGAATTCAGGAACATAGCTCAAATGTGCTCACGCCTTCTACTGAATAGATATTCCACAGCAATGGACAGAAATGCAGTTGCAAACAGTTGAATATCTTTTATTCTGCTTATTTGTAGACCTTTGGTCTACAATCAGATGTATTCAATAAAATAAATTATTTATCCCAGGTGGGCTCACTGGAAATGAATTAAGTCAGTGTGAATATACAGTAGGGCAGAGTTCTTGCCCCAGGACAATGACTGCATTCTATATAAATAAATATCGTTGGCCCCAAAAATTGCTTAGTGGAGTTAGGAATAATAGCTGTAATGCAAAAGTATCAGCCATTTCACATACACAAAATATAGAGGGCAAACCAACGTGGATGTCCTTTTGCTGAATGAAGCAGGATCTGCTGGGCAGAGTAGCCACTGATTCAAGAGGCCTTGACCTCCCACAGCCCCTTGTTTGGGGTGCAGGAAGCGGTTGGACTAGAGCTGCTATGCAGGACTCCCTTGTGCTTCCTTGCGCCCACAACAGACTGTACATTCCTGAATGCAGCAGAAACTAGAGTGCACAAAAGCAGGTAAGCAAAATTTAGCCAAGATACAGGGATGAAGTTGCAAAAATTGAATAATTTCATGTTGAGCAGGTGCATTTAACCACACAAGAGACTTCATATTATGCTAACATAAGGGCTCACTCACACAAGAGTGCTGATGTTTTATCAGTTTGCACTCGACACAATGTTATATTATGGGGCAGTGCTGATCAGCATTGTTTTTCTCATGCTGATTTTGCATGAGAGAAAAATCAAGTCTATGGGTGTGTGGAAATCAGCAGACTGCACTTCTACAGACAAAAACAATGGAGAAGATGGACAAATTAAGTTCTCCATCTTCTCAACTGTGCTACAATTCTCTCATCCAAGAGAACTGGATCACAGAAAACTGACACTCTGATCAGAGTTGTAGCCATGTGTCATTTACATAGTCGATTCCATTTTCTCACACAAGAGAAACTACCCTCATATACTCAGATATTTATCAAATCTGACAGGTATAGAACAGAACATTTTGGCATTTTATTGGTTCCGTACTGCTGCTTTTAAATGAAAACAAATTACCCAACACTCACATCATCAATGACAATAATGTCATCCTGGCTACCCTAGAAAATGATTAACATAATATACCGGTAAGTGGTGATTACATTCATCTTTATGTAGTCATCCAAATTGGATATACTGGGACTTACCATGAAAGTAAATACAAGCTAGCCTATGAGAATTCATAAAGTCACACAGCATCTTACAGAAATGTAAAAAGTTGCAACCTTATCAGCATAAGGATGTACAATATGGGATTCATGGGAAACGAGTCTCATTCATAGATCAATGTTACAAATACTTGTTGTGTTTTTTTTCACTAGGGTATTTAAAGATCAAGTGTCCACAAAGTAAGAAAAAAAGAAGCATGTCTGTCTTTGATCCATCCCAGTCATGGATCAAGCTACCCCTTTTAAGTGTTTGGGTCCGTAAAAAACTCGGACCACATCTAGCCGCATCAAAATGCTGTCAGATTTTCACAGACTGACTGGTAAGAGAAGCTTCAGAAATCTCCATCAGTTTTTTAAAACGTATTAAACTCTGATGGTAGAAACTGAAATACTGATGAAACTTGTCCTGTCTGTTTCACATACAAGAAAAAACACTGACATCTGAATGAGACCCCTAAAGGCCCCGTCTCACTTAGCGAGATCGCTAGCGAGATCGCTGCTGAGTCACAAGTTTTGTGACGCAACAGCGACCTCAGTAGCGATCTCGCTATGTGTGACACGTAGCAGCGACCAGGCCCCTGCTGCGAGATCGCTGGTCGTGTCGGAATGGCCTGGGTCGTTTTTTGATCGTTGAGGTCCCGCTGACATCGCTGAATCGGTGTGTGTGACACCGATCCAGCGATGTCTTCACTGGTAACCAGGGTAAACATCGGGTTACTAAGCGCAGGGCCGCGCTTAGTAACCCGATGTTTACCCTGGTTACCATCGTAAATGTAAAAAAAAAACAAACAGTACATACTCACCATCTGATGTTCGTCAGGTCCCTTGCCGTCTGCTTCCTGCTCTGACTGAGCGCCGCAAAGTGAAAGTGAAAGTACAGCACAGCGGTGACGTCACCACTGTGCTGTGCTCTCACTGTACGGCGGCACTCAGTCAGAGCAGGAAGCAGACGGCAAGGGACCTGACGGACATCAGATGGTGAGTATGTACTGTTTGTTTTTTTTTACATTTACGCTGGTAACCAGGGTAAACATCGGGTTACTAAGCGCGGCCCTGCGCTTAGTAACCCGATGTTTACCCTGGTTACCCGGGTGCTGCAGGGGGACTTCGGCATCGTTGAAGACAGTTTCAACGATGCCGAAGTCGTTCCCCTGATCGTTGGTCGCTGGAGAGACCTGTCTGTGTGACAGCTCCCCAGCGACCACACAACGACTTACCAACGATCACGGCCAGGTCGTATCGCTGGTCGTGATCGTTGGTAAATCGCTATGTGTGACGGGGCCTTTACAGTGGAAACATTGCATAGCCAGGCATATTTATGGTTTGAAAAGATCAGTATAATAGCTGGGGAACCTTCATTAGTTTGTTTTAGCTTTTTACATATGAAAAACAAATTAATCTCACATGCCAAATTCAGAAGTGCGTCTTTCACGGCCCATCTATGGAACTAAATGCACCGATTGATCAAGGGTCTCCTAACCTAATTTTGACAGCCTCAGACATATACAAGACTGTCAAGTTCAGATTAGCAGACCTGTAACTAGTCCACACATTGTGGTCAGCATACTTGGACCATGATACACCGACGTCTAAATTTGGCCCCATTGTAAAATGTCACACACTGAGTAAACTGAAGAAAATGTGATCCAACACATTGATGAAAAACAGTTAGTTGTTAATATATGCAAAAAAAAAACAAAAAAAACATCAAATAAAGCAGATGTATGAATAAGACCCTAAAGGGAAGCAATGAAGCACCCATAGAAAATGAGTTATGCAAGTAACACACAAGCCAGATCCTGCAGAGGAAGGCCCACTTTTGCAGAGACTAACCACTCTGACTAATGGAGGTTAGTAGCCTACACACAGTGTCAGGTCGGTGCGGTGCTGTTATACTGATTACAATGATACCTGGGTTGATGAAATCTGTCTTGTGGTTGTTGTTTAATCTTTATTTTTAGTTTTGAGTTTATGATACGCTCGTGCCCTGGGCGGTCTGTGTAGGGGATCTGCATGTGGTGCTGTTTTGGGCGATCATTATGATTTAAAAAGAGAAAACACAGTAGTTTGACAATAAATGGCTTCACCCAACCACTAACCATGAGTGCAGAAACAGTTTTTGTGTTATCATTCATATTCTCTGAAAAAAGGCCAAGAAATCAAAAATTCTGCCGGGGTATGTAAACTTTTGAGCACAACTGTAACTCTACATAGAAATGGTTTACAAGAGGCAAAAAGATCTGTGTCTTCCAAATTACTTACTTACTGCTATCAGGGATTAAATAATAATAATGTACAGTACTCTATTCAATCATTTACATAATGTAGGTAGTCCAAAGAATCCCTTTAATCATGGCATACCATCCTCAAAATCATCCTATTAAAAATCTGAAACAGAAACTCAGAGGAAAGGATGAGTTTGTGCTGTTTACACTGTTTAGACATCCTGGGTGCAACATCCATGCGTCTATGGCAGGCAGGCTGCAGTGAATATCCGATATCTGGCTCAAGTTGCATTTCCTGACTCCTGAGCATGTGAAACGCTCCAGAGCGATTCAGACAGCAGACAACAAACACTCATGCGGTGCACAACTAGGACGAGATGCCGGATGAAAACTGAAGGGCACACTGCATGGTAAATCGGGACAAAACACAAGATTACTAACATTTGAGAAACATCCTGTAAAATGCACAATTGTATATCAATTTACAATAACTTTAAATCATAGAGTACCAAAATGGAATCTATTTTTTTAGCTTTACGTTTGTTTGGTTTTTTAACTTCATCTCCCTCCAAGGGCAGAAAGTTATGACTCTGGGAATAAGGGGAGCAAAGCCAGAAACTTAAAAACGGAAAAACCCAAGATGGTGAAGGGGTTAAAGGGGTGGTTTGAAGGAAATAAGGAAAAAAATGCTAAAAGCAGTTAGACAGTCTAGTTAGGGAACGGTAGGGGATTCTTTTTAGAATTATGGGACTAAATAGATAGGGAGTTAGGAGAAAAATGCTTTGCCTTCGGTGTTATTTGTGAATGGGGAGTAGGGAGAAATAGCGGTTGGATGAGTGAATGTGTATGAGGGTCCTTAGAGTAGTTCTGAAAATATATTGTGCGCAAATTTAACAAACAGGATGGTGAGCAATGGAAATTAAATATGTAATTTATCAATTAAATAAGGTCATTCTGAGGTATCTTAATATGCATAATAACCCATATTAAAATGACAATAAAACCTTAGGTTGACATTTGCAGCATTTTATGGGTATATCAATCAAGCATGTACGGTAGTTCATGAGTTTTATTAGTGTCTTCCTATTACCATGATTACACTAATGACTTAATTCTCAACCAGAAAACCACCACTGTTCCTGCACTGTGTAGGCCATACAATAAATGTAATAATAATAATTTAAAAAAAAAAGAGGGTCGCGGGTGTATAAAAAGGGTAACATTTCTCCTTGCGGAGACATGCCAAGGCGAGGAGACTTTTAAGCTCCTCTGGAAAATATGCCAATTGTCTCTTCAGAGAAGATATTAGCACTGGGTGAATAAAACAAATCGTGAAAGTACAAAAGTTAAGCTAATAGCTATCTATTTGTATCTCAGGTAAATACTATACTCTTAACACTAAATGTAATACTTGAGACACAGGATGCTTATCAAGCTCACTAAATGACTGAATATATCAATATAAAAAAGATACAAGGATACACTTACAAGCATAAAATACTTGCAACCTGAAATTGTATCCTTTCACACCGTATAATTTCACATCTATTCACAAATAAAAGGCAGTTGAACCAATAAGATAGATTGAAAATAAATCATATCTCTATTGAGTGCGGAAAAGAGAAAAAAATGGGAATCATATTGCTAAAAAATGAAAGAAAAGACAATAAATTTTTCTAAAATGCAATTTGTGAGGTGAAAACATGGAGAGCTGAAGAATTTTTAGCGTTACTAGGCTTACAGAGGCGGGTCACCTTCTTCACGTCTTCTAGATCAAATGTATCTAGCCATATCCAGAAGGTAGGGTGCACATCCAAATGTAGACGTACTGAACTTTATATATCTTGTATGCTTATGCACTAGTCCATCTGTACAGATATAGCCTAATCATGAAACTGGACAATGGCAACTTAGGTTTGCATATGTGGATGACCTTATCCGAGAACGCCAAGCATTTTCCAAAAAAAAACTTTAAAAAAGTTTGCTCTAAAAGCCAGAAAAAAAACCCTTAAGAGAATAGATTTCTTTACTTCAGTAGGCAACCTTTGTTTTAGGATCTGATAGGATGCAGAATGACAGGATGATAAGTTATTCCTAAACTGACACTTATCTGGGGACCATTGGCAGATCCAGTTACATTTGGAAAAATCTGTATGAATCTAATACATGTGGTGATATTACAAAAACAAATGTGGCCATACACTTTCAGTAGCTCTCGGCTGAACACGTTAGGCCATTCTTCATGCTGAAATAAGTATGTTAACAGTTGAAGTCATACTGAAGGTCATTAAAAGGAAATGAATCATCATAGTTATGGTTTTAGCTATAAAGTAAAAAGCTTTAGATACTTAAAACAAAAAGCACTTTTCACTTTCCTGGAATTAAAGTTATATTTGCTGGACCATTCATGGTTGATCACAGCGAATTAAGACTGCACATATTAGATTTTTTGGAGTGGGCTCTACTTATTTCAATGTAAAGTCTAGATGTCTTCCATCACGGAAATGTATGATCCTAGTGCAGTGCAGAGGTGTCTCGCTTGTGCCCATCTTTTCCAGACCATCCTTAAGTTGCCATCTTTGAATCAAGGATATAGAAATTGTTGGATGAGTGACTAATATGAGCTACAATGGCTGTTTTACATCCCAAATAGTTTCATGACTCATACCTGCCCAGATGAGAGAGACTGAAAGATATTAGTGCCAATAGTAGACAAATTATGTTCCAACAAGAAACAAGAGGAAAAAATGACTTTCTGCTTCTCATTTTTAATATTGATCATTTGACTCATGCCAGACATGCAAATCCTGCAACTCTGTTAAAAGTATGCGGCTGTTCTTAAAAGAGACTATGTCGACTCTCCTGACTTCTGTTTCAGTAAATATCTGCAATACCTGTGAAAAAACTGTTCTGCAGAATCTTTTCTCCTGACTGCTTTGTGTCATTCTTCTGCTATTGCTCGTAGAAAATTATGAAGTAACAACTAGATGTCACCAACCCTCTTGTAAATTAGGATGTGTCCTGCACAGCCTAATACCAGCAGCTCTGATTGGACAGTATCAGAGCGTGTAGGGACATGCCCCCAACTTGTAACACCCAGTTGTCAATCTCTTTATATATTTCTAGTAGATGCTCCAGAATTGTTATGTTCTGTGGCAGTGGTCCTCATTCTTTTTTAACTTTGTGAGCCACATTCATCTCTGATAGATGGTCGCGAGCCACATTCAGCACTGATAGATGGTCGCGAGCCACATTCAGCACTGATAGATGGACGTGAGCCACATTCAGCACTGATAGATGAACGCGAGCCACATTCAGCACTGATAGATGGTCGCGAGCCACATTCAGCACTGATAGATGGCTGCAAGCCACATTCAGCACTGATAGATGGTCACGAGCCACATTCAGCACTGACAGATGGTCGCAAGCCACATTCAGCACTGACAGATGGTCGCGAGCCACATTCAGCACTGATAGATGGTCGCGAGCCACATTCAGCACTGATAGATGGACGCAAGCCACATTCAACTCTGATAGATGGTTACGAGCCACATTCAGCTCTGACAGATGGTCGCGAGCCACATTCAGCACTGATAGATGGTCGTGAGCCACATTCAGCTGATAGATGGTCGCGAGCCACATTCAGCTCTGACAGATGGTTGTGAGCCACATTCAGCTCTGATAGATGGTTGTGAGCCACATTCAGCTCTGATAGATGGTCAAGAGCCACATTCAGCTCTGACAGATGGTCGCGAGCCACATTCAGCTCTGACAGATGGTCGCAAGCCACAGTCAGCTCTAATAGATGGTCGCGATACCAGGCAGGACCCCTCCCACTTACAATATAGTGATACCAAGAGCCCTACAGTCACAATTTACTGTCAACCAAAGTTTCCCACAGAAAGCACACAGATATTGTTATTCTTGCATCAAGCACACTCACAATACTATTGTATATAGTTTCAACATATCATCCTATTTTCAATATATTTATCCTCCCCTCTCCACCAGAATATGCACATCGAGATCTACTCACAAAAGTCACCATCTGGAGACCTTCTCTTCATAGTTGTTTCCTAGACCTGCTGCTAACGCACTAAGCTGACAGACAAGTCCCACAATATAGGCCCACGAGCCCTGACTGGGGACTAATACAGATAAATCAGGAAACCAGAGGGGTCCAATTTTAACCAGCCCCTGTTTTTTCTATGAAGTAGCAGACACAGACTAAAAGCCAATGTGTGCTGAAGGGCTGAACAAAAGCCACAGGGAATTTGATGTCAGCACTGCTTCCTTGCTCTATTACTAGATCAGTTCACAAAGCCATTCTGCTAACAGAAGTATAATGTTGTGAAGGTAATTTTCTGATGTTTTACTGTTAGATCACCAATCTGTGTAGCACATAATACATTTCCTTGACTATTTCAACACTAAACAAGCTTACAATTAGAAAAATCTCACTTTGCCCATCAAATATTTGATATACAACAGTGCTAACACACCCATAACCGAGCAGCAAGCAATCAGACTTGTTAATTGCATACTCCCCAGAAGTCAAAGTGTCAGTAGGACTCACTCATAATTCTAAAAACTGACATTTATTTGGTTGATTAGATTTTGTGGGAAATTACTATTTTTTCTATCAGCAAATGCTGTGTACATTAATTTACCTGCTGTCATTATTGAAATGTGAACAAATATTTCTTAGGTACAGTTAAGGAAAGCAAAGTCCAAGCTCCATTGCCGACTGCCAGACTTAATTAATGTTAATACTAAAACAGCATACGGCATTCCAGCATAAGGAACAGCTGAAGCAGTTGAGCGCTCCGACTGGGACATGACATGCCCATGACTTCCAGCAGGAAACGGCACTTTATACTGTACATAATAATTATTGTTATGTGGCTTGCAGCCTTGAAGTGCTGAAGATACGCAGCACAAGATGTTTGTTTCCTGGAAGACTGGACCTGAGAGTTAAGAACACTACGGAATGGTCTAAGATATACAATGAAATCTCACACTGCCCCGTTACCACACTAGATAGGACATTCTTGGGATTTCTCAACTCCATTGACTTAAAAGCAGCAAGTCTTCCAGACACCGGCTCTCTTTAGCTATCCTGGCCTAGGCACACTGACCCTGTGTATATTTTTATTCCTGTTGGTGCACGAATCTTAATGCTATCCAAACATGCCGAAATTCTTGACCTCCTCACTGGAATATTTCAGGGAAGTCTTGTGGATCTTGCGATTAAAAAGTAACTCTAACCTTGCATGAAATAGGGCGATGTTCAGCTACATAATGACACCTTTGACAGGGAGATACAGTTCAAATATTCATGGGCTGCGTCTTGTATTTAGAGTTGAAGGACGTTTCCTCCTAAAATCTTCATGACTTGATTTTTTAATGTACCCTATTTATGTTTTATAATGTAATGGATCCAATTTCTTTCAGTGGCATAGTAAGGATGCTAACTTGTCATAACTGTCCTATTATTTTCCAAGTGTCGTATTATTTCTAGAAAACATTAAAAAAACAATAGTAATAAAAAAAAAATGTTGCATCAAAATATTTGTTATCACTGACATTAATTAATAAAAAGAGCAGCTTCTACAGGGAAAAAGTGTGCAGGCGGGTATCATCTAGGCTTAGTAGGATGGCTATATGGCCATTAATTGGATACATTTTTCTCAGGGACAGAATTCTACTTCATAATTTAACTACCTAAAAATGAGCTCTATGACAAGTATGTAACTTTGGCTGTCTAGCAAGGAAGAAATGATTATTTCCTAACTCCGGGAGCAAATGGAAACTGTCACTTCTTATTGCATATATGCAAAAGCGGATGAGAAAAAGTAACGTCTGCTGTGAATAGTTTTTGGAAAGTAATTAAGCACTTGAGAAGATATTAAGAAATTTATCCTATTAGCCGCAAATCCGAATATTCTGCTGAAAAAATTAAAAAAAGGTGTGAAGGAGTAAAATCAGCCTACTTTACAGTTTAATGCACACCCACATGTTGAGAGCAAACATGAATAGGTCTTCCTCTTGGATACACCCTGTTTATCCCAACCAAAGCAGATCTATGGAAAAAGACACAGAAGAATTTTGCCATCTGCAGAAAGGAGAAGTTGTTCCCATCACTGGAAGATATTTGTCAGCTACTTGCTCACAAGTCAGTACTGTCCTCAAACAGGTTACCACAAGGAAGACTTTATAAAACATTCACTGCCTACAAAACAGGTTCTTAATATATACAGTAAGCCTAAGTTACCTAAAAAAGCCTGAAATGTTATACCGCCAATTACAAATGTTATTTTCCAATGTAGATGCATAATTATTTAGTTACACTTACCGGCTTGGTTTTTAAAAATACCTAAGAGTCCATTGATTTGTAAC
This sequence comes from Ranitomeya variabilis, assembly GCF_051348905.1. Classification (NCBI taxonomy): domain Eukaryota; kingdom Metazoa; phylum Chordata; class Amphibia; order Anura; family Dendrobatidae; genus Ranitomeya; species Ranitomeya variabilis. The sequence continues at coordinate 497,776,294 of NC_135236.1, read as the reverse complement.
GGCTCTATAAGGTTTCCATCATGTTTTCGTCATTTTTTCTGCACAATGCTATTGCACCCATTAAGGCCAACAGATAGTACTCATTAGCATTGTGTACTATAAAATGAGTGAATAATGTAGTTTCTTAATAATTTAGCCAAATTTCTCCAAAATTGAAAGTACACTTGAAAGACCTTAACCCCTTCCCGACATGCACCGTACATGTACTGCTCTGCGGGAGCTGCGTTCCAGCAAAGAGCAGTACACGAACGGCGGCATGATCGCGCAGCCTCACTCTGAGTACTACAGCCGTCGTGTGCGGGTGTCAGCTCTGTGTGAGAGCAGATACCCCATAGCAATGCCACGATCAGTGCTAGCACCGATCGCGGACATTTATCCCCTCTGATGCCACTGTCAGTAGTGACAGCGGCATAGAGGAGCATCGTGCAAGATATGAGTTCCCTGCGTGCTTCTGTAAGGGGGTTGACTAAAGTCATGAAATATGTTATGTATATTTAATGTTTATTTATGACCATTGCATGATTTTCTGTATGGTTTGAAGTACTGTAATGTATGGTTTCTAATATTTATAGGGAGAGCGTAGTACCCTAGTTGGCCCACTAGAAGGGGTGGAGTGGTACTCAGCTTGTAAATAGTTAAGTGGGAAGAGCTAACAGCCGTTAACCTGGGAAACATCTGGAATTTGAATCAGTTGGGCGGGAGCGCCCTGACAGGGCAGTTAGCTCCGTAACGTTGAAGATAAGAGCCCAGTCATAGAGTATTCTGGGACAGGGCCTCATCAGGGAGTAACACCAAGAGAATTGCTCACAGTGCAGAATAAGTGGGTCTGCAGTTGCCAGAAGAAGACTAAGCAGTACGGGCAGGTCACTCAGAATGTGGCAGCTTGTTACGTGGGTGGATGTACTCGAGACCAGGGCAAAATGGTTTAGAGGTACCCCTACTGAAGCAGGACTGAGCAGAGATGACGCTGAGAGACCAGAGATGCCGGTCCGTCCCAGAAGCATGCTTAGTGACAAAGAAGGAAAGACAGGGACAGAGGAGAAATTGCCTAATGTCCACCCTGATGATGATGGAAAGAATATGTATGTGCTATGTATCAGAAGCAGTAATGTTAATAGTTCAAGCGCTGAACTGGATTGTGACTGTTCAGGCTAGTTTCACACTAGCGTCGGGAACAACCCGTCGCTGCGCGTCGGGCCGACGTTCCCGACGCTAGTGTGTTCTCCGCCGCACAACGGGGGCAGCGGATGCATATTTCCCACGCATCCGCTGCCCCATTGTGATGTGCGGGGAAGTGCGGGGAGGTGGGGGCGGAGTTCCGACTGCGCATGCGCGGTCGGAAAAAGCGGACCGTCGGGAGCAAAAAACGTTACATGTAACGTTTTTTTCTCCCGACGGACCGCTACCATACGCCCAAACGCCGCCAAACGCATTCACCGTTTGGAAATGCGTCGCAAATGCGTCGCAAATGCGTCGCTAATGTTACTCTATGACGAAACAACGTATCCAGCAAAAACTTTTGCTGGATGCGGCGTTTCGCAAAAACGACGCATTTGCGACGTATTGCAGTTAACGCTAGTGTGAAACTAGCCTTATTCTTCATCGTCTCAGGAGTATGTGCAGTGCAGAAAGTCCTGAGAGGGAGCTGGAGAATGTGACAGGTAACAGAATGGACACCTGTGATTTGTATGTGATGGGAGGTCAGGGTGTGCAAGAGACTTTTACTTCAGCCATGACTATCGCCCTATCGCTCCCTCACACTTCCATCAGGGGTGGAAAATAGCAGAAAAAAGATTTTTAAAAGATGGGGGGTCCACCTTATTGATCGAATTTAAGGTATCTTACCTGAGAGCCGGCGGTGGTAAAGCGGGGTCAGAAAAGGCATGGTCCCTTCCTCAGGCAGCCGGCGGTGGCAGAAGTGGGGCAATGCTGCATTCCCGGGGTGCGATGCTGCAAGTCCAGTGTCAGCGGTGGGGCAGAGCTGGAGCAGGGTACCATCCTCAGGATGCAGGCGGCAGCAGAGGTGTGGCGGTGCCGAGTGCACCTGAACAGGTTCCCTTCTTCAGGATGCCGGCAGCAGAAATGTGACAACGCTGTGGCCCGGTGTCCACGCTGAGCAGAGTGCATCACCGATTTCCCGGCGGCCATCTTCCTTAAGTCATGGGCCGCCGGAGGCTTTAGGAAAATGGGCGCCGGAAGACACGTGTGCGCAGATTGAAATATCGGCGGCCATTTTCCTGAAGCAGATTGCTGCCGAGATTTCAATCTGCGCACGCGCAGCCTCCGGCGACCAGTTTCCTGAAGTCTGCGGCGGCCCACGGCTTCAGGAAGATGGCCACAGGGAAACCTGTGATGCACTCTGCTTACCGTGGACACAGGGCCGCGACGCCGCCACATTTCTGCCGCTGGCATCCTGAAGAAAGGACCCTGCTCAGGTACACTCCGCATTACCCACCGCCGTAGCATCACCACACCTCTGCTGCAACCCTTCCCGGTAAGCCTACGCACCCTCCATTTTCCTTCCAAATTTTGGGGAGGAAAGTGCCTCTTATAGTCCGAAAAATACGGATTTTAAATTGTCCATATGTTTTTTCCAATTTAATATTTTTTACTTTTCCAAAAGTCTTTGCACAAAGGTACTCTAGTACCATTGTGGATTACAAAATCCATCTAATGGCTTGTGTGCATGACCGTATTTTTTGTCTGAGTGCAGTCTGACAAAAAATTGGACTCGGATTAATGTTGTTCTCTGGTGCCGTGCACATATGCAATTCCTTCCAGGGACAGAGCTGGTCCAGGGAAAAAAAACATTGTAGCATGTAATTTGCATCAGTTATTTGGATCGCAGTCAGCCATGCAAGTCAATGAGTACATGGGAAAAAAAAGGCATTGCACTCAGATAACATCAAAGCGCGGACTGATTTTCAAGGACTGAAAATGGAGAAGATGTAAAAATTTGTTTTCCATCTGCTCCTCATAAGAGAAAATCACAGCACACTGATGATACTCTGATCAGAGTCTGATTAGAGTGTGACTTACCATACTTTTTTATTTTTTGGGAGGCCTAGTTGAAGACTAAGGCCACGTTCACACATTCAGTATTTGGTCAGTATCTTACATCAGTATTTGTAAGCTAAAACCAGGAGTGGATCAATCAAGGAAAAGAATAACAGAAACAAGTCACCACTTCTGCATTTTTCGCCCACGCCTGGTGTTGGTTTACAAATACTGATGAGAAATACTGAGTAAAAACTGAACATGTGAACTTGCAACAACAACCTTCTTAAAAGGATTGTGTAAGATTTTTAATTCTAGAAAGGCAAAAAAATCTACCTTTTCAATTTGCACCAAGTTCATCAATCATTGTGCACTATATTAATGAATTTGGCATAAAGTCCAAGAAAAAAAGACAAAAAAGTGCTATACTTATAAGACAGTTTTTATTGTGTATTCTATTAAACATTTTTGGTATCCGAATAAGAGTAGATTCTAAGCAGAATAGATTTTGAAACTAGAAAATCTTAGAAAATTCTATCGTTACAATAACATATGCTGTTAGGAAATCAAAGTTATTTGCATGCTCCACAGGCACATGCAGATCAATATAGACCTCCCTATGTCTAAAGTTCGCTGGTTTGTGGTCAACTCAGCACGCCTGAAAAGCTTATGGAAAATTGAGACTTTACTTCTTTGTATAGGCTTTATAGTTAAATAAAGGCATCCCGCAGAATAGCCTGGCAAAGGGCTTTTGATATGAAGATTGGTTAAGGGCAGCTTGTTCAACCCAAGAAAATAACTGCATGCCTCAACGTAGAACTCAAAGGTGAAGCCATGCAGAACTGGATTAGGAGACAAACTAAAGGAATCTCACTGCAATGAGATGGTAAACGGCATTTTTAGCATTGTGTTTTTAGGCTATTGTAGACACCAGTGTTTTATCACAGTAAAACTCCCATAAAGTGTGAACCACAAAAATAGGCAAATCTCATGGTATTGTACACTCACCGGCTACTTTATTAGGTACACCATGCTAGTAACGGGTTGGACCCCCTTTTGCCTTCAGAACTGCCTCAATTCTTCGTGGCATAGATTCAACAAGGTGCTGGAAGCATTCCTCAGAGATTTTGGTCCATATTGACATGATGGCATCACACAGTTGCCGCAGATTTGTCGGCTGCACATCCCAAAGATGCTCCATACAAGGCAGGATGGATCCATGCTTTCATGTTGTTTACGCCAAATTCTGACCCTACCATCCGAATGTCGCAGCAGAAATCGAGACTCATCAGACCAAGCAACGTTTTTCCAATCTTCTACTGTCCAATTTCGATGAGCTTGTACAAATTGTAGCCTCAGTTTCCTGTTCTTAGCTGAAAGGAGTGGTACCCGGTGTGGTCTCCTGCTGCTGTAGCCCATCTGCCTCAAAGTTCGACGCACTGTGCGTTCAGAGATGCTCTTAGGCCTACCTTGGTTGTAACGGGTGGCGATTTGAGTCACTGTTGCCTTTCTATCAGCTCGAACCAGTCTGCCCATTCTCCTCTGACCTCTGGCATCAACAAGGCATTTCCGCCCACAGAACTGCCGCTCACTGGATTTTTTTTCTTTTTCGGACCATTCTCTGTAAACCCTAGAGATGGTTGTGCGTGAAAATCCCAGTAGATCAGCAGTTTCTGAAATACTCAGACCAGCCCTTCTGGCACCAACAACCATGCCACGTTCAAAGGCACTCAAATCACCTTTCTTCCCCATACTGATGCTCGGTTTGAACTGCAGGAGATTGTCTTGACCATGTCTACATGCCTAAATGCACTGAGTTGCCGCCATGTGATTGGCTGATTAGAAATTAAGTGTTAACAAGAAGTTGGACAGGTGTACCTAATAAAGTGGCCAGTGAGTGTATATTAGACCAGCTGTATCCTAGATTATCATCTGCTTGGTAGACTATTGCACAACTTTAAATAGTAAAAGTCTTGTCTACGTCACACTACCCATTCATAAAACAGGTCTTGAACTAAAATGCCAAGTCAGAAGTTCATATGATTTAAGATGAATTATTCCTTAGTGCTTTGCAGGGATAAAAGGTTGCGATAAGAACACTGCATGATAGACAGGAGACCATTAAATGATGGACAAAATAACTCCTAGAGAAGTCTAGCTGGCCTCCTAAGTCAACAGTAGTTTGCCCACCCCTGCTACGGTACTGCATAACTCATCATAGAATAAAGAGAAAATAAAATGGTTTTTACTGACTTTCAAAGTCTCCATTTCTGTCACACTAGTTAGTTATGTGATATTATGTTACATTTCCCCAGTCTCTCATTACAGAAAAACTACTACTGTTTGTTTTATTGCTTTACACTATTATATAACTAACATACCAAACATGAAATTAAGCACAAAAAAGGGCCTTTCTAACACAACACATCAAATCAGTTTGGTACTTTAAGCAGTATGCTTGGCTTTTTCCAGCAGTCTCATAGGCAATAAATGGTGTGGAGGTGGAGCATGTGACCATACACTTCATTAAAGGGAACCGGTCACCAGGTTTTCCCCATATACAGTATGGCCATCAGCATTAGGGCCTTTTTTATAGTCCCCAGTAGGGTTGAGCGACCTTTAGTTTTTTAGGGTCGAGTCGGGTTTTGTGAAACCCGACTGTCTTAAAAGTCGAGTCGAGTGAAATCGGCCGACCACCGTGAAAAGTCGGGTTTCGGCCGAAACACGAAACCCAATGAAGGATTTTTATTTTTTTTTTGTTCTCTCTCTCTCTCTCTCTCTCTCTCTCCCCCTCCGTCCCAGCACAGAAAATTTCGTTTTGCACATTCCAAATCCCTACTGCGCACAAGCGATAACATGACGATAGGCGTTCACTCCCCTAAGACCTATGTCATCACTCTGCCCACGCTCATTCATTGGCTGTAAAAATGGCGCTAAACGCGTCATACGAAACGCGACTTTGGCGCCAAGATCGCGTACCGCATGGCCGACCCCCACAGGGATCGGGTCGGGTTTCATGAGACGCCGACTTTGCCAAAAGTCGGCGACTTATGAAAATGAACGACCCGTTTCGCTCAACCCTAGTCCCCAGACCAGTGTACGGATCCGGCAAAGGTCAAAGAGTGCCGATGATCCAGAAGTAAAGCTGGTGCATGCGCACTACAGTACTTTTCTCTGCCCTCGACAAGGCAGACAGAAGGATCTCTTATACCAGGAAATTGTTAAGGATATACAATAGGTCAGCCACTGGAATTTCTAATTAGTCTTTAAGCTATAGACTAATTACTAAATGTGCCCAATCTGCTGTTAAAAGGGTTGTCCTGTTTTCTGGTAAATATCTACAGTCCCTATGTGCATGCCACACACTGTCAGAATTCCGTATTGCTGGCAAAAGCGATAGGTCTCGAAAATAGAAAAAAAAATGATGACAGTATTAATGCACATAATTTGAAATAACACACCCAGATGAAGGAAAACAGTGTTTTTTTCTGAAATGCGTTGGACTTTTGTAGTACTTTATGCTACTGTACATTTTAGTGAGTGATATCACACGCCATCAACTGCAATCTCCAAACATAGTTACCTGGAAGATATTGGCCGGAGTGCTGCGGTTCATCATACAAAAACATACCAATTGCCTAAGGCAAATTACAAGGACCTCAAAGTAAAACTTAACTTTTAATTTTAACTTATGAAGAGACTAGTATGTTTTTGTACAATAACCCTATGCTGACCTAGAACAGTGTGGCTGACTGCGGTTCATCATACCACTCATGTACGGGACTATTCAACTGTCTCCCTCAGAACGTCAGTGACCACAGCCTCTGCCCCCTGATGACTCTTCGTTTGAGCTCCCAACATGCATGATTCTCAAACGAAGCGTCATCAAAAAGGACAGAGGGGAAAAAAATAGAATAGCAGTTAGATAGTGCAGTGAGGAAACAGTAGGGGATTTTTAATGCAAGTATATTAGAAAATAGTTTAGATTATGGAACTAAACAGATAGGTATTTGGAATTAAAAGTACTTTGGCCTTTGGACCACCATTTCAAGATATTCACAGAATTTGCCGTTGTTAATTTCTAACAAATACGTCAAGAGGTTTAATAATTTATTTTTCTTCTTTCCTATCCTCAGACATTAAGGCTTGGAATACTATGGGCCTGACAAGTTTTAATAGTCATGTTTCCATTTGAGATATTGTACTGCAATGGGTTAAAAATAAACTGCATGAATATTCAAAGCAGTCAACCTTTAATAAAACGGGTGGGGAAATTGTGTACTGGCTTATTGTGTAGGTTGGGTGAGATGGTTTGTCAGCAGATTTGTCTTGTTTACCCCTGCGGCATCACTTTTCCATTCACACAGAGAGCGGCTTCTGCTGAACGCTGTGGCTATTATCGACTCCATCTTTCTATTGATTTTAATAGATTTGGTCCGTCAATGGCTAACCAAAGACAATGGCATTAGATAAGAGAAGCATACAGAGTCTAAGCATTAATGAGTCCAATATACATTGCTTGTGTAGATAATATTTCAGCATGATTACACAGGTCAACAAAAAAAAAAAAAATTTCTGGTGTCCAAAATATTTTAATGAATTTGGGGTATTTTTGGGGTGCTGATTCTGAATATGCTATCAGTTTTGCCAGATTGACTCAAGTTTTTGACATTTTTGGTATCTTATTTATAGCACTTGTTGGTAAATGCGACGCATCATCTCATTAATTTCTTTGGATTAGTACTTGAACTGAGCAGTTCTCAATATAGTTTTGTGTTAGTGTTCTAAAAGTTTGTTCATAGTTTGATTTTTGCACTAACTTTATGTTGTTGTCTGTTTTCCAGTGAAAAGCATGAACTCATCAAGAAGAAGTTGTCTTAACGATCCAGACTCATTCTGTTACATTTGTGGTGAATACACACTGCCAAAACATAGAAGAAACATAACAGACTTCGTAAAAAAAGTGTATTTTGCCTATTTTGGGGTTATGCTTGGGGACCAAGACAAGTTTTGGGCACCACACATAGTGTGCAAAGCATGTATCGAATTATTACGAAAATGGAGCAAAGGACAAAGAAAAACCTTCAAATTTGGTGTTCCAATGGTGTGGAGAGAGCCAAAAAATCATCATGATGACTGTTATTTATGGTAAACACAGGTACAGGCACATCTTCACAATGAGGGACAGGCCTTCTTGCAGATTCCATGTTACTCCCATTTTCGTTTCTTATGCTTATTGAATCCTTGCACTTGCACTGCACAGAAATAACAGTCATCATGATGATTTTTTGGCTCTCTCCACACCATTGGAACACCAAATTTGAAGCTTTTTCTTTGTCCTTTGCTCCATTTTCGTAATAATTCGATACATGCTTTGCACACTATGTGTGGTGCCCATAACTTGTCTTGGTCCCCAAGCATAACCCCAAAATAGGCAAAATACACTTTTTTTACGAAGTCTGTTATGTTTCTTCTATGTTTTGGCAGTGTGTATTCACCACAAATGTAACAGAATGAGTCTGGATCGTTAAGACAACTTCTTCTTGATGAGTTCATGCTTTTCACTGGAAAACAGACAACAACATAAAGTTAGTGCAAAAATCAAGCTATGAACAAACTTTTAGAACACTAATTAACACAAAACTATATTGAGAACTGCTCAGTTCAAGTACTAATCCAAAGAAATTAAGGAGATGATGCGTCGCATTTACCAACAAGTGCTATAAATAAGATACCAAAAATCTCAAAAACTTGAGCCAATCTGGCAAAACTGATGACATATTCAGAATCAGCACCCCAAAAATACCCTAAATTCGATGAAATATCTTTGGCACCAAAAATGCTGTTGACCAGTGTTATTAAATATCAATTGTACTGCAAGGCACCTTCGTCCTGCTGCCTTCTCGTACAACACAGTCACCAGAGCTACAAAACAAGCCACAGACTCTGCACGCCATTCCAAAGCGCCTGAGTAGAGATGTGCAAATTGCCTCTTCTATGAAAAAAAGTACTTAAACTCTATAGCGCCACCTGTTGGAAGTAGCGATCCTACAAGTCACAATCAACCCTTTAACGAGTCGTGCAATATGACTTAGGATAAAAGCCAAATCAGTATCTCAATTCGCAGACACGGTGTTTCGGGCTGTTGGCCCTCGTCAGTGCGAAGCATGAGAACTGATTTGGCTAGATAAGAGGCTCTGGACTGGGGTCTAAGGGGTATCATTTCTCCTTATGGAGAGTGACATACCAGCTGGCTTGTCAAGGTAAGGAGGCTTATTCACCGTGCATTGAGCAGAGATGGAAACCCATTCTAAAAGCAGCACTCCATTCTACAAGACCAAATTCACATTTACAGGTTCTCATTTTTACAATTTGTTTGCTTATTTGAATACCGTACACAAAATAAAGGATTGCTTATCACCTACTGCCGAGTCTACGCTACTGGGACAAATTAATGGTATTGTCAACGCATGTTCTAAAATCTACAATGTTATCACTATATATGGATATATAGCTAACACGGCTTTTGAACAAGCAGAAAGCTTGGGACAGAGAGTGATTAGGAGAATTACTGTGTAAAATGTGAATGCTGGGGGCCAAGCTTGCAGCTTGTGATTTTGGAGGACTGTTGATAGCAGCTTCTTATAAGGGGAAGAAAGTGTGGGGGAAGTAGGAGAGTAACACAACATGTGTCTCTTTTAAAGGGGTTGTCCATTTCCTGGACAAACAATTTATAAGTGAAGTATTTTCCCTTGTAAAATAAAAGTAAAAGATTCACCTCCAGCACTCGTACCATTCTAGAGATGTCAGTGTAGGGGCTCACATGACATTTGTTTTGTTATGTGAGCCCTGCAGCGAATCAGCTGCCGAATGGCAAGCAAAGGCCAGCCATTGATTGACTGCAGAGCTCAAGTGGCATTACAATGTCACACAAACCTCAGGAAACCCAGGGCTTACATTGCAGGTATTGCACCAGTACGAGAGGGAAGTAACTGTTATTTTTATTTAACAAGAAGGACTACATCATTTAAAAAGGGGTTGTCCACATAGTGCACAATCCAATAAGGCACTACAGAACATCAGAGTACGATGAGGCAGTAAAAAAATTCCCACAATCAATATATTGCAATAAAGAGAATAAATAGACTTTCCTGGTGTGGCATCACAAAAAATAGGTGGAAACACGGACAAAGTAACTCACATCGGGCAGTTGTGCGCTGGGCACAACACCAAATATATGGCTAGTATCCACAAGGAAGCTCTGCTGCCTGATCCTTGGACCTGATCTTCCACCAAGGGAGAAAATGTGAAAATAGTAAATGTGATTCCAGGAGGAGGAACTACTGAGGCTCTCAAACACTGCTGGGTGGCGCAAATGAGAACACATAAGGCCCAATGAAAGGAATGTGAATTAATATACGAACTATATTTGCCAATAAGCAGTTGTTTCAACCTTGGGTCTATAAGATGCCCAGGGTGGTAACTGTGGGCGAGCTGCTGCTCCATCACACCATGGCATCCAACAAACAAACAGCGTTCCAGTTTTCAAAAAACTGCAAGTAAAAAAGGCCATGTCAAGAATCAATGTATTCTCAAGCTGTAATAGGGATTCTATAGAGGTATATGGGTCTTCTACTGTACTCCTCTGTAAAAGTCTACAATGTCACTGTCTTGCCGTGGGCTTTGATCCAGCAGTACTGTGCTCTTCTGTCTGCATTTCTGTTCGCTGAGCCTCAGCAGGTTGTATTGCTGTCCCGGTTCTGATTACCTTTTGCCTTTGTCCATTCTTTTCGCACAGCAGGTGTTTGCTATTTAGCTTGTCCTATCACTCTGCAGGTGTTACTATTTAAGCTTACCCCATGTTGGTCTTCACTGCTGGTGATAATCTTGGTGGATTCAACTTGGAGTTCTAGTCCTACTTCTGAGTATCTAGACCAGTCAGATAAGGGTACGGCTGGGATTTATTTCTTACGCCACACTCTCCCACGGCTTCTTAGGAGGTACATGATATACTCATCAGCCTTTTAGGGAGCCAGGTCCGAGTTGTCTTCTCTAGCTTTTACCTTCAGGGTTTATCTACCGTAGGTCACGCTGAAGCCGCTAGGGCCTGTGTTACTGGATACTATAGTCTCTGCAGGAACCGTGTGGGGTTTGTGCAGTTTTTCATAGTTAGATCTTTTATCCCCGTGTTTACTACCACGTGCGCATAACAGCCATATTAAGACACTCAGTTTTTACTGTCCATGTATCTAGAAGAGGCTACACATACATGGAGTCTGATGGAACCTGAGCTTAAACACGAGACAGAACAGCAAGGCAGTACATGCAACACATGGGTATTAATTGGCCAATTCCCTCTAACCTAATTAGATGGATATCCTTATTGATTTAAGCCTTCAGGTAGGTATATTCTGCTAAGATGAAAATAAAATATAAATATCCATTTTGTCCTACATAATTACGTTATCCTTTTTCCCATTTAAGGATACAGTTTGGATTAATGTGGGATATTTAGTATCCACTTTTAGAAAACTAGAGCAAATTACAATATTGCTATAATCGGATATACAAAAAATTGTTATTTGCCATTGAGCCCACTTGTCCCCAACTCCTTGCTCTCCATCTATCGTACATCTTAGCATTCCCTAGAAGAGGCACACAGCCGATGTAGAAAAAGCCATCTCTCTAGATAAGGCTCTGGTACAAGGTTTCTTAGTTATAACAGTAATTTCCCAGTGGAGCTAGTACAGAATAATGATAAAGAAAATCTTTCCTCATTGTGCATAATATAACATGATTTCTCGTATACTCGCAAACTGCATAATTATCCTAAATTCCTCCATCCTGCTAGATCTCACTCTACATGGACTCTGATGTCTCAGATGGCCCGACACTATGGCTATCAATCTGTGCATCGCCAAATTCACACCTGACCAGTTTCATTACTGTGCTTTTCGGATTTATTAAATTTGCCGTACCAGATTGCCTGTAATAAGAAGAATCAGGCCACAGTTATTAAACGTGACAACATCACAGTAAATTTCATTATGCAAACATAATTATGTTTAGTGACAACAAAGCTAATTATTAATTCACTTGGCCTCCTAGCAGTCTGTGCAGTTTGGAAGTGCCCTGTAGTCATTACAGGAAGCGATGCACAGTGCAGATGTCTAGCCATCATCACGCAGCAAGCAGAACTGATTAAGAGCAATACAATTTATTTTTAGGAAAGTAAGACAGATGCCATTGAGCCAATAAAGCTATTTATTGCCCTGAACACCTACAATAGCTCTATGATCATGTTAATAAACTCGAAGAAAAACTGTAGAGACATTAATATCTTGTCTGTCATTTCTGATAAATAAGGTTGCTTTATTAAAGTGCGGAAAAATGCTGAAATGACACTTGTTGGCACTTAATAGCACTGCAAACAGAATATGTATAGTGAACAAGCGAGATCAAAACACAAAGAAACTGCCCAACATGATATTTTATCTATTTATGCCATGTTACTCTTTACATAGAAAAAGGAAGACCTGGACCTCTGCCTAATTAGATAGAGGGAGCTAATGTTGGAGAATTTAGGGTATTTTACTCTCCCTACATCATATGATGTAATCTCCAATTTTTACAAGAAGCCATCATATGGTCAAACAAACCACTGTGAAGACTATTTTGTCAGGAAGGCTTGTGTTAGGAAGCAATATGACCGGTCCTAAAAGGTGGCCATACACATTAGATAATGGGTTTACACTCTCAGATTTGCAGTGTTATTAAACGACAGCTGGCTACCTTTTTGCCAACTGCCAGTCACATAATAACCTGTTTAGACTGGGCAATCACATTTCATTGTGCACGGCAATTAATACCATCATTCAGTGTACATAGAACATCACAGTTCTTCAGCTGGTTTACACAGGATGATGTGCAGCCAAGAACGATAATTTTTAGGCAAGCTTAATTATCAATTCACCCAACAAATGAGAGTTTTGCATGTTTGTTGGGTGATCGGCAGCCCATCTGTACTGGACAATTACCAGGAAACAAGCATTCTCATTCACAATATTAGATCAGTGCAAATGCACCCATAGGATAATCTATCACGCTATGAGCAATCGAACCATCAACAAGTCAGTCTGAGCTGGCAGATCAGGGTCATGTATTCATAGAAAATGTAGTAAACGTCAAATATGACTAGGATTGAGCGAACCTGAACGGTAAAGTTCGAGGTTCGTACCGACACCGAGTGTCCGGTGTCAAACCCCGAACATGGATTTATTACTGTACGTCAGTGTTACTGTTTGGGTTTGGCAGCATAACAAATCTTGTTGAAAGGCTGTAGCCCAGCCAATCAACAAGTCTTAAGGCTGTGAGCACTTCCGGACCCATCACAGCCATTCCCAGCACCATGTGCCACCCCCCACCACCACCCGACAGTGTAAAATAATTAATGATGTGTGGTCCCCCTTATTTTTAAGAATCGGCCAAGGCAAAGCAGACAGCTGTGAGCTGGTCTTATTATGCTGGGAAGGGGACAATATCCTTGGATCTTCCCAACCTACTAATATCAGAATTTTTTGTAAATCACAAAGGTGTTTGTTTTTACAAACACTTTTAATATACAAATTGCCTCTTCAGAGAAAAAGAGGACTTGAACTCTATAGGATAAAAGCCAAATCAGTATCTCAATTCGCAGACACGGTGTTTCAGGCTGTTGGCCCTCGTTAGTGCGAAGCATGAGAACTGATTAGGCTGCTTCACACTGACGAGGGCCAACAGACCGAAATACCGTGTCTGCGAATTGAGATACTGATTTGGCTCTTATCCTAAGTCATATTGCACGACTCGTTAAAGGGTTGATTGTGACTTGTAGGATCGCTACTTCCAATAGGTGGCACTATAGAGTTCAAGTCCTCTTTTTCTCTGGAGAGGCAATTTGCATAATACATTTTCCAGAGGAGCATTGCACGGCACAGAAGCCTAATTACATTGACAAGCCAGGGCTGGTATGTCCCTCTCCACAAGGAGAAACATTACCCCTACAAACACTTTTGTAATTTTACCCTTGAAAATGATGCAACCCATTGAATGTTTTTTTACTGCATTTTTTTTGTTAAAGTGAAATAAATTAGAAAATAATTAGGAATCGCTACACTCACCGCTGGGAAAAACAAACAAAGTATTTTATTAGTTGTGGTGATAATCCTTGAACAGAGCCATTAAATACGATACACTACAATTAAATTAAATGTCCAAAGTCTATTTTATAGGTCACTAAGGCAACGTCCCCACGATCAGGACGAAGCAGCGTTTTGGACGCAGCGTATTTTCGCTGCATCCAAAACACTGTGTTCAATCACGCAAGTAAATCTGCATGTGTTCACTGAACCTCTCTTGGACCTTGTAGGTAATTCACACTCAGCTCTGGCCTCTGGTTCTTTAGAAGGAACATGAAGCAACTGGTTGGCCTTTTAGGCAGTTTAGGCCAGAGTTGCCATCTCCTAGTTTGTGTATAGTTCTATCTCAGCACCCGCAGGTACCACTAGAGACTGCAGAGTCAGGATATCTAGTATATGCAAGAACCAACAGGGTCATTTGCAGTTTTTAGTGTATAACCTACTGTATATACTCGTGTATAAGCCGAGATTTTCAGCACATTTTTTTGTGCTAAAAACGACCCCCTCAGCTTATACACGAGTCATTGTCCAGAAAGCCAGCGGGGGAGGGAAGCCATGGAGCAGTGGCAGGAGCCGGCATCTGTGACATCATACTGACCCCTTCTCGCGCCGTCTCCGAACGTCCCTGCATCTCCGTTGTCCAGTTGCGGCAGCTCTTCCTGTGCTGAGCGGTCACTTGGTACCGCTCATTAAGGTAATGAATATGCAAGCTTCTCTACTCCCATAGGCGTGGAGCGCATATTTATTACCTTAAGGATCGGTACCACATGACCGCTCAGCACAAGAAGAGCTGCCGCATCGGGACAACGGAGAAGCAGGGACGTGCACCGACGGCGCAAGGAGTGTGAGTATGACTGGGGCGGACGAGGGGATGCCGAGCCAAGCCATGCATACAAGGATGGGAGGGGGAAGCCCAGCCTTGCATACAACGATGGGATGGGAGAGCCCAGCCATGCATACAACGATGGGATGGGAGAGCCCAGCCATGCATACAACGATGGGCAGGAGGGAGCCGAGCCATGCATACAAGATGGAATGGGGGGAGCCATGCATACAATGAGTGGACCTGGGGAGCCATGCATACAACAGGGGGAGCCACACAGAGCATGACAGGATGGGGGGAGCCACACATCGCAGGACAGGATGGGGGGAGCCACACATGGCAAGACAGGGATGAGAGGACAATGCATACCGCGCTTATACTCGAGTCAATAAGCTTACCCAGTTTTCCATAGCAAAATTAGGTGACTTGGCTTATACTCGGGTCGGCTTATACTCGAGTATATACGGTACTTCCCCAGGTGAGTTGCTACACAGGCATAACTATACCATAAATAAGAAGGAAAAATCAGCACCGTTGTAGTGCACTTACCCCACGGTGTGGAAATTTATCCTTTTCTTTGAGACTCCTTTAACTCACAAAACCTGGGACCTGTAGAAGCGCAGTCTGCGCGAAACAGCTGTAGTCCTGTTCTTTCCGCACGTTTTCTCCCGCCTGTCTGTCAGTGTATAGATGTCCCAATAAAGCAAGTATTTTAACAGACCCAGGAGTGCGCACCATTTTCTTCTTTGGTTCAACAGGCATAACTATACTTTGGAGCTGTTAGGAGCATTCAGCATAAG
Organism: Ranitomeya variabilis; assembly: GCF_051348905.1. Taxonomy (NCBI): domain Eukaryota; kingdom Metazoa; phylum Chordata; class Amphibia; order Anura; family Dendrobatidae; genus Ranitomeya; species Ranitomeya variabilis. Next base: position 497,760,497 of record NC_135236.1, on the reverse strand, counting down.
CCGCCTTCAAGGTTGGGGTGCCATTGCCTTATCTTAGGGTGCCAATTTCGGCGGTCAGGTAGGGACAGACCAGAGTCAAGATAGGGCTTTTACCAGTCTGAACATGAATCTGTTAGATTCATGTTTTTGACCCCCTGGTTTGTTCGCTACCCGTGTGCATGTGATTGTGCAGTTATAACTGACAGATTCCCTTTAAAAAGTTAAGTTGGGCGAATGTTCAAACATTCCAACGATGATTAGATGGTCAGAAATTTACGAATACTCATCATAAATCAAATATATGTAAACCTTTAGCTACATAGAACTAAATCATAAATGTAAACATTTACCGTAGCTGTATTCGGCAATAAAATAATTATTGTACATACAGATAGTGTTTCTAACCGCAGACCTAGGTCCTTTTTTTATATATGATGCCTAATGACTCTATTTTGTAGAGGACCCCCTTGCAGAAGACCATTTTGAAATGCAATTTGGTGGTCGTATTAAAGACATTTTACTGTATATTGCTTTATATTATGTAATGGAAGAATAGAATTAAATTCCAATACAATTGCTGGCAAACCAATCTAATGTACCGTAACTATTTTTAACTCTAATTACATTCCGAAACCGTTCTTTTCAGTGAAGGCAGTGATGGTTTTGCTGCATAAAATAATTTATTAAGTTTTTCATTTGATTTTTTGCTACTTTATCATGGTTACATCTTTAGTGAAGAGGTTTATGTAAAATCCAACCTTGACATCTCTTCACTCCACTTTCCCTTGAATTATCATACATTCATACTGATTTACATCGGATAATCAGCACCTTTTAGTTCACCCTCTACTATTTTCTATATATTCATCATCTCGATAACAGACTGGCCTTCTTTTTATGCAGAAAATACATTAAGGCTACCTCGGCTCTTATTGAGAGACATGGTGGGTGGTGATTAATCTGCCCCTGCCAGAAAGAAGGGGTTGTATAACATTAACCCTTGTCAAAGAGGCAGCTGTACAGTCCTCCATTATAACCGCCTACTGCCACACATCCAATGAGGAAAGCTGTACTTTGTGAATTTAACAATTTAGTTGCTTGATGTGGGGGTTGGAAATAGTGAGATTTGCTGAAGGGCTCTAAACCTTGTCTCATTTTAGAAGGATTGTGACACAAAATGTAATATTAGCTATATATTAGTACATGAGAATACGGTTTGGTTGGGTTTTATTCATTTTCATAGAGACTGATATATTTCTATTCAGTTGTAACGGTCATTTTTACAATTTCAATCACAGTAAGTGCGGCCATACGAGTTGCCTAATTTATATTATCTGCTGAGAAACAGTTTCTTGTATAAAAACTAGAGTTAGGCCGCTTTCACACATCAGTTTTTTGCTGTCAGTGACAATCCGTTGGCTTGACGGATCGACGGATCCGTCGCAGATTGTGAAAAACTGATGCAACGGATCTGTTTTTTGGATGGATCCGACTAGCAGATCTGGCTAATTGGATCGGAGCATGCTCAGTTAAAAAAAAACGGAATCCGTCGCCATTCCATTGCTAGACGACGGATTCTGTTTTTTTAATTGAGCATGCTCTGATCCAATTAGCCGGATCCGTCGCTGTCTGTTTTTTCGACGTACACAAAAAATGTTACTTTGTCCGTTGTCTCCGGCCGCCGGACAACTTTCGACAGATCCGGAGAACGACGGATGAAACGTGAGGCCATCCGTCGCAATCCATCACTAATACAAGTCTATAAGAAAAAAACGGATCCGGCGGAATCAGTCGCAGGATCCGTTTTTTAAAAATTCGACAGATTGCGACTGATAGCAAAAAACGGATGTGTGAAAGGGGCCTTATTGTGAATCGATTTGCAGGACCAGGTCCATTGGCTATGTCAGTAATCTGTGGCCTCCGGACGAAAGCTGAGAGAACTGCCTACCTGACAACATCCAGCCTGATGTTGCGCCAGGCCTTGCTAATCAAAAGACAAGCCATAGATGTAGTCAGGTAAGAGGCGCCTCTCGCAACTCCCTTTCAACAGCCAGAGATTACGGCTATGCTTGATGGACTGGGTGGTGCCAATCTATCCACACAAACGCTAATAATTACTTTATGAATTATATAACAAATCAAAACAATCTGGCAATATGGAGACCAAGTTTTCAGCTTGGAGCAGGAATGTCCATATGGTACAAATGTGATAGGTTGGTATCAATTGGAGTAGCGACCTTAAAGCACTACTCCAGCAATTTTTTTATTTTACTGTTGGAGTGGTGCTTCTAATATAAGGACCCTGACCCTACACATACTCATCTGCCACCATCTTCACCGTATATCACCGCCGTCTTTAGCAGTTTGTGACCTGCCAGATCACTCCTCATGCTTACTCTCACACTTGCATTGATAGCTTGTGACGTAACTCCTGACTTCTAGCCAGTTAGAAGCTGCACTCACAAGATGGCGCCACAAGACCGGAATGGCGCTGAAAAAAAATTAATATAAGACTGGGTGCGTGGACCTTACATTAGAAGCACCACTCTTAAATTCACCTCATGCTGAAAAATACCCAAACTGTTGGAGTGGTGCTCTAAGGCTACTTTCACACTAGCGTCGGTACGGGTCCATCGCTATACGTCGGGCCGACGTACCGACGCACGTTGTGAAAATGTGACACGATGTGGGCAGCGGATGCAGTTTTTCAACTTTTTAGTTTTTGCCCAGTCTAAAGTCCGGGGAGGAGGGGGCGGAGTTTCAGCCGCGCATGCACGGTAGAAAAATGGCGGACGCGACGTACGAAAAAACATCCACTTGAACGTTTTTTCGCTACGACAGTCCGCCAAATACCGATGGATCCAGTGCACGACGGACGCGACGTGTGGCCATACGTCGCAATCCGTCGGCAATACAAGTCTATGGGAAAAAAACGCATTCTGCAGGATCCGTTTTTTTCCCCAAAATGACGGATTGCGTCGTACGTCACACGACGCAAGTGTGAAAGAGGCCTAAAAATGCTAGAAGCTCGGAAATCCTACTCATATTTGAGGTGCATTTCTTTTACCTTATGTGAGCCTTGTGTATCAGATTTGGATAGTATACAGGATAGTATTGATCAATTTTTTAAATTGGGTATTGTGTCCACTTTGACATGAAGATTTCAGAATAAAGTATGGGGATGTACGTACATAATCTCATGCACTTTACCCCGGTCTTTAGGAAACATTTGTTTGAATTGTATGCTTCAGCAAACAGCAATGAAGTGAGGCCGAGTGGTATTCATCACTCGAGAATACAATTTTGTAAGAAATTCCATGTCTGTCTTATTCTTTATGCCTAGTGCAGATCACTGAAATCAGGCAGTCATGTGTGAATTATCCATATTATTCATCACTCGGTATATATAGAGTGCCAACATATTCTGCAGAGCTGTACAGAGAATGCCATGAAATAGAAACACTGGAACTGGATTTGTTTCAATTAGATTAGGGTATGTGTTCAACACCCTCTAAATGATAGGAGTGATGTTCCCATTAAATACTCCCAGGGCTGCCTAAAAATATTTTTGTACCTTAGTCTTTTCTTATAAGGTATGTACACACTAAGGCTTTGCGTTTTTTTCTGCATTTTTTATGCTTTAATGTAAATTTTCAGCTGTTTTACAGTACCAGCAAAGTCTGAGATTTCAGAAATCTCACACACACACATTGTTTTTTGCGTTCCTATGTATTTTATGCAATACCTTGGTTTCTGCCAAATGCAGAATGTCACTTCTTTCAGCATTTTTCACTCATTGAAATGCTGGAAAAAAAATGCTGTAAAAACGCAGGAATCAGGTTTTGCTGTATTTTGGTGCCAAAACCTGATGAAGTTGAATCAGATTTTTTTTCATGCACTAAAATTTATCAGCACGCACAAGAAACAAACGTACCCTAACAAAAACTTAGCATTAAACGCAACAAAACCACAGCAAAAACTAAGCAAAATCTGCTTTTTTGATGCAAGTATCTTACTGCCAAGAGAGCAGATTTTGCCTTAGGAAAAAATGCATCAAAAACGCAACGTAGGAACATAGCCTAAGGCTTTCTCCTGAGTTTTTGGAATGGAAACAGAGTTTCTGCTTCAAAAACTCAAGAAAACTCTGGTGAATGTGAAAGTGTAACTATAACCTTGAAGTGTTTTTTCAAAATTGAATACATAAAAAAGTATCGCTTAATCAAATGACACAGCCACCATGTCCAGGCAGAAAAAGTCCAGGCAGAAGTGGCCCACATGTATATTACTTTCTCCTTGCTCAAATCTGTGTTTAAACACATACATGAATAAAATGGAACTGGTTTAATCTGTGTTTTGTATTAGTTTTTACCATCAGTGTGCCATTCGTGTATGGTCCGTGTGTCAGCTTTTACCATCAGTGTGCCATTCGTGTATGGTCCGTGTGTCAGCTTTTACCATCAGTGTGCCATTCGTGTATGGTCCGTGTGTCAGCTTCTACCGTCAGTGTGTCATTCGTGTATGGTCCGTGAGTCAGCTTTTACCATCAGTGTGCCATTCGTGTATGGTCCGTGTGTCAGCTTTTACCATCAGTGTGCCATTCGTGTATGGTCCGTGTGTCAGCTTCTACCGTCAGTGTGTCATTCGTGTATGGTCCGTGAGTCAGCTTTTACCATCAGTGTGCCATTCGTGTATGGTCCGTGTGTCAGCTTTTACCGTCAGTGTGTCATTCGTGTATGGTCCGTGTGTCAGCTTTTACCGTCAGTGTGTCATTCGTGTATGGTCCGTGAGTCAGCTTTTACCGTCAGTGTGTCATTCGTGTATGGTCCGTGAGTCAGCTTTTACCATCAGTGTGTCATTCGTGTATGGTCCGTGTGTCAGCTTTTACCATCAGTGTGTCATTCGTGTATGGTCCGTGTGTCAGCTTTTACCGTCAGTGTGTCATTCGTGTATGGTCCGTGTGTCAGCTTTTACCATCAGTGTGTCATTTGTGTATGGTCTGTGTGTCAGTTTTTACCATCAATGTGTCATTCGTGTATGGTCCGTGAGTCAGCTTTTACCGTCAGTGTGTCATTCGTGTATGGTCCGTGAGTCAGCTTTTACCGTCAGTGTGTCATTCGTGTATGGTCCGTGTGTCAGCTTTTACCATCAGTGTGTCATTCGTGTATGGTCCGTGTGTCAGCTTTTACCGTCAGTGTGTCATTCGTGTATGGTCCGTGTGTCAGCTTTTACCGTCAGTGTGTCATTCGTGTATGGTCCGTGTGTCAGTTTTTACCATCAATGTGTCATTTGTGTATGGTCCGTGAGTCAGCTTTTACCATCAATGTGTCATTCGTGTATGGTCCGTGTGTCAGCTTTTACCATCAGTGTGCCATTCGTGTATGGTCCGTGAGTCAGCTTTTACCGTCAGTGTGTCATTCGTGTATGGTCCGTGTGTCAGTTTTTACCATCAATGTGTCATTTGTGTATGGTCCGTGAGTCAGCTTTTACCATCAATGTGTCATTCGTGTATGGTCCGTGTGTCAGCTTTTACCATCAGTGTGCCATTCGTGTATGGTCCGTGAGTCAGCTTTTACCGTCAGTGTGTCATTCGTGTATGGTCCGTGTGTCAGCTTTTACCGTCAGTGTGTCATTGGTGTATGGTCCGTGTGTCAGCTTCTACCGTCAGTGTGTCATTGGTGTATGGTCCGTGTGTCAGCTTTTACCGTCAGTGTGTCATTCGTGTATGGTCCGTGTGTCAGCTTTTACCGTCAGTGTGTCATTCGTGTATGGTCCGTGTGTCAGCTTTTACCGTCAGTGTGTCATTCGTGTATGGTCCGTGAGTCAGCTTTTACCGTCAGTGTGCCATTAGTGTATGGTCCGTGTGTCAGCTTTTACCGTCAGCGTGTCATTCGTGTATGGTCCGTGAGTCAGCTTTTACCGTCAGTGTGTCATTCGTGTATGGTCCATGTGTCAGTTTTTACCATCAATGTGTCATTTGTGTATGGTCCGTGAGTCAGCTTTTACCGTCAGTGTGCCATTCGTGTATGGTCCGTGAGTCAGCTTTTACCGTCAGTGTGTCATTCGTGTATGGTCCGTGTGTCAGCTTTTACCATCAGTGTGTCATTCGTGTATGGTCCGTGTGTCAGCTTTTACCGTCAGTGTGTCATTCGTGTATGGTCCGTGTGTCAGCTTCTACCGTCAGTGTGTCATTCGTGTATGGTCCGTGAGTCAGCTTTTACCATCAGTGTGCCATTCGTGTATGGTCCGTGTGTCAGCTTTTACCGTCAGTGTGTCATTCGTGTATGGTCCGTGTGTCAGCTTTTACCGTCAGTGTGTCATTCGTGTATGGTCCGTGAGTCAGCTTTTACCGTCAGTGTGTCATTCGTGTATGGTCCGTGAGTCAGCTTTTACCATCAGTGTGTCATTCGTGTATGGTCCGTGTGTCAGCTTTTACCATCAGTGTGTCATTCGTGTATGGTGCGTGTGTCAGCTTTTACCGTCAGTGTGTCATTCGTGTATGGTCCGTGTGTCAGCTTTTACCATCAGTGTGTCATTCGTGTATGGTCCGTGTGTCAGTTTTTACCATCAATGTGTCATTCGTGTATGGTCCGTGAGTCAGCTTTTACCGTCAGTGTGTCATTCGTGTATGGTCCGTGAGTCAGCTTTTACCGTCAGTGTGTCATTCGTGTATGGTCCGAGTGTCAGCTTTTACCATCAGTGTGTCATTCGTGTATGGTCCGTGTGTCAGCTTTTACCGTCAGTGTGTCATTCGTGTATGGTCCGTGTGTCAGCTTTTACCGTCAGTGTGTCATTCGTGTATGGTCCGTGTGTCAGTTTTTACCATCAATGTGTCATTTGTGTATGGTCCGTGAGTCAGCTTTTACCATCAATGTGTCATTCGTGTATGGTCCGTGTGTCAGCTTTTACCATCAGTGTGCCATTCGTGTATGGTCCGTGAGTCAGCTTTTACCGTCAGTGTGTCATTCGTGTATGGTCCGTGTGTCAGTTTTTACCATCAATGTGTCATTTGTGTATGGTCCGTGAGTCAGCTTTTACCATCAATGTGTCATTCGTGTATGGTCCGTGTGTCAGCTTTTACCATCAGTGTGCCATTCGTGTATGGTCCGTGAGTCAGCTTTTACCGTCAGTGTGTCATTCGTGTATGGTCCGTGTGTCAGCTTTTACCGTCAGTGTGTCATTGGTGTATGGTCCGTGTGTCAGCTTCTACCGTCAGTGTGTCATTGGTGTATGGTCCGTGTGTCAGCTTTTACCGTCAGTGTGTCATTCGTGAATGGTCCGTGTGTCAGCTTTTACCGTCAGTGTGTCATTCGTGTATGGTCCGTGTGTCAGCTTTTACCGTCAGTGTGTCATTCGTGTATGGTCCGTGAGTCAGCTTTTACCGTCAGTGTGCCATTCGTGTATGGTCCGTGTGTCAGCTTTTACCGTCAGCGTGTCATTCGTGTATGGTCCGTGAGTCAGCTTTTACCGTCAGTGTGTCATTCGTGTATGGTCCATGTGTCAGTTTTTACCATCAATGTGTCATTTGTGTATGGTCCGTGAGTCAGCTTTTACCGTCAGTGTGCCATTCGTGTATGGTCCGTGAGTCAGCTTTTACCGTCAGTGTGTCATTCGTGTATGGTCCGTGTGTCAGCTTTTACCATCAGTGTGTCATTCGTGTATGGTCCGTGTGTCAGCTTTTACCGTCAGTGTGTCATTCGTGTATGGTCCGTGTGTCAGCTTTTACCGTCAGTGTGTCATTCGTGTATGGTCCGTGAGTCAGCTTTTACCATCAGTGTGTCATTCGTGTATGGTCCGTGAGTCAGCTTTTACCATCAGTGTGTCATTCGTGTATGGTCCGTGTGTCAGCTTTTACCATCAGTGTGTCATTCGTGTATGGTCCGTGTGTCAGCTTTTACCGTCAGTGTGTCATTCGTGTATGGTCCGTGTGTCAGCTTTTACCATCAGTGTGTCATTCGTGTATGGTCCGTGACTCAGCTTTTACCATCAGTGTGCCATTCGTGTATGGTCCGTGTGTCAGCTTTTACCATCAGTGTGCCATTCGTGTATGGTCCGTGTGTCAGCTTCTACCGTCAGTGTGTCATTCGTGTATGGTCCGTGAGTCAGCTTTTACCATCAGTGTGCCATTCGTGTATGGTCCGTGTGTCAGCTTTTACCGTCAGTGTGTCATTCGTGTATGGTCCGTGTGTCAGCTTTTACCGTCAGTGTGTCATTCGTGTATGGTCCGTGAGTCAGCTTTTACCGTCAGTGTGTCATTCGTGTATGGTCCGTGAGTCAGCTTTTACCATCAGTGTGTCATTCGTGTATGGTCCGTGTGTCAGCTTTTACCATCAGTGTGTCATTCGTGTATGGTCCGTGTGTCAGCTTTTACCGTCAGTGTGTCATTCGTGTATGGTCCGTGTGTCAGCTTTTACCATCAGTGTGTCATTCGTGTATGGTCTGTGTGTCAGTTTTTACCATCAATGTGTCATTCGTGTATGGTCCGTGAGTCAGCTTTTACCGTCAGTGTGTCATTCGTGTATGGTCCGTGAGTCAGCTTTTACCGTCAGTGTGTCATTCGTGTATGGTCCGTGTGTCAGCTTTTACCATCAGTGTGTCATTCGTGTATGGTCCGTGTGTCAGCTTTTACCGTCAGTGTGTCATTCGTGTATGGTCCGTGTGTCAGCTTTTACCGTCAGTGTGTCATTCGTGTATGGTCCGTGTGTCAGTTTTTACCATCAATGTGTCATTTGTGTATGGTCCGTGAGTCAGCTTTTACCATCAATGTGTCATTCGTGTATGGTCCGTGTGTCAGCTTTTACCATCAGTGTGCCATTCGTGTATGGTCCGTGAGTCAGCTTTTACCGTCAGTGTGTCATTCGTGTATGGTCCGTGTGTCAGTTTTTACCATCAATGTGTCATTTGTGTATGGTCCGTGAGTCAGCTTTTACCATCAATGTGTCATTCGTGTATGGTCCGTGTGTCAGCTTTTACCATCAGTGTGCCATTCGTGTATGGTCCGTGAGTCAGCTTTTACCGTCAGTGTGTCATTCGTGTATGGTCCGTGTGTCAGCTTTTACCGTCAGTGTGTCATTGGTGTATGGTCCGTGTGTCAGCTTCTACCGTCAGTGTGTCATTGGTGTATGGTCCGTGTGTCAGCTTTTACCGTCAGTGTGTCATTCGTGTATGGTCCGTGTGTCAGCTTTTACCGTCAGTGTGTCATTCGTGTATGGTCCGTGTGTCAGCTTTTACCGTCAGTGTGTCATTCGTGTATGGTCCGTGAGTCAGCTTTTACCGTCAGTGTGCCATTCGTGTATGGTCCGTGTGTCAGCTTTTACCGTCAGCGTGTCATTCGTGTATGGTCCGTGAGTCAGCTTTTACCGTCAGTGTGTCATTCGTGTATGGTCCATGTGTCAGTTTTTACCATCAATGTGTCATTTGTGTATGGTCCGTGAGTCAGCTTTTACCGTCAGTGTGCCATTCGTGTATGGTCCGTGAGTCAGCTTTTACCGTCAGTGTGTCATTCGTGTATGGTCCGTGTGTCAGCTTTTACCATCAGTGTGTCATTCGTGTATGGTCCGTGTGTCAGCTTTTACCGTCAGTGTGTCATTCGTGTATGGTCCGTGTGTCAGCTTTTACCGTCAGTGTGTCATTCGTGTATGGTCCGTGAGTCAGCTTTTACCATCAGTGTGTCATTCGTGTATGGTCCGTGTGTCAGCTTTTACCGTCAGTGTGTCATTCGTGTATGGTCCGTGAGTCAGCTTTTACCATCAGTGTGTCATTCGTGTATGGTCCGTGAGTCAGCTTTTACCATCAGTGTGTCATTCGTGTATGGTCCGTGTGTCAGCTTTTACCATCAGTGTGTCATTCGTGTATGGTCCGTGTGTCAGCTTTTACCGTCAGTGTGTCATTCGTGTATGGTCCGTGTGTCAGCTTTTACCATCAGTGTGTCATTCGTGTATGGTCTGTGTGTCAGTTTTTACCATCAATGAGTCATTTGTGTATGGTCCGTGAGTCAGCTTTTACCGTCAGTGTGTCATTCGTGTATGGTCCGTGTGTCAGCTTTTACCATCAGTGTGTCATTCGTGTATGGTCCGTGTGTCAGCTTTTACCGTCAGTGTGTCATTCGTGTATGGTCCGTGTGTCAGCTTTTACCGTCAGTGTGTCATTCGTGTATGGTCCCTGTGTCAGTTTTTACCATCAATGTGTCATTTGTGTATGGTCCGTGAGTCAGCTTTTACCATCAATGTGTCATTCGTGTATGGTCCGTGTGTCAGCTTTTACCATCAGTGTGCCATTCGTGTATGGTCCGTGAGTCAGCTTTTACCGTCAGTGTCATTCGTGTATGGTCCGTGTGTCAGCTTTTACCGTCAGTGTGTCATTGGTGTATGGTCCGTGTGTCAGCTTCTACCGTCAGTGTGTCATTGGTGTATGGTCCGTGTGTCAGCTTTTACCGTCAGTGTGTCATTCGTGTGTGGTCCGTGTGTCAGTTTTTACCGACAGTGTGTCATTCGTGTATGGTCCGTGTGTCAGTTTTTACCATCAATGTGTCATTTGTGTATGGTCCGTGAGTCAGCTTTTACCGTCAGTGTGTCATTCGTGTATGGTCCGTGTGTCAGCTTTTACCGTCAGTGTGTCATTCGTGTATGGTCCGTGTGTCAGCTTCTACCGTCAGTGTGTCATTCGTGTATGGTCCGTGAGTCAGCTTCTACCGTCAGTGTGTCATTCGTGTATGGTCCGTGAGTCAGCCTTTACCGTCAGTGTGTGATTCGTGTATGGTCCGTGTGTCAGTTTTTACCGTCAGTGTGTCATTCGTGTATGGTCCGTGAGTCAGCTTCTACCGTCAGTGTGTCATTCGTGTATGGTCCGTGTGTCAGTTTTTACCATCAGTGTGTCATTCGTGTATGGTCCGTGTGTCAGTTTTTACCATCAGTGTGTCATTCGTGTATGGTCCTTGTGTCAGTTTTTACCGTCAGTGTGTCATTTGTGTATGGCCCGTGTGTCAGTTTTTACCATCAATGTGTCATTCGTGTGTGGTCCGTGTGTGAGCTTTTACCATCAGTGTGTCATTCGTGTATGGTCCGTGTGTCAGCTTTTACCATCAGTGTGTCATTCGTGTATGGTCCGTGTGTCAGCTTTTACCGTCAGTGTGTCATTCGTGTATGGTCCGTGTATCAGCTTCTACCATCAGTGTGTCATTCGTGTATGGTCCGTGTGTCAGCTTTTACCGTCAGTGTGTCATTCGTGTATGGTCCGTGTGTCAGCTTTTACCATCAATGTGTCATTCGTGTATGGTCCGTGTGTCAGTTTTTACCATCAATGTGTCATTCGTGTATGGTCCATATGTCAGCTTATACCGTCAGTGTGTCATTCGTGTATGGTCCGTGTGTCAGCTTTTACCGTCAGTGTGTCATTCGTGTATGGTCCGTGTGTCAGCTTTTACCATCAATGTGTCATTCGTGTATGGTCCATATGTCAGCTTATACCGTCGGTGTGTCATTCGTGTATGGTCCGTGAGTCAGCTTTTACCATCAGTGTGTCATTCGTGTATGGTCCGTGAGTCAGCTTTTACCATCAGTGTGTCATTCGTGTATGGTCCGTGTGTCAGCTTTTACCATCAGTGTGTCATTCGTGTATGGTCCGTGTGTCAGCTTTTACCGTCAGTGTGTCATTCGTGTATGGTCCGTGTGTCAGCTTTTACCATCAGTGTGTCATTCGTGTATGGTCTGTGTGTCAGTTTTTACCATCAATGAGTCATTTGTGTATGGTCCGTGAGTCAGCTTTTACCGTCAGTGTGTCATTCGTGTATGGTTCGTGTGTCAGCTTTTACCATCAGTGTGTCATTCGTGTATGGTCCGTGTGTCAGCTTTTACCGTCAGTGTGTCATTCGTGTATGGTCCGTGTGTCAGCTTTTACCGTCAGTGTGTCATTCGTGTATGGTCCCTGTGTCAGTTTTTACCATCAATGTGTCATTTGTGTATGGTCCGTGAGTCAGCTTTTACCATCAATGTGTCATTCGTGTATGGTCCGTGTGTCAGCTTTTACCATCAGTGTGCCATTCGTGTATGGTCCGTGAGTCAGCTTTTACCGTCAGTGTCATTCGTGTATGGTCCGTGTGTCAGCTTTTACCGTCAGTGTGTCATTGGTGTATGGTCCGTGTGTCAGCTTCTACCGTCAGTGTGTCATTGGTGTATGGTCCGTGTGTCAGCTTTTACCGTCAGTGTGTCATTCGTGTGTGGTCCGTGTGTCAGTTTTTACCGACAGTGTGTCATTCGTGTATGGTCCGTGTGTCAGTTTTTACCATCAATGTGTCATTTGTGTATGGTCCGTGAGTCAGCTTTTACCGTCAGTGTGTCATTCGTGTATGGTCCGTGTGTCAGCTTTTACCGTCAGTGTGTCATTCGTGTATGGTCCGTGTGTCAGTTTTTACCATCAATGTGTCATTCGTGTATGTTCCGTGTGTCAGCTTCTACCGTCAGTGTGTCATTCGTGTATGGTCCGTGTGTCAGCTTTTACCATCAGTGTTTTTCACAGAAGGATAAATAAATTACCAAGCTTCTCTTATTCTTTGCAGGACAGCACACGGATGCCATGTGTGTAGCTGTACGTGTTTTTCACGGATCTATACACTTTTATTGGAAATTTTCTTCTGTGCTCCCGGAAAAAAGTACATTCACACGTTAAGTATTTGGTGAGCTTTTTACCTCATATTTGTAAGGCAAAACCAGGAGTGGGTGATAAAGACAGAAGTGGTGCATATGTTTCTATTATACTTTTCCTCTGATTCTCTGATTGTTCCCCTCCTGGTTTGGTCTTACACATACTGATGTTAAATAACGACTAAATCCTGAACCTGTGAACAAGGGCTTACACAGACACACAGTCTGTAGAAACATGGACATGTATACAGCACCATAGATTATAATGGGTACATGTTCTATCCGTGAAAGAATTGAACAGAACACAAACGTGAAACTTGGGCGTCTGAATGAGATCTTAGACTTCATTCACACGCCAGTTTTTGTGTACAAGTGCTATTCGGGGTTCTCATGGATAGCACTCATACCTGTCAAAGTCTATGGAGCCATTCACATATCTGCAGTCTTTGGTGGATTGGATATTGAAAATCATAGTGACATGTCTGTGGGTCAGATCAGCAGACTGCACTCTGATGTCATTCACGGACTGTCCGGAAGGAGAAGGTTGAGAACATTTTTTTTCCTCCACTCACATACAAGAAAAAGTGATGACACTTAAACTTATCAGTTCACTTTTCTTGTAAAATCAAAACGTTTGGATGAGCCCATAGATGGACCGCTATGCCAATATTTAGAATTTCCTTTTAAATCTTAATACAAACCATATTTCCAAGTATATTTTCAAGTAGAAAAAAAAGTGTCCATTCATTGAACACTGCAGGTCAAACTGTTCCATTAAGTCCATGCCAAGTCACAAGGTGTTTATTGTCGAGTCCCTTTGTACAATTATACAATATAACTGGTGTATGATATATTGGGACTGCTTGTGAACCGCTACTTCGAGGATGATGCCAGTCTTAAAGAGTGGCACTGTAAGTTACATGGCAAATTTATGACTTTTGGCCAAATAACATTGGTCATCAGCTGCTCTACATAGAACTAGATGGAATCCACTAGCTAGCAATGCGTCCCTTTCATGTGTGCTCATGTGTCACAGCGGTACACGAGAACTCACACAAAGGTTAGCATGCCCATTACAGGCGGCTGAGACTAATCCCGATTGGAACAAATGGCTCTACCACTTACCGCACCTTTTCCTCGCTCCGAGCATTTTCTTGTCCAATCTGCTATAGACTACTGTCAAGAAGCAATAATGGCGTGATGTGCAAATCACTCAGCACCAACAAGAAGTGTGATCTCAGATTACTGTGCTAGGCACTTGCTCGTATTCCCGAGAGCAAAGCAACAGTCAGTGGTGCTCAGTATACGAAGAAGACTGCAAGCCCGACACATATAAATGAATAGATCAGTAATGGCGGATTCAATACCTACTGAAAAGTGATTACATCAATTAATAACAGTTTCCCGAAATTTTTAACTATAACATATACCTGGTATTAGTGTAAGGTTCACATTCTGATGTCAGAACCTACATACACAAATGAGTGATACGTGGACATTACTTATCTCTTCTTGTAACTTGTAGAAACATTCTCCAACCACTGACTTACATATAGGGCTTGCTTTCTCATTAGAAAGAAGTTCTTCATTATCTGAAGTGTGTTTTATACAATGCTGTGCCCCGGCAACTCCAAAACAACATTATACACACCTTTTGGGCAGAAACCCCAGATTGAGCCCCCATTAGAAATAAAGGGTTCAATTGGGTGCTACTGGCGTCCATAGTGAGACGCATCAGCACTGCCATTACAGTCCTGTATAGAGCCATTGAATAAACTTTTTATAAAACAAATTGAAAGGAAAACACTGACTTGTAACATTAATTGATAACAACCAAGTGTATGTATATATGTGTGTATGTATTATGTAGGTGTGTATGCGTGTGTATATATTTATATGTATATATATATATGCATGTGTGTATGTGTGCGTATATATTTATATTTATTTATATATATATATATATATTTATTTATTCTTATTTTTTTTCTATACATGGGCATAATCAATAGATTTAATCAGTCAGTGTATTCTTTCCAAATTGTTTATTCAATGGCTCTAGATAATAGATAGGGACTTGAAAATCTAGAATTTCAGCAAACTTTATCACAAAATGGTAAAAAATGTGAACTTCAGCATTACCCAAAACCAATGTTGTAATGTCACTCGCGCTCAATGAATCAATTTCCAGGGATGAGCTATCAGAAGGACTTGGATAACCCAGAATGATGCAGATTTAAAGGGGGTGCACATTAAACAGTGTTACATATCCAGACATTATCAAACAATTATAATGAAAGGAGCGGCACATAGCCTCCATAATTAGCTGACACAAGGCAATCAGATGCTCTATGGACACAATTAGCTTCTTAAGAAAGGAAGCTTGGAAGATCCCACTACATATCCGGCACTGACCTTCCAATCCAGCACACTGCCGTATACATGTACCACTGATCCCAGACAACCCATACAGAACGCACCAGCCGCTACCGGAATATACCGTTCCATCAGAACATCGAATATTAGGCCATTATCAGCCCCCAGAATTTATTACACAAGTGACAATACCAATCCTGTTATTCTTTACCTGCACATGCCAATGACATGCCAGCCATGTGGTATAGGAGGGTCTCTCAGTTAAGGGAGAAATTTTGCAGTTGACCAATTGGGGTTTTTTTGTTGTGAACTTTCCTATAACTCACAGTGTTACGAAATCTTTTACGCCTGTGTGTCACAGTCAGAAATATGGCAACAAAAAGTTTCTGGCCCCGGGAAACAAAGCATTTCTTCTATTGTACAAATGTGAGAAGTGCAGAAGTCAAAGACTGAAGTGGGATATTGAGAAAATGAGAAAATGTTGGTATTTGAGCCGCAAGCTGTACGATATCTGCTGCTATACCAAATATCTGATGTTATCATGGAAATGAAATAGTGTATAATAATAATAATAATAATATTAATAATAATAATAATGGGACAATCCAGGCCATGTAGGGAGAGTCATACAGCGGTGCCCATATACACTAAGCGGTGCCCATTACCAGCCTGGCGCCTCTTACCTGGGTGCAACATACTTTGGAAATAGAAGATGACCAGGACGAAGGATCCCAAGCAGGTGACCAGCACCATCCTGCAGATGCGGCTCATCCTCAGCACCTCCATCAGCGCCTGCTTCATGTCCGCCCGTCTGCGCCTTCTCTGCTGCTGCAGGGTGTGCAGGGTGTGGATGTCGCACTGGGGCTGCTGGACGGGCACTTGGATGGGCATTCACCTAGGGAAGGATGCGGGCGCTGACTGCTCCAGGCTGCCCACAGCACACACTATAGGGAGATGCTCCAGCATCACCAGCCTACGGACTGCTGTGCGGCGGCGGCGGCGGCGGCCGGCTCCCGGGTCTGGCGCTCCGCTCCGGTGATGTCTGCATGAATGTGATGGGAGCAGCTGCCAGGCGGTCTGTGCACCGGCCGG
This sequence comes from Ranitomeya variabilis, assembly GCF_051348905.1. Taxonomy (NCBI): domain Eukaryota; kingdom Metazoa; phylum Chordata; class Amphibia; order Anura; family Dendrobatidae; genus Ranitomeya; species Ranitomeya variabilis. The sequence continues at coordinate 497,744,415 of NC_135236.1, read as the reverse complement.
AGCTACTAGTCTGACAGCGACGACTGGCTGAGGCGAGCCTGACGCCGGGCACCACCGCTGGCTCCTCCTTCTTTTGTTTGCAGCTGCTGAAATGGAGCTTCTGCACTGCCGCCTGCTGTCCGGTACGTGTAACTGCACGTTCTCCCTGGAAGCACCGCGCGCTCTATATATCGGGGACAGGGCGCTATGTCGGGACTGCTTGCTGCACTTGCCTCTGAGGTAACTGAATAATGGTGTCAGAAATGTGAGCAGTTTGGAGAAATGACCTGATGGGGAAGGCATCACCCACTAAACTGCACTGATGATTTTCTGGCTTTACTAAGAAGCATCAGGGAAATTCTGGAAGGGAAAGGAAAGCCACGTTCCCACCATGAGCTTTAGGTGCGTTTTTGATGTTGCAGAATTTCTGCACCTATTAGGATATGTGCACAAGTAGGTGGGATCTCTGCGGATTTTTCCGCACCTGTTTTTGTAAATCCGCAGGTAAACCACACTGCGGAATTACCACGGATTTACCGCGCTTTTTGTGCGGATTCCTATTATGGAGCAGGTGTAAACCACTGCGGAATCCGCACAAAGAATTGACATGCTGCGGAATTAACAACGCAGCGTTCCCGTGCATTTTTTTCCGCAGCATGTGCACTGCGGATTTTGTTTTCCATAGGTTTACATGGTACTGTAAACTCATGGAAAACCGCTGCGGATCCGCAGTAAAATCCGCAGCGTGTGCACATAGCCTTAGGCTAGTTTCACACTAGCGTTAACTGCAATACGTCGCAAATGCGTCGTTTTTGCGAAACGCCGCATCCAGCAAAAGTTTTTGCTGGATACGTTGTTTCGTCATAGAGTAACATTAGCGACGCATTTGCGACGCATTTGCGACGCATTTCCAAACGGTGAATGCGTTTGGCGGCGTTTGGGCGTATGGTAGCGGTCCGTCGGGAGAAAAAAACGTTACATGTAACGTTTTTTGCTCCCGACGGTCCGCTTTTTCCGACCGCGCATGCGCAGTCGGAACTCCGCCCCCACCTCCCCGCACTTCCCCGCACATCACAATGGGGCAGCGGATGCGTGGGAAATATGCATCCGCTGCCCCCGTTGTGCGGCGGAGACCACACTAGCGTCGGGAACGTCGGCCCGACGCGCAGCGACGGGTTGTTCCCGACGCTAGTGTGAAAGTAGCCTTAGGGTATGTTTCCACGTGCCGGAATGGCTTTGGAAGCAGCGGATACCCCGCTCCGCCCAAAGGCCTTTCCCTTTTGTACGCACGGTGACTCCGGATTTGTTCATTTGAGTCGCCCGCCTGGGCAGTGGGGTACTCGCAATTAAAGGGGTGGTCACCATGGCAGCAACCCAGTCCGTGCCTTGGGCACTCAAGTAAAGGGGAACGGTTTTTAAGGACATTTTGGAATATAGTTTATTTGTGATGCCACCTGTGGTTCTCAAACAGAGGGGACCGACGCTACTTAAAGGGGTCCTCTGGGGTGATGTTGTTGCAGCAAGATGGTGAAGCGGGGTCACTAGGGCTCCCAAGGTATATGGCAAGGATGGTGTATGCCGGCAAATAAGTGGAGGACACAAAGTTGTAAAGTCTTTACCTGGTTTACTGACAGTAGCAGTCCACAGTCCAGGGTACCAGGAACAGGTGATGGTATGGCCCGGCCGACCTGGAGGCAATAGTGAATCCCTCTCCCAGGTGAGGTTCATAAGCCTTCCTACTCGTGCTAGTGTGCGAGGTCCCTGCTGCCTGTAGCTTACTGGCAAATTTCTCTCTCTCCTGTCCAGGGACAGTTACCCGTAAGGTGGGCAGTGTGAGCCTTTTTATAAGGTCTCTATCACAACCCGGGCTCTACGTATACTGCTGCACCTTCAGGTGTGGGTGCGGGCAAATTACATAAAGTCCTATGCCCTCCAGTTCTGCCGTGCGACCTGGAGTACAACACAGCCTCGGGCTCCCGGTTCATGCGCTTCGGCTCTGAGGGTGCCCAGTCACAGTTCCTCTCTGAGCCCCTTTCCTTCTCCTGTGCTTATTTCCTCTGATGCTTCACTACATTCCAACCCCTTGTGTTCACTTCCTTTTCTGGAGCTGCAGCTCAGTCCTGGCTGCACGGCTCCGCTGTCTGCTCTCCACTCCTCTCTCCTCCACTGACTGCTCCAGACTGATCTATCTGGTTCAACTGTCTGCTTCCAACTAACTCACTCCTCCTCCAGACCAGGACACTTAAAGCTGGGGAAGCTCCCCTGAATCCGGGTCCTGAGCTCCCCCTTCTGGCCTGGATTTGGAATGTCTTGAATGTGGGTGCGTTACCTGGTAAAGAGAATCGTTCTTGCCTTCATGCATGATATTGCCCTCCCCTAAAGGAAGTCAACATCACTGTAACAACCGGTTACCTGGGGTGTTACATCACCGCATCGTATGCATTGACTGTGTTATTTATCTTGCGTAGACTGAGCGTCTCCGCAAGATAAATAGACATGCTGTGGTCTAGAAAGACGCACCGCATGTCCGGATACGCAGGGAAGCCGGAGGCGTCCATGCGCACATAGTGGAGACGGGATTTCATAAAATGCCATCCACTATGCTGTAACATCTGGACGCTGCGGGTTGGACCGTCCAATCTGCAGCAAATCCTGAAGTAATCCGGCACATGGAAACATAACCTAAGGGTAAGCTCACACTGGGCATTTTTGCTGCGTTTTTTATGCTAATTTTCAGCTGCTTTTTACAATACCAGCAAAGCTTATGAGATTTCAGAAATTTCATGCACCCACATTGGGTTTTTGTGTCCTCAGGATTTTGTGCTTTGCTGCTTTTTTTTGGACATAGAGCATGTCACTTCTTTCAGCGTTTTTCACCCATTGGCTTGAATGGGTGTTGAAAAAACGCTGCACAAAAGCAGCAAATACGCAGCAAAAACACAGGCATCATTATTTTAAAATAAAACTCCGTCCGTAACACTATGTTGCTCACAATAAGCAGTGTAACAGAAATAGCACACAATGCTCACATAATACAAAACTCTTATTAAACCAATAAAACAATACATATGCAATAGTAACAATCTTTCCCTAAGTACCTCAGACGTAAGGGACCCCAAGGCTACTAGTTTTGCCTCACATAGTATAAACGCAATGAATACGGTCACAATCAGTGTATAGTTTAGCTTTGTAATAATAGCCTGATAATAGCCCACAATAAATGTAGAAGACCGGATACGGCGTCTATTGCACTGGCCACTTTACAATTTATCTCACAATTACCACAGCACTAGATAACAACTATAATCATATAGCCCTCATATTCTATCTGGGATAGACTTGTTCCTCAATGCCGGGTAAGGAGATACATGAATAGCACTGCAATACTTACTATGCGTGATAAGAGTGCCCGGTCCCTCTGCCCCGACGCGCGTTTCGTCCACTTCTTCAGGGGGCGTGTCAGGGAGAGGGAAATCCGGTCTCTTATAGTGCCCTGTATCCAATGCGTAGCCTGTCTTAAGGGTCATGTGATCGCCGGCTGCTATGGATACCCGGCGCGTCTCTCTGTTCCTCCTCCACTCTGAAATGACTCATCTCCCTCGGCTGACGAGTAGCCGATCGAGACCGGAGTGTTAAGGACTCACATACCCGTCGGCTATCTCTAATGTCCGAGAGAATCAGTCTGTGGACGGAAGGAGCTAAAAGACGCGCACAGCCAAACCACCATTGATCACAAGCCCGCCGCTTCACTAAGAAACTGATATAATAATATGAACAAAGCCAAATGTGTCCCCCTTTATATTAAATAAATAGATTGACATTTTGAACTAACTTATATTAGCTAATAACAGTGATGCTTATGAAATATATTCATATATAGATTAAAGTGAACTGTGCCATTATATTTAAAGTGCTGAGAATAGTGACAAGAAGTCAACTATACTAAATTATATTATTATAACAAACATTATTAAAAGTGTCCTAATATTGTAGTGATACAGTGAATACTCATTTATAAAAACATGATTGCATTACAATTGCTATACAAAATCTCCATATCAAAATTAATTATAATTTATGCTTTCAACACTAAAAAAATATATATAACTAAACAATCCAAGATTCAATATAACTCATTAATTTTACATGTTCATAATAAATAGTAGTTTATATTTCATAAGGAATAACAAAAGCTCAGTTCATAAATTTTATATATAACTCTTTGATTATATTCAAGCGATTTCCCGTTGATAGCAGCTTCATATTATACAGGATACCGCTCATGGAAGAAAACAGAGCAAAACGAAAATGTCCTATAAGAGACTAAAGAATATAAAAATTAGTATTAAAATTATTAAAATAACCCTCTACCCCTAAAATCATATTAAGAACTCAAATCGATAATAGGACAGTATATATTATATTAGTTACAGGAAAGCACCAAAGCCGAAACTTTCATTTAATCCCCCCGGGGCCACTGTTCCCAACCTATAAATCCATTTACATTCTAGTTTTGCCAGAGTTTTAGCCAAATCTCCCCCTCTCGAGCCCATTTGAACTACATCAATACATTTGACCTTTAATAGGTTGGAATTACTGTTGTGATATTGAAAGAAGTGCCTTGGTATCGTTTTGAGCAAAGCTGAATCTTCACACGTCTGTGCCTTATCAATATCTCTGACGTGCTCTCGCACACGTATGCGTAATTCTCGGGTTGTTAGCCCAATGTATAGTTTTCCACATGGGCATTGTGCACTATATATGACCCCCTTTGTGGAACAAGTAATGAAGTGTCTAATTGTATATCAACGATTGCCACTTGCATTTGAAAATTCCTTACTCTTCACGATGTTTGTACATCCTTTACAGTGTCCACAAGGGAAACAACCTGTCGTTTCTAGCCAGGTATTGCTCTTCTTTCTAGATGGTTCATAGTGGCTATGTACCAACAGGTCTCTGAGATTTTTGGATCTTCTAGCTGTGATAAGCGGGATAGGTGGTAAGCATTTCCTAAGAGTAGCATCAGATAGCAAAATGGGCCAGTGTTTTTTAATTATTTCTCTGAAATTCGCCCACTGGCTATTGAAAGTTGTGATAAGTCGAACTTGACCTCCATCTTCATCTCTTTTTATCTTGTTTTTATAGAGTAATTCATTTCTAGGAGTATGTCTAGCCCGATGATAGCTATCCCTTATCATTTTCTTGTTATATCCCCTCTCACTGAATCTCTGTTTCATTAATTTGGCATGTTCCTCAAAGGAATAATCATCCGAGCAGATTCTTTTTAGCCTTAAAAATTGGCCTGTTGGTATACCCCTTATAGTTGAATTCGGGGGAGATGACGTGGCATGTAGCAATGTATTGGTTGATGTTGGCTTTCTAAACACTTCCGTGGTCAGATTTCCACTTGGTGCTGTTTTAATTTGAATATCCAAAAATTCTAATTCTCTTCCGACTTTGTAAGTCAATTTGATGTTCTGATTGTTGTTATTCAACCGGGTCATAAGGGAATCCAAATCCTGTCCTGGGCCTTCCCAGATGAACCACACATCATCAATATATCTCATCCAATGATGTATGTTCTCTGTGCCCAGGACAGGATTACTGGAGAAAATTTCCCTTTCCCAAGCACCTAGAAACAAATTAGCATATGAGGGCGCACAGGACGCCCCCATAGCGGTCCCTTGCTTCTGCACAAAGATTTTTTTGTCAAAGATGAAGCTATTATGAGTCAGAATGAATTCTAATAGAATGATTAGCAGGTCCACCAACCGTGCATCCAAGTTACTCATCCTGAGAAACCAAGTGGCTGCTGCTATCCCATCTTTATGCCTAATTGACGTATATAGGGACTCGACGTCTGCCGTAACCATTACCATGTTCTCCGTTAGATGCATAGTGTCCAATCTCTGGAGAGCAGACGTGGTGTCCCTGATATATGATGGTAGGCTAGTGACCAATGGTTTCAGGAAAAAGTCAAGAGTGTCACAGATGATTTCACACAAACCATCATTGCCCGCCACTATTGGTCTTCCCGGGGGATCGATCGGATCTTTGTGAATCTTTGGGATAATGTAAAAAGTGGGCAATTTAGGCTCCAATTTATTTACTGTCTCCAATACTTGTTTTGGGATCGTACCCTCATATACCGCCTCTTCAAGAATGGCCACAAGTTCTGCTTTGTAAGTGGAAAGCGGATTGGATGGCAACCTTCGATAACACTTTATATCATTTAACAATTTATATGCCTGAGCCTCATATTGCTCATTTGGCCATATCACAAGGTTACCACCCTTATCCGCTGCCTTAAATACAACATCATCCCATCCCCGTATTTCCTGTAAAGCTTTCTGTTGGTTATAGGTCAAATTGAATTTTTTATGTCTATTCAAAGACAGTTTCTCAATATCTCTTGATACCATTTTTGTTAAAAAAAATCTACCACCGGGCAGGTATTTAGTGGAGGGAATTTTTTAGGTTTTTTAAATAAATCACATGGAAAATTGCTCACCTCTGGGGGATTCTCATTTTGTTCTACCAAGGAAATTAAGGCCTCCAAAGCCTCTTGCTCTTCCTTTGTATCAATGCCGTCCAATAATACATCTTTGTTGTGGAATTTTTTTAGTAGTATTTTGCGTGCAAACAGATGGACATCTTTTATCGCTAGAAAAGGGTCAAGAGAATAAGATGGAGAAAAGGTCAAACCCTTCTCCAAAACTTCAATTTGCGGTTCAGTAAGTATATGGGAAGAAAGATTAATTACCTTATTGCCTTCTCTATCTCCTTCTCTCTCCCTTCTATGGTGTTTGGGAGTATGAAATGTTTTTTTCCGATTTGAAAATCTAGTAGTAGGTCCAGGTCGAAAGGGCATCTCCCTGTCACTTTCAGATCCCTGTGCTCCCATTGATGAAGCAAGGGAGCTTGTAGATTCACTCCTCATAGGAGGCAGGCGTTTTGAATTTCGATCTTGATTCTGCCAACGAAATATTTTCTTTGACTCAAAATCCGCCATATCTCTGGCGAATTTTTTCTTTTTACCTTCACTAATATTTTGTTCACATTTTTCTAATTCTTTTTCGATGTCTTTAAGACAACTACTCAGAGCATCCCCTTGAATTTCCTTCTGAATAGTAATTAATAAAGAATCAATTTCTTCATCAAGTTTTTTCAAACTAAGTGTATTATGTTCAATGATAATTTGCATGAAAGCTGCCGAACATGTATTAGCAGCCTCAATCCATCTTTTCAAAAGATCATCATTATTCAGATCGAAAGTTGGGAACAACTGAACACGCAATCCTCTTGGTACTATTTTCAATTCCACATAATTGTCCAAAGATGTCCTTGTCCACCATACTTTTGTCTTACGGACCAGCAAATTTTTATACTGTCTTATTAATTCTTTATGAGAAAAAACAATATCATTAAAAACACCTGAGGTACCGGTTTTGAAAATATCTGTTGCTTTAGTACGCCAGAGAGTTTCTCTGGCTTTCATATCCATCTTTGTAATTTTTAGGATCGTCTGTCATAAACAGAAAAAACAAGTATATTAAATCAACCTATTGATCCAATCATAATTTATGTGCTGTCAATAGCATAAAACTCCGTCCGTAACACTATATTGCTCACAATAAGCAGTGTAACAGAAATAGCACACAATGCTCACATAATACAAAACTTCACCCATTGGCTTGAATGGGTGTTGAAAAAACGATGCACAAAAGCAGCAAATACGCAGCAAAAACACAGGCATCATTATTTGCAGCGTTTTTTCTGCAGAAAAGTCATAGACATTAGCACTGATAAAGAGAAACAAAAACGCACACAAAAAACGCACCTAAGGGTAAGTTCACAGTGCGTTTTTGCTGCTTTTTTTCTGCAGCAAAACCTGATTTCTTGGCAGGAAAAGCTGGGGCAAAAACGCAGGTTTAGGTCAATTTTTCACCGCGATTTGTGCATTTTTTTTCATGCTTTTTTTGTCTCTTTGTGCATGCTAATAAAATTGAGTGCCCCAGAGAAAAAAAAATACTTCCTGTAGAAAGATAGAATGAATAGATAGATAGATATATAGATAGATAGATAGATACATAGCTAGATTGGCTTGCTTGAGAAAGGTCTGCATCCAGGACCGAAACATCGCCACATGGGCCAATAAAGAGCACCTTATTACTGCCATATGGAGTGCTGTTTCAGAATTTTTGACTCTATTTACAAGGTTTAGTATATGCCTATGAGACTCTGCACCCAGAATTTTGCTGTGCTGTGCTTAATCCTTTTTTTTCTAGATAGATAGATACAGTAGATAGATAGATAGATAGATAGATAGATAGATAGATAGATAGATAGATAGATACAGTAGATAGATAGAATAGAATAAAAAGGATAGATTACCTGTGGTAACCTCTTCACTGGCATTTTCCCACAGTCCAGAGGTTACCTCAGGTCAGGCTGTGAGGGAGTGCAGGCTCAGTGACATCACCCCCGGTCACTGAATCGGCGCCGGCAGCATCTCCTCATTCATCAGTGGTTTACAGCCTGGACGGTCACATTAGCAGCGCTCCCGGTTGTAAACTTTATCTCCCCCAGATATAGATTACTGTGTGGGACACTAGTTATTTAGTACTACGTCAGAATAGGGAGTATTAGTTTTGGTTTATTATTTTATTGTTTAATACAGGAGATCGAGATCTTCGCATGGATTAGCTGAATAATAAAATGGTAAAACTGTGTTTTGTATTTTATTTCATTAAAGGACTTTATGATGGCTGTGTCTTTATTTAACATGTAACAACTATAGGATTAGTAATGTATAGGTGTCTTATGTCCATTACTAAGCCATGGGCTTAATGTCACCGGTGACATTAACCCCACAAATATTACCCCACTTGCCACCACTACAGTCATTATACAGTATGGAGCATCATGTGCAGCCAATATACAGTATGGAGCATCATGTGCAGTCATTATACAGTATGGAGCATCATGTGTGGCCATTATACAGTATGGAGCACTGTGTGGCCATATTTTTTTGTTTAGAATTAGTGTGATCAGCAGTGCTAAATGGGTGTGGTTGGGACGTGGATATGGGTGTGACTAATTATGAATGGGTGTGGTCAGAGGCGTGGCCTAAAATTTGCCGCGGCGCACGTTGCGCGCCACAAACTTTGGCCCTCTTTGCCATCTTCAAAAGTTGGGAGGTATGTATGTGCACGGTGAGCTATGTGATTTATGTGCCTGCCCAGTGATGCCTGTCCGCTCCCAGTGATGTATATCCCCCCCTCCCCCAGAATCCTTTCCAAACCTGGAAAAGCAGCTGTGAGAACCAACATGATCAGTATCACCTAACATCACAGCTGCACCAAAGAGAAGCGGCTCCAACCGTCACATTAAAGGTGAGTTACCGTAATTAATTGTTTGACGAAATATACTGGGGTAATTTTCAAGGTGATCATTTTTGTGTGGCCCCAAATGATGGTAGAAATTTCCAAATGACCCCCAACTGGAAAAAGGTCTCCGACACCTGGACTAGACAATGGCAGCTTGGACTTATGCTGCCTGAAAGGACGTTGAGCGCTTCACGTTCCTCCTAAAGAACCGGAGGGTAGAGTGTAAATTACCTACAGAAGGGAATGTGTTGTGAATTCTGTTGTGGGTTCTGCTCTTGGGCTCCCTCCGGTGGTTATGAGTGGTAGTGCTGCTGTTTGTCCTTCACAACAGTCATCAGCTGCTTCCACTTTGGACGGGGCTATTTAGTCTGGCTCCTGCCTTTAGTGAGTGCCAGTTGTCCATTGTTTTCTAGGGATCCACATCTCTGCTTGGTTTCTCCTTCTGGATTGTCCAAATCATCAAAGATAAGTCCTGGCTCTGTTTTTGCAGTCCACATGCGGTGGACTTAATAGTTCTGTGAATTGCTATGTTTTTTCTTGTCCAGCTTTGTCTGTGTTAAGATTTATTCAGCCAAGTTGGAAGCTCTGGAGTCACAGAGTTACCCTCCATGCCTTTAGTTAGGTGTGGAGATTTTTGTATTCTCTGTGATGGATTTTGTAGTATTTTTTATACTGACCGCACAGTACTCTTTCCTGTCTTTTCTTTCTAGGTAGCGTGGCCTCCTTTGCTAAATTCTGTTTTCAGTCTGCGTTTGTAATTTCCCTCTCCTCTCACAGTCAATATTATTGGGGGGCTGCCTTTCCTTTGGGAATTTTCTCTGAGGCAAGATAGTATTCCTGTTTCTTTCTTTAGGTGTAATTAGTCCTCCGGCCGTGACGAGGTGTCTAGGGAGTGACAGGAACATCCCACGGCTACTTCTAGTTGATGTGTTAAGTTCAGGGTCTGCGGTCAGTATAGAGGCCACCTACTCCAGAGCTCGTCCATGCTGCTCCTAGGCCACCAGTTCATAACAGTACAACTGGCCAACAATGAGTTAACCGCATCTCAAAAGAAGGGAAAGAAAGTGCTGAGCTATTTTTTTTTCTGTACTCTGTTGTGTTTTTTTTTCCCTCTTCACTTCTGGGTGGCTCAGGAGATAGGCGTTGACATGGATGTTCAGGGACTTGCTTCTCGGGTGGATCAACTTGCTGCTAGAGTACAGGGTATTTCTGATTATATCGTGCAGACTCCTGTTTTAGAGCCTAGAATTCCTACCCCCGATCTATTCTTCGGGGACAGGTCCAAATTTTTGAGCTTTAAAAATAACTGTAAACTGTTTTTTGCTCTTAAACCCCGTTCCTCTGGTGATCCCATCCAGCAGGTAAAAATTGTCATTTCTCTGTTGCATGGTGACCCGCAAGATTGGGCATTTTCCCTGGAATCTGGGAATCCAGCCTTGCTTAATGTAGACACCTTTTTTCAGGCGCTTGGGTTATTGTATGATGAACCTAACTCTGTAGAGCATGCTGAGAAAACACTTTTGGCCCTGTGTCAGGGTCAAGAAGCGGCAGAGTCATATTGCCAGAGATTCAGAAAATGGTCTGTGCTTACTAAGTGGAATGAGGATGCTTTGGCGACAATTTTCAGAAAGGGTCTTTCTGAATCTGTTAAAGATGTTATGGTGGGGTTCCCCACGCCTGCAGGTCTGAGTGATTCTATGTCTCTGGCCATTCAAATTGATCGGCGCTTGCATGAGCGCAGAGTTGTGCACACTATGGCGTTGTCTTCCGAGCGGAGTCCTGAGCCTATGCAGTGTGATAGGATTGTGTCTAGAGCGGAACGCCAAGGATTCAGACATCAGAATAGGTTGTGCTTTTACTGCGGCGATTCTGCTCATGTTATTTCTGATTGCCCTAAGCGTGCCAAGAGAATCGCTAATTCCGTTACTATCAGTACTGTACAACCTAAATTTCTGTTATCTGTGACCCTGATCTGCTCATTATCGTCATTCTCTGTCATGGCATTTGTGGATTCAGGCGCCGCTTTAAATTTAATGGACTTAGAATTTGCCAGACGTTGTGGTTTTTCCGTACAGCATTTGCGGAGTCCTATCCCTTTGAGGGGGATTGATGCTACACCATTGGCTAAAAATAAACCTCAGTTTTGGACACAGTTAACCATGTGCATGACGCCAGCCCATCAAAAAGATTGTCGCTTCCTGGTGTTACATAATTTGCATGATGCTGTTGTGCTGGGGTTTCCATGGTTACAGGTACATAATCCGGTGTTGGATTGGAAATCTATGTCTGTGACTAGTTGGGGTTGTCAGGGGGTTCACGATGACGTTCCTCTGATGTCAATTTCCTCCTCCCCCTCTTCTGAAATTCCTGAGTTTCTGTCAGATTTCCAGGATGTTTTCGATGAGCCCAAGTCCAGTTCCCTTCCACCGCATAGGGACTGTGATTGTGCTATTGATTTGATTCCAGGCTGTAAGTTTCCTAAGGGCCGACTTTTCAACCTGTTTGTGCCTGAACATGCCGCCATGCGGATCTATGTAAAGGAGTCGTTGGAGAAGGGGCATGTTCGGCCATCTTCTTCTCCATTAGGAGCAGGTTTTTTTTTTGTTGCCAAGAAGGATGGCTCCTTGAGACCCTGTATTGATTATCGCCTCTTGAATAAGATCACGGTCAAATTCCAATACCCTTTGCCTTTGCTTTCTGATTTGTTTGCCAGAATTAAGGGGGCTAGTTGGTTTACTAAGATTGACCTTCGAGGGGCATATAATCTGGTTCGTATTAAGCAGGGTGACGAATGGAAAACTGCATTTAATACGCCCGAGGGCCATTTTGAGTATCTTGTGATGCCATTCGGACTCTCTAATGCCCCATCTGTGTTCCAGTCCTTCATGCATGATATTTTTCGGAATTATCTTGATAAATTCATGATTGTATATTTGGATGATATTTTGATTTTTTCCGATGATTGGGAGTCTCATGTGAAACAAGTCAGGATGGTATTTCAGGTCCTTTGTGATAATGCCTTGTTTGTGAAGGGGTCTAAGTGCCTCTTTGGAGTACAGAAGGTTTCTTTTTTGGGCTTCATTTTTTCTCCATCATCTATAGAAATGGATCCGGCTAAGGTTCAGGCCATTCATGATTGGATCCAGCCCACATCCGTGAAGAGCCTTCAGAAATTTTTTGGCTTTGCTAATTTTTATTGCCGTTTCATTGCCAACTTCTCCAATGTGGTTAAACCCCTGACCGATTTGATGAGGAAGGGCGCTGATGTAGCTAATTGGTCCTCTGAGGCCGTTTCTGCCTTTCAGGAGCTTAAGCGCCGATTTACTTCTGCCCCTGTGTTGCGTCAGCCGGATGTTTCTCTTCCTTTTCAGGTTGAGGTTGACGCTTCTGAGATTGGGGCAGGGGCCGTTTTGTCTCAGAGGAATTCTGATGGTTCCTTGATGAAACCGTGTGCCTTCTTTTCTCGAAAGTTTTCGCCTGCGGAACGCAATTATGATGTCGGCAATCGTGAGTTGTTGGCTATGAAGTGGGCATTTGAGGAGTGGCGACATTGGCTTGAGGGGGCCAAGCACCGTATTGTGGTCTTGACCGATCATAAGAATCTGATTTACCTCAAGTCTGCCAAACGGCTGAATCCTAGACAGGCCCGATGGTCCCTGTTTTTCTCCCGTTTTGATTTTGTTGTCTCGTATCTTCCAGGTTCTAAGAATGTTAAGGCTGATGCCCTCTCTAGGAGTTTCTTGCCTGATTCCCCTGGGATTCTTGAGCCGGTTGGTATTCTTAAGGAGGGGGTGATTCTTTCTGCCATCTCCCCTGATTTGCGACGGGCTCTTCAGGAGTTTCAGGTTGATAAACCTGATCGCTGTCCAGCGGGGAAACTGTTTGTTCCTGACAGATGGACTAGTAAAGTGATTTCTGAGGTTCACTGTTCTGTGTTGGCTGGCCATCCTGGGATTTTTGGTACCAGAGATTTGGTTAGTAGGTCCTTTTGGTGGCCTTCTTTGTCACGGGATGTGCGTTCTTTTGTGCAGTCCTGTGGGACTTATGCGCGGGCCAAACCTTGCTGCTCCCACGCCAGTGGGTTGCTTTTGCCTTTGCCGGTCCCTGAGAGGCCTTGGACGCATATTTCTATGGATTTTATTTCGGATCTTCCTGTTTCCCAGAGGATGTCTGTTATCTGGGTGGTCTGTGACCGGTTTTCTAAGATGGTTCATTTGGTACCTTTGCCTAAGTTGCCCTCCTCTTCTGAGTTGGTTCCGTTGTTTTTTCAGCATGTGGTTCGTTTGCATGGCATTCCGGAGAATATTGTGTCTGATAGAGGTTCCCAGTTTGTTTCTAGGTTTTGGCGGTCCTTTTGTGCTAAGCTGGGCATTGATTTGTCTTTTTCTTCCGCATTTCATCCTCAGACAAACGGCCAAACCGAGCGAACTAACCAGACTTTGGAAACTTATTTGAGATGCTTTGTGTCTGCCGATCAGGATGATTGGGTGGCTTTCTTGCCATTGGCCGAGTTTGCCCTTAATAATCGGGCTAGTTCTGCTACCTTGGTGTCACCATTCTTTTGTAATTCTGGGTTTCATCCTCGTTTTTCTTCAGGGCAGGTTGAGTCTTCTGATTGTCCTGGGGTGGACTCTGTGGTTGACAGGTTGCAGCAGATTTGGGCTCATGTTGTGGACAATTTGGTGTTGTCTCAGGAGGAGGCTCAGCGTTTTGCCAACCGTCGTCGGCGTGTGGGTTCCCGGCTTCGGGTTGGGGATTTGGTCTGGTTGTCTTCTCGTCATGTTCCTATGAAGGTTTCTTCCCCGAAGTTCAAGCCTCAGTTTATTGGTCCTTATAGGATTTCTGAGATTATCAATCCAGTGTCTTTTCGTTTGGCCCTTCCAGCCTCTTTTTCCATCCATAATGTATTTCATAGATCTTTGTTGCGGAAATATGTGGTGCCCGTGGTTCCCTCTGTTGATCCTCCTGCCCCGGTGTTGATTGATGGGGAGTTGGAGTATGTTGTGGAGAAGATCTTGGATTCTCATTTTTCTAGACGGAGGCTTCAGTATCTTGTCAAGTGGAAGGGTTATGGCCAGGAGGATAATTCTTGGGTTGTTGCCTCCGATGTTCATGCTGACGATTTGGTTCGTGCCTTCCATTTGGCTCGTCCGGATCGGCCTGGGGGCTCTGGTGAGGGTTCGGTGACCCCTCCTCAAGGGGGGGTACTGTTGTGAATTCTGTTGTGGGTTCTGCTCTTGGGCTCCCTCCGGTGGTTATGAGTGGTAGTGCTGCTGTTTGTCCTTCACAACAGTCATCAGCTGCTTCCACTTTGGACGGGGCTATTTAGTCTGGCTCCTGCCTTTAGTGAGTGCCAGTTGTCCATTGTTTTCTAGGGATCCACATCTCTGCTTGGTTTCTACTTCTGGATTGTCCAAATCATCAAAGATAAGTCCTGGCTCTGTTTTTGCAGTCCACATGCGGTAGACTTAATAGTTCTGTGAATTGCTATGTTTTTTCTTGTCCAGCTTTGTCTGTGTTAAGATTTATTCAGCCAAGTTGGAAGCTCTGGAGTCACAGAGTTACCCTCCATGCCTTTAGTTAGGTGTGGAGATTTTTGTATTCTCTGTGGTGGATTTTGTAGTATTTTTTATACTGACCGCACAGTACTCTTTCCTGTCTTTTCTTTCTAGGTAGCGTGGCCTCCTTTGCTAAATTCTGTTTTCAGTCTGCGTTTGTAATTTCCCTCTCCTCTCACAGTCAATATTATTGGGGGGCTGCCTTTCCTTTGGGAATTTTCTCTGAGGCAAGATAGTATTCCTGTTTCTTTCTTTAGGTGTAATTAGTCCTCCGGCCGTGACGAGGTGTCTAGGGAGTGACAGGAACATCCCACGGCTACTTCTAGTTGATGTGTTAAGTTCAGGGTCTGCGGTCAGTATAGAGGCCACCTACTCCAGAGCTCGTCCATGCTGCTCCTAGGCCACCAGTTCATAACAGGAAAGTGTGCTGAAATAGAAAGAGATCCCAGAGTGAGTAAAACCAACCACAAAACACAAAATAAATGAATAAATGCATACTGGTAGAAAATATGCTGCCTACTTCCTAAAAAGGAACAGAAGATAAGTGCAGGGTAAAGAACATATGTAACGCTCACGCCCAGACTGGATGGCGCAAACAAGGATTGTGGCCCCACTGTGCCACAAACCAGACTACCCTGGAGGGGTGTGACTAAGCAGCTACCTTGTTCTTCACTAGAGCCTCTAGTGGTGAGGTGCGGCAGGTAGCTGCCAGGTACCACTCCAGGGCTGTGTCTGGCAGTAGCAGCTGATCCCACAGGGGAACAGAAAAATAATGACAGGTGCGGGCATGTACTGACGGGAACGACTGGTACTCTGGCGGGCATGTCTGGCACTCTGGCAGGCAGGCGGCCACGGCTGGTGAGTCGCCCGCCAGGGTCGTGGGGTACCCAGTACCGGGTCTGGTGTTCACAGGGGGATGTCACGGTGGCGACCCGGTTCGTGGCCCTGGGCGCCCATGTATAAGGAGAAATTGAATAAAGTTTATGTTCGAGACGCCAAATGTGGTATTCGGTCAGTGGGGACCGACGCTGCTTTAAGGGGTCCACTGGGGTGATGTTATGGCAGCTAGATGGTATAACTTCCCAAAGGTGAAGTTTATCCCCAGGGCTCCCGGTGTGTAGATGGAAGATGGTGAATGGTGCAGTAAAGAACAAGGACACAGGTTTGCAGTCTCTTTACCTGGTTTACTGAAGACTTCAGGAAGCCACAGTCCAGGGCACCAGATCACAGGGCAGGCAGGGTCCGGCCAGCTTGGAAGCGAATCCAGAGTCCCCTTTACCAGGTGGAGTTAAAAGCCTTCCTCTAGCACGGTGGTGTTGTAGTCCCTTACTGCCTATGGCTTCAGATAAGGTCCTCATGTAGCGCCCCCACCGCCGCAGGGCCGAGGGGTACCCGGTACCGGGCCTCTGAGTCTCTGCTCTGGGGTTGTCACGGCGGCTAGGCCCCGGTCCGTGACCCTGCCGTGGGGCGCACAGTGAATAATAGGTGTCGGATGTTGGTAGATGGGGGTGAGGCTGTAGTGGTGCGGTGCAGTAAATAACGAGGACACCAGGTTGCAGTCTCTTTACCTCTTTACTGAAGATCTCTGGGTCCTCAGTCCGGAATACGGTTCACCAGGCTGCGCAAGTCCGGCCGGTCCAATGGCACCTCCGGAGTTCTCCTCACAGGTGGAAATCGGTGCCTTCCTTCTAGCGCTATGTGTTGTGGTCCTTCCCTGCTGTGCTTACGGAAAGTCCCCACAACCGTTGTGTCTGTTTCTTAAGTTCCCTCACAACTCGATTAAATGATGTTCTTCTAATCCTCCGTCCCTCCCTGTTGTTCTGGTTGGGACGGCACCCGTTTGACGGGTAGGCTCGGAGCTCTTCCGGGACCCTAGAGTCGCCCCTCTCCACAAGTTGCCCCCCAAGACTGCATAGGTGATTTAAGTTAGACAGCCCGCCTTAGACTGACTGTCCTGCCGCTGTTTAGAGTATTGCTTGAAGCTGAATGTTATGATACTCCCTCGGCGTTCCGGCCACCGGTAGTGCGCCTCAGTAGGGTGTTGCTCCGGTCTTACAGCACGACCCCTACTGGTATTTCTCCTTTTGCTTGATCTCGTTTCTCACTCAGCACAATCTATCTCGCTTCTAGTCCTTCCTTGGGCACCGCCGCTACCCGGAGCAGGCGCGGTCCCGTTACGTTCGTTCAAGTTGCCAAGCCTCTGTCAGGATCCCACCCCTGACAGAGACCCTACTGTATCTTCCCCCACAACACCCTCTGCCACAAGGTGTTGCCTGGTTCCAACCCAGTCAGCTTTCTTTTTTTTTTTTTTCAATAATGTTTTTATTAAACTTTTTTAACAATACACATATAAAATGTAGACAAAAAAAAAGGGGGGGGGGGTCAAGGAAAAACTGAAACAAGATATAATTTGCACATTGTCGTATCAATCAGTCAATGTTACGTCACATCTCGAGCAATACGATGTGAGTAAATAAAATAATTTGCATAAACATGACAAATAAGCAAAATGACTAATTTTGAAAGGTCTGTTCTTGGGGGGGGAGGAGAACACCTGGGGGAAATGGGAGTAGGGGGAGGGGGGGAGGGGGAAGGGGGAGAGCACACGGCTTCCACCTCTACATCCTCAGATTTGCATGCCCCAATCCGCGAATCATCCTCACAGAGGCGGACGACCTGCTATTGTCTGTTCCAAGAACCAAGTAGTCATCTTAAAACAATCTCTGATTCCTTGCTTAGCGTGAGTCGGAAGAATCGCTATAAATGGTTCCCATGTGTTAAAGAATGTCTGAGTCCGTCTCTCTTTCTGAAGAGAAGCATCTATCCAGTCCATTCTAAACAGAAAAGCAAGTTTCTCTAGGAAAAGTCGCAATGTGGGCACTTTAGGCGCCAACCAGTTTTGTAGAATTGTTTTACGAGCTGCAGCTGAGATAATAAAAAGGAATTTTTTACCATGGTATGGAATATGGACGTCGTTATCTGTAACATGACCAAAGAGAGCCCAGGCCGGAGTAAGTGTGATGTTATATAAGGTGTGCGTCAACACAAAGGTATGTATACGCTGCCTGAACAATTTAATTTGTGGACAAGCCCAGAAGCAGTGAAAGTGGTCCGCCTCAGGTTCCCCACATCTAGAGCAGGCCGGGCTCGCCAGATTCCCCATCAGATAACTACGTTTTGGTGAAACATAGGTCTTGTGTAGGATCTGTAATGCCATTTCCCAATAAGAGATAGAAGGTATATATTTAAGTGCTTTCTGTAATGCCCGCAAGATAAGAGATGGCGCAAAGGAGACATCATCCACCTGCCATTTTGTAATTCCCACCCCTACGGTATCATACTGTAGCAAAGGACGAAGGAATGTATAGTACTCCGAGACCAGGCCCCTATTCTGAGTGCATGTATTCAATTTGTTCAGTAATTTGTCCTGCCAGTCATTGTCATTGAAAGTGTGTATGACACTATGTGCGTAGCTTTGCAGCTGCATGTAGTGGAAAGGGTGTGCGCGTATATAATCAAACAAAGTGCATGCCTGAGCAAATGAAATGACGGTCCTTGTCTGTATGTCAACTATGTCTCCAATGGACCGTAAACCCTCTCTCTGCCATCTAGAGAAGATGGGGTGTGCCTTTCCATCATGGAAACTAGAATTATTGGAAAATGATTGTGCAAGTGAAACACCACTGGATAAATGCAGCCTCCTACGCACCACCACCCACGTCCTCCACATTGACATGAATAAGGGGTTATTTTTGTGGTCTGATATTAACGAGGGATAAGGGGAATGCAACAAGCTTACCAGGGACCCACTACCTATCAGAGGTGATTCTACGGCATTGGATGAATAAGTGGATGTACCGTTCAGCCAGTCTTTAAGGATCCGCATATTGGCTGCCAGATTATATAATTTAACATCTGGGAAATTGATTCCCCTCTTAGGCTGTTGGAGGATGTACAGTCCAATTCTAGGTCTCCTTCCCTGCCATATGAAATTGCGGAATAGTCGATTGATGTTGCGTTCATCTACGGGTCTTAGATAGAACGGTAAGACATTAAACAGGTATAGCAGCCGCGGGAAGGAGATCATTTTTATTAGGTTTGCCCGACCTATAAAAGAGAGGGTGAATTTGCTCCACGCATTTAAGTCGTCCTGTAATGATTTGATAAATGCCTGCAGGTTAGTCCGCTGCAGTTCTGTTGGAGATCTAGTAATTTGAACACCCAAGTATGTAATAGATTGGGTTTTCCACTGGATAGGGTAACCTTGAGTCCACGTAGGTTTTGCAGGTCCCGTGAGCATCAGAGCTTCAGATTTTGTCACATTTATTGAGAAACCTATTATTGCTCCCTTTTGCTCTACTATTGAAAGCAAAGGGCCCAAATTGACCCGAGGTCTTGACATAAAGATTAAAAGGTCATCTGCGAAAGCCATCGTTTTAATTTCAGTATTCCCAAATTGTAATCCCTGAAGACCTGGCCACTTCTGCAAGTACCTTAATAGTGGGTCCAGTGCCAGATTAAAAAGTATCGGTGAGATTGGGCATCCCTGTCTTGCTCCCCTTTCCAAAGTGATTGGAGGAGATAGTAAATTATTTATGGATAGTTTAGTGGTTGCGTTATGTTGTATGATGTGGAGAAATCTAAGAAAAATATCGCCAAAGCCTCTGTACCTTAAAACCGTGCTCAGAAAGCTCCATGATATTGAGTCAAATGCCTTCTCAGCATCAAGGCTGAGTAGCAGTGAGGGAGGACAGTTTTGTTGTTTAGCAAGAACTGTTGCGGCCACAGCCGTCCTAACTCCCAGGGCAGAGTGGCGGCCTCTTGTAAAACCCAGTTGTGAGGGTATGAGTAAACCTGGTAAAAACTCTTGCAAGCGATCCGCCAGGATTTTAGTGAGTATTTTGTAGTCTACATTTAGTAGGGATATCGGGCGATATGAGCCTACCTCAAGAGGGTCTTTATTTGGTTTGGGTATTAGAATTGTATGGGCTTCATGAAAGCCAGCCAGCTTTCTAATCTAACTTCCTGCCTGACCCCCAGTTTACCCACTATGGTGGGGAGTGGCCTAATGAATAGAACCCTTAGCTCCCCCCGGAGGCCCAGCTGTGAAATGTATTGGTGTCTGTGATACCTGGTCAGATGAACTCCTTCAGTGCCATCAGACGCACCATAGCTCCCCATAGTGGCGGAGCCACAGTACTGCAACGACCAGGACTCTGGGGCGCTGCACTCCCCCCTGGTTAAACACAGTACTCCGGGACTGGGAAGAAAACAACAATACAAGTTAGCAAAAAGACATACAGTTTTGTTGAGTGCAATAACAATAAGTATACTTGAACAGGCTTCCCTTTATGGGAGGTAAGGACACTTGAACATTACAAACATGGTTAACATTATAAATTGCAGGCTATAAATAACTCCTGTTACCCAACCGGGTATTCTACTAAGTGCAAAATTGTTGGACAATAATTTAACATCGCCTTTAAGGACATACACTCTTTATCCACTAAAGACCTTCCTATAATCACATTATAAGGTAATTTAACTTTTTCATTCTCCTTCTTTAGATCTGCAGGACCGCCTGTCCTATCGGCACCAGACCTACTGCCTCTCCTTCCGGTTACAGGACCGCCCCGTTCAGCCAGGGCCTACTGCCTTTTCACTACTATACACAGTATAGAACATAACATTACTTTCAGTTTAAGAGCACTGAGCCATCTCTACATGACTCCTATGAGGACTCAGGGTTTACCTTCTATCCTAACTATCTATTATCATTATCAAAACATTTTCTTTTGAACATTAAGCCTTCTCATTATCTTTCTTTCTATCATGCATGCTGGACACTACATCTATCCCTACGGGCCCACTGCATCCTTCTTCTATCTTTCACCTCTTTCTTCTCAGAGAACATCATCACTATTTCTTCACAATTAACTAGTTAAATACATATAACTTTCTCATGTAAACATTATCATCACTTTCTTTGGTCAAGACATTATTGCTTCCAATCTTAAAGCAATACCACGGTTTAAGCGCAACAAATGAACATCCCCTTTAAGAGGGGACCAAGTCTTTATGAGGTAGCACGCCTTCTCAAGCTACCAGTCCATACTCAGCAAAGGTTCCAGTGTGGTATCTTCACAAAGAGTCCTTCTTTAAGTAAAACCAGTAGGGAGCGCCTTTAATAAGGTGCAAACTATGTACAAGAAGTTCGGATCATGCACTGTTCATGATTTCAGCAGTTCTAGAAACTTGTGCAAATAAAACTTTAGAAAAATCAAACAAAAGCAAAACAATAGGGATCCCAGGTCCACAGAAGGATCCCCTTAAGAGTTAACCCTGGACGGGTTCAGTAGCAAAAATCAGAAAACAACGAACCAACAGTTAAAAACTATGTACATCTTTAAAGCACTATGCTTACTCGCCTTACTGGAACCACGCAGGCGGCAGCACCGGTGGAGGCAACCCCGCAGGATATTGCGCTCCACCTGGTACTACATAAGGGGGAGTGTTGTCCCATCTGGGGGTCTGTGTACCCACCGTCTTCTGTTCTGGCACAGCAGGAACACTGGTCACCTGGGAAGGCGCCTCCTTAGCCACCACAGCGGTGGTGGTAGTAATACTGCAGGTCGTGGTCTTCACAAGTGTACCAGCCGGAGTGACCATGGTGGTCTGGGCTGTGGTCGTGGGCCAACCACAAGGCAGCACCTTGGCCACAGGGGACGGTTCTGCTGGCACCTTGGTCGGGGATTCTGTCGGCTTCCTCTTATAAACGTTTAACGCAAACCACCCCTTCTCACCAAGGTGCCTGGTGTAGGTAACGCTGTCCCCCGGGTAGAGGTCCCGGTCAGGGTGGCCCTCTCTAAGATGAGACTCGACATCCCGGCGGTTGACAAAGATTTCTGCGTATAATCCCGGCTCTTTAATGAAGCCCCAGCCTCCACGGAGCTTAAAATCTACTACAATGCCCTGCCTGCGCGGGGCCTGGTGAGTGGTGGGGTCCTTGCGGGCCCGGTCCTTGACCGCCAAGTCTTTTTGATGGTGGGCCTCCCGCCCGGCCTGGTGTGTTTTCTCCTCTTTCCACTGTTGTTCTAGCTGGACCCGATATTCCTCCCAGCTTAGGGCCTGTACCATCTCCCCCTCTTGGGTCTCCACCCCGGGGAACCCCATAAGATTGGGTCCAGGGTTCACCCAGCGGCACACTGTGTGCTCCGCGTGGACCTCACACAGCAATGGAGTAGGGGTGATTGGGGCTCGCATTCGGTGTTCCATGCCCGTGGCTTCCTCCCATGGTAGCAAGCGCTGGAGTCTATGGGTTCCCGGGAGAGGTGGTGCTGCTACGGGACCCACCAGCAAACCCTCGGCCAGCGGGACGGGGTCGGCGGACTCACCAGCCGATGCAGGTTCCTCCTCCGCGGCGGGTTCTTCCGGCGGTGTCGGCGAGGATCCCAGCGGTTGCTCCGGTAACGGTGCAGGATCCGACGCCTGAGGACCTTCTTCCGGCGCTGCCTGGTGCGGAGCCTGGGCCTTCCTGTTCAGTTGGAGGAGTTGGTCGATCAGGCTCTCCATCTCGACCCGCAGAAGTTCAGTGCTGTCCCCGGAGAACGGGCTGCTGGGCTCATCCGGGTAGTTGGGGGAGACTTCTACTTCAACCCCACTGTCGGGTTCGGAGCTGCTGGCCATAGCGTCCTCCACGTGGGTCACTTCCTGGTCTTTTTCCCGCTCTCTCCTTCGTGGGCGGTGTCGTTTTCTCGGTCTCCGCCCTCCATTGAGGATTAGGAGGCGGATCTCTGCTGCTGACGGACACGTCCTCACGGTGCAGAAATACTTAGACTGGGCGGCCATTACTGTTCGCGCTCTCTAGCTTGCCTACGCCTACTCCACGCCCCTCTTCTCTCCCTGCGCTCTCCTCAGCGCTGTAATGGCGGCGGATTTTGGCGGCAAATGGCACAACACACAGTCTCTCAATAAAGTACAGTCCAAGCACGTCAAGTCACAGTTCCAAGGCACACATGACCTGATTCTTCAGGCTTAAGTGGATCCTGTTCGTGACGCCAAGTTGTAGCGCCCCCACCGCCGCAGGGCCGAGGGGTACCCGGTACCGGGCCTCTGAGTCTCTGCTCTGGGGTTGTCACGGCGGCTAGGCCCCGGTCCGTGACCCTGCCGTGGGGCGCACAGTGAATAATAGGTGTCGGATGTTGGTAGATGGGGGTGAGGCTGTAGTGGTGCGGTTTATACATAACCAAAAATCCAATCGTGGACTAGCCACCTCAGAAACCAATTGTAAATACACAAACACCACACCAATTGCAGGTGAAAAAGAGGCATAGGCAAATGTATAAAAATTGCATATATACTTTATTTAAACATACATAAAAAACAAAACGGGGTTACTAATGGTTACTCGGAGCAGGATTCATACTTATGTAAGTAAACAGGATATTTGGCTGCAATTGTTTTTTCTGTTACCACTATTGAAATTTATATATATGACACCAATACGAGTATTGCCCTATCTATTGCCTGCATTAAAATACTATATGTGCGGCAAGATATCATTGAGGCGTAGTTTGTATTTGAATATGGTGAAAAAGTTTCTGCCCAGCAATATGTTCTGCCTTTATAGACCCTTGTATGAGTCATATTGCAGATTTTGAATATGTATTGCAATTAGCAGTAATGTGGGACAGTGTTTTGCAGCAGTGCTAATGAATATGTCTTGCTCTGTATGCCATTGGTATTTTATGAGTCTCCTAGTTTTGTTTTTTATGTATGTTTAAATAAAGTATATATGCAATTTTTATACATTTGCCTATGCCTCTTTTTCACCTGCAATTGGTGTGGTGTTTGTGTATTTACAATTGGTTTCTGAGGTGGCTAGTCCACGATTGGATTTTTGGTTATGTATAAAACGTTTTCTCTGTTGTCTAACAGATTATCCACAACGGCTGTGATGGACCTGAGAGCCAGGGAGACCACCTGGCGGTCCAAGGTTTCAGACCTTTTTAAGCAAGGAGCCTCATGTGTATCGCAGGATTTTACGGTAGAAAATAGAGACCTTTCTTTACGTTATAAAAATGCAGTACATAGAAAAACAAAGATTTGGTGGAATAAGGCCACCTTAGAGAATTATTTAGTACAGAATATTGTCCCTAGAGGCCTAAGGGTACAAGTATATCCTTCTTTCGAATTAGAAGATCCAGAGTTAATCCAGAGGTGGAAAAAAGCAGCCATCACGTGTTCATTAGAATTTATTAAAATCATAATAGATAAAAATACCATCAGCATCAATGCTTTAGATGCGGATATTGATGAATTACATAAGAACATCAAAAAACAGCTGCCTGTGGATAAGATGGAGAGTTTTATTAAGAACATCGAAAAGGATATTGATAAGTGGGAGAATGAAATAAGTGAATTAAAGGTAAAAAAAATTTTAAGAGATACAGCGGACTTTGAGGCCGATAAAATATTTAGATGGCAACTTCCCAAAAAGAAAACCGATGTGGGTGGAGTCAAGCATAATGGTTCAGGACGAGATCAAGCCTCTTTTGCTGACAGCAGTACCTCGTGTAGCGAAGCGGAAGGTTCCAATGACTACTATATGCGTACAAGGACTGCCTCTCGGGAGAGACGAGAAGGGAAAAAAATATCCTGATATTTTCAACAACAGGAAGACGAATAAACGGCAATTTGATAAGTCTAAGGTAATTAATTTATCTAGTCACATCTTGAGTCAGCCACAATTGAACTTGTTAGAAAAAGGTTTGACTTTTTCTCCCTCCTCACATATAGACAAATTCCAGGTAGTCAAGGATGTGCATTTGTTCGCGCGCAAAATCATACTACAAAGATTACACCATAGAAGTGATTTGGGCAATGGTGATGACAATGATTTGGAACTGGAGACTCTGAAAAATCTGGAAGAACTTTTGGAAGAGAATGAAAATTATGAAGAGGGTAAGTTCCCAACTCATTTAATGGGAAAATCAAAAACATTCCCGAGTCTAAGTACCTGTTCGGTAGTGGAAATTTTCACACGGTTAGTGGTAGAGGAGGTGGAAAAGCTGCCACTGATTCCTAACTGGGTTTCGAATATGAGTATGGATGACAGAAAAGCTCTTAGAGAACTGCAGGCAATGGAGGACATTGTAATTAAAAAGGCTGATAAGGGTGGAAACACAGTAATATGGCCGAAGGTGCTGTATGAAAAGCAAGTTAGCAAGATTTTGAGCAACAAGGAGTGCTACAAAAAACTAGGCTTTAACCCCTTGACACAATATCAGCAAGATTTGGTCAATATTTTAGAAACTGCATACGAGGATGGTATCATTCCCAAAAGATTTGTTGACGTTATAAAGAAGTTACAACCTAAATTGGCCACGTTCTATATTTTGCCAAAAGTACATAAAGATGCGGTAGACCCACCTGGGAGACCAATTGTGTCGGGGATAGGTGGGTTATGTGAAACGGTGTGTGCAGTTATAGATCATTATTTGCAACCTTTTGTTTTGGCCTTACCTTCATATATAAAGGATACCACTATGATGCTACAGAGGTTAGACTCATTGCAGTTGGAAGAAGGAGCTGTTTTTGTTACGGCAGACGTGGAGGCTTTGTACTCCTCAATAAGACATGAAGATGGCTTGAACGCAGTCTCTCATTTCCTGTATGAAAGTAATCTAGACCCACCTTTGATTGAGTTGATTTTGACATTACTAAGATTTGTGCTTGAGCATAATGTCTTTATATTTAATAGGGACATTTATGTACAAATGCGAGGTACGGCCATGGGGGCCAAGTGTGCCCCAGCATATGCAAACCTCTTTATGGGGTTTTGGGAACGAGAGATCTTTCAAGGTGATGGAATTTTGGGTAATGAGGCTATTCATGGGTGGAGTCGCTATATAGATGATGTGTTATTTATCTGGGAGGACTCTATTGAGAATCTATATAGGCTAATGGAGAGACTGAATCATAATACCTTGAACATTAAGCTGACATTTAATTATGGTAAAAAGGTTGATTTTTTGGATTTGAAGATAGAGGCACTTTCCAATGGAAGAGTGGTTACAAATGTATTTAGGAAACCAACTGCTACGAACACTATTTTATGTGCTTCCTCTGCTCACCATAGGTCTACGTTAAATGGGATCCCCACAGGACAGTTTATGAGGATAAAAAGAATTTGTACTACTGAGGAGGATTTTAATTATCAAGCTGAAGACCTTGCCCGAAGACTGCATGACCGGGGATATAGCAACAGACAAATCAAGAGAGGTCTTAAAAAAGCGTCTAGACTCTCTAGAGACAATTTATTGTACAATCAAAGGAGAAAAAATGAGGCAGAAGCAGCTCACCAGGTGAGGTTCATTACTGAATATAATAAACAATGGCCTGAGCTTGTCTGTATTATGCAGAAATATTGGGGGATATTAAAATCAGACCCCATTCTGAGGAGCATTTTACCAAGTCATCCATTAATGACACCAAAAAGGTCAAGAAATCTGAATGACCTTTTAGTGCATAGTCACTACTCAAGTTCTTTAACATCAAGAGAAAGAGTAGAAGAAAAAGGTTTTTTCCCTTGTAACTCCTGCAAAGCCTGTAGTAATCACTTTAAAAGTACCTCCTTTACAAATCATGATGGCACTAGAGTTTATAGGATTTTGAAGAACCTTACATGTACGTCAAAAGGAGTAATCTACCATGCTCGCTGTGCCTGCAATAAGATCTATATAGGTCTCACTACTCGTGAATTGAGAGTGAGAACAAGGGAGCACATAAGAGACATTGAAAAATCAGCTACGGCTGAAGATATCAATTCACTTAAAACTCTACCAAAACACTTCAGACTGTACCATAAGGGTGACCCTACAGGCTTGAAGGTTCAAGCTATTGATCAAGTATGTCTAGGCCCTAGAGGAGGCAATCTTGGAAAGATCCTAGCTCAAAAAGAGAGCAGGTGGATTTATTTACTTGGGACTATGGCCCCTCAAGGCCTTAATGAAAGTTTAGGGTTTAATGCATTTTTGTAAAAAAGGTCTCTATCATTACTACTTTCTCCGGTTTCCTGTTTTTAATTATGTTGTTGTGTATGTTGCTTGTTGTTCTTAACGTATTATAATAATAATTTTTCTAGTTTTTAGGAGGATTCGTTTATGGGTGGTGTCTCTTCGTCTTGTTCCCTGGAAGGTTTATACTGGGAGAAAATGGAAACCAAAGAGCTCTTGGGAGCAAGATTTTTGTTAACTTATTATAATAATAGTGACATGAGTATTGTACGCCTCTGGCCCCCCTTTTCCCCCCCTTTTTTCCCCCTCTTTTTCCCTTCCCCTTTCCCATCCCTCTTCCTTTCCCTTTCTTCCCTCCCTTCTTTCCCCTTCTCTTACATTTTTCTCCACTTGTCGTGTAATATTTTTTGTAGGCAGTGGAGAATTACATTGTTAGGAGGGTGGTAACTTTTATATAGGTGTAATTTTGGAACACTGATTGTCACCTGTGTGTTATTTATTATGGTGATATATTTTATATTTGTATTAATAAGAGTATATTGTATTGTTTTTTCACTATTTGTGTATGTAAATTATAGGTTTATATGATGATTTGTATATGAAATATCTGTATTTATATTTGTATATTGCACTATTTATATATGTAAATTATAGTTATATATGATGATTTGTATATTTAATATTTGTATAACGATATGTATTGTACACGTAGTTATGTACGTATTATTGGGGTTATATTACCAGGAATTATTTTTATGGGTGTATTCAGGGGTCTTTTGGCGTTTATTATCTAATTTATATGTTTGTTTAGATTTCACTTATTTATATAGGTAAATTATAGTTGTAATTTAAGATGGGGATATCGCTATTTAATATCAGCATAACAGTACTTGTTATGCAAATGGCTATATATATATCTTATTGGGGTAATAATTATTGGTAGTTATATGGGTGTTTTGAGGGGTCCTTTGGTGTTTACTGTATAAGTGATATGCTGGTTATTTATTCCATTTTTTACGTTGAGATACTTCCCATATTTAGTTTCATATTCTGAATCTGGTATTTGGTTTGCTAATTGCGTGTTTATGCTTCTTATATATTTTAAAATGTCCTCTGTCCGGTGGGTTTTATTATCCTGCGGTTTGATCTCGGCACCTGGTTGACGCATGCGCATACCGGAACGGCCTTGTGCTTCCTTACTCCGCTCACAGATGGTGACGCCATAGCGTTTCACGCTTGCGTTCCATGCGCGGAGAATAGGAAGTCACCTTTTCAATGAAGGAAGTTCGTCAGTTAGCGCATGCGCAGTAACGACCCAGGAACGCCGACATCAATTCCAGCTGTGGGAGCGGGTATAAATATATGAAATAATGCAGCGTACATACATGCCCCTATCTGAGGAAGCCACTATGGCGAAACGGCGCTGTCGGGGTTACTAATGGTTACTCGGAGCAGGATTCATACTTATGTAAGTAAACAGGATATTTGGCTGCAATTGTTTTTTCTGTTACCACTATTGAAATTTATATATATGACACCAATACGAGTATTGCCCTATCTATTGCCTGCATTAAAATACTATATGTGCGGCAAGATATCATTGAGGCGTAGTTTGTATTTGAATATGGTGAAAAAGTTTCTGCCCAGCAATATGTTCTGCCTTTATAGACCCTTGTATGAGTCATATTGCAGATTTTGAATATGTATTGCAATTAGCAGTAATGTGGGACAGTGTTTTGCAGCAGTGCTAATGAATATGTCTTGCTCTGTATGCCATTGGTATTTTATGAGTCTCCTAGTTTTGTTTTTTATGTATGTTTAAATAAAGTATATATGCAATTTTTATACATTTGCCTATGCCTCTTTTTCACCTGCAATTGGTGTGGTGTTTGTGTATTTACATTGTAGTGGTGCGGTGCAGTAAATAACGAGGACACCAGGTTGCAGTCTCTTTACCTCTTTACTGAAGATCTCTGGGTCCTCAGTCCGGAATACGGTTCACCAGGCTGCGCAAGTCCGGCCGGTCCAATGGCACCTCCAGAGTTCTCCTCACAGGTGGAAATCGGTGCCTTCCTTCTAGCGCTATGTGTTGTGGTCCTTCCCTGCTGTGCTTACGGAAAGTCCCCACAACCGTTGTGTCTGTTTCTTAAGTTCCCTCACAACTCGATTAAATGATGTTCTTCTAATCCTCCGTCCCTCCCTGTTGTTCTGGTTGGGACGGCACCCGTTTGACGGGTAGGCTCGGAGCTCTTCCGGGACCCTAGAGTCGCCCCTCTCCACAAGTTGCCCCCCAAGACTGCATAGGTGATTTAAGTTAGACAGCCCGCCTTAGACTGACTGTCCTGCCGCTGTTTAGAGTATTGCTTGAAGCTGAATGTTATGATACTCCCTCGGTGTTCCGGCCACCGGTAGTGCGCCTCAGTAGGGTGTTGCTCCGGTCTTACAGCACGACCCCTACTGGTATTTCTCCTTTTGCTTGATCTCGTTTCTCACTCAGCACAATCTATCTCGCTTCTAGTCCTTCCTTGGGCACCGCCGCTACCCGGAGCAGGCGCGGTCCCGTTACGTTCGTTCAAGTTGCCAAGCCTCTGTCAGGATCCCACCCCTGACAGAGACCCTACTGTATCTTCCCCCACAACACCCTCTGCCACAAGGTGTTGCCTGGTTCCAACCCAGTCAGCTTTCTAATCTAACTTCCTGCCTGACCCCCAGTTTACCCACTATGGTGGGGAGTGGCCTAATGAATAGAACCCTTAGCTCCCCCCGGAGGCCCAGCTGTGAAATGTATTGGTGTCTGTGATACCTGGTCAGATGAACTCCTTCAGTGCCATCAGACGCACCATAGCTCCCCATAGTGGCGGAGCCACAGTACTGCAACGACCAGGACTCTGGGGCGCTGCACTCACACTTCTCACTGAATGATGTCCTTTCCTTCTGTATCTCTATCTAGGAGCTACAGCACTTCCTCGTGGCTACACGGCCCTTCATACATTCTTCCTGCCTCAGACTGCTCCAGTCTGCTTCCTGGCACATTCTGATTAACTTTCCCTCCAAACCACAATATATATGGGGAGTCACCTAGGAATAGGATCAAAAGCTCCCCCTTGTGGCCTGGAGTGTGAACATGTGTGCATTGTGATTACCTGATGAGAGTTATCCTTCATCGCCTCCAAGCGTAACATCACTCTCCCCGTGAGGAAAGCAATGCTACTGTGACGACCAGGACCCTGGGGTGCCACTCTGGCAGGCAGGCGGGTGTCATGGTTCCCAATGGCAAGGGAACGTCAGAGAACATAAATAACAGAACAGCTCTTGGGTGATGGAATCTCGAGCTGACCGTGAGCTAAACCTACCACACAACTAACAGTGGCCGGGTGGCGTACCTACGTTTTATCCCTAGACGCCTAGCGCCAGCCGGAGGACTAACCCTAATAGAGGAAAAGACAGACCTGGCTTACCTCTAGGGAAATTCCCCCAAAAAGGAGACAGAAGCCCCCCACATATATTGACGGTGAGTTCAGAGGAAAAGACATACGCAGTATGAAGGTAGGTTCAGCAAAGCGAGGTCCGCTTACTAGATAGCAAGAAGATACAATAGGGAACTTCACGGTCAGCTGAAAACCCTATTAAAGTACCATCCCGAAATTACTTTAAGACTCATGTGTCAACTCATGACACCGGAGTGGCAATTTCGGCCCACAAGAGCTTCCAGCTACAGAAAAATAACATAACTGTGAACTGGAACAAAAATGCAAAACAAACTTAGGACTAAGAGTCCAACTTAGCTGATAGTAGTCTAGAAGCAGGAACATGCAACAGAAAGGCTCTGGTTACATTGATGGCCGGCACTAGAATAACAGAGCAGCAAGGCTAAATAGGATACTCCCACATCCTGATGGAAACAGGTGAACAGAGAAAGTGAAGCACACAAGTCCAGTACCACCAGCGACCACCGGGGGAGCCCAAAAACCAAATTCACAACAGTACCCCCCCCTCAAGGAGGGGGCACCGAACCCTCACAAGAACCACCAGGGCGATCAGGATGAGCCCTATGAAAGGCACGGACCAAATCAGAGGCATGAACATCAGAGGCTGTCACCCAAGAATTATCCTCCTGACCGTAGCCCTTCCACTTGACCAGATACTGAAGTTTCCGTCTGGAAACACGGGAGTCCAAGATCTTCTCCACAACGTACTCCAATTCACCCTCAACCAACACCGGAGCGGGAGGCTCAACGGAAGGCACAACCGGTACCTCATACCTGCGCAATAATGACCGATGGAAGACATTATGGATAGAAAAAGATGCCGGGAGGTCCAATCGAAAGGACACAGGGTTAAGAATCTCCAAAATCTTATACGGGCCGATGAACCGAGGCTTAAACTTAGGAGAAGAAACCCTCATAGGGACAAAACGAGAAGACAACCACACCAAGTCCCCAACACGAAGACGAGGACCAACACGACGACGGCGGTTAGCAAAATGCCGAGTCTTCTCCTGGGACAACTCCAAATTGTCCACCACCTGTCCCCAAATCCGATGCAACCTATCCACCACAGTATCCACTCCAGGACAATCCGAAGACTCCACCTGACCAGAAGAAAAGCGAGGATGAAACCCCGAATTGCAAAAAAAAGGAGAAACCAAAGTGGCAGAACTAGCCCGATTATTGAGGGCAAACTCCGCCAACGGCAAAAAGGCAACCCAGTCATCCTGATCCGCAGACACAAAACACCTCAAATAAGTCTCCAAGGTCTGATTAGTTCGCTCAGTCTGGCCATTAGTCTGAGGATGGAACGCAGATGAAAAAGACAAATCAATGCCCATCCTAGCACAGAACGCCCGCCAAAATCTAGACACGAACTGGGTCCCCCTGTCAGAAACGATATTCTCCGGAATACCATGCAAGCGAACCACATTTTGAAAAAACAGAGGAACCAACTCGGAAGAGGACGGCAACTTAGGCAAGGGCACCAAATGAACCATCTTTGAAAAACGGTCACACACCACCCAGATGACAGACATTTTCTGAGAAACAGGGAGATCAGAAATAAAATCCATAGAGATGTGAGTCCAAGGCCTCTTTGGAATAGGCAAAGATAACAACAATCCGCTAGCCCGAGAACAACAAGGTTTGGCCCGAGCACAAACATCACAAGACTGCACAAAAACTCGTACATCTCGAGACAGAGAAGGCCACCAGAAGGACCTAGCCACCAAATCCCTGGTACCAAAGATCCCGGGATGACCTGCCAACACAGAAGAATGAACCTCCGAGATGACTCTACTGGTCCAATCATCAGGAACAAACAGTCTACCAGGCGGGCAACGATCAGGTCTATCCGCCTGAAACTCCTGCAAAGCCCGTCTCAGGTCTGGGGAAACAGCAGATAATATCACCCCATCCTTAAGGATACCTGTAGGTTCAGAATCACCAGGGGAATCAGGCTCAAAACTCCTAGAAAGGGCATCCGCCTTCACATTTTTAGAACCTGGTAAGTATGAGACCACAAAATTAAACCGAGAGAAAAACAACGACCAGCGCGCCTGTCTAGGATTCAGGCGCCTGGCAGACTCAAGATAAATCAAATTCTTGTGATCGGTCAATACCACCACCTGATGTCTAGCCCCCTCAAGCCAATGACGCCACTCCTCAAAAGCCCACTTCATAGCCAAAAGCTCCCGATTACCAATATCATAATTTCGCTCGGCGGGTGAAAATTTTCGAGAAAAGAACGCACAAGGTCTCATCACGGAGCAGTCAGAACTTTTCTGCGACAAGACCGCCCCAGCTCCGATCTCGGAAGCATCGACCTCAACCTGAAAAGGAAGAGTAACATCAGGCTGACGCAACACAGGGGCGGAAGAAAAGCGGCGCTTAAGCTCCCGAAAGGCCTCCACAGCAGCAGGGGACCAATCAGCAACATCAGCACCCTTTTTGGTCAAATCAGTCAAAGGTTTAGCAACATCAGAAAAACCAGTTATAAATCGACGATAAAAATTAGCAAAGCCCAAAAATTTCTGAAGGCTCTTAAGAGAAGAAGGTTGCGTCCAATCACAAATAGCCCGAACCTTGACTGGATCCATCTCAATGGAAGAGGGGGAAAAAATGTACCCCAAAAAAGAAATCTTTTGAACCCCAAAAATACACTTAGAACCCTTCACACACAAGGAA
The DNA here is from genome assembly GCF_051348905.1 of Ranitomeya variabilis. NCBI lineage: Eukaryota > Metazoa > Chordata > Amphibia > Anura > Dendrobatidae > Ranitomeya > Ranitomeya variabilis. The sequence continues at coordinate 497,711,296 of NC_135236.1, read as the reverse complement.
TTAGCCCGCAAAACCTGAAAAACCCTCCTGACCTGTTGGACATGAGAATCCCAGTCATCCGAAAAAATCAAAATATCATCCAGATACACGATCATAAATTTATCCAAATATTCACGGAAAATGTCATGCATAAAGGACTGAAAGACTGAAGGGGCATTTGAAAGACCAAAAGGCATTACTAAATACTCAAAATGGCCCTCGGGCGTATTAAATGCGGTTTTCCACTCATCCCCCTGCTTAATTCGCACCAAATTATACGCCCCACGGAGATCAATCTTAGAGAACCACTTAGCCCCTTTTATTCGAGCAAACAAATCAGTCAGCAGTGGCAGAGGATACTGATATTTGACTGTAATTTTATTCAAGAGTCGATAATCAATACACGGCCTCAAAGAGCCATCTTTTTTAGATACAAAGAAAAAACCGGCTCCTAAGGGAGATGAAGAAGGACGAATATGTCCCTTTTCCAGGGACTCCTTAATATATTCTCGCATAGCAGCATGTTCAGGTACAGATAGATTAAATAAACGACCCTTTGGAAATTTACTGCCCGGAATCAGATCTATGGTACAATCGCAATCTCTGTGAGGAGGTAGTGAACCAAGCTTAGGCTCCTCAAAAACATCACGATAATCAGATAAAAATTCCGGAATCTCAGAGGGAATAGATGACGAAATGGAAACCAAAGGTACGTCCCCATGAGCCCCCTGACATCCCCAGCTTAACACAGACATTGCTTTCCAGTCAAGGACTGGGTTATGAGATTGTAACCATGGTAATCCGAGCACCAAAACGTCATGTAGATTGTACAACACAAGGAAGCGAATCATCTCCTGATGGTCTGGATTCATACGCATAGTCACTTGTGTCCAGTATTGTGGTTTATTACTAGCCAATGGTGTAGAGTCAATACCCTTCAGAGGTATAGGAACTTCCAGAGGCTCTAGATCAAACCCACAGCGCCTGGCAAAGGACCAATCCATTAGACTCAAAGCGGCGCCAGAGTCGACATAGGCATCCACGGTAATTGACGATAATGAACAAATCAAGGTCACAGACAGAATAAACTTAGACTGTAAAGTGCCAATTGAAATAGACTTATCAACCTTTTTTGTACGTTTAGAGCATGCTGATATAACATGAGTTGAATCACCACAATAGAAGCACAACCCATTTTTTCGCCTAAAATTCTGCCGTTCGCTTCTGGACAGAATTCTATCACATTGCATATTTTCTGGAGCCTTCTCAGAAGACACCGCCAAATGGTGCACAGGTTTGCACTCCCGCAAACGCCGATCAATCTGAATAGCCATTGTCATGGACTCATTCAGACCTGTAGGTGCAGGGAACCCCACCATAACATCTTTAATGGCATCAGAGAGACCCTCTCTGAAATTCGCCGCCAGGGCGCACTCATTCCACTGAGTAAGCACAGACCATTTACGAAATTTTTGGCAGTATATTTCAGCTTCATCTTGCCCTTGAGATAGGGCCATCAAGGCTTTTTCAGCCTGAATCTCTAAGTTAGGTTCCTCATAAAGCAACCCCAAAGCCAGAAAAAACGCATCCACATTGAGCAACGCAGGATCCCCGGGTGCCAATGCAAATGCCCAGTCTTGAGGGTCACCCCGCAGCAAGGAAATTACTATCCTAACCTGCTGTGCGGGATCTCCAGCGGAGCAAGATCTCAGGGAAAGAAATAATTTACAATTATTTTTGAAATTCAGGAAACGAGATCTATCCCCGGAGAAAAATTCTGGTATAGGAATTCTAGGTTCAGATATAGGAGCATGAATAACAAAATCCTGTAAATTTTGAACCTTCATAGCAAGATTATTCAAACCTGTAGCCGAACTCTGAGGATCCATTTTACTCAGGTGAGATCAGAGCCATTCAAGGATTAGAAGGAGAGAGAGAGACAAAGGCTGCAATTAGAGCAGAAATGCAACTAAGTCAACTATAGAGCAAGCTCAGAGGAAAAAAAAAAAAAAATCTGCAGACTTCTTTTTCTCTCCTTTCTTCTGCCAACGGTTTTAACACCTGGCCGGCCATACTGTCATGGTTCCCAATGGCAAGGGAACGTCAGAGAACATAAATAACAGAACAGCTCTTGGGTGATGGAATCTCGAGCTGACCGTGAGCTAAACCTACCACACAACTAACAGTGGCCGGGTGGCGTACCTACGTTTTATCCCTAGACGCCTAGCGCCAGCCGGAGGACTAACTAACCCTAATAGAGGAAAAGACAGACCTGGCTTACCTCTAGGGAAATTCCCCCAAAAAGGAGACAGAAGCCCCCCACATATATTGACGGTGAGTTCAGAGGAAAAGACATACGCAGTATGAAGGTAGGTTCAGCAAAGCGAGGTCCGCTTACTAGATAGCAAGAAGATACAATAGGGAACTTCACGGTCAGCTGAAAACCCTATTAAAGTACCATCCCGAAATTACTTTAAGACTCATGTGTCAACTCATGACACCGGAGTGGTAATTTCGGCCCACAAGAGCTTCCAGCTACAGAAAAATAACATAACTGTGAACTGGAACAAAAATGCAAAACAAACTTAGGACTGAGTCCAACTTAGCTGATAGTAGTCTAGAAGCAGGAACATGCAACAGAAAGGCTCTGGTTACATTGATGGCCGGCACTACAATAACAGAGCAGCAAGGCTAAATAGGATACTCCCACATCCTGATGGAAACAGGTGAACAGAGAAAGTGAAGCACACAAGTCCAGTACCACCAGCGACCACCGGGGGAGCCCAAAAACCAAATTCACAACAGGCGGGCATGTCTGGCACTGAGGCAGGCAGGCATGCATGGCTGGCACTCTGGCAGGCACAGCTCAGACTGTAGGAACCAGAACTGTTTCGGGTAGGACAGGAACACTGGCAGGTACGAGTGAGATATTTGAACGGGTAGGAACCAGTTCAGACTAGAGGAATATAGGAAAGAGTTAGGAAACAGTTCAGACTAGAGGGACAAAGACCCACAGAGTGCGGAATGGAAGCAGAGCCACAGAGTGCGGAACGGAAGCAGAGCAGAGCTACAGGATGTGGAACAGGAGCAGAGCAGAGCCGCAGGATGCAGGATGGGAGCAGAGCAGATCCGCAGAGGCAAAGAGGGAGCAGATACATGGATAGACACAGCAGGGTAAGGAAGGCTTCTGACAAGGATACAAACAGGTTCAGGCAAGGACTTAGTTCAGACAAGGACAGACATGGGAACAAGTTCAGGACAAGGGGATTCAGGCCTGGGTATACAGCCCCCAGGGTGGCGGAACAGGGCACACAGAGTACAGGTATGGGCCTTGGTATACAGCCCCCTAGGGTGGCAGAAACAAGACAGGACCTGGGAAATAAGTAGCAGAAAGCAGACAGTTTGATGCTCAGGCATCTCCCTATTGGTGGAGATGCCTTAAGTACCCGATACCTCTTGTCAATAGGCTGGGGACACATTAGGAATGTGCACACTGTCTCTACATGACTCAGGAAGAGCAGGCTCCGCCACCCTAAGCACACAGCCAGGAAGTACGCACACAGCAGGCAGAGGACATGAGGTTCACAGCATGGAGCAGGCAGATGGTAAGTTGGTGTATAAGCCAGATGGGAGATGGAAATCCATGCAGTGATGCCGGCAGTTATATATGTGGGGTTATACAGAGCTCAGCATTTAGTGAACTGCTAGATCTACAGCAGAAGAATCCCAGGATGTCATCAAAATGACAGCATGCAGCCCAGTAAGTGATATATCCCCGGAAACAGGATCTCAGGTCCTTTATATTGTGTTCAGAAGGGGTAGAAAAAACCTGGTGACAGATTGCCTTTAAATTATATTCCATAGTATGATAATAAATATAGAATATCAATGACATTATTATTAGTTATTAATATTTTTGAATAAAATCCACAGGATGGATTCTAAATGTTAGATCAGTGGGAAAATGACCCAAAGTGGATAAGTGAAAAATTGTTGAGGTTTGAATACCCCTTTAAACATAAGAAATGCATTGTAAACTTAAAGTTAGGTTTCCTATGAAATACATCTCATTCAGAACAGTAGCCTTACTTTATCTGTTTGATGTACTATTAGTCAGGCCTTATGAGGTTACTTTGTAAATTACCTGTACCTACAGAGAATGGGGAAGTGTCGAGGATACTCTCTAAAGAGAGGGTAATGATAACAGAACACTGTAAATGACTTTTAGCAATAGAGAAAGGCTCCTAAACTTAAATGAATAAACTCTAGTGACAGTAGGAGGACTATGAGAGTACGTTGTACATGATGTCTAGTACCAGGGAAGGGGTCCTGATCTGTCAGAATGCCTTAGGCCAAATTCCCATGTCCATGAAACACAGAGTGAGCTTGGAACAAAAAAAATTTGGAACAAAAAATTGTGTACCGTACAAATTTTTAACATTTCATTACCTTTGTGGATAAATCACAGTTGTACCACTATTTAGTTCCACCTACAGGCACATTCATTCATTCTTTGAGCTACAGTGACGTGTAAAAGTTTGGGCACCACTAGTCAAAAAATGACTTATTGTGAACCTGTCACCTGAATATTGCCTTGCGCAGGCGTGTACTCCGGAGGACAGAGAATGAACTTCAATCCAATATTGCGGCCAGCATGCAGCCAGCGGGTAAGGAAAGGGTGAATCAAACACCCGAAAACCCGGCCCATATGACCCAAAACTGGTCCCACCAAATTCAGGTGACAGGTTCCCTTTAAGCAAGTTGAAGATTAAGTGATTTCTAAAAGGCCTAAAGTTAAATATGACACATTTCCTTTATATTTTAGTCAAAACAAAAAAATATATATATTTTCAACTTTTACATTTTAAAAATTGCAAAAAGGAAAATGGGAGGATGCAAAAGTTTGGGCACCCTTGAAGATTTGTGTTCTCAGAATTTTGAACAAGGTTTTCTTAATTAGCCTGTTAGGGTTATGGCTCGCTCACTATCATCGTTAGGAAAGGCCAGGTGATGCAAATTTCCCAGCGTTATAAAAATCCAGTCTCTTCTAACCTTGTGCCCATAACAGCAGCCATGGGTTCTTCTAAGTAGCTGCCTAGCACTCTAAAAATGAAAATGGTGGAGGCCACAAAGAAGGAGAAGGTTATCAGAAGACAGCAAAGCGTTTTCAAATTGCCCTTTCCACAGCTTGAAATGCAATTACAAAATGGCAGTTATCCCCTTTTTGGCCTTGGACAGGATAGTACATCCGAGGTCTGCTTTGATTCGGGCTCCAGCGGTGTTTTGAACAGCTGACATGTGCCCGCAATAGTGGCAGGTGGAATCGCAATTCACCTGCTGCTATTAACTAGTTAAATGCCGCTGTCAAACGCTGACATCGGCATTTAACTACCGCTTCCGGCCATCGGGAAGGAAATGAGCGCATTGCTGACCCCTGACACATGATCAGGGGTCAGCGAAGCGTCGGCATAACAACCAGAGGTCTCCTTGAGACCTCTATGGTTGTTGATGCCGGATTGCTATGACCGCCAACCTGTGGTCGGCGCTCATAGCAATGCAGGAATTCAGCTACATAGGAGCAATCTGAGCATCGCTCCTATGTAGCTGAGCGGATCGAGTTGTGCTAGCTTCTAGTCTCCCATGGAGGCTATTGAAGCATGGCAAAGGTAAAAAAAAGTTTTAAAAAATATTAAAAAAATAAAAAGTTTAAATCACACCCCTTTCGCCCCATTCAAAATAAAACAATTTAAAAAATCAAGTATACACATATTTGGTATAGCCACATTCAGAATCACCCAATCAATATTAAAAAAAGGATTACCCTTATTGCTAAACGGCGTAGGGAGAAAAAAAATTGAAATGCCAGAATTACGTTTTTGTGGTTGCCGTGACAGTGCACTAAAATGCAAAGAACTTATCTGCACCAAAATGATATAATTAAAAACGTCAGCTCAGTGCGCAAAAAGTAAGCTCTGACCCGACCCCAGATCATGAAAAATGGAAACTCTACGGGTATTTTTTTTTTTAAGCAAAGTTTGGAATTTTTTTTCACCACTTAGATAAAAAAAAGAATCTAGACATTGTCTATGAATTTGTAATGACCTGGAGAATCAAAATGGCACTTTTTTTGCAATTTCACCGCACTTGGAATTTTTTTTCCCGTTTTCTAGTACATGACATGCTAAAACCAATGATGTTGTTCAGAAGTACAGCTTTCCCGCAAAAAATAAGCTCTCACATGGCCATATTGAGGGAAAACTAAAAAAGTTATGGCTCTGGGAAAGAGGGGAGAGAAAAATGAAAATGAAAAAGCGAAAATACCTTGGGTCATGAAGGGGTGAAAAGAAACAGTGGAGATAAATATAATGTCTGGAAGACCAAGCAAAGTTTCAGTGAGAGCTGCTCATAGTATTGATAGAGAGGCAAATCAGCACCCATGCTTGACTGCACGAGACCTTCAGAAAGATTTAGCAGACACTGGAGTTGTGATACATTTTTCTACTGTTCAGAAACACCTGCACAAATATTGCCTTCATGGAAGAGTCATCAGAATAAACCTCTCCTGCGTCCTCTCCATTAAATTCACTCTCAGAAGTATGCAAAAGAACATCTAAACAAGCATGATGCATTTTGGAAACAGGTCCTGTGGATTGATGAGGTTAAAATAGAACTCTTTGGCCACAATGATCAAAGGTATGTGTGGAGTAAAAAGGGCACAGAATTTCAGGAAAAGAACATCTTGCCAACCATTAAGCACGGGGGTGGATCAATCATGCTTTGAGGGTTGTGTTGCAACCAATGGTATGGGGAAAATTTCATAGGTAGATGGAAGAATGGATTCAATCAAAATTCAGCAAATTCTTGATGCAAACAAAACACCATCTGTAAAGAAGCTAAAGCTGACAAGAGGATGGCTTCTACAAATGGATAATGATCCTAAGCACAGGACAAAATGCACAATAGACTACCTCACAAGGCACAAACTGTGGCCCTCAAATTCCCCTGATCTGAACATCATTGAACATCTGTGGCTAGACCTTAAAATAGCAGTGCATGCAAGACGACACAGAACTGGAAGAATTTTCCAAGGAAGAATGGATGAAAATCCATCAAACAAGAATTGAAAGACTCTTGGCTGGTTGCAAAAAAGTGTTTTGGCTGTGATACTTTCAAAAGTGAGTGCTACTGGTGCCCAAACTTTTGCATCTGTCCATTTTCCTTTTTGTAATTTTTAAAATGTAAAAGATGGAAATATGTATATTTTTCCCTAAAATACAAAGGAAATGTGTCATCTTTAACTTTAGGCCTTTTAGAGATCATTTCATCTTCAACTTGCTTATCTGTTAACAATAACAGTAACTTTTACCTGGGGTGCCCAAACTTTTACATGCCACTGTATCAGCCTACTTTCCAGTGTACAATTCACACTGGACAAAGTAAAAAAGTAAAAAAAAATATTTTAAAATAATTGTAAAAATATTTAAAATAAAATAAATAATAATAATAAATAATAATCAAAAGATATTGTATCCATAAATAAAAATATTTGTATTAAAAAAATATATAAAAGTACACACATTTCATATTGCCGCATCCAGAAAGACTCGAACAACAAAACTGTCCCACTAGTTAACTCCTTAAGGGTATGTGTCCACGTTCAGGATTGCATCAGGATTTGGTCAGGATTTTTCATCAGTATTTGTAAGCCAAAACCAGGAGTGGGTGATAAATGCAGAAGTGGTGCATATGTTTGTACAAGTAGAGGTAGAATGTCACCAGGTGTTTTCTCCACAGATTAAATGTCACGTGGAGCTTGCCTCAATCTCAGATTCCAAGCGTTGAAATGCGGACAAAAAAAGACTCAATTTAGAACCACTACGGCATGCATTTAAGCAATAGCGCTGGGGCGGTGCTCAACATCAGCAGCAATGTGAATCCAAAATATGAAGAAAAAGAAGTGGCACTCACCCGATGATGCTGTACAAAAAATGTCCTTTATTCAGAGCATACACTCGCAGACATATAATGGAGAGGCGGCTGGTGAGGAGAAGAGTGCAAGGGGAGGCAAGAGGACGACGGCCGTTTCGCGCCTGCGCGCTTCCACGGGTCCAGTGGACCCGTGGAAGCGCGCAGGCGCGAAACGGCCGTCGTCCTCTTGCCTCCCCTTGCACTCCTCTCCTCACCAGCCGCCTCTCCATTATATGTCTGCGAGTGTATGCTCTGAATAAAGGACATTTTTTGTACAGCATCATCGGGTGAGTGCCACTTCTTTTTCTTCATATTTTGGGTGCATATTTTTCTATTATACTTTTCCTCTAATTGTTCCACTCCTGGTTTTGGCTTACAAATACTGATGAAAAATCCTGACAAAATCCTGATGCAATCCTGAACGTGGACACATACCCTTAGTGAACACAATAAAAAAAACAGGCAAAAAACAATACTTTATCATTTATCATTGTACTGCTGAACAAAAAGTGGAATAAAACACGATGAAAAAGATGGATATAAATAAACATGGTCCCGCAAAAAAAGAATCTGCCAAACAGCTCCATCAGCAGAAAAGTAAAAAAGTTATGGCTCTCAGAATAAAGCGATACAAAATAATTATTTTTTCTATAAAATAGTTTTTATTGTGTAAAAGCGCCAAAATATAAAACATGATGCAAAAACTATTAAAAAGTATCTTTTAGTGTGTGACAGCAGCCAAGCATGAAAACCCCATATAAATCTGGTATCGCTGTAATCGCACCGACCCAAAGAATAAAGTCGCCTAATCACTTATACCGCACAAGGAATGACGTATTAAATAAATAAAAACAATTCTTCACCTGCTATAGATTTTTTTTCATTCTGCCTCCCAAAGATCGCAGTAAGGCTCGGCGCACATTTATCCTGTGCTCTGCGCTGAGCGCTTACATTGGGGTGTCCGTGTAAATCTCTGAAATACGTGATTCAGATGGAACCTCCATCGGAATATTGCCTATAAAAAGGCAGAAGGAGAAACTGTGGACGCCATGGGACCTATTATCTGGCGGTGTTCGTTTTTTTACGATTGCATGAATGCCATTGGCCACAGTTTTGTGCACTTCAGAAAATATAATATGGAGAAAAGAATGAAAAAGAATATGGAGTCCGCAAACTGTTACAGGAAAATCTGCGCTCCAGGAGGCAAATAGCTCGCCATCCCGAGTCTCTCCATAAGTAGTACTGTACAGCCACATATGATGTATTGCCACATTCAGTAGAAATTATGGGACAAGTTATGGTGCCATTTTTACCCACTTCTTGTGTGTGAAAATGTAAAATCTGGTCTCAAACAAAATTTAGGTTGTAAAAACGTAGTTATTTTTTCTTCACTGCCCAATGGTATAAAATAGTGTGACATGCCTGTGGTGTCAATATGATCACTGCATGCTTAGATCAATTAACTGAGAGGTGTAGTTTGTAAATTGCGGTCACTTATGGGGGGTTCTGCTGTTCTGGCACCTCATGGGCTCTCCTAGTGGGTCATGGCACCTGCAAACCATAATAGTCAAATCTGGCTTCCTTGCCTTGTGAGCTTTTCACTGTGCCTGAAAAATGTTTCCCGATTACATGTAGGATATTGGTGCACTCAGGAAAAAATGGACCTCAGTTTGTTGTAAAAACATGTCCTACTAACTGTCAGAAAAATTAAAAGCCTTGAGGCTAAAACAACATTTTAGTGGTAAAATTGTAATTTATTCTTTCTTCATTACTCAATGGTGTAAAATTCGGTGAGGCACATCTGGTGTCAATATGATAATTTCATCACTAGATGACTTCATTGGGGAGTGTAGTTTGTAAAATGAGTTCACATATGGGGGAGTTCTGCAATTCTGGCACCTCAGAGGCTCTGCCAATGTGACTTGTCTCCCTCAAACCATTCCAGCAAAATCTGAACTCCAATATGGCGCTTCTTCCCTTCTGAGCTTTGCACTGTGTCTCAAGTGTAGTATTCCCCCACATATGGGGTATTGGCGTATTCAGGAGAAATTGCACAACACATTGTATGGTGCAATTTATCCTGTTAATATTATGAAAATGTAAAAATTATGGCTAAAATAACATTTTTGTGCGGAAAATGTGATTTAATTATTTTCAATGCTCAATGTTATAAACTTCTGTGAAGCACCTGGTGGTTCAAGGTGCTTACCACATGTCTAAATACATTCCTTGAGGGGTCTAGCTTCCAAAATGGGGTCACTTGTGGGAGGGTTTCCACTGTTTAGGCACATCAGGGGCTCTCCACATGGGACATGACATCTGCCAATGATTCCAGGAAATATATTCAAAAAGTCAAACGATGCTCCTTCTCTTCCAAGCCCTGCCATGCGCCAAAACAGTAGCTTTCTCCCTCATATGAGGTATCGGTGTACTCAGGAGAAATTGTACAACAAATTATATAGAGCAATTTCTCCTGATACCCTTATGAAAATGCAACATCTGGGGCTAACAACATTTTTGTCGGGAAAATGTGATATTTTATTTTTATTTTCACAGCTCACCGTTATAAACTTCTCTGAAGCACCTGTGGGTTCAAGGTGCTCACCATACATCTAGATCAGTTCCCTGAGGGGTCTAGTTTCCAAAATATTGTCACTTTTTCATTGTTTAGGCACACCAGAGGCTCTTCAAACACGACAAGGCGTCCACCAATTGTTCAAGCAAACTTTGCATTCAAAAAGTCACATGGCGCTCCTTCCCTTCCAAGCAGTGGTTTTCTCCCTCATATGTGATATCGGCATGCTCAGGAGAAATTATACAACAAATTTTGGGGTCCATTTTTTCCTGTTACCCTTGTTAAAATAAAAAAAATTGGATCTGAAGTAATTTTGTTTGTGAAAAAAAGTTAAATGTTCATTTTTTTCCACATTTTAAAAATTCCTGTGAAGCACCTGAACTTCTTGAATGTGGTTTTGAACATCTTGAGGGGTGCAGATGTTAGAATGGTGTAATTTTTAGGTATTTTCTATCATATAGACCCCACAAAGTGACTTCAAAAGTGAGGTGGTCCCTAAAAAAATGGTTTTGTAAATTTTGTTGTAAAAATGAAAAATCGCTGGTCAATTTTTAACCCTTATAACATCCTAGCAAAAAAAAAATGTTTAAAAAATTGTGCTGATGTAAAGAAGACATGTGGGAAATGTTATTTAGTAAGTATTTTGTGTGACATATCTCTGTGATTTAAGGGCATAAAAATTCTAAGTTTGAAAATTGCAACATTTTCAAAATTTTCGCCAAATTTACGTTTTTTACACAAATAAACTCAAGTCATATTGAAGAAACTTTATCACTAACATTAAGTACAATATGTCACGAAAAATCATTCTCAGAATCACCGGGATCTGTTGAAGTGTTCTACAGTTATTACCTTATAAAGGGACAGTGGTCAGAATTGTAAAAATAGGCCTTATCATTAACATGCAAACCACCTTTGGGGGTAAAGGGGTTAATCTGCAGATTAACCCTATATCTGCAATTTAATAGCGTGTTTATACATGACAGTTTCCCTTTAATATAATAAGCATGTGCACTAAGATTTCCTATGAGAAGGGTATGCGTGCAGTGAGACAGAAGTTATATAGGATCCAGAACTTAGTGTTATGTCCAGCAATATAATTGCTGTCTAAAAAGGTTAGTAATTTTTTGTGTCTCAGTTATCACAGACATTGTATTTTCTGTTTATATTAATCCTTCCTATATTTTTATATTCAATACAAAACTCACAAAAATTAATACATATGCGTGGCCGAGAGACAAGGATTGTTATATCTCTCCCAATATTTCTGTCCGAAACAATAGGACAGTCTAGGAAACTCCCCAATAAATACAAAACAACAGAACGGAGTATACAAGTCCCAATACGCATTTTATTTAAAAATTGTATAATTTTATTTATATTATCAAAATATATAATTCAAACTGAGTAATCAAATATAAATACAATACATATAAATAACAGGATTAGTGGAGGAGGAAACACTATAATAGTGGCGGAGCGGATGACAACACCTATCACATCATATCACAAGGACTGCTATTGTGGGAGCCATAGTATGAGAAAAAAAAAAAAAAAAAAAAAGTTGCAACAGTGCAGGTTATATCACTAGCTAAAGTGCCATAGTGCCTACAGGACTCATCACCTCATATCATATAAAGCAGCTTACCCATTAGGTCTGAGATGTCTCACCACGCTCCACACACCACCCCCTTGACGCACGTTTCGCGGTCGCTTTCTCAAAAAGGGGTTTTCCTTTTTGAGAAAGCGACCGCGAAACGTGCGTCAAGGGGGTGGTGTGTGGAGCGTGGTGAGACATCTCAGACCTAATGGGTAAGCTGCTTTATATGATATGAGGTGATGAGTCCTGTAGGCACTATGGCACTTTAGCTAGTGATATAACCTGCACTGTTGCAACTTTTTTTTTTTTTTTTTTTTTTTTCTCATACTATGGCTCCCACAATAGCAGTCCTTGTGATATGATGTGATAGGTGTTGTCATCCGCTCCGCCACTATTATAGTGTTTCCTCCTCCACTAATCCTGTTATTTATATGTATTGTATTTATATTTGATTACTCAGTTTGAATTATATATTTTGATAATATAAATAAAATTATACAATTTTTAAATAAAATGCGTATTGGGACTTGTATACTCCGTTCTATATTTTTATATTTTATCTCGCGAGACATAGGCACTATCTTCAATGGAGCACGGTGACCCGCTCCACTGCGCAGGCGCCAGATTCCCAGCCCCGCAGTGTGAATTATTATTATTATTATTATTATTTCTTGTTATAGCGCCATTTATTCCATGGCGCTTTACATGTGAGGAGGGGTATACATAATAAAACAAGTACAATAATCTTAAACAATACAAGTCATAACTGGTACAGGAGGAGTGAGGACCCTGCCCGCGAAGGCTCACAATCTACAAGGGGTGGGTGAGAATACAGTAGGTGAGGATAGAGCTGGTCATGCAGCGGTTTGGTTGATCGGTGGTTACTGCAGGTTGTAGGCTTGTCGGAAGAGGTGGGTCTTCAGGTTCTTTTTGAAGATTTCGATGGTAGGCGAGAGTCTGATGTGTTGTGGTAGAGGGTTCCAGAGTAGGGGTCATACGCGAGAGAAATCTTGTATACGATTGTGGGAAGAGGAGATAAGAGGGGAGTAGAGAAGGAGATCTTGTGAGGATCGGAGGTTGCGTGTAGGTAAGTACCGGGAGACGAGGTCACAGATGTATGGAGGAGACAGGTTGTGGATGACTTTGTACGTCATGGTTAGGGTTTTGTACTGGAGTCTCTGGGCAATGGGGAGCCAGTGGAGGGATTGACAGAGGGGAGAGGCAGGGGAATAGCGGGGGGACAGGTGAATTAGTCAGGCAGCAGAGTTTAGAATAGATTGGAGGGGTGCGAGAGTGTTCGAGGGGAGGCCACAGAGCAGGAGGTTGCAGTAGTCAAGGCGAGAGATGATGAGGGCATGGACTAGGGTTTTTGCAGATTCTTGGTTGAGGAATGAACGGATTCGTGAAATATTTTTGAGTTGAAGTCGGCAGGAAGTGGAAAGGGCTTGGATATGTGGTTTGAAGGAGAGATCAGCGTCAAGGATTACCCCGAGGCAGCGAGCTTGTGGGACTGGGGAGAGTGGGCAGCCATTTACTGTAATGGTTAGGTTCGTTGGGGGGGTCGCGTGAGATGGGGGAAAGATGATGAATTCTGTTTTGTCCATGTTAAGTTTCAGAAATCTAGCGGAGAAGAACGATGAAATAGTGGACAGACATTGAGGGATTCTGGTTAGTAGGGAGGTGATATCTGGTCCAGAGATGTAGATCTGTGTGTCATCAGCATAGAGGTGATACTGAAAGCCATGAGATTCTATGAGCTGTCCTTGGCCAAAAGTGTAAATGGAGAAGAGCAGGGGCCCAAGGACTGAACCTTGTGGGACTCCGACAGATAGGGGGTGAGGTGAGGAGGTGGTGTGTGAGTGGGAGACGCTGAATGTCCGGTCTGTTAGGTATGATGAGATCCAGGATAGGGCCAAGTCTGTGATGCCAAGGGATGAGAGGGTCTGTAATAATAAGGAATGGTCCACTATGTCAAAGGCAGCCGACAGGTCGAGGAGGAGGAGAACAGAGTAGTGTCGCTTGCTCTTGGCGGTTAATAGGTCGTTGGTGACCTTAGTTAGGGCAGTTTCAGTGGAGTGGTGTGACCGGAAGCCAGATTGTAAGCCGTCAAAGAGGGAGCAAGAAGAGAGATGGGAGGACAGTTCAAGGTAGACGTGTTGTTCCAGTAGTTTTGAGGCATAGGGGAGAAGTGATATAGGGTGATAGCTAGATACAGAGGATGGGTCAAGAGAGGGCTTTTTGAGGATAGGTGTGATAGAGGCATGTTTAAAGCTTGAGGGGAAAACACCAGTTGTTAGTGATAGGTTGAAGATGGGTTAGGGTTGGGATGAAGACTGTGGTGAGGTTTGGGATGAGGTGGGATGGGAGCGGGTCAAGCGCACAGGTGGTGAGATGCGATCTTGAGAGTAGAGTGGAGAGTTGATCTTCTGTAATGGTGGAGAAGTTGGTTTTGGAGGTGGAGGGCTGGGAAGTTGGGAGGAAGGGCTCTGGGGCTTGTTGACCAAAACTGTCTCTGATGCTATCAATCTTCTGCTTGAAAAATGAGGCAAAGTCTTCAGCAGAGATAAGTGGGGAGGGAGGAGGTGCTGGGGGATGGAGGAGAGAGTTGAAGGTGTTGAATAACTGTTTAGGGTTGTGAGACAGGGAAGATATGAGAGATGAGAAGTAGGTTTGTTTAGCTGTGGTGAGTGTGGTCTTGAAAGTGGTGAGGGACTGTTTGAATGCGATGAAGTGGTCGTTGGAGTGGGATCTTTTCCATCTGCGCTCAGCAGCCCTGGAAGCTCGCCTCAGTTCTTTGGTCAGGCTGGTGTGCCAGGGCTGTCTGTTGATTTTGCGAGCTTTGGTATGTGTAAGTGGGGCAGCAGATTCCAAAGCTACAGCTATTGTGGTGTTATATAGAGCGGCAGCGTCATCCGCATTGTGTATGGAACTTATGTCTGTGAGAGGGAGGAGGGATTCAGGGAAGGAATGTAGGTCAAGGTGTTTAAGATTTCTGCGAGGGTGTGAAAGTTTGTGGGGTGGGCATTGTAGACATGGAGTGGAGAGAGATGAGAATGTGAGTAGATTGTGGTCAGAGAGAGGAAGAGGTGAGTTAGAGAGGTTAGATAGGGAGCAGAGGCGGGTGAAGATGAGGTCCAGTGTGTGACCATCTTTGTGAGTGGCTGCAGAAGACCATTGAGTGAGGCCGAAGGAGGAAGTGAGAGATAGAAGTTTAGTGGCAGCTGAGAGGGAAGTGTCAATGGGGATGTTGAAATCGCCCATGATGATAGTGGGGATGTCCGCAGAAAGGAAATGAAGTAGCCAGGTGGTGAAATAGTCAAAGAAGGTGGTGGCTGGCCCTGTGGGGCGGTAAATGGCAGCCAGTTGGAGGTTGGAGGGGGAGTAGATGTGCACAGAGTGCACCTCAAAGGAAGGGAGGGTAACAGAGGGTGGCAGTGGGATTGGGGTGAAGGAGCAGTTATCTGACAGGAGAAAACCAACTCCTCCGCCATGCTTGCTGCTGGGGCGGGGTGTGTGAGAAAGGTGGAAGCCACCGTAAGAGAGTGCAGCAGGGGAGGCTGTGTCAGAAGGGGTGAGCCAGGTTTCGGTGATGGCGAGGAAGGAAAGTTTGGTAGTAACAAAAAGATCATGGATGTAGGAAAGCTTGTTACAGACAGAGCGAGCGTTCCACAGAGCTCCTGTTAGTGGGACTGGGGAAGCGGGGGCTGGGCGAATGGGTATAAGGTTAGAGAGGTTACGGAAGTTTGTGATGGAGCGTGGATGGGAGGTAGAAACGACTGTGGGAATATGGTGAGGAGGACCAGGATTTGGAGAGATATCACCAGCAGTGAGAAGGAGCAGAGATAGTGTTAGCAGGTGGGAACAGGAGAGGGCATGAGGGGGCTGCCTGTGCTTTGAGACAGAGGATTGTAGGTTAAGGAACAGTTCTGAGTAGGAGGTGAGATGGATGGGGAGGATTGAAGCAGAGATAAACAGTTCCTTACTTGGTGTGGGGATTGGGGGAGGTAGCAGAAAGTGAAAGATTATAGGGGTGAAAGTGAAAACAAACTGAAACATTGTTTGCAGTGACTGGCCAGTTACCTTCAGTTCCCTTCAGGTTCAATTCAGGTTTTAATTCTAATGTAATCCACACTTTTAGAACACACTTCTAGGGATCACACTGCAGACTAAAGTCATGCAGACTTGTGCTATGCAATATATGGAAAACTAAATGCATTCAGGTGTGAAGCAGAGAGGAGTGGTCTCTGCTCATCTTGGTCAGAGAATTAAGGGTGAACCAGATGCATACAATCAAGCCTAAGTAAACAAGGTCATAAATATCACAGGGTAAGTTGGGGTTAGCTGAAAGGCATACCAAGTGAAAGCAAGGAGCAGGGGGAAGTCTGTGTGCAAAGCTGGGTGATGTACTATGTGCACTTCATAGACAGATAGCAGGAGAGCTGGGTGGATGAACATACCTGTTGGAAGAATAGAGATGCTTGTTAGAGTGTGATGGTGATAGGTAGCAGGGCACAGTCTGTATGCATCTTTCAGGTTTTAATTCTAATGTAATGCATCATAACACTGCGGGGCGGGATCTGGGGCCTCCGCTACACACAGGTGCGATAGCCTGATGTCAGTTCCCGGGCAGCGCGTTCTGCGCATGCCCAAGA
The DNA here is from genome assembly GCF_051348905.1 of Ranitomeya variabilis. Classification (NCBI taxonomy): domain Eukaryota; kingdom Metazoa; phylum Chordata; class Amphibia; order Anura; family Dendrobatidae; genus Ranitomeya; species Ranitomeya variabilis. The sequence continues at coordinate 497,694,522 of NC_135236.1, read as the reverse complement.
ACTGTTGGTACAGCGCAGGCGCCAGGCATGTAACAGCAACACAGGAGGAGGCGCACAGACGCAAGAGGGAATGATGGACGGCTGAAACAGGGGGAGACACCATACCTCTAGGACTCAATACAGGTACGGGGCGCAATTTATAAAAGTCAATATTTCAGTGTTACTAGGGATCAGAAACATAAGAGCCACCTTCACAGAATGCAGCCTTAGTGCTGCTGAAGGTGGCTCTTTTACTTAAAAATGCCTTGGGGGGTGACAAATTCCCTTTAATTTTATTTTGCACTGCAACCACAGCTATGCCTGTGACTGTAATACACTCTAGCGGCCTCAATACGCTTCTATGCGCATCCTGGGAGATACATATCGACCCTCGCATATGATCCCTCTCACTGCCTCACAATACACATAGAAAAGATAGTTATACAGATGTCAGTGACCTATACAATTAGTACAGTGTGTGTGCGCAGCTTACTGTACATGTATTTAACCCCTTAATGACCGCCAATACGTCTTTTAACTGGTAAAAATGAACTGAAATACCAGAAACTGTATACTGGTATAGCATCTGAATAAATGTCCCTTGGCGAAGAGATCGCCTTGCTAGGTGCCAGTGGCTAGGAGGAAAAGGAGTACATACACGTTTGCCTATCTCCAGTGATGAATCCTTGAAGCGCTGGAGGGCTGTAATAGCGCTGCCATATTTCCAAGAAAAGTCCGAACGAGTCGGAAGAAGTCCAAGCAAGTGGCTGCTCCGGCCGGTAGCAGCCCCCTTGAAACTAACCTCCGGGTGGGGGCAAGATCCTGTGGGTCTGGACGCCGCATGTAGTGAAAACGGTAAGTCCGGATAGTATGCAGGACCTTCCTGACGTCACACAGCACGTGACCGCTTGCCCGAGCCCGAGAGTGAAAGTGAAAGTGAACGTGAGTACGGGTTGCAGTGAGGATCAGTCTCAACGCGTTTCGGAGACGACTGTCTCCTTCCTCAGGGATGATCCCTGCTCCGTACTCTTATTCCTTATATAGTTTATCTCTCCTAGTAGAAATTATTGGAAGCCAAAAAGTTCCGTGCCCATGTTCAAGCGTCTTGGCACAATGGTGTCCAAAATAAAAATCCATTTTGTCTCAATTCTAGACATGGCTTTAATGTAATCTCTGCCCCTCCAGTGTCTATATACTGTGGCTATGCCAGAGACTTTCATTTGTTGTGCCAGTCCCTTATGGTGTTCTGTGAAATGCTGGGAGAGAGGGTGACCCATAAATTGATTCTTAATGTTTCTAATATGTTCACCGATTCTTGTTTTTAACGGTCGTTTCGTCCTCCCCACATATAATTTCCCACAGGGGCATTCTATGGTGTAAATTACCCCTGTAGTAGAACATGTTATAAAGTCCTTAATTTGGATCGTCATATCTCCTTTTTTAATGTCAGTACATTTTCGTGTGATAGTCTGTTTGCACATATTGCATTTATGGCACGGAAAAAATCCTTTTAGCTTAGTGTGAGAGATGGAAGACTGTATCAAAGAAGGTTTTTTCTGTACCGTGGGGGCAATCAAATTTCCCAAATTTTGGGATTTTTTATATACAAAGCGGGGCTTATCCGTGATCTTATCCCCCAGAATTTTGTCATTTTTTAGGATATGCCAATGTTTGCTGACTATCTTGCGCAAAATATTTGAGTTAGTGTTATATTTAGTTATGATAGGGATAAAGTCCAAATTTTCTGTAGGTCTGAGTGCTGGATTAATTAGCTCCTTTCTAGATTTGGTTAGGGCCGCTTCTTTCGATTTTTCTAACATTTTCTTATCATAGCCTTTTTCTAGAAATTTTTCTGTTAGGCTAGTTTCACACTAGCGTCGGGAACAACCCGTCGCTGTGCGTCGGGCCGACGTTCCCGACGCTAGGGTGGTCTCCGCCGCACAACGGGGGCAGCGGATGCATTTTTCCCACGCATCCGCTGCCCCATTGTGAGGTGCGGGGAAGTGCGGGGAGGTGGGGGCGGCAGTATTTTATTATCTACCGAAAATACATAAGGATGCTAATAATCCGCCCGGTAGACCGATTGTTTCAGGTATCCAATGTTTGACAGCTAATATGTCTAAACTTGTGGATTCACATTTACAGCTTATTGTACCATCACTGCCATCACATTTGAAAGATAGCTCACATATCCTCCAACTTCTACAAAAAGTAAAATGGCAGAAGGAATACATTATGGGTACTTTGGATATAACTTCATTATACACGGTTATTGACCATAAGAAAGGTTTTGAGGCTGCCAAATATTTTTTAAATAAATTGTCTGAAGTTTCTCCAGAACAAACAGAATTTTTAGGTGAACTTATGCAGTTCATTTTAACTCATAATTATTTTTTATATAAGGAGGACTACTACTCCCAGCAATGGGGTACCGCTATGGGGACCAGGTTCGCGCCCAGTTATGCTAACCTCTATGTGGGTAGGTGGGAAGAACATCATATATACCCGGGGGGTCACCTGCGCGTGAACCTGGTCCTCTGGAGGCGTTTTATCGATGATATTATTTTTATCTGGTCTGGTGGTTGGGATACCCTCAATCAGTTTTTAACGGATATAAATAAAAATCAGTATTTTTTAAAGTTCACTTCCACCACCAGTACCACTGAGATTAACTTTTTAGATTTGAAAATTTTTATTGATGATTTTAAAATTCAAACACGTACTTTCACTAAACCCACTGACATGAACAGCTATATCCCTCTAGATAGCTGTCATCTCCCTAGCTGGCTGCTCAACATCCCGAAAAGCCAGTTCACCAGAATTCACCGTAATTGCTCTAGGCCCCAGGATTTTGAATTGGAAGCATTAACACTAACAGAAAAATTTCTAGAAAAAGACTATGATAAGAAAATGTTAGAAAAATCGAAAGAAGCGGCCCTTACCAAATCTAGAAAGGAGCTAATTAATCTAGCCCTCAGACCTACAGAAAATTTGGACTTTATCCCTATCATAACTAAATATAACACTGAGGCTACTTTCAGACATAGCGCATTTTTGAGCGCTATTTTGCGGGCGCTTTTCAAAAATGCGCAATGTCATTTTCGTCTGCCGGCAAAGTGAATGAGAAATTCACTTTGCCGTTCAGACACACCGCAAAAAAACGCGGCGCTTTTGTCTGCAAACACGCCGGCGTAAAAAGAATTGTCATGTCAATTCTTTACGCAGCGGCGTGTCTGCGTATCCCCATAGGGCCCCATATTACCGTCCACACACAGCGCCTTTGTCCTGGGTGTCGGCGTCTTTGTACGGAGGGGTTGACACCCAGGACCGGACGTGACGTCGGACAGGAAGAGGGAAGCCCCCGCCCCCCAGTGAAGCAGCATGGAGTCCTTCAACAGAATGAGCATAAACGTGGGGCTGCTGATCGATTTGGTATGTGTGTGTGTGTGTGTGTGTGTGTGTGTGTGTGTGTGCGTGTCCCCATGCGACGCTAGTGCCACCATTGTGCTAAGTCGCCGTATGGGACTACTACTCCCATCCGGTATTAGGATGGGAGAGTTGTCCCTGTGTCCGGCGACTTAGCACAATTGTAAAGTTACACAAAACACCTACACACAGTACACATACATGACACACAGTACAGTACATACAACACATAACATAGAGTATATACTCACCAACAGCACACTTGTAGGCGAAGCCCTCGATCCTCCAGGAAAAAATCCAAAAATAATAAACCAAATCCATACTCCCTGTCCGCAGAATCCATAAAACGAGTGTCCCACGCCGATCCCCTGCTCTCCGGCGATACACTGCCAGGAGCGAAGCTCCTAGCAGTGTATCGCGTACTGTTCCGGAGTTCAATGGCTCCGGCGTCTCGGTTAACAGCAGTACAGCTGCGTTGAACTTTCCCACGCAGCACTGCCGTTAAGCGAGAGTGCCGGGGTCAATGACCGCCGGTAAACTCGCTCGCGCATGCGCAGTGACACACCGACAGGAACTATGGCTCCTGTCAGTGTGTTGCTGCAGCCGTGGAGAGCAGACATATCTCTGGATGTGTCTGTTCTCCATGGAAAATCTTGATACGTGGCAATTAAATACGTGACACGTGGCACTTATACGTGATACGTGTCACTTAAATACGTGGCACTGAAATACGTGATACGTGGCACTTTGATACGTGGCACGTGTCACTTAAACACGTGGCACGTGGCACTGAAATATGTGGCACGTGGCACTGAAATACGTGATACGTGGCACTTAAATACGTGGCACGTGGCACTGAAATACGTGGCACTGAAATACGTGGCACGTGGCCCTGAAATACGTGGCCCTGAAATGCGTGGCACGTGGCACTGAAATATGTGGCACGTGGCACTTTGATACGTGGCACGTGGCACTGAAATACGTGGCACGTGGCACTGAAATACGTGATACGTGGCACTTAAATACGTGGCACGTGGCACTGAAATACGTGGCACTGAAATACGTGATACGTGGCAAAGAAATACGTGGCACTTAAATACGTGGCACTTAGGCTATGTTCACATTTGCGTTGTGCGCCGCATGCGTCCTTTTTTTGATTGATTTTGGACGCAGCAAAAATGCAACTTGCTGCGTCCTCTGCGGCCGGATGCGTGCGCTGCAGTGACGCATGCGGCGCAAAACGCAAGTGCGACGCATGTCCATGCGCCCCCATGTTAAATATAGGGGCGCATGCGACGCCCGACGCTGCGGCGCAGACCGCAAATGTGAACGTAGACTTAAATAGCTGGATAGAGCTGGATCCGCGGGCTGTGATCTGGCCTACGCTCAGCACTCTGCGGAGCGCTGTCATTCAAAACACGTCCACTCATTTTGGTGTTTAGTCCCAAAATGGAGGATGGAAGAAGAAAAGGGTTGGACAAGGAAATGACATCATTTCTTTTTTTTTTTTTCCCCCCACTGCAGTTAAAGCTTTATTTGTGTCAAACACAGACAATCTGCAGAGAAAACTGCATAAAAAACCGCACTAAAAACCGCATCAAAAACGCACCAAAAACGCACCTGCGTTTTCTGCCAAGAGCTGCGGTTTTTGTCCTGAAAAAAAAGGATTGAAATCAGGATCGTGTGAACATACCCTTACCGTACAGGGTTACGAGGGGGGGCGTCTGACTGACGCCTGCCCTAGTAACCTGGGGTTAGTGACAGTGGGGTTAGTAAACCCCAGCTGATGTCTGTTCCGCTTGCTGAGGCGTCTTTGGCTCAAGGCCATTGCAGCTGGCAGAATCGACATGATGTTAACTCCAGTGTGTATTGTAAAGACAGGAAATGACCTCAATGACTCTTTTTTTTTTCCCCTTTTTTTTTTTTTCAAACAAACTTTATTTTCAGTACACAATGCTGAAAAAAACGCAGCTGCAAAAAACGCAGCAAAAAACGCTGTGTGTGAAAGCAGCTGCGTTTTTTGCCTGCGTAAAAAAACGCAGGTAAAGCAGCAGCAAAATACACGCGCGTAAAAATACGCAGCAAATACGCTGTGTGTGAAAGTAGCCTAACTCAAATATTTTGCGCAAGATAGTCAGCAAACATTGGCATATTCTAAAAAAATGTCAAAATTCTGGGGGATAAGATCACGGATAAGCCCCGCTTTGTATATAAAAAATCCCAAAATTTGGGAAATTTTATTGCCCCCACGGTACAGAAAAAATCTTCTTTGATACAGTCTTCCATCTCTCACACTAAGCTAAAAGGATTTTTTCCGTGCCATAAATGCAATATGTGCAAACAGACTATCACACGAAAATGTACTGACATTAAAAAAGGAGATATGACGATCCAAATTAAGGACTTTATAACATGTTCTACTACAGGGGTAATTTACACCATAGAATGCCCCTGTGGGAAATTATATGTGGGGAGGACGAAACGACCGTTAAAAACAAGAATCGGTGAACATATTAGAAACATTAAGAATCAATTTATGGGTCACCCTCTCTCCCAGCATTTCACAGAACACCATAAGGGACTGGCACAACAAATGAAAGTCTCTGGCATAGCCACAGTATATAGACACTGGAGGGGCAGAGATTACATTAAAGCCATGTCTAGAATTGAGACAAAATGGATTTTTATTTTGGACACCATTGTGCCAAGAGGCTTGAACATGGGCACAGAACTTTTTGGCTTCCAATAATTTCTACTAGGAGAGATAAACTATATAAGGAATAAGAGAACGGAGCAGGGATCATCCCTGAGGAAGGAGACAGTCGTCTCCGAAACGCGTCGAAACTGATCCTCACTGCACTCCGTACTCACGTTCACTTTCACTCTCGGGCTCGGGCAAGCGGTCATGTGCTGTGTGACGTCAGGAAGGTCCTGCATACTATCCGGAGTTACCGCTTTCACTACACACGGCGTCCAGACCCACAGGATCTTGCCCCCACCCGGAGGTTAGTTTCAAGGGGGCTGCTACCGGCAGGAGCAGCCACTTGCTTGGACTTCTTCCGACTCGTTCTGACTTTTCTTGGAAATACGGCAGCACTATTACAGCCCTCCAGCGCTTCAAGGATTCATCACTGGAGGTAGGCAAACGTGTATGTACTCCTTTTCCTCCTAGCCACTGGCACCTAGCAAGGCGATCTCTTCACAAAGTGACATTTATTCAGATACTATACCAGTATACAGTTTCTGGTATTTCAGTTCATTTTTACCATATAGGATACTTAAAAGTACTAGCATTTTTTCTTCATCTGCTACTGTTCAGCGCGTACCTGTATGCATCTAGGTGTATACTATTTCTTATAGTTTTTTAATACTTTATACAAACCGTTTGTGGAGGTTTGTTGGTGTCGCTGCAAGGACTTTAGCACATTGATACTTAGCGCCACCAAATACAGGTCTTTATACGTCTTTTAACTGACCTGAGATATTATTATTATTATTATTATTATTTATTGTTATAGCGCCATTTATTCCATTTATTCTTCTGACAGTTTCTGGTACAATATATTTGGTCAAACTCAGGAATAAAGCCATAGACTATGGCCCCGATTCATCATTTGTGGGGGTTTTAACCTTTCTTGTCTTATGGTGTTAGTTATTATTATTATTTATTGTTATAGCGCCATTTATTCCATGGCGCTTTACATGTGAGGAGGGGTATACATAATAAAAACAAGTACAATATTCTTAAACAATACAAGTCATAACTGGTACAGTAGGAGAGAGGACCCTGCCCGCGAAGGCTCACAATCTACAAGGGATGGGTGAGAATACAGTAGGTGAGGGTAGAGCTGGTCATGCAGCGGTTTGGTCGATCGGTGGTTACTGCAGGTTGTAGGCTTGTCGGAAGAGGTGGGTCTTCAGATTCTTTTTGAAGGTTTCGATGGTGGGCGAGAGTCTGATGTGTTGTGGTAGAGGGTTCCAGAGTAGGGGTGATACGTGAGAGAAATCTTGTATACGATTGTGGGAAGAGGAGATAAGAGGGGAGTAGAGAAGGAGATCTTGTGAGGATCAGAGGTTGCGTGTAGGAAAGTACCGGGAGATGAGGTCACAGATGTATGGAGGAGACAGGTTGTGGATGGCTTTGTACGTCATGGTTAGGGTTTTGTACTGTAGTCTCTGGGCAATGGGGAGCCAGTGCAGGGATTGACAGAGGGGAGAGGCCGGAGAATAGCGGGGGGACAGGTGGATTAGTCGGGCAGCAGAGTTTAGAATAGATTGGAGGGGTGCGAGAGTGTTTGAGGGGAGGCCACAGAGCAGGAGGTTGCAGTAGTCAAGGCGAGAGATGATGAGGGCATGGACTATGGTTTTTGCAGATTCTTGGTTGAGGAATGAACGGATTCGTGCAATATTTTTGAGTTGAAGTCGGCAGGAAGTGGAAAGGGCTTGGATATGTGGTTTGAAGGAGAGATCAGCGTCAAGGATAACCCCGAGGCAGCGAGCTTGTGGGACTGGGGAGAGTGGGCAGCCATTTACTGTAATGGATAGGTTCGTTGGGGGGGTCACGTGAGATGGGGGAAAGATGATGAATTCTGTTTTGTCCATGTTAAGTTTCAGAAATCTAGCGGAGAAGAAGGATGAAATAGTGGACAGACATTGAGGGATTCTGGTTAGTAGGGAGGTGATATCTGGTCCAGAGATGTAGATCTGTGTGTCATCAGCATAGAGGTGATACTGAAAGCCATGAGATTCTATGAGCTGTCCCAGGCCAAAGGTGTAAATGGAGAAGAGCAGGGGCCCAAGGACTGAACCTTGTGGTTATATGTGATATAAGAGAACATCCTCCCCATACAGGTGACAATCCAGCAGCTGACAGCTGGACACTATAGCTGACAAGCTGTTTCAGCCACGATCAGTGTTTGCACCGTCCAAATCTGTTTAACCCTTTAGATGCTGCTGTCAATAGTGACTACATCATTATAAATGGTTAATAGAGTGTGGGCGCTTCCCCTTTATCCCAATTGGTGTCCTCAGATCATGATTTTGTGGTCCAGATTTTTGCCATGGCAATTCACGACCAAATAGTGGCCTTAGAGTCTGTCGGCTGTAGTAATCTGTTTAGAAGTTAGAGCAGGGGTCCCCAACCTGTAGCTCAGGAGCCACATGTGTCTCGCGGACCCATGAATTGTGGCTCGCGGCTGTCTGTCAGCTTGGTGCATTAGCTCCAGTTCTAGCAAATAGGTATGAAGAGCACATCTGAATTTTGTGAGCAGCCCTGCACAGAAGAGCAGATCTGGATGCACATATATGGTCTTAGGGTTTTGAGATGATTTAACCCCTTAACGACCGCCGATACACCTTTTAACGGCGGCCGCTAAGGGTACTTAATCCACAGCGCCGTTAATTAACGGCGCTGTGGAAGAAGTGAATAGCGCCCCCCAGAGTCGGATTTTCTCTGGGGTCTCGGTTGCCGAGGGTAGCCGAGACCCCAGAGAACATGATTCGGGGGTTTTTTACCGACCCCCGAGTTGCGATCGCCGGTAATTAACCGTTTACCGGCGGTCGCAACAACAAAAAAAAAAAAACGCGATGTGCCGTTTAATTTCTCTGTCCTCCGATGTGATCGCACATCGGAGGACAGAGAAATAGGGTCCCCGATGGCCCCCAATAGCCCCCCGATACTTACCTACCTCCCCCGGTGCTCCTCGTGGGTCCCCATGGGCGCCGCCATCTTGTTTCCGGGAAAAAATGGCGGGCGCACGCGCAGTACGCCCGCCGCCCAGCACCCGGCAAGAAAAAAAAAAAGCGATCTGTATTTCTCTGTCCTCTGATGTGATCACACATCAGAGGACAGAGAAATAGGGGGATTCGGGGACCCTAACATACTCACCCGGGGTCCCTGGGTCCTCTTCTGTCTTCTCCTGCCAGCCGGCTTTTTCCTTATGGTGGGCGCATGCGCAGTGCGCCCGCCATCTGCTGCCATCTGCTGGCCGGCAGGAGAAGACGAGTTGGGGCTAAAATTAGGGTTAGGGTTAGGGTTAGGGTTAGAGTTAGGGTTAGAGTTAGGGTTAGGGTTAGAGTTAGGGTTAGAGTTAGGGTTAGAGTTAGGGTTAGGGTTAGAGTTAGGGTTAGGGTTAGAGTTAGGGTTAGGGTTAGGGTTAGAGTTAGGGCTAGAGTTAGGGTTAGGGTTAGGGCTAGAGTTAGGGTTAGGGTTAGAGTTAGGGTTAGGGTTAGGGCTAGAGTTAGGGTTAGGGTTAGGGTTAGGGCTAGAGTTAGGGTTAGGGCTAGGGTTAGGGTTGGGGCTAAATTTAGGGTTAGGGTTAGGGCTAGGGTTAGGGTTAGGCTACTTTCACACTAGCGTTTTTTGGCTTCCATCGCAATGCGTCGGAGAAAAAACGCATCCTGCAAAAGTGCTTGCAGGATGCGTTTTTTCTCCATTGGCTTGCATTAGCGACGCATTGCGACGGATTGCCACATGTCGCATCCGTCGTGCGACGGATGCGTCGTGCTTTGGCAGACCGTCGGCACAAAAAAAGCTACATGTAACTTTTTTGTGCGACGTGTCCGCCATTTCCGACCGCGCATGCGCGGCCGGAACTCCGCCCCCGCCTCCCCTCACAATGGGGCAGCGGATGCGTTGAAAAAACAGCATCCGCTGCACCCGTTGTGCGGCGCTTACAACGCTAGCGTCGGTACGTCGGCCCAGCACACTGCGATGGGCCGAGTACGACGCTAGTGTGAAAGTAGCCTTAGGCTTCTATCACACTTGCGTCGGTACGGGGCGGTCGCAATGCGTCGGCCCGACGTACCGACGCACGTTGTGAAAATTGTGCACAACGCGCGCAGCGGATGCAGTTTTTCAACGCATCCGCTGCCCAGTCTATGTCCTGGGGAGGAGGGGGCAGAGTTACGGCCACGCATGCGCGGAAATGGCGGACGCGACGTACAAAAAAAAGGTTACATTGAACTTTTTTTGTGACGACGGGGCTAAAGTTATGGTTAGGGTTGGGGCTAAAGTTAGGGTTAGAGTTGGGATTAGGGTTTGGATTAGGGTTGGGATTAGGGTTACGTTTGGGATTAGGGTTAGGGGTGTGTTGGATTTAGGGTTTTGATTAGGGTTATGGTTAGGGTTGAGATTAGGGCTGTTTTGGGGTTAGGGTTGTGATTATCATTAGGGTTGTGATTAGGATTATGGATCGGGTTAAGATTAGGGTTAGGGGTGTGTTGGAGTTAGGGTTGGAGTTATAATTTGGGGGTTTCCACTGTTTAGGTACATCAGGGGGGTCTCCAAACACGACAGCCAATTTTGCGCTAAAAAAGTCAAATGGTGCTCCCTCCCTTCTGAGCTCTGCCGTGCGCCCAAACAGTGGTTTACCCCCACATATGGGGCATCAGCGTACTCGGGATAAATTGGACAACAACTTTTGGGGTCCAATTTCTCCTGTTACCCTTGTGAAAATAAAAACTTGGGGGCTAAAAATCTTTTTTGTGGGAAAAAAAAATATTTTTTTATTTTCACTACTCTGCATTATAAACTTCTGTGAAGCACTTGAGCATTCAAAGTTCTCACCACATATCTAGATAAGTTCCTTAGGGGGTCTAGTTTCCAAAATTTGGTCACTTTTGGGGGGTTTCTACTGTTTAGGTACATCAGGGGCTCTGCAAACGCAACATAACACCCACAGACAATTCTATCAAAGTCTGAATTCCAAAATGGCGCTCCTTCTCTTCCGAGCTCTGCCGTGCGCCCAAACAGTGGTTTACCCCCACATATTGGGTACCAGCATACTCAGGACAAATTGCACAACAACTTTTGGGGTCCAATTTCTCTTGTTACCCTTGTGAAAATAAAAATTTGGGGACTAAAAAAATCTTTTTTGTGGGGAAAAAAAATATTTTTTATTTTCACTACTATGCATTATAAACTTCTGTGAAGCACTTGGGCATTCAAAGTTCTCACCACATATTTAGATAAGTTCCTTAGGGGGCCTAGTTTCCAAAATTTGGTCACTTGTGGGGGGTTTCTACTGTTTAGGTACATCAGGGGCTCTGCAAACGCAACATAACACCCACAGACAATTCTATCAAAGTCTGCATTCCAAAATGGCGCTCCTTCCCTTCCGAGCTCTGCCGTGCGCCCAAGCAGTGGTTTACCCCCACATATGGGGTACCAGCATACTCAGGACAAATTGGACAACAACTTTTGGGGTCCAATTTCTCTTGTTACCCTTGTGAAAATAAAAATTTGGGGGCTAAAAAAATCTTTTTTGTGGGAAAAAATTTTTTTTTTTATTTTCACTACTATGCATTATAAACTTCTGTGAAGCACTTGGGCATTCAAAGTTCTCACCACATATCTAGATAAGTTCCTTGGGGGGTCTATTTTCCAAAATGGGGTCACTTGTTGGGAGTTTCTACTGTTTAGGTACATTAGGGGTCTGCAAACGCAACATAACGCCCGCAGACAATTCTATCAAAGTCTGCATTCCAAAATGGCGCTCCTTCCCTTCCGAGCTCTGCCGTGCGCCCAAGCAGTGGTTTACCCCCACATATGGGGTACCAGCATACTCAGGACAAATTGGACAACAACTTTTGGGGTCCAATTTCTCTTGTTACCCTTGTGAAAATAAAAACTTGGGGGCTAAAAATCTTTATTGTTAAAAAAAAAAAAAAAAATTATTTTCACGACTCTGCATTATAAACTTCTGTGATGCACTTGGGCATTCAAAGTTCTCACTACATATCTAGATAAGTTCCATGGGGGGTCTAGTTTCCAAAATGGGGTCACTTTTGGGGGGTTTCTACTGTTTAGGCACATCAGGGGCTCTCCAAACGCGACATGGCGTCCGATCTCAATTCCAGTCAATTTTGCATTGAAAAGTCAAATGGCGCTCCTTTGCTTCCGAGCTCAGCCATGCACCCAAACAGTGGTTTACCCCCACATACGGGGTGTCGGCATACTCAAGACAAATTGTACAACAACTTCTGGTGTCCATTTTCTCCTGTTACCCTTGGTAAAATAAAAATTTGGAGGCAAAAAGATCATTTTTGTAGAAAAAATGTGATTTTTTTATTTTCACGGCTCTACGTTATAAACTTCTGTGAAGCACCTGGGGGTTTAAAGTGCTCACCACACATCTAGATAAGTTCCTTAAGGGGTCTAGTTTCCAAAATGGTGTCATTTGTGGGGGGTCTCCACTGTTTAGGCACATCAGCGGCTCTCCAAACGTGACATGGCGTCCGATCTCAATTCCAGCCAATTCTACATTGAAAAAGTAAAACGACACTCCTTCTCTTCCAAGCTCTGCGGTGCGCCCAAACAGTGGTTTACCCCCACATATGGGGTATTGACGTACTCAGGAGAAATTGCACAACAACTTTTGTGGTCTAATTTCTCCTGTTACCCTTGTGAAAATAAAAATTTGGGGGCAAAAAGATCATTTTTGTAGAAAAAATGCGATTTTTTTTTTTTCACGGCTTTACGTTATAAACTTCTGTGAAGCACTTGGGGGTTCAAAGTGCTCACCGAATATCTAGATAAGTTCCTTAAGGGGTCTAGTTTCCAAAATGGTATCACTTGTGGGGGGTTTCCACTGTTTAGGCACATCAGGGGCTCTCCAAACGCGACATGGCATCCGATCTCAATTCCAGCCAATTCTGCATTGAAAAAGTCAAACGGTGCTCCTTCACTTCCAAGCTCTGCGGTGCGCCCAAACAGTGGTTTACCCCCACATATGGGGTATTGACGTACTCAGGAGAAATTGCACAACAACATTTGTGGTCTAATTTCTCCTGTTACCCTTGTGAAAATAAGAATTTGTGGGCGAAAAAATCATTTTTGTGAAAACAAATGCGATTTTTTATTTTCACGGCTCTACGTTATAAACTTCTGTGAAGCACTTGGGGGTTCAAAGTGCTCACCACACATCTAGATAAGTTCCTTAAGGGGTCTAGTTTCCAAAATGGTATCACTTGTGGGGGGTTTCCACTGTTTAGGCACATTAGGGGCTCCCGAAACGCGACATGGCGTCCGATCTCAATTCCAGCCAATTCTGCATTGAAACAGTCAAACGGCGCTCCTTCACTTCCAAGCTCTGCGGTGCGCCCAAACAGTGGTTTACCTGCACATATGGGGTATCGGCGTACTCAGGAGAAATTGTACAACAAAATTTGTAGTTAAATTTCTGTTTTTACACTTGTGAAAATTAAAAAAAATGGTTCTGAAGTAAAATGTTTGCAAAAAAAGTTAAATGTTCATTTTTTTCTTCCACATTGTTTCAGTTCCTGTGAAGTACGTAAAGGGTTAATAAACTTCTTGAATGTGGTTTTGAGCAGCTTGAGGGGTGCAGTTTTTAGAATGGTGTCACACTTGGTTATTTTCTATCATATAGACCCCTCAAAATGACTTCAAATGAGATGTGGTCCCTGTTAAGTCCTTCTCAGTCCCTGGCTTACTGGAGGTAAGCTTCCAGGTAAATGACACGCAAACAAAGTATTGTGTGATCATGTACAGGGGAAGCTCAGGAGCGCGTCTGACTCTCTGGGCTTTACCCCTCCTTTATAAAAAGAGTTAGACATTTTACAGACATGCGTACAAGCGCTCATTATTTCACATTCTCTTACAAAGCTTATCTATACTGTGAAATTTACAACCTCTAGTATGTAGGTAAAAGGCTATAATAACAGAAGGAATGCGTGCATAAAAAGGAAATGTCAACTTGCTCAAGTTTCTTGCTGATAAGCCAGACGTCTCAAGAGAAAGATACAATGGATTCTTTCAGTCTAATCTCTACAATTCCCCCCTTTGACATATTCCTTTTATTTATTACCATAGGGCCAAAGACAAAGCCTTTATTTTTGGTATTACACATGTACATGCTTATATTATTAATAAGAGAATCAAATCTAGTATTAATTCTTCTATTGCAAATTATTTTCTTCTTTAGCAGTATACTAAAATATAAAAACAAAAATTAGTACAGTAATATTAATTAGAATCACTAGAGGATAACATAAGAAGGAAGAAAAAAAAACAAAAAAAAAAACTTTATACTCTTGCATCTATTACACAAAGTTTATCTGTGCATACTGAGATACCCTTGAGCACAATCTGGAATAGTACGTATATGACTACAATAATCATAACTATATGTATTATGCTCTGCATGATCCCAGCAACCCACCCACCAATCCCTCTGAACCAGTTGGCTGGGTTGAGAAAAGAGAAAGTATCTGACCACCAGTTATCCTTATTCTGGTCATTGTCTTTATCATACTGATCTCTGAGTCGTTGTACGTCCTTTAATTTAAATGTCATACTCATAGTACTATTCGGGTCTATATAATGACAGCAGGTGGGTCCGATGATTTGACACATACCCCCTTGTGAGGCAGTTAGATAATCCAATACCAGGGTATGTTGGTTGACGACTATTATAAGCTGATTCTGTACAGCTATACTAGTATTTAATATGTCCAATATATCCCAAATCTGATCATCTAGATAATCCGTGGCTCTAACTAATTTATCCCACATCTGTGTTAACATTATTAACATCAATATCATGAGTTTTGTACTGCTTTTTTGCAGTGGCTTGCATGTATCCATGATGCCTTTCCTTCAAGCTTGACTGATGTAGGTGTTGTCAACAGGACTTGGAAGGGTCCGTCAAATCTTGGTTCAAGAGCCTTTCTGGTGTGTCTTTTTACATAGACTTGATCACCTGGTTCCAACTTGTGACTTCCTTCAATGTTGTCAGGATCTGGAAGGGAAGCAAAAACTTGTGCATGCACCTTAGTTAATTGTTTCTGGAGGTTTTGCACATAAGAAGTCAATGACTCAATATTTAACACAAGTTGCTGTGGAAAATAACATCCTAAATTGGCAGTCCTGCCAAACAAAATTTCATATGGAGACAGTTTAGTCTTACCCCTTGGGGTATTGCGTATTGAGTAAAGGGCCAGTGGAAGGCATTCTGTCCAAGGCTTTCCTGTTTCAGCCATGGCTTTCTGTATTTTTAATTTTAAAGTTCCATTCATGCGTTCCACCTTACCAGAACTTTGAGGATGATACGGAGTGTGTAACTGACTTTCAACACCCAACATTTTCAGTACATTTTGAAATATTTCTCCAGTGAAATGAGTACCCCTATCTGACTCGATCACTTCAGGGAGACCGTAACGGGGTATCAGTTCGGCAACTAGCTTTACAGCAGTGTTTTTAGCTGAAGCCTTCCGAACTGGATAGGCCTCTGGCCACCCTGAGAACATGTCCACACACACCAACACATACTCATACCCATTACTTTTTGGCAGCTGGATAAAGTCTATTTGTAATCGCTGAAACGGATAGAGAGGTCGGACGTGGTGCTTCATAGGGGTCTTTGTTGTCTGTCCGGGATTATGTGCCAGGCATATAACGCATGCAGCACAATAGTCTCTTGCGTAGTTGCCAAAACCTGGAGCCAACCAGACTTGCTTTGCCAGTAGTGTCATTGCATTTGCAGACACATGAGTAGGGTGGTGCAGTCCACCAACTACAATCGGGTACCAGGCTCTAGGTAGACATATTAGTCCATCTTTCTTCCAAATTCCTGCTTGTTCTTCTGCCCCTTCCTTTTTCCACCTGTCCCTCTCCTCTTCTGCATCTTCCTGTGCTTGTCTCAGTCTATCTTCAGTATTTTCTGTGAGGTTTACAGTATGAACCTGTCGTAAGGGTTTGACTGCCGCTGCTTTGGCTGCTTTGTCAGCCCTATCATTTCCCCTAGATTCCCTAGTGTCGAGTCTCACATGTGCAGCTACCTTAATTACTGCTACTTCTTTTGTTTCTTGTGCAGCCTCTAAGATCTGTTTGATCAGAGAAGCATGTTTTACAGGTTGGCCTGACGCTGTCATGTAACCTCTAGCTCTCCAGATTACTCCAAAGTCAAACACAATACCATGTGCATACCTAGAATCAGTGTATATATTAGCTGTCTGATTCTCAGCTATTTTTAGCGCTTCAATCAATGCTGTTAGTTCTGCTTCTTGTGCAGACTGTTTTGGTGGAAGTGGTTCTGCTTTGAGAGTTTCAGATTCTGACACAACTGCATACCCTGTATGAAAGTTACCTGTGTCATCTGCAAACCTACTACCGTCTATAAACAGCTCTAAATCTGGATTTTGAAGTGGTGTTTCGGATACATTGGGTAAGCCTACCGTTTCTTGTAAAATGAGCTCTGTACAATCATGTGTGTCTGTAGGGAAAAAATTTGCGTGTGGATCAGTGTCCTTATTCCCCCCTTCAGACTCGAGAGGTAGCAGTGTAGCTAAATTGAGAGTCTGAAGCCTTGCAAATGTGATAGTAGAGGGGAGCAGCAAAGAACACTGTAGCCGCAAATGTCTGGCCATGGAAATGTGTTTTGGTTGGACCTGGTTTAATATCCCATAAACATCATGTGTAGTTTGAACTGTGAGTGGATGCTCTAGGACAATTTCTGATGCTTTGTCCAACAATAGTGAGACAGCAACAACTACACGTACACAGGTTGGCGCTGCCCTAGCGACTGGATCTAACCTTGCTGAAAGATATGCAATTGGTCTTTGTTTCCCTGCATGCTTCTGGGTAAGAACTCCTGTAGCATGAGAATCAACTTCTGCAGCCATAAGCTGATATGATTTTGTGTAGTCTGGTAGCCCTAACGCTGGAGCTGAAACAAGGGCATCTTTTAATTGTTGGAACGAACTCTGTCCTTCTCTTGTCAACAAATAAGGTTCACTTTTTACACAGTCATACAGTGGTTGCATTAGTTGACTGGCATGTATAATCCATTGTCTACAATGAGACACTATTCCTAAAAATGCTCGTAGCTGTTTATGATTTCTAGGCTCATTCATCTGTCTTATTGCTTCAGTTCTTTGAGGTGTAAGATGCTTTTTACCTTGAGAAATGCAATGACCTAGAAAAACCACTTTGATCTGACAAACTTGTAGCTTTTGTCTATTCACTTTACACCCTTCTTTTTCTAGAAAACATAGTAAACTTACAGTGGACCTTTCTGCGGTTTCTAGATCTGGGCAGCAAAGTAGTAGGTCATCCACATACTGCAAAATTACTACCTGTGATTCAGGTTCAAACCTTTGAAGAACTGTTTGTAGGGCATTTGAATAAAGAGTAGGGGAGTGTATCATTCCCTGTGGAAGGCGTGTCCACGCCAACTGTTTGCCCTTAAATGTAAATGCAAACAAATGCCAACTATCTTGGTGTAAAGGAACCGAGAAAAATGCATTTGAAAGATCTATTACAGTAAACACTTGAGAACTGGCTGGTATCTGTGATAGTAACGTATGAGGATTGGGTACAACTGGGGTGATTGGATCTAGAACTTTGTTTATTTCTCTTAGATCATGTACCATACGATATTTGGGCATAGAACTCTTATCAAGAGTTCTCTTCTTGACTGGATACAGAGGAGTGTTAGCAGGTGATTGTATCTCTACCAAAACTCCTTTCTCTCTATATCCCTCTATCTGTTTTGTAATTGCTAATTCCTGCTGGGCACTCACAGGGTATTGTCTGAGCTGTGGGAGAACGGTTCCTGGTTGCACAGATAATTTTACAGGAGAAATATGCAATAATCCCACATCAGTGTCACCCTGTGCCCACAGTGTTTCTGGGATCATTGAGAGGTCTAGATCTGTGTTGTACTCTTTTTCTTCAGTATAATCCTCAAAAGCCTGAATTCTGACATATTGTTCTAATGATTCTGCATCATCAGGGATAGTCAGCATAACTGTGCCATCGTCCCTAAATTTGATGTTAGCTTCTAATTTCTTTAATACATCAGTTCCTAACAGACATGTTGGGGCACCTCTGGCATACAAAAATCTGGATGCAAAACATTTAGGTCCTAATGAGACCTCTATCATACAGTGTATGATTTCTTCCCACCCATTGTCTTTGATAATTCCACCTCGTTCTTTACTCAGTCTTTCCCATTCTGTACTAAACATAAGTGCTTCTGAAATTCCCAATTTTTCTCTTACCCTTCTAATCTGCCTTCTGACTGTCTTTCCACATCTTTCCTGTATGATATCTGCTGCTTCCACTTGTCCTAAGACAGTTTTGGTCTGTTTATTTCCCATTTTTCTTTTCAATATTAGCTATGACTACCCTAGGTGACGTTTGGACAATCACTTACTCTATGGTGATGTCTCGTTGCCTTCTCTCCTAGGGAGCTAAAATATTGAAGGGCTTGTCTGCTCCGTTTCTTCTAATATGCAGGACGTACTTAAGTGCTATTATGCACACAGACAGACCCAGCAACACCATACAGATCACAAAACTTTCTGTGTCAGTTAGCATACTTGTCCCAGGCTCATGAAAACCCGCGTCCTGGGCTCATTCTATCAAACCTTATCCAGAAATGAAGGAGGTTTAAGCACTTAATAAGAGTCAAGCATGGGCGGAGGTCTCCCAGAAGGACGCAACCACATGACCCAGTTAGGCTGACTTCCGTGTATAAGGCTTATACCCCAACTATTTCAGCTTATTTTTCTATGCACTTTTGCTCTTCTTTCACAACATACCACAACCTTCACACTGTTCACACACTGCCAGGGACAGGACTCATAAGTCTATACAATATGGTAACCCGAGTTTTATAGGTATCTACTCACTACTAGACTAACCCAGCGTGACACGGCTCATAGAGATCTTTCGGATAATACAGGGCAGATAAAAGAGAACTAATAATGTCTCTTACCTGGCCAGGTTTTTCAGTTCATTTGCCGTCCATTATCCCAGATCTCCGTTGTCCGTATCCGCAGGTAAATCTCGAGCAAATACTCTTATCTCAGGTCCCTGTTCGGTGCGCCAGAGAAATGTTAAGTCCTTCTCAGTCCCTGGCTTACTGGAGGTAAGCTTCCAGGTAAATGACACGCAAACAAAGTATTGTGTGATCATGTACAGGGGAAGCTCAGGAGCGCGTCTGACTCTCTGGGCTTTACCCCTCCTTTATAAAAAGAGTTAGACATTTTACAGACATGCGTACAAGCGCTCATTATTTCACATTCTCTTACAAAGCTTATCTATACTGTGAAATTTACAACCTCTAGTATGTAGGTAAAAGGCTATAATAACAGAAGGAATGCGTGCATAAAAAGGAAATGTCAACTTGCTCAAGTTTCTTGCTGATAAGCCAGACGTCTCAAGAGAAAGATACAATGGATTCTTTCAGTCTAATCTCTACAGTCCCTAAAAAAAAAATGGTGTTGTAAAAATGAGAAATTGCTGGTCAACTTTTAACCCTTATAACTCCCTAACAAAAAAAAAAATTGTTTCCAAAATTGTGCTAATGTAAAGTAGACATGTGGGAAATGTTATTTATTAACTATTTTTCGTGACATATCTCTCTGATTTAAGGGCATAAAAATACAAAGTTTGAAAATTGCAAAATTTTAAAAATTTTCGCCATATTTCCATTTTTTTCATAAATAATCGCAAGTAATATCGAAGAAATGTTACCACTAACTTGAAGTACAATATGTCACGAAAAAACAATCTCAGAATCAGTGGGATCCGATAAAGCGTTCCAGAGTTATAACCTCTTAAAGTGACAGTGGTCAGAATTGTAAAAATTGGCTCGGTCATTAAGTACCAAATTGGCTCTGTCACTAAGGGGTTAAGTATGGTATGCTGGAGACAAGATGACACCACCTGTCAGAGGAAGTGTTTGAAGCTGGATATGACAGTGTCTTGTGAGTGCTTTATAGGAGAATACTGAATGGGGGAATTGTAGGAACCCTTGGATCTTTGTATATTACTTTGCGATGATTGATTTCTGTGGAAAAGCTTTGGTTACCATTATGCCTGTAATGGGGGCTTTGGTTGCCACTATTTTGAGGGGGGCAGGAGCTGAATGTGGCTCACGAAACTCTCAAGGCTGGATGTGGCTCGTGACTTTCCCTCAGAGCTGACTGTGGCTCTCAAGGCCAGAAACGTTGGGGACCTCTGAGTTAGAAGCATTTAGGTGGTAAAAATACACTTTTTCATTTCTGTCATGCCACTTTGCATTAAAGAAGTTGTCCACTACTATAACCTTTTTTTTTTTGTTTTCATAAATCTTGCTATTATGGGCCACTGAAAACATCTACTGTGTTTATTTTAGCAATATTACCTTTTATCATGCTGTAGCAGCACATTTTAGTGCTGGATCCAGCTCTCATGGGGTTAATCGACAACTTCCTTTCTCCTGAGTCATTGTGCTCTAATATTACAAGTTCCATGATGCATTGCACTGCTACTAAGCCTGAACCTAGCACAACCACTCCAAAACACACCCCAACCCCTCCCTCCTCTCCCTCCTCTAGCTTCAAAAAGATTTGTGATGTCATTTCTGTCCGACCTCCTCTTTTACATTTGTCCAACCCACACTCCATTACACACAGATAGAGGGATAGATAGATAGATAGATAGATAGATAGATAGATAGATAGATAGATACATACATACATACAGATATATCTATGTCTATTTCCATAGATATGTCCATATCCATGTTTCTAAACCCCTTCACCCCCTGGAGCTTTTTTGTTTTCGTTTATCGCTCCCCTTCTATCCGGAGCCATAATTTTTCCGTCAGTATGGCCATGTGAGGGCTTATCTTTTGCAGAACAAGTTCTACTTTTGAACGCCATCATTGGTTTTAGCATGTCGTGTAGCAGAAAATGCAGAAAGTGCAATGAAATGGCAAAAAAAGTGCAATCCCACGCTTGTTTTTTGCTTGGCTTTTTGGCTAGGTTCACTAAATGCTAAGGCTGTGTGCACCCGTTGCGGATCTGATTGCAGATCCGCAGCGTTTTTTGCTGCACTGAATTGCATCAAATCCGCAGTGTAGTGTACAACCAATGTAAGTCTATGGGAGCCGCAGACTTGTGCACATGCTGCGGAAAAAGCCGCACCGAAACCGCACCAAGAACTGCATCAAAACCGCACCAAAAACTGTATCAAAACCGCACCAAAACTGCGAAACTGCACCAGGTTTTGATGCAGTTTTTGGTGCAGTTTTGATGCAGTTTTTGGTGCAGTTTTTATGCTTTTTTGGGTGCGGTTTCTGCGCGGTTTTAATGCCGTTTTTGGAATTAAGTAAATAAACGGAAAATGTGCATGATTTGAATGGAAACATGCATGAAAAAACGGATTCCAAGGCCGGATTCATCATTTCACAGCTCAGTTTCATACTTTTTTTGCCGTATCCGTCGCTGTGCGTTTTTTCGCCGGACAGAAAAAACGTTCGTCTGTATGTGTTTTCCATCCGGCGGAAACAGCTTTTTTGACGGATCCGGCAAAAAACGGATGAAACTCTATGAGAAAAAGACGGATCCGTCGGAAAAAAATGGATCCGTTTTTTTCAAAACTCGCCGGATTGTGCCTCACGGCAAAAACCTGATGTGTGAAAGCAGCCAAATATATGGATAGATACATCTATGTATCTATAGATATATCTATAGATAAATATATCTATAGATAGATATATCCATAGATATATAATAGAAAGGCCGATGTTTCTATAAGGCTACTTTCACACTTGCGTTTTTCGCAATCCGTCTTTTTGGGAAAAAAACGGATCCTGCAAATGTGCTCGCAGGATGCGTTTTTTACCCATAGACGTGTATTAGTGAAGGATCGTGACGGATGGCCACACGTCGCGTCCATCGTGCAACGGATGCGTCGTGTTTTGGCGGACCGTTGGCACATCCGTCACGTCTGCCATTTTCTACCGCGCATGCGCGGCCAAAACTCCGCCCCCTCCTCCCCGGACTTCAGAATGGGCAGCGGATGCGTTGAAAAACTGCATCCGCTGCCCACGACGTGCACAAATTTCACAACGTGCGTCGGTACGTCGGCCCAACGCATAGCGATGGACCCGTGCCGACGCAAGTGTGAAACAGGGCTTAATGAGCGTTTAATTTAATAAAAAACTGAAAAAAACGGCGTGGGCTCCCGCGCAATTTTCTGCGCCAGAGGGGGAAAGCCGACGGCCGAGGCCAATATTTGTAGCCTGCTATGAATATCAGCCCGCAGCTGTCTGCGTAGCCTTTACTGGCTATTAAAATAGAGGGACCCCCCAAAAAAAATGACGTGGGGTCCCCCTATATTTTATAGCCAGAAAGGCTACGCAGACAGCTGCGGGCTGATATTAATAGCCTAGAGAGGGGCCATGGATATTGGTCCCCCCCCAGCTACAAATACCAGTCCGCAGCCACCCCAGAAATGGCGCATCTGTAAGTCTACGTTCACATTAGCGTTCGGCGCCGCAGCGTCGCTGCATGCGTCATGCGCCCCTATATTTAACATGGGGGCGCATGGACATGCATTGTGCTGCGTTTTGCGACGCATGGGTTTTTTTGGCCGCAAGCGTTGGGCGCAGAGGACGCAGCAAGTTGCATTTTTTTTGCGTCCAACTCTCGGCCAAAAAGGACGCATGCGTCGCAAAACGCAGCGTTATAGCGTGCGTTTTGTTGCGTTTTTGTTTGCGTTGTGCGTTGCGTCTCCGACGCTGCGGCGCACAACGCAAATGTGAACGTAGCCTTAGATGCGCCAATTCCGGCACTGAGGCTGGTTTCACACTTGCGTTTTTGGACGCTGCATTTTAGCGCTAAAAAACGCATGCGTTTTTTTCCTATACTTAACATTAAAAACGCATGCGTTTTTTCGCATGCGTTTTGACGCGTTTTCGGCAACGCATGCGTTTTTGAACACGCGCGTTTGCGTTAAAAACGCATGTGTTTTTATAGAAAAAAACCAGAAAAAACACTGAAAAACCACCCACCACCATCAGGGTGATAAAGGGATCCAAACCCTAACCCTACCCCTAACCTCACCCCTAACCGTTTAATGAACATTTTATGACATAGTGCCACGATATTTCAGTGCCACGTATATAAGTGCAACGTATGTAAGTGCCACGTATGTAAGTGCCACGTGCCACGTATATAAGTGCAACGTATGTAAGTGCCACGTATGTAAGTGCCACGTGCCACGTATGTAAGTGCCACGTATGTAAGTGTCATGTATGTAAGTGCCACGTATATAAGTGCCACGTATGTAAGTGCCACGTGCCACGTATTTAAGTGCCACGTATGTAAGTGCCACATTTGTAAGTGCCACGTATGTAAGTGCCACGTATGTAAGTGCCACGTGCCACGTATATAAGTGCCACGTATGTAAGTGCCACGTGCCACGTATGTAAGTGCCACGTATGTAAGTGTCACGTATGTAAGTGCCACGTATGTAAGTGCCACGTGCCACATATTTAAGTGCCACGTATGTAAGTGCCACATATGTAAGTGCCACGTATGTAAGTGCCACGTATGTAAGTGCCACGTGCCACGTATATAAGTGCCACGTATGTAAGTGCCACGTGCCACGTATGTAAGTGCCACGTATGTAAGTGTCACGTATGTAAGTGCCACGTATATAAGTGCCACGTATGCAAGTGCCACATATGTAAGTGCCACATAAGTGCCATGTATGTAAGTGCCATGTATGTAAGTGCCACGTATTTAAGTGCCACGTGACACGTATTTCAGTGCCACGGATTTAAGTGCCACGTATTTCAGTGCCACGTGTCATGTATTTCAGTGCCACGGATTTAAGTGCCACCTATGTAAGTGCCACGTATTTCAGTGCCACGTATTTAAGTGCCACGTATGTAAGTGCCATGTGCCACGTATTTCAGTGCCACGTATTTCAGTGCCATGTATTTCTGTCACGTTTAGGGTTAGGCCCTAACCCTACCCCTAGCTATTTCTATTTATAGTGGGTTTTCTTGTGGATTTTGATGATTGGCAGCTGTCACACTTCTCAGCATGCGTTTTAAAAACGCAAACACATGAAAAAACGCATGTAAACGCGGCAAAACGCCGCGTTTTTTTTCTACATGCAAAAACGCATGCGTCTAACAAACGCAGCGTTTTAACGCGTTTACATGCGTTTTTTCACACATGCGGTTTTTAAAAAAAACGCATGCAGATAAAAACGCAAGTGTGAAACCAGCCTAAGCCCCTCTCTTCCCACTCCCGTGTAGCGGTGGGATATGGGGTAATAAGGGGTTAATGTCACCTTGCTATTGTAAGGTGACATTAAGCCGGGTTAATAACGGAGAGGCGTCAATAAGACGCCTATCCATTATTAATCCAATATTAATAAAGGGTTAATAAAACACACACACATTAGGAAAAAGTATTTTAATATTCTTCATTTCACCATACTTACCATACTTCAGCCCCTGCAAAAAATGTAAAATAATAAACCGTATACTACCTGTCCGCCGTAGTCCAAATAATAACGAGTGTCCCACGACGATCTCCCCTATAGAACAGTGACATCGGGTGATGTCACTGCTCTATAGGACCCTCAGTGACACACTGACAGGAGACAATGGCTCCTGCAGTGCATCACTGAGGTTACTATAGTTCACTGGTCTCACTTTATGGCAAAAAGCTGCGTGGGAACTTTCTCATACAGCATACCATAAAGTGAGACTAGGGACTATTTTCTCACAGGGGCGTAGGAATACATTGTGGGGAATACATTGTGGAAGGATACCTTCCTCCCCTCATTGTCTTCCTGGAGCCCCTGGAGAGTGGTTGCATCAGCAGATGCTCCTGTTCTCCACGGGAGATCGTCGTGGGACACTCGTTTTAATTGGATTTCTGCGGATCAGGGAGTATAGTGTTTGTTTATTATTTTAATATTTTTTATGACACTGGCTTCGGGGAACAAAGTGACAAGTGATGGTGAGTATGTAATCTATGTTATATGTACTGTATGTATGTACTGTATGTCTGTATGTATGTATGTACTGTATGCACATGTCGTCGCATGCCGCATGTCATCGCATGGCGCATGTCGTCGCATGGCGCATGCCGTCGCATGCCGTCGCATGCCGTCGCATGGCGCATGCAGTCGCATGGCGCATGTCGTCGCATGGCGCATGCCGTCGCGTGGCTCATGCCGTCGCGTGGCGCATGTCATCGCGTGGCGCATGTCGTCGCATGGCGCATGTCGTCGCATGGCGCATGTCGTCGCGTGGCGCATGCTGTCGCGTGGCGCATGTCGTCGCGTGGCGCATGTCGTCGCATGGCGCATGTCGTCGCATGGCGCATGTTCTGTATGTGTGTATGTACTGTATATGTGTGGGTTTTTTTTGTTTTGTTTTTTTTTACATTCAACACATTAGCCGGATGATGGGACTACTACTGTCCCATCATTGGCTAATGTGTCACTGACTGTCACTGTAGCAGGCAGAGGACGATGGGACTTGTAGTCCCATCGGACAATGCCTGCACACAGAGACACACACACACACACACACAAACACCAAAGACCACCCCACCCCCCGCAGTAGACCCAGCACATACCGGCAGCAGGGCCCCGGCGCCGGCCCCCACCCCCACCCCCACATGCCGGCGCAGAGCCCCGGCGCCGTACCCACATTCTGGCGCTGGCACGCAGAGCACCGGCGCCGGCCCCCACCCCCACATGCCGGCGCAGAGCCCCGGCGCCGTACCTACATACCGGCGCTGGCACGCAGAGCACCGGCGCCGGCACGTACATACAGACCTCAGCGCCCGCACCTTCATCATCACTGCCTAGCCCCGCCCGCCCCCAGCACAGCCCCGCAGGCAGCCACCATCCCCGCCCACAGCCCAGTCACTCTTGATGAGTGACTGCTCTGACTGTGCGGCTGGGACACACCTGCTGCTGACGTCACGTCAATTTCCAGAGCCTGGAAATTGACGTGACGTCGGCGGAAATAAGCGGCGGCTGCAGCCTGGGGGTCACGTGACCCGGACTCAGCCACCGCTACAGCGCCGCTCACAGGCAAAAACGGCAACAAAAGGTATTTGCACAATTCATCAGGGGCCCCGGGGGGATACATTGGGGGGTTAATTGAAAGTAGTGGACAACCCCTTTAATTCCTGAAAAACACCTGAAGGGTTAATAAACTACCTGACAGCCGTTTTCAATATGTCAGGGGGTGCTGTTTTTAAAATGGTATAACTTTGGGGGGTTTCCCAATATATGGGACCCCTAAAGGCACTTCAAATATGGATAAGTCCTAAAAAAATTAATTCAGTAAATTTCCTTGAAAAAAAATGAAAAATTACTGCTACATTTTTAAACCTCCTAAAATGCTAACAAAATAAAATAACATTTTACAAATGGTTCTGGTGTAAAGCAGACATGAGGGAAATGTTATTTATTAATATTTTGCTGTGGTATGACTATTTGGATTAAAGGAATAATCATTCAAAGTTTGAAAAGTGCTATTTTTTTAATTTTTTCTCAAATTTCTGATATTTTTTATAAACACAAAACATATCGACCTAAATTTACCATTATCATAAAGTATAATCTGTCCTTAAAAAACAAATCTCAAAATCGCTGGGATTTGTTGAAGCATTCCAGAGTTATTACTACATAAAGTGACACTGGTCAGATTTCAAAAATTTGGCTCCGTCACCCCTTCCCGACCTGTGACGCCACGTAGGCGTCATGAAAGTCGGTGCCAATCTGACCTGTGACGCCTATGTGGCGTCATGGAGGGATCGCGTCCCTGCAGATCGGGTGAAAGAGTTAACTCCAATTTCACATAATCTGCAGGGACAGGGGGAGTGGTACTTCAGCCCTGGGGGAGTGGCTTTGCCCCCACGTGGCTACGATCGCTCTGATTGGCTGTTGAAAGTGAAACAGCCAATCAGAGCAATTTGTAATATTTCACCTATGAAAATTGGTGAAATATTACAATCCAGCCATGGCCAATGCTGTAATATCATTGACCATGGCTGGAAACCATGATCTGTCCCCTCCACTGACTGACAGCGGTGATCTGCCACAGCAGTCAGTCTTTCCTCCCCTCCATTCTGTGCTCCGCTGCCTTCCTTTCCCCTCCATCCTGTCCGGCGCCCCCCCCCCCCCCCGCTGTCCGATCCCACCCCCCATACCTCTGTACTCACGGGGACTCTCCCGGTGTCTGTCCGGCATCTAACATGGGCGCCGCTATCTTCCAAAATGGCGGGCGCATGCGCAGTGCGCCCGCCGAATCAGTCGGATGGCGGATTCGTTACAGGTACATTTTGATCACTGTGATAGGTTATATCATAGTGATCAAAATAAAAAAATAGTAAAGCCCCCCCTTATCACACCCATAGGTAGGGAAAATAATGAAATAAAATATATTTCTTTTTATTTTTCCACTAGGGTTAGGATTAGAACTAGGGTTAGAACTAGGGTTAGGGTTAGGGCTAGGGTTAGGGCTAGGGTTAGGGTTGCAATTAGGGTTAGAATTAGGCTATGTGCACACAGTGCAGATTTGGCTGTGGATCCGCAGCGGATTGGCCGCTGCGGATTCGTGGCAGTTTTCCATCACGTTTAGCGTACCATGTAAACCTATGGAAAACCAAAACCGCTGTGCCCATGGTACAGACCCGCAGTAAGCACTAAAGGCCACCAGAGGGAGCCCAAGAACAGAACTCACACAATACCACTCATGACCACAGGAGGGAGCCCGAGAACGGAATTCACAACAGTACCCCCCCCTTGAGGAAGGGTCACCGAACCCTCACCAGAGCCCCCAGGCCGATCCGGACGAGCCAGATGAAAGGCACGAACCAAATCAGCCGCATGGACATCAGAGGCGACAACCCAGGAATTATCCTCCTGACCATAGCCCTTCCACTTAACCAAGTACTGAAGCTTCCGTCTCGAAATACGAGAATCCAAGATCTTCTCCACCACATACTCCAATTCTCCCTCAACCAACACCGGAGCAGGAGGATCAACAGAAGGAACCACAGGCACCACATACCTCCGCAATAATGACCTATGGAACACATTATAAATGGCAAACGATGCTGGGAGGTCCAAACGAAATGACACAGGGTTAAGGATTTCTAAAATCTTATAAGGACCAATGAAACGAGGCTTGAACTTAGGAGAGGAAACCTTCATAGGAACGAAACGAGAAGACAGCCATACCAAATCCCCCACACGAAGTCGGGGACCTACACAGCGACGGCGGTTAGCAAAGCGCTGAGCCTTCTCTTGTGACAACGTCAAATTGTCCACTACGCTGTTCCAAATCTGTTGCAACCTATCCACCACAGAATCCACCCCAGGACAGTCCGAAGGCTCAACCTGACCTGAGGAAAAACAAGGATGAAAACCAGAATTGCAAAAAAAAGGTGAAATCAAAGTAGCAGAACTAGCCCGATTATTGAGGGCGAACTCAGCCAATGGCAAAAAGGACACCCAATCATCCTGATCAGCCGAAACAAAACATCTCAGATAAGTTTCCAAGGTCTGATTAGTTCGTTCAGTTTGGCCATTCGTCTGAGGATGGAAGGCCGACGAAAACGACAAATCAATGCCCATCCTAGCACAAAAGGACCGCCAAAATCTGGACACAAACTGGGATCCTCTGTCAGACACAATGTTCTCCGGAATCCCATGCAAACGAACCACATTCTGAAAAAACAGCGGCACCAAATCGGAGGAGGAAGGCAGCTTAGGCAAGGGCACCAAATGGACCATTTTAGAAAAACGATCACAAACCACCCAGATGACAGACATCCTCTGAGAGACTGGAAGATCCGAAATAAAATCCATGGAAATATGCGTCCAAGGCCTCTTTGGGACAGGCAAAGGCAAAAGCAAACCACTGGCACGAGAACAGCAAGGCTTGGCCCGAGCACAAATCCCACAGGACTGCACAAAGGAACGCACATCCCGCGACAAGGACGGCCACCAAAAGGACCTAGCCACCAAATCCCTGGTACCAAAAATTCCAGGGTGACCCGCCAACACCGAAGAATGAACCTCGGAAATAACTCTACTGGTCCATCTATCCGGGACAAACAGTCTCTCCGGTGGACAACGGTCAGGTTTATTGGCCTGAAATTCCTGCAGCACCCGCCGCAAATCAGGGGAGATGGCAGACAGAATCACCCCCTCTCTGAGGATACCAGCCGGTTCAGAAACTC
This sequence comes from Ranitomeya variabilis, assembly GCF_051348905.1. Classification (NCBI taxonomy): domain Eukaryota; kingdom Metazoa; phylum Chordata; class Amphibia; order Anura; family Dendrobatidae; genus Ranitomeya; species Ranitomeya variabilis. The sequence continues at coordinate 497,665,092 of NC_135236.1, read as the reverse complement.
CCGGAGAGTCAGGCACAAAACTCCTAGAAAGGGCATCAGCCTTCACGTTCTTTGAACCCGGAAGGTATGAAACCACGAAATTGAAACGGGAGAAAAACAGCGACCATCGAGCCTGTCTAGGATTCAACCGCTTGGCAGACTCGAGATAAGTCAAATTCTTGTGATCCGTCAAAACCACCACACGATGTTTGGCTCCCTCAAGCCAATGTCGCCACTCCTCAAATGCCCACTTCATTGCCAACAACTCCCGATTACCAACATCATAATTCCGCTCGGCAGGCGAAAACTTTCTTGAAAAGAAAGCACATGGCCTCATCATAGAGCCATCAGAGTTTTTCTGCGACAAGACAGCCCCTGCTCCTATCTCAGAGGCATCAACCTCGACCTGGAAAGGGAGAGAGACATCCGGCTGACGCAAGACAGAAGCCGAAGAAAACCGACGTTTCAGCTCCTGAAAGGCCTCCACGGCCGCAGGAGACCAATTGGTCACATCAGAACCCTTCTTGGTCAAATCCGTCAAAGGCTTAACCACACTAGAGAAATTAGTGATGAAGCGACGGTAAAAATTAGCAAAGCCCAAGAACTTCTGAAGACTCTTCACTGATGTAGGTTGAGTCCAGTCATAAATAGCCTGGACCTTAACTGGATCCATCTCAATAGTGGAAGGAGAAAAAATAAAGCCCAAAAAGGAAACCTTCTGGACTCCGAAGAGACATTTAGAGCTCTTCACAAATAAGGCATTGGCACGCATGACCTGAAATACCATCCTGACCTGCTTCACATGGGATTCCCAATCGTCAGAAAATACCAAAATATCATCCAGGTACACAATCATAAATCTATCCAGATACTCTCGGAAGATGTCGTGCATGAAGGACTGAAACACGGAAGGTGCATTAGAGAGCCCAAAAGGCATCACCAAGTACTCAAAATGGCCTTCGGGCGTATTAAATGCCATTTTCCATTCATCGCCTTGTTTTATACGCACAAGATTATACGCTCCTCGAAGATCTATCTTGGTGAACCAACTAGCCCCCTTAATCCGAGCAAACAGATCAGACAGCAATGGCAAAGGATACTGAAATTTGACCGTGATGTTATTTAGAAGGCGATAATCTATACAAGGTCTCAGAGAACCATCCTTCTTGGCCACAAAAATGAACCCCGCACCCAAAGGGGACGAGGACGGGCGAATATGCCCCTTCTCCAGAGACTCCTTTATATAACTTCGCATAGCGGTATGCTCTGGTACAGATAAATTGAAAAGTCGTCCCTTAGGGAACTTACTACCAGGAATCAAATTTATAGCACAATCACAATCCCTATGAGGAGGTAGGGCACTGGATTTGGGCTCATCAAATACATCCTGGTAGTCCGACAGAAATTCAGGGACTTCAGAAGGAGTAGAAGCAGCAATTGACACCAAAGGAGCATCGCCATGAATCCCCTGGCAACCCCAACTTGACACAGATATTGCTTTCCAATCCAGGACTGGATTATGAGCCTGCAGCCATGGCAGACCCAACACGACAACGTCATGCAAATTATATAACACAAGAAAACGAATCACCTCCTGATGTGCAGGAGTCATGCACATAGTCACTTGAGTCCAGTACTGAGGCTTATTCTTGGCCAATGGCGTAGCATCAATTCCCTTTAGTGGAATAGGAAATTGCAAAGGCTCCAAGATAAAACCACAGCGCCTGGCAAATGACAAATCCATCAAGTTCAGGGCAGCACCTGAATCCACAAAAGCCATAACTGAGTAGGATGACAGGGAGCAAATCAAAGTAACAGACAAAATGAATTTAGGTTGTACAGTACCAATGGTGACAGACTTGGCGAAGCTTTTTGTGCGTTTAGAGCATGCTGAGATAACATGAGTTGAATCACCACAGTAAAAGCACAACCCATTCTGACGTCTGTGATTCTGCCGTTCAATTCTGGTCAGAATCCTGTCACATTGCATAGACTCAGGCTTCTGCTCAGAAAATACCGCCAGATGGTGCACAGGTTTGCGCTCCCGCAAACGCCGATCAATCTGAATGGCCAACGACATAGACTCATTCAGACCCGCAGGCGTGGGGAACCCCACCATAACATCCTTAACGGCTTCAGAAAGACCTTTTCTGAAAATTGCTGCCAGAGCACACTCATTCCACTGAGTGAGCACAGACCATTTCCTAAACTTCTGACAGTAAACCTCTGCTTCATCCAGACCCTGAGAGAGAGCCAGCAAAACCTTCTCTGCCTGGTCTATTAGATTAGGTTCCTCATAAAGCAATCCAAGCGCCAGAAAAAACGCATCCACATTTAGTAATGCAGGATCTCCTGGCGGCACAGAGAATGCCCAATCTTGAGGGTCACCACGTAACAAAGAAATAATAATTTTAACTTGCTGAACAGGGTCACCAGAGGAACGAGGTCTCAGAGAAAGGAATAATTTACAATTATTTTTGAAATTCAAAAACCTAGATCTATCTCCAGAGAATAACTCAGGAATTGGTATTTTAGGCTCTGACATAGGACTGTGAACTACATAATCCTGGATACCTTGTACCCTTGCAGTGAGATGATCCAGACTAGAGGACAGACTCTGAATGTCCATGTCTGCAGCTGAATTCTGAACCACCCAGAGATTAAGGGGAGGAGAGAAGCTAGCCACACTGCAGAGGAAAAAAAAAATGAACTCAGGATCTCTCTTATCCCTCTTTTGCGATGCATTAACTCTTTTATGGCCTGCTGTACTGTTATGATCCTGGTGGCAAGGATCGCAAACTGACCTGCTAAGTAACAGAAATCCTTAGGACAAGCTCTGGGGATGTGGGAGCTATACTGACCGCAACCCTGATTCTATCAATACACACTATAGGCAGCCGTGGAGCGTTACCTAAAATCCTAGACGCCTCGTCACAGCCTGAGAAACTAGCTACCCCTAGAGAGAAAGCAAGCCTCACTTGCCTCAGAGAAATCACCCCAAAGTTTTAGACAGCCCCCCACAAATAATAACTGTGAGTTAAGGGGAAAACACAAACGTAGAAATGAAAACAGGTTTTTTAGCAAATGAGGCCCGCTAACACTAAATAGACAGAAGACAGCAAGGGATCTGTGCGGTCAGTATAAAATGCTATCAAAAATAATCCACGCAGAGATTACCAGAACCCCCACACCGACTCACGATGTGAGGGGCGCAACTCTGCACCCCAGAACTTCCAGCAAGCGAAAATATTACATATAAGCAAGCTGGACAGAACTCATCATATACAGAGAAACATTTTCAAGGAAATAATGAGCAAACAAGAACTAGCAAGACTTAGCTTCTCAGGAGGAGACAGGTCACAAGGAAAGTCTAGAGAGATCAGAACCAGTACTGAATACAACGACAGCAGGCAAAAAGTGAAGGTCCAGGTGGAGTTAAATAGAGGCCAGACTAGCAGAAAATGAGGCAGCTGGATTCCAGCTACAGACCCGCAGTAAGCACTAAAGGCCACCAGAGGGAGCCCAAGAACAGAACTCACACAATACCACTCATGACCACAGGAGGGAGCCCGAGAACGGAATTCACAACATAGGGGTGTGTTGGGATTAGTGTTGGAGTTAGAATTGAGGGGTTTCCACTGTTTAGGCACATCAGGGGGTCTCCAATCACGACATGGCATCACCATTGATTCCAGCCAATCTTGCATTCAAAAAGTCAAATGGTGCTCCCTCCCTTCCGAGCCCCGGCGTGTGCCCAAACAGTGGTTTACCCAAACATATGGGATATAAGTGTACTCAGGAAAAATTGCACAACAATTTTGGGGGTCTAATTTCTCCTGTTACCCTTGGAAAAATAAAAAAATGGGGGCTAAAAAATTAATTTTGTGGGGAAAAAAAAGATTTTTTATTTTTACGGCTCTGCGTTATAAAATTCTGTGAAGCACTTGGGGGTTCAAAGTGCTCACCACAAATCTAGATAAGTTCCTTGGGGGGGTCTAGTTTCCAAAATGGGGTCACTTGTCAGGGGTTTCTACTGCTTAGGTACATCAGGGGCTCTGCAAACGCAACGTGACGCCCGCTGACCATTCCATCAAAGTCTGCATTTCAAAACATCACTACTTCCTTTCCGAGCCCCGACGTGTGCCCAAACATTGGTTTACCCCCACATATTGGGCATCAGCGTACTCAGGACAAACTGGACAACAACTATTGGGGTTCAGTTTCTCGTGTTACCCTTGTGAAAATAAAAAATTGTGGGCTAAAAAATCATTTTGAGGAAAAAAAATGATTTTTTATTTTCACGGTTCTGCGTTATAAACTTTTGTGAAGCACTTGGGGGTTCAAAGTGCTCACCACCATCTAGAAAGGTTCCATGGGGGGTCTAGTTTCCAAAATGGGGTCACTTGTGGGGGGTTTCTACTGTTTAGGTACATCAGGGGCTCTGCAAATGCAACGTGATGCCCGCAGACCATTCCATCAAAGTCTGCATTTCAAAACATCACTACTTCCTTTCCAAGCTCTGCCATGCGCCCAAATAGTGAATTATCCCCACATATAGGGTATGAGCGTACTCAGGACAAACTGGACAACAACTTTTGGGGTCCAATTTCTCCTGTTACCCTTGTGAAAATAACAAATTGTGGGCTAAAAAAATAATTTTTGAGGAAAGAAAAATGATTTTTTATTTTTATGGCTCTGCATTATAAACTTCTGTGAAGCACTCATCACACATCTAGATGAGTTCCTTGGGGGGTCTAGTTTCCAAAATGGTGTCACTTGTGGGGGAGTTCAAATGTTTAGGCACACAGGGGCTCTCCAAACGCGACATGGTGACCGCTAACGATTGGAGCTAATTTTTCATTCAAAAAGTCAAATGGCGCTCCTTCCTTTCCGAGCCTTGCCATGTGCCCAAACAGTGGTTTACCCCTACATGTGAGGTACCGGTGTACTCAGGAGAAATTGCCCAACACATTCTAAGATCCATTTTATCCTGTACCCATGAGAAAATGAAATAAAATTAAGGCTAAAGGAATTTGTAAAAAAAAAAGTACTTTTTCATTTTTACGGATCAATTTGTGAAGCACCTGGGGGTTGAAAGTGCTCATTATGCATCTAGATAAGTTCCTTGGGGGGTCTAGTTTCCAAAATGGGGTCACTTGTGCGGGAGCTCCAATGTTTAGGCACACAGGGGCTCTCCAAACTCGACATGGTGTTCGCTTATGATTGGAGCTAATTTTTCATTCAAAAAGTCAAATGGCACTCCTTCCCTTCCGAGCCTTGCCTTGTGCCCAAACAGTGGTTTACCCCCACATATGGGGTATTGGCGTACTCAGGACAAATTTTCCAACAACTTTCGGGGTCCAGTTTATCCTTTTACCCTTGGGAAAATAAAAAAATTGTTGCTAATTTTTGTGACTAAAAAGTTAAATGTTAATTTTTTCCTTCCATGTTGCTTCTGCTGCTGTGAAGCACCTGAAGGGTTAATAAACTTCTTGAATGTGGTTTTGAGCACCTTGAGGGGTGCAGTTTTTAGAATGGTGTCACTTTTGGGTATTTTCAGCCATATAGACCCCCTCAAAGTGACTTCAAATGTGAGGTGGTCCCTAAAAAAATGGTTTTGTAAATTTTGTTGTAAAAATGAGAAATCGCTGGTCAAATTTTAACCCTTATAACTTCCTAGCAAAAAAAAATTTTGTTTCCAAAATTATGCTGATGTAAAGTAGACATGTGGGAAATGTTATTTATTAACTATTTTGTGTCACATAACTCTGGTTTAACAGAATAAAAATTCAAAATTTGAAAATTGCAAAATTTTCAAAATTTTCACCAAATTTCCGTTTTTTTCACAAATAAACGCAAAAATTATCGACCTAAATTTACCACTAACATGAAGCTCAATATGTCACGAAAAAACAAACTCAGAATCGCTAGGATCCGTTGAAGTGTTCTTGAGTTATTACCTCATAAAGGGACACTGGTCAGAATTGCAAAAAATGGCCAGATCATTAAGGTCAAAATAGGCTGGGTCATGAAGGGGTTAAGAAAATATTATTTTCTGGAAAAAAGTGTGTGCTCCTGGGTAATTTCTTTAAGGGCAGTCTCACACGTCCAGATAATTCCGGTACCGGAAAAAATCGGTACCGGAGTTATCCGTGTCCGTGTGCCCGTGAGCTTACGTAGGCCATACGTGCCCGTGTGCCGAGTGGGAGGTGGAGCCGCATATTCATGACTGTAATCGGCGGCCCCACGTGACCGCATACAGTAGAAGGTGCGGTCAGGACAGGAAGCAGCGACAGCCAACGAGGGAAGTGGGTGAGTATTTTCAGAACAGCGGGGGGGTGCACAGGGGGTGGGAGGGCGGCGGACAGATAGATCTTTCTTTTAAACACTATTATTCATATCTTCTATGCAGCAAACGCTGCTGCACAGAAGATATGAATCGCGGCTTCAGCACCATGTGGGGGGGACAGCGCTTACTGTAGCGCTGTCTCCTGCACGCCACATGGAGAACGTCCGTGTGAGGTACGTGTTTTACACGGACCCATTGACTTTAATGGGTCCGTGTAATACGTGCGCTCCCACGAACACTGACATGTCTCCGTGTTTGGCACACGGAGACACGGTCCGCAAAAAATCAATGACATCTGCACAGATGCATTGATTTTAATGTGTCTACGTGTGTCAGTGGCTCCGGTACGTGAGGAAACTGTCACCTCACGTACCGGAGCCACTGACGTGTGAAATCGGCCTAACCAGCAGAGGGAAAGCCGATGGCTGGAGGCTGATGTTTATAGCCCAGGAAAGGGTTAATACACGTAGAGCTTCCCAGGCTATTAATATCAGCTCACAGCTGTATACTTAGCCTCTACTGGCTATTAAAATGACACAGAAGAAAAAACCCCATTGTATATTTAATATGCCAAAAGTGGGGATACTAAGTAGTATCAACCCACATTCACAATATTTTATTGACTCCGTAATGTAACTATATAAATAGGAGAAAAACTGGAGTAACCAATAAATAAGTAAGAAAGTACAAAATTTATTTCAAAAAATCAAAGAAAAACACATATAATAAAATTGTCAATCAGGACAAGGGCACGGAAGTACATACAGTAGTGAGGTGCACATGGGAGTTCAGAGGTAGTACATCTATCTGATTTACATTTGAATGCTTGTCCATGTGCTAGGTATGTAGAGCCAAAAATAAGGCACAATAAATAAAGCTCAAGTATTGTATAACAATGGGGTCACCCGCCATCATTTGGGGCTCATTACCACCTGAGTAGTGTTGTGCACTGGGCTTGGTAAGTTTTGCCCTCAATTTATGATACAGTCCCTTTACTCTGCGGATCTCCAGCTGGGCTTGATCTATGTTGATTTACTCTGACTTTTTTTTTGTTTGCCTTACTTTTGGCTTTAAACCTTGCTATAGAGCTCCCGCTGCTTCTGTGGATCCCCGCATTGTTATACAATACTTGAGCTTTATTTATTGTGCCTTATTTTTGGCTCTACTTACCTAGCACATGGACAAGCATTCAAATGTAAATCAGATAGATGTACTACCTCTGAACTCCCATGTGCACCTCACTACTGTATGTTCTTCCGTGTCCTTGTCCTGATTGACAATTTTATTATATGTGTTTTTCTTTGATTTTTTGAAATAAATTTTGTACTTTCTTACTTATTTATTGGTTACTCCAGTTTTTCTCCTATTTATATGGCTATTAAAATGGTGGACCCCCCAAAAAATTGATGTAGGGGTCCCCCTATAATTAATAACCAGAAAAGGCTATGCAGACAGCTGCGGGCTGATATTAATAGCCTAGGAAGGGGCCATGGATACTGGTCACCCCCCAGGCCAAAAACATCAGCTCTCATCTGCCCCAGAAAAAGGCTCATCTTTAATATATGCCAATTCTGGCACTTAGCTTTGCTCTTCCCACTTGCCCTGTATTAGTGCCAAGTGGGGTGATAGTTGGGGGGGTTAATGTCACCTTTGTATTGTCAGGTGACATCAAGCCCCAAGGCTAGTAATAGAGATGCATCAATAACACGACACCCTTACTAACCCCATAGTCATATTGTATAAAAGCACAGACACCCAGAATAAAATATAGAATAATTATAGGGGGATGCAAAGGTGATCAGAATGAGGGTATAGCACTTAGGGCTTGTGCAGAAGACTGTATGATTGAACAAGTAAAAAGAAATTATTATTGGACATTTATGAGGTTTTTTAGCTTGTCATTGTGGGCATCCTGCTTAATCATTCTAAGGGTTTGTGCAGACAACCATAATTGGACGGGTGCTCATTCTCATTTTGACGGATCGCACTTGTCACCTGGTTATGGACCCATGCACGTGTCCAAATTTTTCCTCAAACAGAGCTGGTCCAAGGAAAAAAAATGCAGTATGCCCAAGTTTAATCCAATATTTGGTTCGCACACGGCCATGCAAATCTATGAGTGTCAATGACTGCACTAGAAAGACATCTGAGCGCAGCCCGATTTCCATGGACTGACAGAGTGGAGGAGATGGAGACATATTTTTTCTCCAGCTTCTCATGCGAGAGAGTCGGATCACACTATGACCACAATCTGATCAAACGCTGATCACAATGCAATTTGCATAATTGTCCTGATTTTCTCAGCTGAGGAAACATACAGTGCCAAGTGGAGATGTGTTTTCTCATCCGAGAACATCGTGACAATTATGCAAATCATACTCTGATCAGAGTTTGATCAGAGTGTGATCACAGTGTGATCCGATTCTCATGGATGAAGAAAAAAATGTAGAAAACAAATTCTCCATCTTCTCCATTTTGTCAGTGTGTGGAACTTAGACTACACTTAGATGTCATCTGAGTGCAGGCCAGTGTTTTCCACTCATTGACTTGCATGACCTAGTGCCATCCAAATATCAGATCAAACTCAGGCATACTGTAATTTTTTCCTAGGCCAGCTCTGCCTGAGGAAAAAAAAAATCAGACATGTGCACAGCTCCATAGAACAGCATGGGGATAAGTGCTGTCAAAACGAGAGATGGCACCCATTCGATTATTATAGTTGCCTGTACAAACCATTAGAATGCTCAAAAATTTAACTCCTCCAAACATTTTTTTTTATGTTTACCTTGGAGTCAATGGGGCATCAAATAAAACTGGCATAAAACACTTTGAATAGTTAAAAAAAATGCAATTTGAGTGTTTTCAAGCCAGTTTCAAGCAGTTTCTCCAAAATGGGTGGATCTGGGGTGGGGCTACGGCCACTTGTCAAATTCATGGACAGTGGTGGCATTTCTTACCCCAGAAATGTTACTCCATTGCCTGACTGGAGTAAAATTTCTAACGGGCACATGGAGATGCACATTGGTAAGATGTACCAAATTCATTAAAGTGCATGCATCTTATTCTTGCACATCCTCCCATTAAGATTTGTGTACCAGGAGATGTTAGCTGTTTATATTGGCCCCTTTGAATGCTGGTGATGGTAGTAAGACCCATACCTAATGAAACGTAACAGCAGCATTCACACACACGCACGCACGCACGTACACACACACACACACACACACACACACACACACACACACACACACACACACACACACACACACACACACACACACACACTTGTTCTACCTCTGACCTGTGTCTCCTGCATGGATGTATAAAGGATTGATACTGTGAGGGTATGTGCACACGTAAGAATTTCTTGTAGAAAATTCCTGAAGAAAACCGGACATTTTCTGCAAGAAAACCGCATGCTTTTTTTCTGCGTTTTTACCGCGTTTTTTGCTCGTTTTTTTGTTCCGGAGCTTTCCCAATGCATTATATAGCGGGAAAAAATGTGAAAAAAACACAAAATTAATGAACATGCTGCAATTTTACCGCGATGCGTTTTTTCACGGAAAAAAGCGCATCATGCGCACAAAAATTGCAGAATGCATTCTAAATGATAGGATGCATATGTACGCGTTTTTTATGCGTTTTTATCGCGTTTTTATAGCGAAAACAACGCAACGTGTGCACACAGCCTTACAGTGGAAGCAGGTTGCAGGATGCAGCTGAACGCTCAGGTCTCTAGTGCCGGCAGCAGTGCCTGGTATTGAGGCGAGAAACTCGTCCGAGTTTCTTGCAAGTGTTTCCCCGGCCCAACATTGACGATTAACTCCTCTTAGTACTATGTGTACTAGAACATTACTCCAGGTTTATATTTCAGAGGACATACACCTCTGTGATACATATCTCCCATTCACTATGTGTCCAGCAGTCACCTAACAATACATAATATCCAGACATCCAGTATAGTCCTTCATGCTGTGTATTTGTGAATTTGTTGAATTCAAAGGTTTCACAAGTGTCACTCAGTAACCTGCAAAAAAGCAAAAAATCTTTAATGTTCACAAAATAATTTATTTCCAGCAATTTATAATATGACTCAGAAAATTTTGGATAGGTAACCCTCTGAATGGTCAGTGTAATGTAGGTAATTTTAGGCTGCTTATGATGAAGCTAAAGACGCTCTCATCTGAGAATCACTTCAACCACTGCTGCCAAATATAGCAAAGAAAACAAGTTGTTTCTTTTCTGTAAGTGCCAATTACATTCACATAAAGACTGAGCTGGCAGTCCAGATTTTGGAGAATCATAAGATTTAGAACTTGTGGGTATGGAATGTGAATGTTATTCTAAAATTAAACCCATAATTGGAACAGTTTTACATTATATGTCCTTTATATTTAATTACAAGCAGCATAACAAATATAGATCCCAGGGAGTAAATTGTTACCATTTAACTCTTTGTAGAGCAAGCCAACAAACAGAGGTATAGGTACATTCATAAAAAAGTTCCATTGAAACTCAAGTTCAATAGAGTCGCTGCAAACATCACATAACCTGTGAAATCTATTAACAGGCAGCGCAGCCTCCAACAGTATGCTTTTGAAGGCATGGCAATAAAAAGGCCCATGGCTGCACAATTTAAGGCGGCCATTGGCCTTTAAGTCAGCAGTTTAGGTGGCCAGGGGCTGCTGGAAGCCTCTAGTCCTGGGCAGCTCTTGACATTATAAACCTTTAATTTGGTACTAAACAATTACAAGGGGACCATCTCAGGAGGCACATGCACCCTGTATGCTATCCTGGCCTGCCTTTGCATACTATAAAAATATAGTATCACAGCTAAGCATACTATATACACATATGCTCGGTTCTGGTATTACATATGGTACCAGTACCAGGCTTACAACAAAGATACAGTGAAACCTAAAAATGTTTTTTCCCAGATTAAGCTGTGGCTTCTAAAACATCAATAGATGTACAAGTATTTAAACCTATAGTAATACAGTCAAAAATCACGATATACTTAATAATAATCACGTACTTGTATGTATTAGACTATATAGCTCATAAGAAGCGACAAAGATAAGAAAATAGATATATGTATCAAAAATATCAAACTTTATTAAATTTTCCATACAATAAACAATATCATATATCAAAAATACTCGAGACACGGGGGACAATCAAAGACAAAAATCGTAGTTACTTACCGATAACGGTATTTCTCTGATCCCATGATGGCACCACGGAGAGAGAGGGATCCGCCATCAGGGACAGGAAACCTACAGGTGAAAAAGGCGGTACCTCTCTCCAACATCAGTTGATTTACAGAGCCTTAACAGAACTTCAGCTGTAACTTTCACGGTTAAACCAAACAAAATATTTTAATTTAAACTTAGTAGAGGCACCACGTGAATAAACATTAATAACTAATCCTAGTGTGCACACCCACACGTGAAAGGACGGAATGTACGGGTGCCATCATGGGATCAGAGAAATACCGTTATCGGTAAGTAACTAGGATTTTCTCTGTCCCCCATGAAGGCACCACGGAGAGAATTTCATAGACTGTACATTAGGGGGGGACCACTGCCTCCAGAACCCTTCTGCCAAAGGTGAGGTCTGAAGAAGAGGTTAGATCTAGTTGGTAATGATTAAAGAATGTAGAGGGAGAAGACCAAGTAGCTGCTCTACATATCTGCTCAATTGAGGCTTCGACTCTCTCTGCCCATGAGGTCACCACCGATCTGGTCGAATGAGCTCTGACCCCCTCTGGAATGGCTTCATTACAAGAGGAATACGAAAGGATGATAGCGTCTCTTATCCATCTCGCCAGTGTGGCCTTTGATGCTTTATGTCCTTTCTTTGGACCCTGAAAGCACACAAAAAGAGACCTATCTCTCCTACAGTCCCTCGTGGCTGACAGATATTGGACCAGGCACCTCTTAACATCTAATGTGTATAGGAGTTCTTCCTTTTTATTTTTGGGGTTGGGGCAGAAAGATGGCTGAGAGATTTCCTGTGATCTATGGAATCGTGATGCCACTTTGGGCAGATAGGATGGGTCGGTCTTAAGGCCCCGTCACACATAGCGAGATCGCTAGCGAGATCGCTGCTGAGTCACAAGTTTTGTGACGCAACAGCGACCTCAGTAGCGATCTCGCTATGTGTGACACGTACCAGCGACCCGGCCCCTGCTGCGAGATCGCTGGTCGTGTCGGAATGGCGTGGACCTTTTTTTGGTCGTTGAGGTCCCGCTGACATCGCTGAATCGGTGTGTGTGACACCGATCCAGCGATGTCTTCACTGGTAACCAGGGTAAACATCGGGTTACTAAGCACAGGGCCGCGCTTAGTAACCCGATGTTTACCCTGGTTACCAAAAAAAACAAACAGTACATACTCACCATCTGATGTCCGTCAGGTCCCTTGCCGTCTGCTTCCCGCACTGACTGAGCGCCGCAAAGTGAAAGTGAAAGTACAGCACAGCGGTGACGTCACCGCTGCGCTCTGCTCTCACTGTACGGCGGCACTCAGTCAGAGCAGGAAGCAGACGGCAAGGGACCTGACGGACATCAGATGGTGAGTATGTACTGTTTGTTTTTTTTGGTAACCAGGGTAAACATCGGGTTACTAAGCGCGGCCCTGCGCTTAGTAACCCGATGTTTACCCTGGTTACCCGGGTGCTGCAGGGGGACTTCGGCATCGTTGAAGACAGTTTCAACGATGCCGAAGTCGTTCCCCTGATCGTTGGTCGCTGGAGAGAGCTGTCTGTGTGACAGCTCCCCAGCGACCACACAGCGACTTACCAACGATCACGGCCAGGTCGTATCGCTGGTCGTGATCGTTGGTAAATCGCTATGTGTGACGGGGCCTTTAAGGACCACGCTATCATCTAGTATCTGAGTTAAAGGCGGATACGCTGATAAAACCTGTATATCACTAATCCTGCGAGCTGATGTTAGTGCTACTAGCAAAGAGATTTTAAGGGATAAGATTTTTAAAGAGGCTTGTGACAAAGGCTCAAAAAGTGCTTTGGTTAATGCAGAGAGTACTAAGTTTAGATCCCAGGGGGGCGTAGTGTGGTGGAAAACGGGTCTAGATCTACTTGAGGCCTTAATAAATCTCGTTACCCAGTGATTTCCCACTAGGTCGCAGTTGTAAAGGGCCCCTAGTGCTGCCACCTGAACTTTAAGTGTGCTTGTTATTAAGCCCTTTTCCAGTCCCATCTGAAGGAACTCTAGGATTTTTTTTATTGAGATTTCCCCGGCTAAACTGGCACCCGAGACTGACAAAAATCTCCTCCAAACCTTCCCGTACGCCCTAGTAGTCACAGGTTTCCTACTTAGAAGCAGAGTGGAAACTAGGTTTGAAGAAAATCCCCTTTTAATCAGAAGCTCCCTTTCAAATTCCAGGCAGTCATATGCAAGTTTTTTATTTCCGGATAATTAACCGGTCTCTGAGACAGAAGGTTCGGAATGTCTGGAAGAACCCAAGGGTCTGTTATGGACATTATACTTAGCCACGAAAACTATGCTCTTTTTGGTCAAAAGGGGGCTATCATAATCACCGTTGCTCTGTCCTCCAGAATCTTCCTCAATACTAAGGGAATTAACGCTATTGGGGGAAAGACGTAGGCTAGATGAAAATCCCAGGGAACTGAAAAGGCATCTAGGGTCACTGGGCTCCCCATGGGTCGATTGAACAGAAGGCGCGAGTCTTCTGGTTTAGACTGTTTGCGAACAAGTCTATCCCCGGGAGACCCCACAGCTGTACTATATGGTTGAATGCCCCCTGGTTCAATTCCCACTCCCCTTGCCTCAGCTGTGTTCGACTTAGAAAATCTGCAACCCGATTTTCCGTGCCTTTGATATGGAGCGCCGATAATGAAGCTAGATTGGTCTCTGCTGACATCAGGATGGATCTTGTTACCTCCATCAATGCTCGAGACCTGGTGCCCCCTTGGTGATTCAAATATGCTACCACCACCATGTTGTCTGAGAACACCCTCACATGATGGGATTGGAGGGAGTCTAGAAAGTGGCTGATAGCATATTTCACCGCCAAGAGTTCTTTCATGTTTGAAGAACCGAATTTTTGCTCTTCTGACCAAGGACCTTTAGCAATCTGATTGTTTAGATGAGCCCCTCAGCCCCAGGGGCTTGCATCTGTGGTCAGTGTTATAGATATTGGCCATAAGCATGGAACACCCCTGGCTAGGTTGTCTGGATCCACCTACCAAGCTAGGGAACGTATTGTTTTTGAGGAGATTTTTAAGTGCTTTTCTTAATCTCCCTTTAAGTGAGATTCTGCCTCTAGTATCTCCAACTAAAGGTCCCTGGTATGACTTTGGGCTCATTGGACCACTGGAATACAGGCTGTCATTGATCCTAGTATGGACATTGTTTTGCGCAAGGTGATGAAAGGAAGCAGACCTTGCCACTAGCCTAACTGAGTCTATAGAGGTGTCCGCTAGGAACACAGCTTGTTGTGAATCCGCTTTTTGGGCTCCCCTGGTGGTTGCTGGTGGTACTGGTGACTTGTGTGTGCTTTGCTGTCTCAGTTCACCTGCTCCCATCAGTGTTTGGGAGTTTCCTATTTAGCCTTGCTCTCCAGTCATTTCCTTGCCGGTCATCATTGTAACCAGAGCTTTCGGTTGCATGTTCCTGCTACTAGTCTGCTGATCAGCTAAGTGGACTTTGTCCTTTTGTTTTGTATCTTTTGTCCAGTTTGCAGTTTTTGTTATTCTCTGTAGCTGGAAGCTCTTGCGGGCTGAAATTGCCACTCCTGTGTCATGAGTTGACACAGGAGTCTTAAAGTAATTTCAGGATGGTTTTTTGAAAGGGTTTTCAGTTGACCGTGAAGTCCTCTTTTGTATCCTTCTGCTATCTAGTAAGTGGACCTCTCTTTGCTAAATCTACTTTCATACTGTGTATGTCTTTTCCTCTTAACTCACCGTTATTACATGTGGGGGGCTGCTATCATGTTTGGGGTACTTCCCTAGAGGTAAGCCAGGTCTGTTCCTTCCTCTACCAGGCGTAGTTAGTCCTCCGGCTGGCGCGTGGCATCTAGGAAGTCGTAGGTATGCTCCCTGGCTACTATTAGTTGTGTGGTAGATTTAGCTCACGGTCAGCTCGAGATTCCATCACCCAGAGCTCGTCCGTTATTTTTGTGTTCTGATGTTTCCCTGCCATTGGGAATCATGACAGTATGACCGGCCCAATGTTAAAGTTATTGGCAGAAGAAAGGAGAGAAAAAAGAAGTCTGTAGATTTTTTTTTTTTTCCCCCTATGCTTGCTCCATAGTTGGATCAGTTGTATTTCAGCTCTAATTACAGCCTTTGCCTTTCTCTCCTTCTAATCCTTGAATGGCTCTGATCTCACCTGTTTAAAGATGGACCCTCAGAGTTTGGCTGTAGGTTTAAATAATCTTGCTACCAAGGTTCAAAATTTACAAGATTTTGTTATACATACTCCAATGTCTGAACCTAAAATTCCTACACCAGAGGTGTTTTCCGGAGATAGATCTCGGTTCCTGAATTTCAAATATAATTGTAAATTGTTCCTTTCTCTCAGACCTCACTCCTCAGGAGATCCTGTCCAGCAGGTTAAGATTGTAATCTCTTTGCTGCGAGGTGACCCTCAAAATTGGGCATTTTCATTGACACCAGGGGATCCTGCGTTGCTCAATGTGGATGCGTTTTTTCTGGCTTTAGGGTTGCTTTATGAGGAACCTAATTTGGAGATTCAAGCTGAAAAAGCTTTGATAGCCCTATCTCAAGGGCAAGATGAAGCTGAGATATACTGCCAAAAATTTCGTAGATGGTCTGTGCTTACTCAGTGGAATGAGTGCGCCCTAGCGGCAAATTTCAGAGAGGGCCTTTCTGATGCCGTTAAAGATGTTATGGTCGGGTTCCCTGCGCCCACAGGTCTGAATGAGTCCATGACAATGGCTGTTCAGATTGATCGGCGTTTGCGGGAGCGCAAACCCGTGCACCATTTGGCGGTATCTTCTGAAGATACGCCAGAGAAAATGCAATGTGACAGAATTCTGTCCAGAAGCGAGCGGCAGAATTATAGGCGTAAAAATGGGTTATGCTTCTATTGTGGTGATTCTGCTCATGTTATATCAGCATGCTCTAAACGTACAAGGAAGGTTGACAAGTCTATTTCAATTGGCACTTTACAGTCTAAATTTATTCTGTCTTGAACCTTGATTTGTTCATTATCAGTTATTACCGTGGATGCCTATGTGGACTCTGGCGCCGCTCTGAGTCTTATGGATTGGTCCTTTGCCAGGCGCTGTGGGTTTGATTTAGAGCCTCTGGAAGTCCCTATACCTCTGAAGGGTATTGATTCTACGCCTTTGGCTTGTAATAAACCACAATTCTGTACGCAAGTGACTATGCGTATGACTCCAGACCATCAGGAGGTGATTCACTTCCTTGTGTTGTACAATTTGCATGATGTTTTGGTGCTTGGATTACCATGGTTACAATCTCATAACCCAGTCCTTGACTGGAAAGCAATGTCTGTGTTAAGCTGGGGATGTCGGGGGGCTCATGGGGACATACCTTTGGTTTCCATTTCGTCATCTATTCCCTCTGAGATTCCGGCATTTTTGTCTGATTATCGTGATATTTTTGAGGAGCCTAAAATTGGTTCACTCCCTCCCCACAGAGATTGTGATTGCGCCATAGATCTGATTCCTGGCAGTAAATTTCCAAAGGGTCGTTTGTTTAATTTATCTGTGCCTGAACATGCTGCTATGCGAGAGTATATTAAGGAGTCCCTGGAAAAGGGACATATTCGTCCTTCTTCATCTCCTTTAGGAGCTGGTTTTTTCTTTGTGTCTAAGAAGGATGGCTCTCTGAGGCCTTGTATTGATTATCGACTCCTGAATAAAATTACAGTCAAATATCAGTATCTGTTGCCTTTGCTGACTGATTTGTTTGCTCGCATAAGGGGGGCTAAGTGGTTCTCTAAGATTGATCTTCGTGGGGCGTATAATTTGGTGCGAATTAAGCAGGGGGATGAGTGGAAAACCGCATTTAATACGCCTGAGGGCCATTTTGAGTATTTAGTAATGCCTTTCGGCCTTTCTAATGCACCTTCAGTCTTTCAGTCCTTAATGCATGATATTTTCCGTGAATATTTGGATAAATTTATGATTGTGTATTTGGATGATATTTTGATTTTTTCTGATGACTGGGAGTCTCATGTTCAACAGGTCAGGAGGGTTTTTCAGGTTTTGCGGGAGAATTCTTTGTGTGTAAAGGGTTCAAAGTGTGTTTTTGGGGTTCAAAAGATTTCCTTTTTGGGGTACATTTTTTCCCCTTCTTCTATTGAGATGGACCCTGTCAAGGTTTGGGCTATTTGTGACTGGACGCAGCCTACTTCTCTTAAGAGTCTTCAGAAATTCTTGGGCTTTGCTAATTTTTATCGTCGATTTATAACTGGTTTTTCTGGCGTTGCTAAACCTCTGACGGATTTGACCAAAAAGGGTGCTGATGTTGCCAATTGGTCCCCTGCTGCTGTGGAGGCCTTTCGGGAGCTCAAGCGCCGCTTTTTGTCTGCCCCTGTGTTGCGCCAGCCTGATGTTTCTCTTCCCTTTCAGGTTGAGGTCGATGCTTCCGAGATCGGAGCAGGGGCGGTTTTGTCGCAGAAAAGTTCCGACTGCTCAGTGATGAGACCTTGTGCGTTCTTTTCTCGAAAATTTTCGGCCGCCGAGCGAAACTATGATGTTGGTAATCGGGAGCTTTTGGCCATGAAGTGGGCATTTGAGGAGTGGCGTCATTGGCTTGAGGGTGCCAGACATCAGGTGGTAGTTTTGACTGATCACAAGAATCTGATTTATCTAGAGTCTGCCAGGCGCCTGAATCCTAGACAGGCACGATGGTCGTTGTTTTTTTTCCCGGTTTAATTTTGTGGTTTCATACTTACCGGGTTCTAAAAATGTTAAGGCAGATGCTCTTTCTAGGAGTTTTGAGCCTGACTCTCCTGGGGATTCTGGACCTGCTGGTGTCCTTAGGGATGGGGTGGTTTTGTCTGCTGTCTCCCCAGATCTGCGACGTGCTTTGCAGGAGTTTCAGGCGGATAGACCTGATCGTTGTCTGCCTGGTAGACTGTTTGTTCCTGATGATTGGACCAGTAGAGTCATCTCGGAAGTTCATTCTTCTTCGCTGGCAGGTCATCCTGGAATTTTTGGTACCAGAGATTTGGTGGCTAGATCCTTCTGGTGGCCTTCCCTGTCTCGGGATGTGCGTGTTTTTGTGCAGTCTTGTGATGTGTGTGCTCGGGCCAAGCCTTGTTGTTCTAGGGCTAGTGGGTTGTTGTTGCCCTTGCCTGTTCCGAAGAGGCCTTGGACGCACATCTCTATGGACTTTATTTCTGATCTCCCTGTTTCTCAGAAGATGTCTGTCATCTGGGTGGTGTGTGACCGTTTTTCTAAAATGGTTCATTTGGTACCATTGCCTAAGTTGCCTTCCTCATCTGAGTTGGTCCCTCTGTTTTTTCAAAATGTGGTTCGCTTGCATGGTATTCCGGAAAACATCGTTTCTGACAGGGGAACCCAGTTCGTGTCTAGATTTTGGCGGGCATTCTGTGCCAGGTTGGGCATTGATTTGTCTTTTTCGTCTGCATTCCATCCTCAGACTAATGGCCAGACGGAGCGAACTAATCAAACTTTGGAGACTTATTTGAGGTGTTTTGTGTCTGCGGATCAGGATGACTGGGTTGCCTTTTTGCCGTTGGCAGAATTTGCTCTTAATAATCGGGCTAGTTCTGCCACTTTGGTTTCTCCTTTCTTTTGCAATTCAGGGTTTCATCCTCGTTTTTCATCTGGTCAGGTGGAATCTTCGGATTGTCCTGGAGTGGATGCGGTGGTGGATCGGTTGCATCAGATTTGGGGACAAGTGGTGGACAATTTGAAGTTGTCCCAGGAGAGGACTCAGCAGTTTGCTAACCGCCGTCGTCGTGTTGGTCCTCGCCTTCGTGTTGGGGACTTGGTGTGGTTGTCTTCCCGTTTTGTCCCTATGAGGGTTTCTTCTCCTAAGTTTAAGCCTCGGTTCATCGGTCCTTATAGGATTTTGGAGATACTTAACCCTGTGTCCTTTCGTTTGGACCTCCCGGCATCTTTCGCTATCCATAATGTATTCCATCGGTCATTGTTGCGGAGATATGAGGTACCGGTGGTTCCTTCTACTGAACCTCCTGCTCCTGTGCTGGTGGAGGGTGAATTGGAGTACGTTGTGGAGAAGATCTTGGATTCCCGTATTTCCAGACGGAGACTTCAATATCTGGTTAAATGGAAGGGCTATGGTCAGGAAGATAATTCTTGGGTAACTGCCTCTGATGTTCATGCCTCGGATTTGGTTCGTGCCTTTCATAGGGCTCATCCAGATCGCCCTGGCGGTTCTCGTGAGGGTTCGGTGCCCCCTCCTTAAGGTGGGGGTACTGTTGTGAATCAGCTTTTTGGGCTCCCCTGGTGGTTGCTGGTGGTACTGGTGACTTGTGTGTGCTTTGCTGTCTCAGTTCACCTGCTCCCATCAGTGTTTGGGAGTTTCCTATTTAGCCTTGCTCTCCAGTCATTTCCTTGCCGGTCATCATTGTAACCAGAGCTTTCGGTTGCATGTTCCTGCTACTAGTCTGCTGATCAGCTAAGTGGACTTTGTCCTTTTGTTTTGTATCTTTTGTCCAGTTTGCAGTTTTTGTTATTCTCTGTAGCTGGAAGCTCTTGCGGGCTGAAATTGCCACTCCTGTGTCATGAGTTGACACAGGAGTCTTAAAGTAATTTCAGGATGGTTTTTTGAAAGGGTTTTCAGTTGACCGTGAAGTCCTCTTTTGTATCCTTCTGCTATCTAGTAAGTGGACCTCTCTTTGCTAAATCTACTTTCATACTGTGTATGTCTTTTCCTCTTAACTCACCGTTATTACATGTGGGGGGCTGCTATCATCTTTTGGGGTACTTCCCTAGAGGTAAGCCAGGTCTGTTCCTTCCTCTACCAGGCGTAGTTAGTCCTCCGGCTGGCGCGTGGCATCTAGGAAGTCGTAGGTATGCTCCCTGGCTACTATTAGTTGTGTGGTAGATTTAGCTCACGGTCAGCTCGAGATTCCATCACCCAGAGCTCGTCCGTTATTTTTGTGTTCTGATGTTTCCCTGCCATTGGGAATCATGACAACAGCTGCTCCTTTCATTATTGAGACTGAGTCCAAAATTGATTCTCTCGGGGATTTATCTTTTAGTTGTGACTCTAGGTGGTCTAACCACACCATTAGGGCTCTGGCAGTGCATGTTGCGGCTATGGCTGGTTTTAATCCTCCCCGGCAGCCTCCCAGGACCCTTTCAAGAATATTTCAGCCTTTTTCAGGAGACTGTGCCTGAGGGAATATCCCAATGATACAGAAGATTCAGAACCCACCTGGACTGAAGTAAAAGGGATCCTAACAACAAAGAAGAGGTCAGACTACACACCTCCACCTGGACGCAACCCTCATTTGGATAAATATATAGACTCCTTCAGACATTTGATAAAATCCACCATCATAGATACTAACAGGAGACAGGCATCCAACATCAGTGCCCAGGAGAGAAAGGCCATACAGTCTCTGAAAACCAACAAAGAAATGATCATCAAACCTGCTGACAAGGGAGGTGCAATAGTCAGGATGAACACATCAGACTATATGAAGGAAGCAAACAGACAACTTATGGACACACGATACTACAAAAAATTGGAGTCGGATCCTACAAAGGACTATTACAAGGAACTAAACACGTTAGTATCTTGTCTGCCCGACGTATCCATAAGAGTCCATGACCTGATATCAGAAAGTCTAAGAACGGGGATATTCTACATGCTTCCCAAAATCCACAAACCTGGAAATCCAGGAAGACCAATTATTTCATGTGTGGGCACCCTTACTGAGCAGGTATCTGGATGGGTAGAGGGTATTCTTAAACCACTGGTAAAGGATACGCCTAGCTTCATTCAGGACACAACTGACCTATTGAATAAACTATCAGCAATAGGTCCTATACCAGAAGGAACCATCCTGGCCACCATGGATGTGGAATCTTTGTACTCCAATATCCCACACCAGGATGGATTAAATGCCTTCAAATTCTTCCTGGAAAACACAGGGACTGATGCAAATTCTATGGTGAAACTTATAAAATTCATCCTCACCCACAATTACTTTGAATGTGACAAGAAGATCTATCTACAGGAGACTGGCACAGCAATGGGAAGTAAAATGGCCCCACAGCATGCAAATCTTTTCATGGCCAAGCTTGAAAGTGACTTTTTGTCCTCATGTCCCATCAGGCCTCTGGCCTACTACCGCTACATTGATGACATTTTAACCCCTTTCTGACCTCGGACGGGATAGTACGTCCGAGGTTAGATATCTCGCTTTGATGCAGGGCTCCGGCGGTGAACCCGCATCAAAGCTAGGACATGTCAGCTGTTTTGAACAGCTGACATGTGCCCGCAATAGCGGCGGGTGAAATCGCGATTCACCCGCCGCTATTAACTAGTTAAATGTCGCTGTCAAACGCAGACAGCGGCATTTAACCGACGCTTCCGGCCTGGCGGCCGGAAATGAGCGCATCGCCGACGCCCTGTGGTCGGCGCTCATAGCATACCTGCATTTCTGCTGCATAGCAACGATCTGATGATCGCTGCTATGTAGCAGAGGCGATCAAGTTGTGCCAGCTTCTAGCCTCCTATGGAGGCTATTGAAGCATGGTAAAAGTAAAAAAAAAAAGTAAAATAAATGTGAAAAAAATAAAAAAAATATAAAAGTTTAAATCACCCCCCTTTCGCCCCATTCAAAATAAATCAATAAAAAAAAAATCAAACCTACACATATTTGGTATCGCCGCTTTCAGAATCGCCCGATCTATAAAAAAAAAAGCATTAACCTGATTGCTAAATGGCGTAGCGAGAAAAAAATTAGAAACGCCAGAATTACGTTTTTTTGGTCGCCGCGACATTGCATTAAAATGCAATAACGGGCAATCAAAAGAATGTGTCTGCACCAAAATGGTATAATTAAAAACGCCAGCATGGCACACAAAAAATAAGCCCTCAACCGACCCCAGATCATGAAAAATGGAGACGCTACGAGTATTGGAAAGTGGCGCAATTTTTTTTTTTTTTTTTTTTAGCAAAGTTTGGAATTTTTTTTCACCACTTAGATAAAAAATAACCTAGTCAATAACCTTGTCATGTTCGGTGTCTATGAACTCGTACTGACCTGGAGAATCATAATGGCAGGTCAGTTTTAGCATTTAGTGAACCTAGCAAAAAAGCCAAACAAGAAACAAGTGTGGGACTGAACTTTTTTTGCAATTTCACCGCACTTGGAATTTTTTTCCCGTTTTCTAGTACACGACATGCTAAAACCAATGATGTCGTTCTAAAGTACAACTTGTTTTGCAAAAAATAAGCTCTCACATGGCCATATTGACGGAAAAATAAAAAAGTTATGGCTCTGGGAAGGAGGGGAGCGAAAAACGAACACGGAAAAATGGAAAATCCCAAGGTCATGAAGGGGTTAATCATCTGGACGGCGTCTGAGCCACAGCTAAAGATGTTCCATGAACAGTTTAATCAATTTCATCCAACCATCAACTTGACACTCAACTACTCCTGTACTGAAATTAAGTTTTTGGACACCATCATTAAGCTGCAGAACAATAAAATAGAGACATCCCTGTATCAGAAGCCAATCAACCATCCAACATACCTTAAATGGGACAGTTTCCATCCAAAACACATAAAAAACTCCATTGTCTACAGCCAAGCCATCAGATACAATCGCATATGTTCCAACCCAATGGATAGGGATGAACACCTTGGTCGCCTCAGAAAGACCTTTTTGAATCAGGGCTACCATCCAAGAACAATTGAAAACCAGATTACAAGAGCCACCAGAATATCAAGGAATCACCTGCTACATTACAAAGCTAAAGAAGAAAATAACCGGGTACCTCTAGTAGTCACCTACAATCCAAATCTGGAGGTGCTAGGGGGAGCTGCACGGAAATTACAACCTTTACTACAAAAAGATGCCCGATTACAATCCATTTTTCCAAAACCACCACTACTGTGTTTTAGGCAGCCCCCAAATCTAAGAAGCATCATTGTCAAGAGCTCCCTGTCCTCTCCAACAGCTGCAGGTACCTTTCCTTGCAATCAGAAAAAATGTAAAACCTGTCCATTTATAATGACCACGGACAAGATAAAGATCCTCAATTCACATCAGGACTACA
Organism: Ranitomeya variabilis; assembly: GCF_051348905.1. Lineage (NCBI taxonomy): Eukaryota > Metazoa > Chordata > Amphibia > Anura > Dendrobatidae > Ranitomeya > Ranitomeya variabilis. The sequence goes on along the minus strand of NC_135236.1, from coordinate 497,641,494 downwards.
AGATACCAGGTACTTTCAGCTGCGACACATCAAATGTGGTGTACTTAATTATTTGTACTAAATGTCCAACTGGGGGTCTGTATGTGGGGGAGACAGGGCAAAAGCTTAGAACAAGAATGAATTCTCACCGCCACACAATAAGAGAAAAAAGAATGGATCTACCTGTGGCAATACATTTTTGTCTCCCAAATCATAACATTATGGACATGAAATTACTTGTGTTAAAAGGTAGCTTCAAATCTAAGAGAGACAGAAGAGTCTGGGAATATAAACTGATGATGACCTTTCCCAGTCTCACTGCAGGAATGAATGTGTTGCATGGATTTATGTCTTTTTACATCAACTAAGGAACTTGCCCCTCAGACCATGTGGGGTCATCACAACAGAACCAACCCCAATCAGAGGACAATAAAACATTCCTTATCTAAGAACTGGCCCAATATTTATGGATATAACTGTTTATCACTCATGGTAATTCTGCTTCATGTCACCTATCTTATCCATGGTTTTTTCCTTTTTTTTTTTCTGTGCTATGTTGTGCATAAATATGTGATTCTTCAGAATTTATTTTAGTCTTTGCCTGATGAAGAGACCTGTGTAGTCTCGAAAGCTTGCAATTTGTTACCATCTTTTCAGTTAGCCATTAAAAGGTATCAACCACTGAGGACTCTCAATTCTAAATATTTTTCAGATATCTATAGAAAGGCATACACATGACCATTAATCAAATAAGATTTGATCAGTACTGGGGGCAAAATGAACTACCATGTAGTGTCTAATAAATTATAAAATAACACTAGAGAAAAGTATACTAGCATATAAGCAAATATACAGGTTTATATCACTTATCTGAAAACACAATATCAGTAACTGGTTTCAATAACCAAATGGTTCATATAATACCTGTGGCCATGGTTCCTAGATAGGGGCAGATATTCTCTGCTGCTGTGCTGCCAAGCACCGTGACGCACGTTTCGCCCGATAGCCTTCACCCTCCTGATGAAGCCTATGTGCCGAGGAAGAGCGGCACCGTACACAACAAGCAGGTCAGTTGCTTAAGGACGGTTTTTATTTTTCCATAAAGTCCCAGATATACCCTTTAATGTGTGGGATTGCGCAAACTACACTTGGCTGAATACATATCTACACAGAAAACCAGCATACAATTTGCATGCTGACAACACGTCTACAGAGCCGAGGCTTCTTCTCTTCTCCGCTCTGTCGACATCATTCTGATTTACAACTGGATCCCCACTACCTAACTGAGGGAGCTGCCTTCTTCTCTGGTTCTTCTCTACTCTGCAGAGTAAAACATTGTCTAAAAACAGGCAGTGAAATGTTTTACCTCACCGCAGGGCCGGTTTTAGATAAATTGGGCAAAATTCAAAGTGGGGTCCCAATCCTGAAATATTCCACCAACAACAGTGTTAGGCCTCCTTCACTTGTCCAAATAAAACACATACATATTACACCGATATCGGTGTGTCACAAGTGTTTTCAATTAGTGTGCCATCCGTGTTTTTCCGGTATGGATACTGGAAATGAAATTACAAAGCTTCTCACAGATGGCACGTGGACAGCACACGGATGGCATGTTTACACAAACCCATAGACTTGTATTGGCTCTTGTCATCTGTGCTGCTGGGAAAACATGGACATGAGTGCAGCACCGTAGATTAAATAGGTCACACGTGGCATCTGTGAAAAACATGATAGGTGGGGTAAAGGGGGCTGTACAGTCACATAACAGAAAACATTAGCAGAATTGTCGTCTTTTTATACACCCTACCTCACAAACAGCAGAATAAAAAGCGATAAAAAAAGAAAAAAAAAAAAGGTCCTACGTGTCCCGCAAACTACTCTACTAAATCCCCTCTGGCTCCGTGGCCGATGGTTCAGGGTCCCTGATGGTTATTATTCACTTTGTAGGTATACTACAAATTGCAGCCACAAGACCACTGCAGCCCAGTGCTAAGACTGGCGGAGACCCCCGGAGCCACAGGACCACTGCAGCCCAGTGCTAAGACTGGCAGAGACCCCGCAGCATCAGTGCTGGAGCCGCAGGGGATTTATAATTTCATTTTAACCCCTTTACCCTTAACCCCTTCACCCCCAAGGGTGGTTTGCACGTTAATGACCGGGCCAATTTTTACAATTCTGACCACTGTCCCTTTATGAGGTTATAACTCTGGAACGCTTCAACGGATCCCAGTGATTCTGACATATTGTACTTCATGATAGTGGTAAAAATTCTGTGATAGTACCTGCGTTTATTTGTGAAAAAAACGGAAATTTGGCGAAAATTTTGAAAATTTCGCAATTTTCCAACTTTGAATTTTTATGCAATTAAATAACAGAGATATGTCACACAAAATACTTAATAAGTAACATTTCCCACATGTCTACTTTACATCAGCACAATTTTGGAACCAAAATTTTTTTTTGTTAGGGAGTTATAAGAGTTAAAAGTTGACCAGCAATTTCTCATTTTTACAACACCATTTTTTTTTTAGGAACCACATCTCATTTGAAGTCATTTTGAGGGGTCTATATGATAGAAAATACCCAAGTGTGACACCATTCTAAAAACTGCACCCCTCAAGGTGCTCAAAACCATATTCAAGAAGTTTATTAACCCTTCTGGTGCTTCACAGGAATTTTTGGAATGTTTAAATAAAAATGAACATTTAACTTTTTTTCACAAAAAATTTACTTCAGCTCCAATTTGTTTTATTTTACCAAGGGTAACAGGAGAAAATGGACCCCAAAAGTTGTTGTACAATTTGTCCTGAGTACGCCGATTCCCCATATGTGGGGGTAAACCACTGTTTGGGCACATGACAGAGCTCGGAAGCGAAGGAGCGCCATTTGACTTTTCAATGCAAAATTGACTGGAATTGAGATGGGACGCCATGTTGCGTTTGGGGAGCCCCTGATGTGCCTAAACATTGAAACCCCCCACAAGTGACACCATTTTGGAAAGTAGACCCCCTAAGGAACTTATCTAGAGGTGTGGTGAGCACTTTGACCCACCAAGTGCTTCACAGAAGTTTATAATGCAGAACCGTAAAAATAAAAAATCATATTTTTTCACAAAAATTATCTTTTCACCCCCAATTTTTTATTTTCCCAAGGGTAAGAGAAGAAATTGGACCCCAAAAGTTGTTGTACAATTTGTCCTGAGTACGCTGATACCCCATATGTGGGGGTAAACCACTGTTTGGGCGCATGGGAGACCTCGGAAGGGAAGGAGCGCCGTTTGACTTTTCAATGCAAAATTGACAGGAATTGAGATGGGACGCCATGTTGCGTTTGGAGAGCCATTGATGTGCCTAAACATTGAAACCCCCCACAAGTGACAGCATTTTGGAAAGTAGACCCCCTAAGGAACTTATCTAGATGTGTTTTGAGCGCTTTGACCCACCAAGGGCTTCACAGAAGTTTATAATGCAGAGCCGTAAAAATAAAACAAAAATTTTTTCTCACAAAAATTATTTTTTTAGCCCCCAGTTTTGTATTTTCCTGAGGGTAGCAGGAGAAATTGGACCCCAAAATTTGTTGTCCAAGTTGTCCTGAGTGCGATGATACACCATATGTGGGGAGAACCACTGTTTGGGCGCATGGGAGGGCTCGGAAAGGAAGGAGCGTCATTTGGAATGCAGACTTAGATGGAATGGTCTGCAGGTGTCACATTGCGTTTGCAGAGCCCCTAATGTACCTAAACAGTAGAAACCCCCCACAAGTGACACCATTTTGGAAAGTAGACCCCCTAAGGAACTTATCTAGAGGTGTGGTGAGCACTTTGACCCACCAAGTGCTTCACAGAAGTTTATAATGCAGAACCGTAAAAATAAAAAATCATATTTTTTCACAAAAATTATCTTTTCACCCCCAATTTTTTATTTTCCCAAGGGTAAGAGAAGAAATTGGACCCCAAAAGTTGTTGTACAATTTGTCCTGAGTACGCTGATACCCCATATGTGGGGGTAAACCACTGTTTGGGCGCATGGGAGACCTCGGAAGGGAAGGAGCGCCGTTTGACTTTTCAATGCAAAATTGACAGGAATTGAGATGGGACGCCATGTTGCGTTTGGAGAGCCATTGATGTGCCTAAACATTGAAACCCCCCACAAGTGACAGCATTTTGGAAAGTAGACCCCCTAAGGAACTTATCTAGATGTGTTTTGAGCGCTTTGACCCACCAAGGGCTTCACAGAAGTTTATAATGCAGAGCCGTAAAAATAAAACAAAAATTTTTTCTCACAAAAATTATTTTTTTAGCCCCCAGTTTTGTATTTTCCCGAGGGTAACAGGAGAAATTGGACCCCAAAAGTTGTTGTCCAATTTGTCCTGAGTGCGCTGATACCCCATATGTGGGGGGGAACCACCGTTTGGACGCATGGAAGGGCTCGGAAGGGAAGGAGCGCCATTTGGAATGCAGACTTAGATGGAATGGTCTGCAGGCGTCACATTGCGTTTGCAGAGCCCCTAATGTACCTAAACAGTAGAAGCCCCGCACAAGTGACCCCATTTTGAAAACTAGACCCCCCAAGGAACTTATCTAGATGTGTTGTAAGAACTTTGAACCCCCAAGTGTTTCACTACAGTTTATAACGCAGAGCCGTGAAAATAAAAAAACTTTTTTTTTTCCCACAAAAATTATTTTTTAGCCCCCAGTTTTGTATTTTCCCAGGGGTAACAGGAGAAATTGGACCCCAAAGGTTGTTGTCCTATTTGTCCTGAGTACGCTGATACCCCATATGTTGGGGTAAACCCAGGGCCGGCGTCAGCGGACGGCAGGCCCCCCGGCCCCCAGGATCCGACGGCAATTTTTTTTTATTTTTTTTTTCTTACTTGGGACTGGCCGCCGACTCGCCGATCCAGAGACAGAGGGGACGGAGGAGACGGAGTCCCCGCTGAAAGCCCCGCCCAGCCATATGTTGCCCGGCCCCTCCACGCGGAACGTCCTTCAGCCGTTGCTTGCTGGACCCGGAAGCGAGCCACTGCTGCACCCCGGCGGAATTCCGGACGCAGAACCCGCCGGCTCGCAGGACACAGGTGGCTCTGTCTGTGTCACAGTCACAGAGCCACCGGCTCCAGACCACGGCCGTCGGCCGTCCACTTGCCCATCTCGATCTCCCCATCTCCCCTCGTATCGGCAGGTTCACCGCCGCTGTATATACGCTGCACACCACTGTCACCACACCTGCCCGCCAGAACCAGCAGACAGCAGCCAGTAAGTACTCAATTAACGTCCACTATGTATATACATATGTGTTACTGTGTATATATCATATGTATTTGTATATATGTGTGAGTGTGTGAGTGAGTGTGTGCGTGAGTGTGTGTGTGTGTGAGTGCGTGTGCGTGCGTGCGTGTGTGTGCGTGGCAGCGTGAGTGAGAATGAGTGTGTGCGCACACAGCCAATATAATGAATAAACATTACTTTCCTTGACTGAACTACATGTGGAAGTGCTGCGTTATACACTATATATGGGGGAAGGGGGGGCCCAGGACCATTCTTTGAACATGGGCCCTTTGGCCTCTGTGTCCGCCACTGGTCCTATGTGACATAGGAGCGCAGACACAGGGAGCCGTCCGGTCCGCTGGAGCCACGGCGCATGGCAGCGCAAACTGAGCCGCTGAAGCCGCTGTGGAACATCAGCGCACACTCAACGCCGGGGATGCGAGCATCCTGTCCGCTGAAGCCACTGCCGCTCACCGCCTGACAGCATTTTTGTAAGTACACTGCATGGTATATATACAGTGGGGCAAAAAAGTATTTAGTCAGTCAGCAATAGTGCAAGTTCCACCACTTAAAAAGATGAGAGGCGTCTGTAATTTACATCATAGGTAGACCTCAACTATGGGAGACAAACTGAGAAAAAAAAATCCAGAAAATCACATTGTCTGTTTTTTTGTCATTTTATTTGCATATTATGGTGGAAAATAAGTATTTGGTCAGAAACAAAATTTCATCTCAATACTTTGTAATATATCCTTTGTTGGCAATGACAGAGGTCAAACGTTTTCTGTAAGTCTTCACAAGGTTGCCACACACTGTTGTTGGTATGTTGGCCCATTCCTCCATGCAGATCTCCTCTAGAGCAGTGATGTTTTTGGCTTTTCACTTGGCAACACGGACTTTCAACTCCCTCCAAAGGTTTTCTATAGGGTTGAGATCTGGAGACTGGCTAGGCCACTACAGGACCTTGAAATGCTTCTTACGAAGCCACTCCTTCGTTGCCCTGGTGGTGTGCTTTGGATCATTGTCATGTTGAAAGACCCAGCCACGTTTCATCTTCAATGCCCTTGCTGATGGAAGGAGGTTTGCACTCAAAATCTCACGATACATGGCCCCATTCATTCTTTCATGTACCCGGATCAGTCGTCCTGGCCCCTTTGCAGAGAAACAGCCCCAAAGCATGATGTTTCCACCACCATGCTTTACAGTAGGTATGGTGTTTGATGGATGCAACTCAGTATTCTTTTTCCTCCAAACACGACAAGTTGTGTTTCTACCAAACAGTTCCAGTTTGGTTTCATCAGACCATAGGACATTCTCCCAAAACTCCTCTGGATCATCCAAATGCTCTCTAGCAAACTTCAGACGGGCCCAGACATGTACTGGCTTAAGCAGTGGGACACGTCTGGCACTGCAGGATCTGAGTCCATGGTCGCGTAGTGTGTTACTTATTGTAGGCCTTGTTACATTGGTCCCAGCTCTCTGCAGTTCATTCACTAGGTCCCCCCGCGTGGTTCCGGGATTTTTGTTCACCGTTCTTGTGATCATTCTGACCCAACGGGGTGGGATTTTACGTGGAGCCCCAGATCGAGGGAGATTATCAGTGGTCTTGTATGTCTTCCATTTTCTAATTATTGCTCCCACTGTTGATTTCTTCACTCCAAGCTGGTTGGCTATTGCAGATTCAGTCTTCCCAGCCTGGTGCAGGGCTACAATTTTGTTTCTGGTGTCCTTTGACAGCTCTTTGGTCTTCACCATAGTGGAGTTTGGAGTCAGACTGTTTGAGGGTGTGCACAGGTGTCTTTTTATACTGATAACAAGTTTAAACAGGTGCCATTACTACAGGTAATGAGTGGATGAAAGAGGAGACTCTTAAAGAAGAAGTTACAGGTCTGTGAGAGCCAGAAATCTTGATTGTTTGTTTCTGACCAAATACTTATTTTCCACCATAATATGCAAATAAAATGACAAAAAAACAGACAATGTGATTTTCTGGATTTTTTTTTCTCAGTTTGTCTCCCATAGTTGAGGTCTACCTATGATGTAAATTACAGACGCCTCTCATCTTTTTAAGTGGTGGAACTTGCACTATTGCTGACTGACTAAATACTTTTTTGCCCCACTGTATATATATATGACCATGCTAGTAACGGTTGGACCCCCTTTTGCCTTCAGAACTGCCTCAATTCTTCGTGGCAGAGATTCAACAAGGTGCTGGAAGCATTCCTCAGAGATTTTGGTCCATATTGACATGATGGCATCACACAGTTGCCGCAGATTTGTCGGCTGCACATCCCTGATGCGAATCTCCCGTTCCACCACATCCCAAAGATGCTCTATTGGATTGAGATCTGGTGACTGAGGAGGCCATTTGAGTACAGTGAACTCATTGTCATGTTCAAGAAACCAATCTGAGATGATTCTAGCTTTATGACATGCACATGGCGCATTATCCTGCTGAAAGTAGCCATCAGATGTTGGGTACATTGTGGTCATAAAGGGATGGACATGGTCATCAACAATACTCAGGTAGGCTGTGGCGTTGCAACGATGCTCAATTGGTACTAAGGGGCCCAAAGAGTGCCAAGAAAATATTCCCCACACCATGACACCATGATGGATCCATGCTTTCATGTTGTTTACGCCAAATTCTGACCCTACCATCCGAATATCGCAGCAGAAATTGAGACTCATCAGACCAGGCAACGTTTTTCCAATCTTCTACTGTCCAATTTCGATGAGCTTGTGCAAATTGTAGCCTCAGTTTCCTGTTCTTAGCTGAAAGGAGTGGTACCCGGTGTGGTCTTATAATGGCGGTGATGCAGAGAATAATGAAAGTGATGTAGAGATGATGATGATGGGGACATGATGGTGCTGATGCAGAGAATAATGGCGGTGATGCAGAGATGATCGAGACATGATGGCGGTGATAGGAAAAATAATGACGGTGATGCGGAGATGATGGCGGCGATCCCTTTTTATTTTTTTTAGGCTAAAATGGATAGCACGGATCAAGGCCAAGAACTGGCAAGTCAACATGGACCTCCTACAAAGAAGTACAAGTCTGGAAGTCAGAAAAGAAAAGATAAACAGTTATTGGAGGACAAAATCAAGAAGCTACCTTCTATTGATCGTTTCTTCAGGAAGAGTGCATCTAAAGAGAATGAAGAATCTGTGATTTCTACCATGTCTGATGTGCAGCCAAATGTTAGTGGCTCATTAGAAGCGTGTTCCAACATTGAGGAAATAGGTGACATGCCTTTGGATTCTCCAGACCAGCCAGTCCTGCCCTGTCATCCTGGACCTGTGCCAGAACTCAGTGATGATCCAGCAAAATGGCCTGATGTAATCACCAACCTTCAGAGATGCCAAACTATCAAAAGGGGACCTAAACAAGTAAATCTTCACGATTTTCCACTCACAGATTTTCCGGATGGTAGTAAGAGACGATTTTCTTCTGTTCATTATTACAGGGTGATAGGTACTGGAGAAAAGGTTCCACGTGATTGGCTAATATACTCAATGCTTGGTGACTCCATATATTGTTTTTGTTGTCGGTTATTTGACAATCAAAGTAGATCAATATTCTCCAGCCCAGGTGGATTTAAAGACTGGAAGCATGTCGGTGGTAAGGGATCTTTGCACCTCCATGAAGTATCTAGCAGCCACATGTCTAATTATGTCAAGTGGAAAGAGCTAGAGGCAAGCATCAGTTCAGAGAGAACTATTGATAAAGATTTGCGCCAACAACTCCGTTTAGAAGAACAGCGGTGGCGTGAAGTATTGTTGAGATTGTTAAAAGTTATTCGATGGATGGCAAAAAATAATCTGCCATTTAGAGGATCGTCAGATACAGTGTTTACAGAACAAAATGGAATTTTTCTGCAGTTACTGGAGTTAATCTCCGATTTTGATCTGGTTCTGAAGGAACACTTGCAGCGTGCTAAAGAAGGAACCAATGTCCACTACCTAAGTAAGGATATGCAAAACAAGTTCTTGCAACTGATCGCAGAAGCAGTGATTGAAATAATAATTCAAAAGGTAAAACAAGCTAAATTTTTCAGTATAATAGTGGACTGTACACCAGACATCTCCAAAAAAGAGCAGTTGTCACTTGTGCTGCGATATGTGGAGATTGATAAAATAACAAAAACAGTGGAGGTAAAGGAAAGTTTTCTGCAATTCGTTCATGTCACAGAAACAACTGGAAGAAGTCTTGCAGGAGTTGTTTTGGAAAGACTGAGCGAACATGGATTATGTGTATCTGACATTCGAGGTCAATGCTACGACAATGGTGCCAATATGAGGGGGCAATACAAAGGAGTGCAGGCCATAATTTTAGAAAAAAATCCCTATGCCTTTTTTGTACCCTGCTCGCCACATAATTGGAACCTTGTCATTGTACACGCTGCTGAAAGTTCGAGCCAAGCCAAACGTTTTTATGACGTCCTAAATCGCCTTTATACATTTTTCTCTGGAGCGACAAAAAGGTGGGAAGTGGCCAAAGAGCATTTGTCACAGTTGACACTTAAGGCTTTGTCTCAGACACGGTGGTGTGCTCGTCTTCAATCATTGAAAGCTGTTTTATTACAGTTTCCCCAGCTTGTCGAAGCCCTAGAAGTATTTGTACATGGTACTACTACTACATATTCAAGTGACACATACAGCGAGGCAAAGTTTTTATTAGACTGCATATGCTCATACCCTTTTGTTGTCTCATTATGTGTTTGGTATGATGTCCTTCTGCAGGTTAATCAAATTAGCCTGGCTGTCCAGACAAAGACCATTAATCTCGCTGATGTCCTTCCACTTGTCGAATCTGTGACTGCTTCTTTTAAAGAATATTTGTCATCAGGATTCAAAACAGCAGAAAGTAAAGCTGCTGGTATTTGTGAAAAGCTCGATATCCCGATTGTGTACCCAACTCACAGAATGAGAAAAAAAACTCGACAATGCAGTGATAAAGATTGTCAAGAGCCAGCATGCCAGCAAGCAAGTAGTGGATCGTCATTTTTAGACACAAGGACTGAATTTGAAGAAACTTACTTCAAGCCTCTGCTTAACACCGTCTTTGAGGAAATAGATACAAGATTTAATTTTTTGAAACAATTCACTACCAAATTTGGATTTCTAACGGACCTCAAGAAATCAGCCTCTGATGGATCGGTGCTGGAGCAACACTGTTTAAACTTTTCTGATCCAGCAGTTGATGGGGAGGATATGCTGGAAGAATGTAAAACACTGGCTAGGATGTTGCCAGATGATCATCTAAGCCCACAAGAGACTTTGCAGTATATAGTGTCTCACTCACTGTACTTGACATTTCCTAATCTTGTTTTAGCATTGCAATTGCTGTTAACTGTTCCTGTCTCAGTGGCATCAGCTGAAAGGAGCTTCAGCAAACTGAAGCTGATTAAGAACTACCTCAGGTCCCAGATGTCTCAGGACAGGTTAAATGCTTTGGCCGTTCTTTCCATTGAGGCAGAAGAAGCTGAGTGTGTAGATTTTAATGACGTTATACACCGTTTTGCTTCAGAGAAATCAAGAAGAAAGGTTTAAAGGAGCACCTAAGAAAAGTAACTACTGTTAAAGATCTAGCAAAAGGCATAAATTGTTTAAATTTGTTTAGAAGTTTACAACTTACAGAGAAGCTAATTTATCAAAAGTTTCCCTGATATATTGCACTTTCTCTATTTTGCACTAGTGTTTTTATAAAGTTTACATAGTTTTTTTCTAAATAAAATATTTGGGTCTCTGTGGTCCCTGCTGTTTTACTGTCGCCACATGATTTGCTCCACAAGGGGGCCCACTGAGGTTCTGTCGCCCAAGGGCCCATGAAAACCTGGAGCCGGCCCTGGGTAAACCCCTGTTTGGGCACACGGGAGAGCTCGGAAGGGAAGGAGCATTGTTTTACTTTTTCAACGCAGAATTGGCTGGAATTGAGATCGGACGCCATGTCGCGTTTGGAGAGCCCTTGATGTGCCGAAACAGTGGAAAACCCCCAATTATAACTTAAACCCTAATCCAAACACACCCCTAACCCTAATCCCAACAGTAACCCTAACCACACCTCTAACCCTGACACACCCCTAACCCTAATCCCAACCCTATTCCCAACCGTAAATGTAATCTAAACCCTAACCCTAACTTTAGCCCCAACCCTAACCCTAACTTTAGCCCCAACCCTAACTGTAGCCTTAACCCTAGCCCCAACCCTTGCCCTAACCCTAGCCCTAACCCTAGCCCTAACCCTAGCCCCAACCCTAGCCCTAACCCTAGCCCTAACCCTAGACCTAGCCCTAACCTTAGCCCTAACCCTAGCCCTAACCCTAGACCTAACCCTAACCCTAACCCTAGCCCTAACCCTAGCCCCAACCCTAACCCTAACCCTAGCCCTAATGGGAAAATGGAAATAAATACATTTTTTTTTATTTTTCCCTAACTAAGGGGGTGATGAAGGGGGGGTTTGATTTACTTTTATAGCGAGTTTTTTTAGCGGATTTTTATGATTGGCAGCCGTCACACACTGAAAGACGCTTTTTATTGCAAAAAATATTTTTTGCGTTACCACATTTTGAGAGCTATAAATTTTCCATATTTTGGTCCACAGAGTCATGTGAGGTTTTGTTTTTTGCGGGACGAGTTGACGTTTTTATTGGTAACATTTTTGGGCACGTCACATTTTTTGATCGCTTTTTATTCCGATTTTTGTGAGGCAGAATGACCAAAAACCAGCTATTCAAGAATTTCTTTTGGGGGAGGCGTTTATACCGTTCCGCGTTTGGTAAAATTGATAAAGCAATTTTATTCTTCGGGTCAGTACGATTACAGCGATACCTCATTTATATAATTTTTTTATGTTTTGGCGCTTTTATACGATAAAAACTATTTTATGGAAAAAATAATTATTTTTGCATTGCTTTATTCTCAGGACTATAACTTTTTTATTTTTTTGCTGATCATGCTGTATGGCAGCTCGTTATTTGCGGGACAAGATGACGCTTTCAGCGGTACCATGGATATTTATATCTGTCTTTTTGATCGCGTGTTATTCCACTTTTTGTTCGGCGGTATGATAATAAAGCGTTGTTTTTTGCCTCGTTTTTTTTTCTTTTTTCTTACGGTGTTTACTGAAGGGGTTAACTAGTGGGCCAGTTTTATAGGTCGGGTCGTTACGGACGCGGCGATACTAAATATGTGTACTTTTATTGTTTTTTTTTTTATTATTTAGATAAAGAAATGTATTTATGGGAATAATATATTTTTTTTTTCATTATTTTGGAATATTTTTTTTTATTTTTTTTTACACATTTGGAAAATTTTTTTTTTACTTTTTTACTTTGCCCCAGGGGGGGACAATACAGATCGGTGATCTGCCAGTTTGCATAGCACTCTGACAGATCACCGATCTGAGAGAAGTGCAGGCTGCTTCACAGTGCCTGCTCTGAGCAGGCTTCTGTGAAGCCACCTCCCTCCCTGCAGGACCCGGATCCGCGGCCATCTTGGATCCGGGTCTGGAGCAGGCATGGAGGGAGGTAAGACCCTCGCAGCAACGCGATCACATCGCGTTGCTGCGGGGGGCTCAGGGAAGCCCGCAGGGAGCCCCCTCCCTGCGCGATGCTTCCCTGCACCGCCGGCACATCGCGATCATGTTTGATCGCGGTGTGCCGGGGGTTAATGTGCCGGGAGCGGTCCGTGACCGCTCCTGGCACATAGTGCCGGATGTCAGCTGCGATAGGCAGCTGACACCCGGCCGCGATCGGCCGCGCTCCCCCCGTGAGCGCCGCCGATCGCGCTGGACGTACTATCCCGTCCGTGGTCATGGGGGCCCACCCCACCTCGACGGGATAGTACGTCCAATGTCAGAAAAAGGTTAAGGGTGGTTTGCACGTTAATGACCGGGCCAATTTTTACAATTCTGACCACTGTCCCTTTATGAGGTTATAACTGTGGAACGCTTCAACGGATCCCAGTGATTCTGACATTGTTTTGTCATGACATATTGTACTTCATGATAGTGATAAAATTTATTTGATATTACCTGCGTTTATTTGTGAAAAAAATGGAATTTTGGCAAATTTTTTTATAATTTCACAATTTTCCAACTTTGAAAATTTATGCAATAAAATCACAGAGATATGTCACACCATATACTTAATAAGTAACATTTCCCACATGTCTACTTTACATCAGCACAATTTTGGAACCAAAATTTTTTTTTGTTAAGGAGTTATAAGGGTTAAAAGTTGACCAGCAATTTCTCATTTTTACAACACCATTTTTTTTTAGGGACCACATCTCATTTGAAGTCATTTTGAGGGGTCTGTATGATAGAAAATAACTTAATACTTCAGCTCCAATTTGTTTTATTTTACCAAGGGTAACAGGAGAAAATGGACCCCAAAAGTTGTTGTACAATTTGTCCTGAGTATGCCGATACCCCATATGTGGGGGTAAACCACTGTTTGGGCGCATGGTAGAGCTCGGAAACGAAGGAGCGCCATTTGACTTTTCAATGCAAAATTGACTGGAATTGAGATGGGACGCCATGTTGCGTTTGGAGAGCTGTTATGATCCGGTGACCTTGGAGCTGCATGAGACTTTCTCAGGAGTAGGTGGAACCTGTACTGACCACAAACCCTAAACTGTCACCACAACTAGAAGTAGCCGTGGGGTGTACCTAACACATCCTAGACACCTCGACACAGCCGGAGGACTAAATACCCCTAGAGATGGAAATGGGAATTCTATCTTGCCTCAGAGCAGAACCACAAAGGATAGGCAGCCCCCCACAAATATTGACTGTGAGTATTAGAGGAAAGACACACGCAGGCAGAAATCAGGATTTAGCAAAAGAGGCCACACTAGCTAAATAGGAAAGGATAGGACAGAATACTAAGCGGTCAGTATTAAAACCCTAAAAATATCCACAGCAGATAATACAAAAATTCCACCATCTAACTAAAGGCAAGGAATGTATATCTGCATCTCCTGAGAATCCAACTTGACTGAAATAACCAAACACAGTCTAAGCTGGACAAGAAAAAACATTGAATAGTACTGAATTGTAAAGCACACAGCATGTGTGCTGTAGAAACAAAACCAGACACTTATCTTTGCTGATTTGGAAGCAAGGCAGGAGGAACCAGACAGAGATGCAAAACCTCCAAGAACAATGGACAACTGGCAAGGGCTAATGAATCCTGCACACCTAAATATCCCAGTCAGAGCTGCAATCAGCAGGAACACCTGCCCAGGATTGCAACCCAGGGACAACTGCATTACTACCAACAACCACCGGAGGGAACCCAAGAGCAGAATTCACAACAGTACCCCCCCCTTGAAGAGGGGTCACTGAACCCTCACCAGAGCCCCCAGGCTGATCAGGATGAGCCAGATGAAAGGCACGGACCAAATCAGCAGCATGGACATCAGAGGCAAAAATCCAAGAATTATCCTCCTGGCCTCCTGGTACTGAAGCCTCCGCCTCGAAAAGCGAGAATCCAAAATCTTCTCAACCACATACTCCAACTCCCCATCAACCAACACAGGGGCCGGAGGATCAACAGAGGGAACAACGGGCACCACATATTTCCGCAACAAAGATCTATGAAAGACATTATGGATAGCAAAAGAAGCCGGAAGGGCCAATCGAAAAGACACCGGATTAATAATCTCAGAAATCCTATAAGGACCAATAAAGCGAGGCTTAAACTTAGGGGAAGAAACCTTCATAGGAACATGACGGGAAGATAACCAGACCAGATCCCCAACCCGAAGCCGGGAACCAACACACCGACGACGGTTAGCAAAACGTTGAGCCTCCTCCTGAGACAATACCAAATTGTCCACCACATGAGCCCAAATCTGCTGCAACCTGTCAACCACAGAATCCATACCAGGACAGAGAAGGCTCAACCTGCCCCGAAGAAAAACGAGGATGAAAACCAAAATTACAAAAGAAGGGCGAAACCAAGGTAGCCGGACTAGCCCGATTATTAAGGGCAAACTCGGCCAATGGCAAGAAAGCCACCCAATCATCCTGATCAGCAGACACAAAGCATCTCAGATAAGTTTCTAAAGTCTGATTAGTTTGCTCGGTCTGGCCATTTGTCTGAGGATGAAATGCGGAAGAAAAAGACAAATCAATGCCCAGCTTAGCACAAAAGGACCGCCAAAACTGAGAAACAAACTGGGACCCTCTGTCGGACACAATATTCTCCGGAATACCATGCAAATGAACCACATGCTGAAAAAACAACGGAACCAAATCAGAAGAGGAAGGCAATTTAGGCAAAGGCACCAAATGGACCATCTTAGAGAACCGGTCACAAACAACCCAGATGACAGACATCTTCTGGGAAACCGGAAGATCGGAAATAAAATCCATAGAAATATGGGTCCAAGGCCTCTCAGGGACTGGCAAAGGCAAAAGCAACCCACTAGCACGGGAACAACAAGGCTTGGCCCGTGCACAAGTCCTACAGGACTGCACAAAAGAATGCACATCACGCGACAAAGAAGGCCACCAAAAGGACCTACCAACCAAACCCAAAAACAAGGACCATCGAGCCTGTCTAGGATTCAGCCGCCTGGCAGACTCGAGGTAAATCAGATTTTTATGATCGGTCAAGACCATAATACGGTGCTTAGCTCCCTCGAGCCAATGTCGCCACTCCTCAAACGCCCACTTCATAGCCAACAACTCCCGATTGCCGACATCATAATTGCGTTCAGCGGGCGAAAACTTACGGGAAAAGAAGGCACACGGTTTCATCAGGGAACCAACAGGATCCCTCTGAGACAAAACGGCCCCTGCCCCAATCTCAGAAGCGTCAACCTCAACCTGAAATGGAAGAGAAACATCTGGTTGACGCAACACTGGGGCAGAAGTAAATCGGCGTTTAAGCTCCTGAAAGGCAGAGACAGCCGCAGAGGACCAATTCGTCACATCAGCGCCTTTCTTCGTCAAATCGGTCAAGGGTTTAACCACACTGGAGAAGTTAGCAATGAAAAATGATAAAAATTAGCAAAGCCCAAACATTTCTGAAGGCTCTTCACAGATGTGGGTTGAATCCAATCATGAATGGCCTGAACCTTAACCAGATCCATCTCTATAGATGAGGGAGAAAAAATAAAGCCCAAAAAAGAAACCTTCTGCACTCCAAAGAGACACTTAGACCCCTTCACAAACAAAGCATTATCACGAAGGATCTGAAATATGTTGTGGATTCTGTTTGTGGGCTCCCTCTGGTGGTTACTGCTGGTACTGGGTGACTTTGGTGGGTTGCGGCCTTTGGTTTCCACCTGTCCATCAGAGGCTGGGTGTTTCCTATTTTACCTGGCCTTTCTGTCATTCCCTTGCCGGCTATCAATGTATTCAGATGTGCTCTGTTTGGTTCCTGCCTACCTGCTCCCAGATCTTTCAGGATAAGCTAAGTGCTGATTTTCAGTTGTTTGGTTTTTTTTGTCCAGCTTGCTTATTATGTCTCTATGCTAGCTGGTAGCTCTAGTGGACTGAGGTTCTCCCCATGTGCCATGAGTTGGCACATGGGTTCTTGTAATCTCAGGATTTTTTTTTTGTTTAGGGTTTTTTGCTGACCGCTCAGTCCCCTTTTGTATCGTTCTGCTTTCTAGTTTACAGCGGGCCTCAATTTGCTAAATCTATATATATCATCTCTATGTGTGTGCCTTCCTCTCATTTCACCGTCAATACATGTGAGGGGGCAACTATATCTTTTGGGGTTCATTCCTCTGGAGGCAAGTGAGGTCTTTATTTTCTCTGCAGTACTAGTTAGCTCTTAGGCTGGTGCGTGGCGTCTAGAACCAACGTAGGCACGCTCCCTGGCTATCTCTAGTTGCGTTTGTCAGGCGTAGGGCAGCGGTCAGCCCAGGTTCCATCACCCTAGAGCTCGTTCGTTATTTATTTGTACTTTGCTTGTCCTGTGCTATCCCTAGCCATTGGGGATTCATGACAGTATAGCCGGCCCACAAAGTGTTAATTGTTTGGGCTGAAGCAGGAGAAAAAGAAGTGTTTAAGGGAAATTTTTTTTTTTTTTTTTTCCCTTCAGAGTTTTGCTGCCTAGCCCTTAATTGCTGTCTAGCTGCTTCTTACCTCCTCTTAACCCTTGAATGGCTCTGATCTTAGCTGTTTAACATGGATGTCCAGAGTTTGGCTTCCAGCCTGAGTAATCTCGCGGCAAAAGTTCAAAACATACAGGATTTTGTTGTTCACACTCCCATGTCTGAACCTAGAATTCCTATTCCAGAGTTCTTCTCTGGAGATAGATCTACCTTCCTGAATTTCAGGAACAATTGTAAATTGTTTCTTTCTTTAAAATCTCGCTCCTCTGGAGACCCTGCTCAACAGGTCAGGATTGTAATATCTTTCCTGCGGGGCGACCCTCAGAATTGGGCATTTGCATTGGCACCAGGGGATCCTGCATTGCTCAGTGTGGATGCGTTTTTTCTGGCATTGGGATTGCTCTATGAGGAACCCAACCTGGAGATTCAGGCTGAAAAGGCTTTATTAGCCCTCTCTCAGGGGCATGATGAAGCGGAAATATATTGTCAAAAATTTCGGAAATGGTCGGTGCTTACTCAGTGGAATGAGTGCGCCCTGGCTGCAAGCTTCAGAGATGGTCTTTCTGAGGCCATTAAGGATATTATGGTGGGGTTCCCTACGCCTACAGGTCTGAATGAGTCTATGGCTATGGCCATTCAGATTGATCGGCGTTTGCGGGAGCGCAAACCTGTGCACCAGTTGGCGGTGTCTTCTGAACAGGCACCTGAGACTATGCAATGTGATAGAATTCAGTCCAGAAGTGAACGGCAAAATTATAGGCGGAAAAATGGATTGTGTTTTTATTGTGGTGATTCAGCTCATGTTATATCAGCATGCTCTAAACGCACAAAAAAGCTTGATAAATCTTTTGCCATTGGTACTCTGCAGCCTAAGTTCATTTTGTCTGTGACTCTGATTTTTTCACTGTCTTCCATTTCCGTTGATGCCTATGTGGATTCGGGCGCTGCCCTGAGTCTTATTGATTGGTCATTTGCTAAACGCTGCGGTTTTAGTCTGGAGCCTCTGGAAGTCCCTATTCCTCTGAAGGGAATTGACTCTACACCATTGGCTATGAATAAACCGCAGTATTGGACACAAGTGACCATGCGCATGACTCCCGTTCATCAGGAGGTGATTCGCTTCCTTGTACTGTATAATTTACATGATGTACTAGTGCTGGGTCTGCCATGGTTACAAACTCATAATCCTGTCCTGGACTGGAAAACAATGTCTGTGTTAAGCTGGGGATGTCAGGGGGTTCATGATGATGCACCTCCGATTTCTATCGCTTTATCTACTCCTTCTGAGATCCCTGAGTTTTTGTCTGACTATAGGGATGTTTTTGAGGAGCCTAAGCTCAATTCGCTCCCTCCTCATAGAGATTGTGACTGTGCTATAGAATTGATTCCTGGCAGTAAGTTCCCTAAGGGTCGTTTATTTAATCTGTCACTGCCAGAGCATACTGCTATGCGGAATTATATTAAGGAGTCCTTGGAAAAGGGACATATTCGTCCATCTTCGTCCCCTCTGGGAGCAGGTTTTTTTTTCGTGGCAAAAAAAGATGGTTCCCTGAGGCCTTGTATAGATTATCGCCTTCTGAATAAGATTACAGTCAAATATCAGTATCCATTGCCATTATTGACTGACTTGTTTGCTCGCATTAAGGGGGCTAGGTGGTTCACTAAGATAGATCTTCGCGGTGCGGATAAAACAAGGTGATGAGTGGAAAACCGCATTTAATACGCCTGAGGGCCATTTTGAGTATTTGGTAATGCCTTTTGGACTCTCCAATGCTCCGTCAGTCTTCCAGTCCTTTATGCACAATATTTTCCGTGAATATCTGGATAAGTTTATGATTGTGTATTTGGATGATATTTTGGTGTTTTCTGATGACTGGGAGTCTCATGTTCTACAGGTCAGGAAGGTGTTTCAGGTTCTGCGGGCCAATTCTCTGTTTGTGAAGGGCTCAAAGTGTCTCTTCGGAGTCCAGAAGATTTCTTTTTTGGGGTACATTTTTTCTCCTTCTACTATTGATATGGATCCCGTTAAGGTTCAGGCAATTTGTGACTGGACACAACCTACATCTGTTAAGAGCCAACAGAAGTTCTTGGGGTTTGCTAATTTTTATCGTCGGTTCATTGCAAATTTTTCCAGTATTGTTAAACCTTTGACTGATTTAACTAAAAAGGGTGCTGATGTTGCTGATTGGTCTCCTGCGGCTGTGGGGGCCTTTCAGGAACTTAAGCGCCGGTTTTCTTCTGCTCCTGTGTGTTGTGTCAACCAGATGTTTCACTTCCTTTTCAGGTTGAGGTTGATGCTTCCGAGATTGGAGCGGGGGCGGTTTTGTCACAGAGAAGTTCTGATGAAGCCATGTGCATTCTTCTCTAGAAAATTCTCGCCCGCCGAGCGCAATTATGATGTGGGTAATCGGGAGCTTTTGGCCATGAAGTGGGCATTTGAGGAGTGGCGTCATTGGCTTGAGGGTGCTAAACATCGTGTGGTGGTCTTGACTGATCACAAGAATCTCATTTACCTTGAGTCTGCCAGGCGTTTGAATCCTAGACAGGCTCGTTGGTCGTTGTTTTTTTCTCGTTTCAATTTCGTGGTTTCATACCTGCCAGGTTCAAAGAATGTGAAGGCAGATGCTCTTTCCAGGAGTTTTGTGCCTGACTCTCCTGGAGACTCTGGGCCTACTGGTATCCTTAGGGATGGGGTAATATTGTCCGCCGTATCCCCAGACTTGCGACGTGCATTGCAGGAGTTTCAGGTGGATAAACCGGATCGTTGTCCACCAGAAAGACTGTTTGTTCCGGATGATTGGACCAGTAGAGTCATCTCCGAGGTCCATTCTTCTGTGTTGGCTGGTCATCCTGGAATATTTGGTACTAGAGACTTGGTGGCCAGGTCTTTTTGGTGGCCTTCCTTGTCTAGGGATGTGCGTACCTTTGTGCAGTCTTGTGAAGTGTGTGCTCGAGCTAAGCCTTGCTGTTCTCGGGCCAGTGGGTTGTTGTTATCCTTGCCCATCCCGAAGAGGCCTTGGACGCACATTTCCATGGATTTTATTTCTGATCTCCCGGTTTCACAGAAAATGTCCGTTATCTGGGTTGTGTGTGACCGCTTTTCTAAGATGGTTCATTTGGTGCCCTTGCCTAAGTTGCCTTCCTCCTCTGAGTTGGTCCCTTTATTTTTTCAGAACGTGGTTCGTTTGCATGGGATTCCGGAGAATATCGTTTCTGACAGGGGATCCCAGTTTGTGTCTAGATTTTGGCGGACGTTTTGTGCCAAGATGGGCATTGATTTGTCTTTCTCGTCTGCATTCCATCCTCAGACGAATGGCCAGACGGAGCGAACTAATCAGACCTTGGAAACTTATTTGAGGTGTTTTGTTTCTGCTGACCAGGATGACTGGGTTGCTTTTTTGCCACTGGCCGAATTTGCTCTTAATAATCGGGCTAGTTCTGCCACGTTGGTCTCTCCTTTTTTTTGTAATTCGGGGTTTCATCCTCGTTTTTCCTCTGGTCAGGTGGAGTCTTCGGATTGTCCTGGAGTGGACATGGTGGTGGACAGGCTACATCAGATTTGGAATCAGGTGGTGGACAATTTGAAGTTATCTCAGGAGAAGACTCAGCAGTTTGCTAATCGCCGTCGCCGCGTGGGTCCCCGACTTCTTGTTGGGGATTTGGTGTGGTTGTCTTCTCGTTTTGTCCCTATGAAGGTCTCTTCTCCTAAGTTCAAGCCTCGGTTCATCGGTCCTTATAGGATCTCGGAGATTCTTAACCCTGTATCTTTTCGTTTGGATCTCCCAGCATCGTTTGCTATTCAAAATGTGTTCCATCGGTCGTTGTTGCGGAGGTATGAGGTGCCCGTTGTTCCTTCGGTTGAGCCTCCTGCTCCGGTGCTGGTGGAGGGAGAATGGGAGTATGTTGTTGAGAAGATCTTGGATTCTCGTGTTTCCAGATGCAAACTCCAGTATTTGGTTAAGTGGAAGGGTTATGGTCAGGAGGATAATTCCTGGGTGGTCGCCTCCGATGTTCATGCGACTGATTTGGTCCGCGCCTTCCATAGAGCTCACCCTGATCGCCCTGGGGGTTCTCGTGAGGGTTCGGTGACCCCTCCTCAAGGGGGGGGTACTGTTGTGGATTCTGTTTGTGGGCTCCCTCTGGTGGTTACTGCTGGTACTGGGTGACTTTGGTGGGTTGCGGCCTTTGGTTTCCACCTGTCCATCAGAGGCTGGGTGTTTCCTATTTTACCTGGCCTTTCTGTCATTCCCTTGCCGGCTATCAATGTATTCAGATGTGCTCTGTTTGGTTCCTGCCTACCTGCTCCCAGATCTTTCAGGATAAGCTAAGTGCTGATTTTCAGTTGTTTGGTTTTTTTTGTCCAGCTTGCTTATTATGTCTCTATGCTAGCTGTTAGCTCTAGTGGACTGAGGTTCTCCCCATGTGCCATGAGTTGGCACATGGGTTCTTGTAATCTCAGGATGGTTTTTTTGTTTAGGGTTTTTTGCTGACCGCTCAGTCCCCTTTTGTATCGTTCTGCTTTCTAGTTTACAGCGGGCCTCAATTTGCTAAATCTATATATATCATCTCTATGTGTGTGCCTTCCTCTCATTTCACCGTCAATACATGTGAGGGGGCAACTATATCTTTTGGGGTTCATTCCTCTGGAGGCAAGTGAGGTCTTTATTTTCTCTGCAGTACTAGTTAGCTCTTAGGCTGGTGCGTGGCGTCTAGAACCAACGTAGGCACGCTCCCTGGCTATCTCTAGTTGCGTTTGTCAGGCGTAGGGCAGCGGTCAGCCCAGGTTCCATCACCCTAGAGCTCGTTCGTTATTTATTTGTACTTTGCTTGTCCTGTGCTATCCCTAGCCATTGGGGATTCATGACAGAAATACCATCCTGACCTGTTTCACATGAGACTCCCAATCATCAGAAAAAATTAAAATGTCATCCAAATATACAATCATGAATTTATCAAGATAAGTCCGGAAGATATCGTGCATGAAGGACTGAAAAACAGATGGAGCATTAGAGAGCCCGAAAGGCATCACAAGGTATTCAAAATGGCCTTCGGGCGTATTAAACGCAGTTTTCTATTCATCACCCTGCTTAATACAATCAAGATTATATGCCCCCCGAAAGTCAATCTTAGTAAACCAACTAGCCCTCTTAATCCTAGCAAACAAATAGGAAAGCAGGGGTAAAGGGTATTGAAACTTGACCGTGATCTTATTGAAGAGGCGATAATCAATACAGGGTCTCAAGGAGCCATCCTTCTTAGCAACAAAAAAAACCCCTGCTCCCAACGGTGAAGAAGATGGCCGAATATGTTCTTTCTCCAAAGACTCCTTAACATAACTCCGCATGGCGGTATGTTCAGGCACAGACAGGTTAAAAAGTCGGCCCTTAGGAAACTTACAGCCTGGAATCAAGTCAATTGCACAATCACAGTCCCTATGCGGTGGAAGGGAACTGGACAACATCCAAAGGGAACATCGAATACATCCTGAAAATCAGACAAAAACTCTGGAATTTCAGAAGTGGAAGAAGAGGAGATTGACATCAAAGGAACATCATTATGAACCCCCTGACATCCCCAACTAGTCACAGACATAGACTTCCAATCCAACACAGGATTATGTGCCTGCAAACATGGAAAACCCAGCACGATAGCATCATGTAAATTATGCAACACCAGAAATCGACAATCTTCCTGATGGGCTGGCGCCATGCACATGGTCACCTGCGTCCAGAACTGGGGCTTATTTTTAGCCAAAGGTGTAGCATCAATGCCCCCTAAAGGAATAGGGTTCTGCAAAGACTGCAAGGGAAAACCACAACACCTGGCAAACTCAAAGTCCATTAAGTTCAAGGCGGCGTGTTATGACCCCAATGGCAGAGGGTCTCAGAAATAGTTACCAAGTCTGCAAACACAAAAACCAGCTCATAGGGCAGTGGTAACTGGGCTGACCATATATCTAATCCTAGCACCACAAATAACAGCAGCCGGGGAACGTGCCTACGTTGATTCTAGACGTCTCGCGCCAGCCGGAGAACTAACTAACCCTAGAAGGAAAAAGAAAGACCTTTCTTGCCTCCAGAGAAAAAGACCCCAAAAGTTGGATACAAGCCCCCAACAAATAATAACGGTGAGGTAAGAGGTAAAGACAAACGTAGGAATGAGCTAGGTATTTAGCAAAGAGAGGCCCACTAGCTAATAGCAGAATATAGTAAGAACTATAATTATATTATGATATGGTCAGCAAAAACCCTATCAAAAATATCCACGCTGGAAATTCAAGAACCCCCGAACCGTCTAACGGCCCGGGGGGAGAACACCAGCCCCCTAGAGCTTCCAGCAAGGTCAGGAATCACATTTAGTACAAGCTGGACAAAAAAGAGAGCAAGCAAATAACTGAAAAACCAAGAAGCAAGACTTAGCTTAATTTTGCACGAACCAGGACCAGCAGATAGGAGCAAACAAAAAGGAACTGAATACAACGATGCCAGGCACTGGACTAAGGATCCAAGAGGTTTATATAGCAACACCCCTGGACTAACGACCCAGGTGGTTGCAAACTGAGGGAAGAAAATCCCAGAGTCATATCACTAGTAACCACCAGAGGGAGCCAAAAAGTCTAATTCACAACAGCGGCGCCTGAATCCACAAACGCGATGACAGAAAATGATGATAATGAGCAGATCAAGGACACAGATAATAAAAATTTAGGTTGTACAGTACTGATGGTAATTGAACTAGCAATCCTCTTTGTACGCCTAGAACAGACTGAAATGACATGAGAAGCATCGCCACAATAAAAACACAACCTATTCTGACATCTGAATCCCTGTTGTTCCGTTCTAGACAGAATCCTATCACACTGCATTGACTCAGGCATCTGTGTTATGATCCTTAGTGGTTGAGGATCACAAATAACTCCAGCTAAGTAACAAACATAGGACAAGCTCTAGGGAGGTGGCAAACCGGACTAACCGCAAATCTGAACCTATCCAAACACACTAGAAGTAGCCGGTGAACGTGCCTAAAAATCCCAGACGTCTCTAGCCAGCCTGAGGAACTAACTACCCCTAGAGAGAAAGAAAGACCTCTCTTGCCTCCAGAGAAATAATCCCCAAAGATATAGAAGCCCCCAACAAATAATAACGGTGAGGTAAGAGGAAGGCACATACACAGGGGTGAAAGCAGATTCAGCAAATGAGGCCCACTAATACTAGATAGCAGAAAATAGAAAAGGGAATCTATGCGGTCAGTAAAAAACCCTTACAAAATATCCACTCTGAGATTTCAAGAACCCCCACACCAACTAACGGTGTGGGGGGAGAAACTCAGTCCCCTAGAGCAACCAGCAAGCGAGGAAATCACATTTTAGCAAGCTGGACAAGAAACAAGATGAATGCTGATAATCAAAAAATGAACAAACAAAAACTTAGCTTGTCTTGGAGAGACTAGGAGCAAGGTAGTCACAAGGAATCTGAAGAGCACTGAATACATTGATAGCAGGCAAGGAACTGAGTATCCAGGTGAGCTAAATAGGAAACCAACCAAGGATAACGAACCAGCTGATGCTGCCAACCTGCAGAAAGACAACACTACACAGTACCGCTTGTGACCACTAGAGGGAGCCCAAAAATAGAGTTCACAACACATCTGCTCTGAGGACAACGCCACAGCGCGCACAGTTCTGCGCTCCCGCAAACGCCGATCAATCAGAATGGCCAGAGACATAGAATCACTCAGACCGAAAGGCGTGGGAAACCCCACCATAACATCTTTAACAGATTCAGAAAGACCCTTTCTGAAAATTGCCGCCAAAGCATCATCATTCCATTTAGTCAACACAGACCATTTTCTAAATTTCTGACAATACAATTCTGCCGCTTCTTGACCCTGAGACAGGACCAACAAGGTCTTCTCCGCTTGATCCACAGAATTTGGTTCATCATATAATAATCCTAAAGCCTGAAAAAAGGCGTCTACATTAAGCAAGGCCGGATTCCCAGATTCCAGGGAAAATGCCCAATCCTGAGGATCACCACGCAGCAGGGAGATGACAATTTTAACCTGCTGAATGGAATCACCAGAGGATCGAGGTCTCGGAGCAAAAAAAAGTTTACAGTTGTTTTTAAAACTCAAAAATTTGGACCTGTCCCCAAAAAACAAATCAGGAGTAGGAATCTTAGGCTCTAAAACTGGAGTCTGAACAATATAATCAGAAATACCCTGTACCCTAGCAGCAAGCTGGTCTACACGAGAAGCTAATCCCTGAACATCCATGCTAGCACAAGACTCCGCAGCCACCCAGAGAAAAAGAGGGAAGAAAAGACAAAGCAGGCTACAGAAAAAAAATGTCTCTTTCTTCCCTTCTTCTGAGATGCATTTAACTCATTGTTGGCCAGTTGTACTGTTATGCTCCGGTGACCTTGGAGCTGCATGAGACTTTCTCAGGAGTAGGTGGAACCTGTACTGACCGCAAACCCTAAACTGTCACCGCAACTAGAAGTAGCCGTGGGGTGTACCAAACACATCCTAGACACGTCGACACAGCCGGAGGACTAAATACCCCTATAGATGGAAATGGGAATTCTATCTTGCCTCAGAGCAGAACCCCAAAGGATAGGCAGCCCCCTACAAATATTGACTGTGAGTATTAGAGGAAAGACACACGCAGGCAGAAATCAGGATTCAGCAAAAGAGGCCACACTAGCTAAATAGGAAAGGATAGGACAGAATACTAAGCGGTCAGTATTAAAACCCTAAAAATATCCACAGCAGATGATACAAAAATTCCACCATCTAACTAAAGACATGGAATGTATATCTGCATCTCCTGAGAATCCAACTTGACTGAAATAACCAAACACAGTCTAAGCTGGACAAGAAAAAACATTGAATAGTACTGAATTGTAAAGGACACAGCATGTGTGCTGTAGAAACAAAACCACACTTATCTTTGCTGATTTGGAAGCAGGGCAGGAGGAACCAGACAGAGATGCAAAACCTCCAAGAACAATGGACAACTGGCAAGGGCTAATGAATCCTGCACACCTAAATATCCCAGTCAGAGCTGCAATCAGCAGGGACACCTGCCCAGGATTGCAACCCAGGGACAACTGCATTACTACCAACAACCACTGGAGGGAACCCAAGAGCAGAATTCACAACAGAGAGCCCCTGATGCGCCTAAACATTGAAACCCCCCACAAGAGACCCCCTAAGGAACTTATCTAGATGTGTGGTGAGCACTTTGATCCATTAAGTGATTCACAGAAGTTTATAATGCAGAGCCGTAAAAATAAAAAATCATATTTTTTCACAAAAATGATCTTTTCGCCCCCAATTTTTATTTTCCCAAGGGTAAGAGAAGAAATTGGACCCCAAAAGTTGTTGTACAATTTGTCGTGAGTACGCTGATACCCAATATGTGGGGGTAAACCACTGTTTGGGCACATGGGAGCGCTTGGAAGGGAAGGAGCGCCGTTTGACGTTTCAATGCAAAATTGACAGGAATTGAGATGGGATGCCATGTTGCGTTTGGAGAGCCACTGATGTGCCTAAACATTGAAACCCCCCACAAGTGACACCATTTTGGAAAGTAGACCCCCTAAGGAACTCATCTAGATGTGTTGTGAGAGCTTTGAACCCCCAAGTGTTTCACTACAGTTCATAACGCAGAGCTGTGAAAATAAAAATTATTATTTTTTCCACAAAAATTATTTTTTAGCCCCCAGTTTTTTATTTTCCCAAGGGTAAGAGAAAAAATTAGACCACAAAAGTTGTTGTCCAATTTGTCCTGAGTACGCTGATACCCCATATGTGGGGGGGAAACCACCGTTTGAGTGCATGGCAGAGCTCGGAAGGGAAGGAGCATCATTTGGAATGCAGACTTAGATGGATTGGTCTGCAGGCGTCACATTCCGTTTGCAGAGCCCCTAATGTACCTAAACAGTAGAAACCCCCCACAAGTGACCCCATATTGGAAACTAGACCCCCCAACGAACTTATCTAGATGTGTTGTGAGAACTTTGAACCCCAAGTATTTCACTACAGTTTATAACGCAGAGCCGTGAAATTAAAAAATCTTTTTTTTTCCACAAATATTATATTTTGCCCCCAGTTTTGTATTTTTCCAAGGGTAACAGTTGAAATTAGACCCCAAAAGTTGTTGTCCAATTTGTCCTGAGTACGCTGATACCCCATATGTGGGGGGGAACCACCGTTTGAGCGCATGGCAGAGCTTGGAAGGGAAGGAGCATCATTTGGAATGCAGACTTAGATCGATTGGTCTGCAGGCATCACTGTTGTGAATCCGCTTTTGGGCTCCCCTGGTGGTTGCTGGTGGTACTGGTGACTTGTGTGTCTTTGCTGTCTCAGTTCACCTGCTCCCATCAGTGTTTGGGAGTTTCCTATTTAGCCTTGCTCTCCAGTCATTTCCTTGCCGGTCATCATTGTAACCAGAGCCTTCGGTTGCATGTTCCTGCTACTAGTCTGCTGATCAGCTAAGTGGACTTTGTCCTTTTGTTTTGTATCTTTTGTCCAGTTTGCAGTTTTGTTATTCTCTGTAGCTGGAAGCTCTTGTGGGCTGAAATTGCCACTCCTGTGTCATGAGTTGACACAGGAGTCTTAAAGTAATTTCAGGATGGTTTTTTGGATAGGGTTTTCAGTTGACCGTGAAGTCCTCTTTTGTATCCTTCTGCTATCTAGTAAGTGGACCTCTCTTTGCTAAATCTACCTTCATACTGTGTATGTCTTTTCCTCTAAACTCACTGTCATTACATGTGGGGGGCTGCTACCATCTTTTGGGGTATTTCCCTAGAGGTAAGCCAGGTCTGTTCCTTCCTCTACCAGGGGTAGTTAGTCCTCCGGCTGGCGCGTGGCATCTAGGGTTAATCAGGTATGCTCCCTGGCTACTATTAGTTGTGTGGTAGATTTAGCTCACGGTCAGCTCGAGATTCCATCACCCAGAGCTCGTCCGTTATCTTTGTGTTTTGATGTTTCCCTGCCATTGGGAATCATGACAGTATGACCGGCCCGTGTTAAAGTTACTGGCAGAACAAAGGAGAGAAAAAGAAGTCTGTAGAGTTTTTTTTTTTTTTTTCCTATGTTTGCTCCATAGTTGGATCAGTTGTATTTCAGCTCTAATTACAGCCTTTGCCTTTCTCTCCTTCTAATCCTTGAATGGCTCTGATCTCACCTGTTTAAAGATGGATCCTCAGAGCTTGGCTGCAGGTTTAAATAATCTTGCTACTAAGGTTCAAAATTTACAAGAATTTGTTATACATACTCCGATGTCTGAACCTAAGATTCCTACACCAGAGGTGTTTTCCGGAGATAGATCTCGGTTTCTGAATTTCAAATATAATTGTAAATTATTCCTTTCTCTCAGACCTCACTCCTCTGGAGATCCTGTCCAGCAGGTTAAGATTGTGATTTCTTTGCTGCGAGGTGACCCTCAAAACTGGGCATTTTCATTGACACCAGGGGATCCTGCGTTGCTCAATGTGGATGCCTTTTTTCTGGCTTTAGGCTTGCTTTATGAGGAACCTAATTTGGAGATTCAAGCTGAAAAACTTTGATAGCCCTATCTCAAGGGCAAGATGAAGCTGAGATATACTGCCAAAAATTTCGTAAATGGTCTGTGCTTACTCAGTGGAATGAGTGCGCCCTAGCGGCAAATTTCAGAGAGGGCCTCTCTGATGCCGTTAAGGATGTTATGGTCGGGTTCCCAGCGCCTACAGGTCTGAATGAGTCCATGACAATGGCTATTCAGATTGATCGGCGTTTGCGGGAGCGCAAGCCTGTGCACCATTTGGCGGTATCTTCTGAAAAGTCGCCAGAGAATATGCAATGTGACAGAACTCTGTCCAGAAGCGAGCGGCAGAATTACAGGCGTAAAAATGGGTTATGTTTCTATTGTGGTGATTCTGCTCATGTTATATCAGCATGCTCTAAACGCACAAAGAAGTCTGACAAGTCTAATTGCACTTTACAGTCTAAATTTATTCTGTCTGTAACCTTGATTTGTTCATTATCAGTTATTACTGTGGATGCCTATGTGGACTCTGGCGCCGCTCTGAGTCTTATGGATTGGTCCTTTGCCAGGCGCTGTGGGTTTGATTTAGAGCCACTGGAAGTCCCTATACCTCTGAAGGGTATTGATTCTACCCCTTTGGCTAGTAATAAACCACAATTCTGGACGCAAGTGACTATGCGTATGACTCCAGACCATCAGGAGGTGATTCGCTTCCTTGTGTTGTACAATTTACATGATGTTTTAATGCTTGGATTACCATGGTTACAATCTCATAACCCAGTCCTTGACTGGAAAACAATGTCTGTGATAAGCTGGGGATGTCGGGGGGCTCATGGGGATGTACCTTTGGTTTCCATTTCGTCATCTACTCCCTCTGAGATTCCAGCATTTTTGTCTGATTATCGTGATGTTTTTGAAGAGCCTAAGATTGGTTCTCTCCCTCCCCACAGAGATTGTGATTGCGCCATAGATCTGATTCCTGGCAGTAAATTTCCAAAGGGTCGTTTGTTTAATTTATCTGTGCCTGAACATGCTGCTATGCGAGAGTATATTAAGGAGTCCCTGGAAAAGGGACATATTCGTCCTTCTTCATCTCCTTTAGGAGCTGGTTTTTTCTTTGTGTCTAAGAAGGATGGCTCTCTGAGGCCTTGTATTGATTATCGACTCCTGAATAAAATTACAGTCAAATATCAGTATCCGTTGCCTTTGTTGACTGATTTGTTTGCTCGCATAAGAGGGGCTAAGTGGTTCTCTAAGATTGATCTTCGTGGGGCATATAATTTGGTGCGAATTAAGCAGGGGGATGAGTGGAAAACCGCATTTAATACGCCTGAGGGCCATTTTGAGTATTTAGTAATGCCTTTCGGCCTTTCAAATGCACCTTCGGTCTTTCAGTCCTTTATGCATGATATTTTCCGTGAATATTTGGATAAATTTATGATTGTGTATTTGGACGATATTTTGATTTTTTTCTGATGACTGGGAGTCTCATGTTCAACAGGTCAGGAGGGTTTTTCAGGTTTTGCGGACTAGTTCTTTGTGTGTAAAGGGTTCAAAGTGTGTTTTTGGGGTTCAAAAGATTTCTTTTTTGGGGTACATTTTTTCCCCTTCTTCTGTTGAGATGGACCCTGTTAAGGTTCGGGCTATTTGTGACTGGACGCAGCCTACTTCTCTTAAGAGTCTTCAGAAATTCTTGGGCTTTGCTAATTTCTATCGTCGATTTATAACTGGGTTTTCTGGCGTTGCTAAACCTTTGACTGATTTGACTAGAAAGGGTGCTGATGTTGCCGATTGGTCCCCTGCTGCTGTGGAGGTCTTTCGGGAGCTTAAGCACCGCTTTTCGTCTGCTCCTGTGTTGCGCCAGCCTGATGTTTCTCTTCCCTTTCATGTTGAGGTCGATGCTTCCGAGATCGGAGCAGGGGCGGTTTTGTCGCAGAAAAGTTCCGATTGCTCAGTGATGAGACCTTGTGCGTTCTTTTCTCGTAAATTTTCGGCCGCCGAGCGAAACTATGATGTTGGTAATCGGGAGCTTTTGGCCATGAAGCGGGCGTTTGAGGAGTGGCGTCATTGGCTTGAGGGTGCCAGACATCAGGTGGTGGTTTTGACTGATCACAAGAATCTGATTTATCTGGAGTCTGCCAGGCGCCTGAATCCTAGACAGGCACGTTGGTCGTTTTTTTTTTCTCGGTTTAATTTTGTGGTCTCATACTTACCGGGTTCTAAAAATGTGAAGGCAGATGCTCTTTTTAGGAGTTTTGAGCCTGACTCTCCTGGGGATTCTGAACCTGCTGGTATCCTTAAGGATGGGGTGGTTTTGTCTGCTGTCTCCCCAGACTTGTGACGTGCTTTGCAAGAATTTCAGGCAGATAGACCTGATCGTTGTCCACCTGGTAGACTGTTTGTTCCTGATGATTGGACCAGTAGAGTCATCTCGGAAGTTCATTCTTCTACTCTGGCAGGTCATCCTGGAATTTTTGGTACTAGAGATTTGGTGGCTAGGTCCTTCTGGTGGCCTTCCCTGTCTCGAGATGTGCGTGTTTTTGTGCAGTCTTGTGATGTTTGTGCTCGGGCCAAGCCTTGTTGTTCTAGGGCTAGTGGGTTATTGTTGCCCTTGCCTATTCCGAAGAGGCCTTGGACGCACATCTCTATGGACTTTATTTCTGATCTCCCTGTTTCTCAGAAGATGTCTGTCATCTGGGTGGTGTGTGACCGTTTTTCTAAAATGGTCCATTTGGTGCCATTGCCTAAGTTGCCTTCCTCATCTGAATTGGTCCCTCTGTTTTTTCAAAATGTGGTTCGCCTGCATGGGATTCCGGAAAACATCGTTTCTGACAGGGGAACCTAGTTCGTGTCTAGATTTTGGCGGACATTCTGTTCCAGGTTGGGAATTGATTTGTCTTTTTCGTCTGCATTCCATCCTCAGACTAATGGCCAGACGGAGCGAGCTAATCAAACTTTGGAGACTTATTTGAGGTGTTTTGTGTCTGCGGATCAGGATGACTGGGTTGCCTTTTTGCCGTTGGCAGAGTTTGCTCTTAATAATCGGGCTAGTTCTGCCACTTTGGTTTCCCCTTTCTTTTGCAATTCAGGGTTTCACCCTCGTTTTTCATCTGGTCAGGTGGAATCTTCGGATTGTCCGGGAGTTGATGCTGTGGTGGATCGGTTGCATCGGATTTGGGGACAAGTGGTGGACAATTTGAAGTTGTCCCAGGAGAGGACTCAGCAGTTTGCTAACCGCCGGCGTCGTGTTGGTCCTCGCCTTCGTGTTGGGGACTTGGTGTGGTTGTCTTCCCGTTTTGTCCCTATGAGGGTTTCTTCTCCTAAGTTTAAGCCCCGGTTCATCGGTCCTTATAGGATTTTGGAGATTCTTAACCCTGTGTCCTTTTGTTTGGACCTCCCGGCATCTTTCGCTATCCATAATGTATTCCATCGGTCGTTGTTGCGGAGGTATGAGGTACCGGTGGTTCCTTCTACTGAACCTCCTGCTCCTGTGCTGGTAGGGGGTGAATTGGAGTACGTTGTGGAGAAGATCCTGGACTCCCGTATTTCCAGACGGAGACTTCAGTATCTGGTTAAATGGAAGGGCCATGGTCAAGAAGATAATTCTTGGGTAACTGCCTCTGATGTTCATGCCTCGGATTTGGTTCGTGCCTTTCATAGGGCTCATCCAGATCGTCCTGGTGGTTCTCTTGAGGGTTCGGTGCCCCCTCCTTAAGGGGGGGGTACTGTTGTGAATCCGCTTTTGGGCTCCCCTGGTGGTTGCTGGTGGTACTGGTGACTTGTGTGTCTTTGCTGTCTCAGTTCACCTGCTCCCATCAGTGTTTGGGAGTTTCCTATTTAGCCTTGCTCTCCAGTCATTTCCTTGCCGGTCATCATTGTAACCAGAGCCTTCGGTTGCATGTTCCTGCTACTAGTCTGCTGATCAGCTAAGTGGACTTTGTCCTTTTGTTTTGTATCTTTTGTCCAGTTTGCAGTTTTGTTATTCTCTGTAGCTGGAAGCTCTTGTGGGCTGAAATTGCCACTCCTGTGTCATGAGTTGACACAGGAGTCTTAAAGTAATTTCAGGATGGTTTTTTGGATAGGGTTTTCAGTTGACCGTGAAGTCCTCTTTTGTATCCTTCTGCTATCTCGTAAGTGGACCTCTCTTTGCTAAATCTACCTTCATACTGTGTATGTCTTTTCCTCTAAACTCACCGTCATTACATGTGGGGGGCTGCTACCATCTTTTGGGGTATTTCCCTAGAGGTAAGCCAGGTCTGTTCCTTCCTTCCTTGAATTGTAAAGGACACAGCATGTGTGCTGTAGAAACAAAACCACACTTATCTTTGCTGATTTGGAAGCAGGGCAGGAGGAACCAGACAGAGATGCAAAACCTCCAAGAACAATGGACAACTGGCAAGGGCTAATGAATCCTGCACACCTAAATATCCCAGTCAGAGCTGCAATCAGCAGGGACACCTGCCCAGGATTGCAACCCAGGGACAACTGCATTACTACCAACAACCACTGGAGGGAACCCAAGAGCAGAATTCACAACAGAGAGCCCCTGATGCGCCTAAACATTGAAACCCCCCACAAGTGACACCATTTTGGAAAGTAGACCCCCTAAGGAACTTATCTAGATGTGTGGTGAGCACTTTGACCCATTAAGTGATTCACAGAAGTTTATAATGCAGAGCCGTAAAAATAAAAAATCATATTTTTTCACAAAAATGATCTTTTCGCCCCCAATTTTTTATTTTCCCAAGGGTAAGAGAAGAAATTGGACCCCAAAAGTTGTTGTACAATTTGTCGTGAGTACGCTGATACCCAATATGTGGGGGTAAACCACTGTTTGGGCACATGGGAGCGCTCGGAAGGGAAGGAGCGCCGTTTGACGTTTCAATGCAAAATTGACAGGAATTGAGATGGGATGCCATGTTGCGTTTGGAGAGCCACTGATGTGCCTAAACATTGAAACCCCCCACAAGTGACACCATTTTGGAAAGTAGACCCCCTAAGGAAGTCATCTAGATGTGTTGTGAGAGCTTTGAACCCCCAAGTGTTTCACTACAGTTCATAACGCAGAGCTGTGAAAATAAAAATTATTATTTTTTCCACAAAAATTATTTTTTAGCCCCCAGTTTTTTATTTTCCCAAGGGTACGAGAAGAAATTAGACCACAAAAGTGGTTGTCCAATTTGTCCTGAGTACGCTGATACCCCATATGTGGGGGGGAAACCACCGTTTGAGTGCATGGCAGAGCTCGGAAGGGAAGGAGCATCATTTGGAATGCAGACTTAGATGGATTGGTCTGCAGGCGTCACATTCCGTTTGCAGAGCCCCTAATGTACCTAAACAGTAGAAACCCCCCACAAGTGACCCCATATTGGAAACTAGACCCCCCAACGAACTTATCTAGATGTGTTGTGAGAACTTTGAACCCCCAAGTATTTCACTACAGTTTATAACGCAGAGCCGTGAAATTAAAAAATCTTTTTTTTTCCACAAATATTATATTTTGCCCCCAGTTTTGTATTTTTCCAAGGGTAACAGTTGAAATTAGACACCAAAAGTTGTTGTCCAATTTGTCCTGAGTACGCTGATACCCCATATGTGGGGGGGAACCACCGTTTGAGCGCATGGCAGAGCTTGGAAGGGAAGGAGCATCATTTGGAATGCAGACTTAGATCGATTGGTCTGCAGGCATCACTGTTGTGAATCCGCTTTTGGGCTCCCCTGGTGGTTGCTGGTGGTACTGGTGACTTGTGTGTCTTTGCTGTCTCAGTTCACCTGCTCCCATCAGTGTTTGGGAGTTTCCTATTTAGCCTTGCTCTCCAGTCATTTCTTTGCCGGTCATCATTGTAACCAGAGCCTTCGGTTGCATGTTCCTGCTACTAGTCTGCTGATCAGCTAAGTGGACTTTGTCCTTTTGTTTTGTATCTTTTGTCCAGTTTGCAGTTTTATTATTCTCTGTAGCTGGAAGCTCTTGTGGGCTGAAATTGCTACTCCTGTGTCATGAGTTGACACAGGAATCTTAAAGTAATTTCAGGATGGTTTTTTGGATAGGGTTTTCAGTTGACCGTGAAGTCCTCTTTTGTATCCTTCTGCTATCTAGTAAGTGGACCTCTCTTTGCTAAATCTACCTTCATACTGTGTATGTCTTTTCCTCTAAACTCACCGTCATTACACGTGGGGGGCTGCTACCATCTTTTGGGGTATTTCCCTAGAGGTAAGCCAGGTCTGTTCCTTCCTCTACCAGGGGTAGTTAGTCCTCCGGCTGGCGCGTGGCATCTAGGGTTAATCAGGTATGCTCCCTGGCTACTATTAGTTGTGTGGTAGATTTAGCTCACGGTCAGCTCGAGATTCCATCACCCAGAGCTCGTCCGTTATCTTTGTGTTTTGATGTTTCCCTGCCATTGGGAATCATGACACATCACATTGCATTTGCAGAGCCCCTAATGTACCTAAACAGTAGAAACCCCCCACAAGTGACCCCATATTGGAAACTAGACCCCCCAAGGAACTTATCTAGATGTGCTGTGAGAACTTTGAACCCCCAAGTGTTTCACTACAGTTTATAACGCAGAGCCGTGAAAATAAAAAATCTTTTTTTTTTCCACAAAAATAATTTTTTAGCCCCAAATTTTGTATTTTCCCAATGGTAACAGGAGATATTGGACCCGAATAGTTGTTGTCCAATGTGTCCTGAGTACGCTGATACCCCGTATGTGGGGTGGAACCACTGTTTGGGCGCACGGGAGAGCTCGGAAGGGAAGGAGCACTGTTTTACTTTTTCAACGCAGAATTGGCTGGAATTGAGATCGGATGCCATGTCGCGTTTGGAGAGCCCCTGATGTGCCTAAACAGTGAAAAAACCCCAATTATAACTGAAACCCTAATCCAAACACATCCCTAACCCTAAATCCAAAGGTAACCCTAACCACACCCCTAACCCTGACACACCCCCAACCCTAATCCCAACCCTATTCCCAACCGTAAATGTAATCCAAACTCTAACCCTAACTTTAGCCCCAACCCTAACCCTAACTTTAGCCCAACCCTAACTGTAGCCTTAACTCTAGCCCCAACCCTAACCCTTGCCCTAACTCTAACCCTAGCCCTAACCCTATCCCTAACCCTAGCCCTTACCCTAGCGGGAAAATGGAAATAAATACATTTTTTAAATTTTTAAATTTTTCGCTAACTAAGGGGGTGATGAAGGGGGGTTTGATTTACTTTTATAGCGGTTTTTTAGTGGATTTTTATGATTGGCAGCCGTCACACACTGAAAGATGCTTTTTATTGCAAAAAATATTTTTTGCCTTACCACATTTTGAGAGCTATAATTTTTCCATATTTTGGTCCACAGAGTCATGTGAGGTCTTGTTTTTTGCGGGACGAGTTGACGTTTTTATTTGTAACATTTTCGGGCACGTGACATTTTTTGATCGCTTTTTATTCCAATTTTTGTGAGGCAGAATGACCAAAAACCAGCTATTCATGAATTTCTTTTGGGGGAGGCAGTTATACTGTTCCACGTTTGGTAAAATGGATAAAGCAGTTTTATTCTTTGGGTCAATACGATTACAGTGATACCTCATTTATATCATTTTTTATGTTTTGGCACTTTTATACGATAAAAACTATTTTGTAGAAAAAATAATTATTTTTGCATCGCTTTATTCTGAGGACTATAACTTTTTTATTTTTTCTTTGATGATGCTGTATGGCAGCTCGATTTTTGCGGGACAAGATGATGTTTTCAGCGGTACCATGATTATTTATATCCGTCTTTTTGATCGCGTGTTATTCCACTTTTTATTTGGCGGTATGATAATAAAGCGTTGTTTTTTGCCTCGTTTTTTTTTTTTTTTACGGTGTTCACTGAAGGGGTTAACTAGTGGAACAGTTTTATAGGTCGGGTGACTACGGACGCGGCAATACTAAATATGTGTACTTTTATTGTTTTGTTTTTTTTTTATTTAGATAAAGAAATTTATTTATAGGAACAATATATTTGTTTTTTTTGCATTTGTTTTTGGAATTTTTTTTTACACATGTGAAATTTTTTTTTTTTACACTATAACATTGCCCCAGCGGGGGGCATGATGTTATAGTGTAAGATCGCCGATCTGACACTTTGCTGTGCACTGTGTCAGATCGGCGATCTGACGTGCACAGCTCCTGGAGGCTTCCCGGTACCTGCTCTGAGCAGGCGCAGTGAAGCCACCTCCCTGCAGGACCCGGATGCCGTGGCCATTTTGGATCCGGGACTGCTGCAGGGAGGAGGAGGTAAGACCCTCGGAGCAACGCGATCACATCGCGTTGCTCCGGGGGTCTCAGGGAAGCCCGCAGGGAGCCCCCTCCCTGCGCGATGCTTCCCTATACCGCCGGAACACTGCGATCATGTTTGATCGCAGTGTGCCGGGGGTTAATGTGCCGGGGGCGGTCACGGACCGCCCCTGGCACATAGTGCCGGATGTCAGCTGCGATAGTCAGCTGACACCTGGCCGCGATCGGCCACGCTCCCCCGTGAACGCGGCCGATCGCTCTGGACGTACTATCCCGTCGGTGGTCATACGGGCCCACCCCACCTCGATGGGATAGCACGTCCGATGTCAGAAAGGGGTTAATTATTTTTACATTCTCAGAAAACCCCTGTAGTGTCTGTTCTCATGCAGCATTTTTGCTGCTGATTGATCTACAGTGTTGGCAGGAAATATTCTGCTTTTTTGCAGCCTTTTCACTTGCATTTTTGTTTCCCGTTGGCAACAGATTTATAAAAAAAAGTGTCTTGTGGCAAGTGTCCATGTCTGGTTGCTGTGCTGGGACAGCGCGGAATAGTATAGTAGACTGCACTATTCCACACAATAGTATATTAAAGGGAATCTGTCACCTCATTTTGGCCTGGTAAACTGCGGCCACCGGCATCAGGGGCTTATCTACAGCATTCTGTAATGCTGTTGATAAGCCCCCGATGTCACCTGAAAGATAAGAAAAACAAGTTCGATTATACTCACCTGGGGGGCGGTCCGATGCGGTCTGGTCCGATGGGCCGTCGCAGGTCCGGGTCCAGCTCCTCCCATCTTCATACGATGTCCTCTTTTTTGCTTCCTGTCGCGGCTCCTGTGCAGGCATACTTTATCTGTCCTGTTGAGGGCAGAGAAAAGTACTGCATTGCGGAGATGCCGGGAAAAGTCATAGAGGCCCGTGCCTGCCCACTGCAGTACTTTACGCTGCCCTCCACAGGACAGATAAAGTACACCTGCGCTGGAGCCACAACAGAAGCAAGGAGGATGACGACATCGTATGAAGATGGGAGGCCCTGGACCTGTGACGCCCATCGGACCCGAACCGAACCGGGATCGCCCCTGGGTGAGTATAATCTAACTTGTTTTTCTTAAACTAGTTTCACACTAGCATTTTGCTGAGCTGCGGAGGGCTGCGGACTTCCTCTGTGAAGCCCCGCCCATGGCTGCACCTTCACCGCTCAGCTCCGCCCACTTCCGCATGCGGCCTGCCTACCTATCTTTAACATTAGGCATGCAGGTCATGCGGATGGATGCGGATGCATCGTTTTGACGCTGCAGAGGAAAAAAAATTCCAACCAGCTGCGTTTTACACGGGTCGCCGCATCGTCAAAACGACGCATGTGGAGGCATCCGCATACATCCACACGACCTGCATACCTAATGTTAAAGATAGGTACCAGGCCACATGCGGAAGTGGGCAGAGCTGAGCAGCCATGGGCGGGGCTTCACATAGGAAGTCCGCAGCCCTCCGCAGCTCAGCAAAACGCTAGTGTGAAACTAGCCTTATCTTTCAGGTTATATCGGGGGCTTATCTACAGCATTACAGAATGCTGTAGATAAGCCCCTGATTGTGGTGGCTGCAGTTTATAGGGCCAAAATGAGGTGACAGATTCCCTTTAAGCCCTGTTCACACTGCGCTTCTGCAGTGCGTCTGGGGGCTCTGCCAGAATCTCCCTAAAATAGGATTCACGTAAATCCCACACGGGGCCACAGACTGCACCGACACAAGCAGAGTTCAAATGATTTTTTTTATTCTGAAATTGACCCTCTGATTTATTTTCTTAGGGTAGGTGCACATGGTCAGGAATTGGCAGCGCTTTGGATGTAGCACATGTCCGCTGCGTCCAAAGCGCTGCCAGCTATTGAATGCAGGTGAATCCTCTGTAATTGCTGAACCATGTGGAATCACCGCGTCTAGTACATTGTACGGGTGAAATTTATTGAGTCTCCGCAAGAGAAATTGACATGCTGCGGTCTGGAAAGATGCGCCACATGTCCGTCTCCGCGGCTGAGCGGCGGGCTTCGGTGCATGCATAGTGGGCATGGGATATCTTGAAATTCCATCCGCTATGATATAACATCTGGACGCTGCACACGTACGCAGCGTCCAACCCGCAGCCATTACTGATCATGTGCACCTACCCTCAGAGTCTGTTTGTGTTTTTTCGTCTAAGGCCATGTGCACATGTTGCGGATTAGGTTTAGGAATTTCTGATGCGGTTTCTGCATCTCTTGGCAGAAAACGCAGGTGCGGATTTGACACGTTTTTGTGTGGATTTGCTGCATTTTTTACCCCTGCGGATTTCTATAATGGAATGGGTACAAAAACGCTGCAGAACCACAAAAAAAGAAGTGACATGCTACTTC
Organism: Ranitomeya variabilis; assembly: GCF_051348905.1. NCBI lineage: Eukaryota > Metazoa > Chordata > Amphibia > Anura > Dendrobatidae > Ranitomeya > Ranitomeya variabilis. The sequence continues at coordinate 497,601,974 of NC_135236.1, read as the reverse complement.
TTTTAATCCGCAGCGTTTCCGCACGGAATTTTCCGCACCATTAGCACAGCATTTTTTTTTTTACCAGTGATTTACATTGTACTGTAAATCACTTGCTGATCTGCAGCGTTTCTTCACCACAAAAAACGCTGCGGATCCGCAGGAAATCTCCAATGTGTGCACATACCCTAAGTGTCCACTTTTCTGTAGCTGTTGGGACAGACAGACTCGTTCAGAAAAAAAAAAAAAATCACATGTGGAATTCATTTCAATGCCATTCCTGTCATTGCAATCTATGGTTCTATAGGGGATTCAGGCAGAACCCACCAGGCGCAGTAAAGAAAGACAGTGTGAACAGGAACTAAAGTAAAACACAGGCATTAGACAAACTGCTGATCCCTAGTATGCGACTCTACAATTACAGAACTATATACAGTATGTAGCACATATATACACACACGATTCATGTACACACATTATATATACACACTTTATAAATATAGAAATATATTGTATACACACATACAGTGTGTACAAGCACATATATAAAGTATATACACACATAAACATTCAGTTTATATACATTATGCTTACATACATATAGTTTATACATATATTTACACAATATAGTGCACACATGCAGTATAGATATAATATACACAGATACACATACTATATACTGTATGTACGTATTGTGATGCAGCTGTAGCACCATACGCAGTGAAACGGCAGTGACCTAAGCAAGTTCAAACAAAACGTTCCTTTAATGTGTTACTTCACACTGTCCATTAGAAATATACAATACCCGGCTTCTTCACCCAGATCATTGGAAATACACAGTACACGGCTTCTTCACACAGTCCACTAGAAATACACAATACACGGCTTTAGTTTGCAGTCCCTAAACAGGCCAGACTTCCCTTTGTCCAGTTTGCCGTGCACAGCAGGTTATCCTCCGGGTTGTAGCCTGTTAAACATAAGACAGCCAGAGACACAGGGTGTCAGTCTCTTTGGTTCCTTTTGCCCCTGTGTTGCTCCACACAGAAAGAGCTCTGCAGACAACTGCTCTGTCTGCTTCCAAGACCAACACTGACACACCTCCCTCTCTACTACAGGGCTTTTTAATCCGTCACTGCTTCACCATTCTAATCACAGCCACACCTGTGACTGCCATACGCCCTCATGGCCTCACTACGCCTTCGTATGCATTCTGGAGAGCACAAACAGCACCCCCTAGCTGTAACAGGGTCACTATCTCACAGTATATATATATATACACATGCACCACACAATCATACTATATACTGTATATATGCACACACATACTATATACATATAAACAGACACACTGTATACTGCACAAGTACACACAGATACATATATATGTATACTTACCAGGTCCTGCTGCTTCACTTGTGCAGATCCCAGGACAGTGGTTTAGGAGCAGCCATGATGAGGAGGGGACACAGACAGGGCTGCAGGCATCTTCCTGCCCCAGTGTCTGACCTCTGCTGTGCTGTGAGACCACCCCTCCCCTTCACTCTCACCACCTAACCCGACATTGCAGGGAGAGAGGGGGTGGAGTGGGTTTGGGAGAGACGCTCCAGGACTATAGAGGATGCACAGCATTATTCACTGTAAGTAATGCTGCACACCCTCTATGCACTTCATAAAGGGGCTGCATATGCAGGGGGCCCCCTTTGTGGATGGGGGTCCTAGGCATCTGCCTTGCCTCACAGAAAAAATCAGCTGTAAGCTCCTGCTTTAATGTCAATATACTCTTTTGCTTCCTCCCCTGCCCAGGAGCTGTGGTATAATCAGACTGTGTCCCTATATGGTCAGACACAGTCATTACACAGTACACAGCAGGGGCACATTTATCATATTATCTCAGCACTGGAACATTTTGTTAAACACATCCAATTGTGGAACTTAGTATTGTTCCAAAATGTATTGATTAAAATCAACTTTCGTTCGTGGGAAACACCTTTAAGCAAGTTGAAGATGAAATGATCGCTAAAAGGCCTAAATATGAAGATTACACATTTGTTTTGCATTTTAGGCATATATATATATACTAGATGGAGGCCCGATGCTATCGAGAGGGCGGTAATGTCACGATTGGGGGCAGGTTTTGCAGCTTTGAGAATCTCCCCCCATGTGCTCAACCACCTATCCACTCTCTCTTTCCCCACGTCTGTGCTCTCTTCTTTGACCTGTCTACCCCATGTGCTATCCCCCTTGTCTGCTGTCTTTCTCCTTCCTGTGCTGTGTTCTCCCCTCATGTGCTGTCCCATTTGAGCTGTCTCCCCCTGTGCTCTGTCTCTCTCACCCCTGCGCGCTTTCTCTCTCCCATCTGCTGTCTTCTCCTCTCATGTCATCTCTTCTTTGACCTGTGTACCCCATGTGCTCTCCCCCTTGTGTGCTCTCTTTTTCTCCACCACTGTGCTGTCTTCTGTTTAACTCTTAAAGGGATCCCTGTTATGGTTTCCAATGGCAAGGAAACATCAGAAGCATAGAATAAACGGACAAGCTCTCGGGTGATGGAAACTAGAGCTGACCGCGATGCTAAACCTACACACCACACTAGAAGTAGCCAGGGGGCATTCCTGCGTTGTCTCTAGATGCCGCGCGCCAGCCGGAGAACTAACTACCCCTGGTAGAAGAAAACACAGTCCTGGCTTGCCTCCAGAGAATGTCCCCACAGGAGATAGCAGCCCCCCACATATAATAACGGTGAGAGCAGATGAAAAGACACACGTAGTATGAAAGCAGATTTAGCACAGAGAGGCCCGCTAACTAAATAGCAGAAAGATACAACAGAGGACTTCGCGGTCAGCTGCAAAACCCTTCAAAACACCATCCTGAAATTACCTTAACTCATGTGACAACTCATGACACCGGAGTGGTAATTTCAGCCCAACAAGAGCTTCCAGCTGCAGAGATTCACATAAGTGCAAACTGGACAAAACATACAAAAATAGACTTAAGGACTAAAGTGTCCAACTTAGCTGAGCAGAAAACTGGGAGCAGGAACATGCAACAGAATCACTCTGGATACATTGATGGCCAGCATTAGAATGACTGAGGAGCAAGGTTAAATAGGATACTCCCACATCCTGATAGGAACAGGTGAACTGAGAAGGCAAAGCTTGCAGGACACCAGTACCACAAGAGACCACCGGGGGAGCCCACGAACCGAATCACAACAGTACCCCCCCTTAAGGAGGGGGCACCGAACCCTCACAAGAACCACCAGGGCGATCTGGATGAGCCCTATGAAAGGCACGGACCAAATCAGAAGCATGAACATCAGAAGCTGTAACCCAAGAATTATCCTCTTGACCGTAGCCCTTCCATTTCACCAGATATTGAAGTCTCCGTCTGGAAACACGGGAGTCCAAGATTTTCTCCACCACGTACTCCAATTCACCCTCAACCAGCACAGGAGCAGGAGGCTCAACAGAAGGCACAAGTGGTACCTCATACCTCCGCAATAATGACCGATGGAAGACATTATGGATAGCAAAGGATGCTGGGAGGTCCAAACGAAAAGCTGAGCACCAGTTGGCGGTGTCTTCTGAAGAGGCACCACAGAGTATGCAATGTGATAGCTTTCTGTCCAGAAGCGAACGACAGATTTATAGGCGCAAAAATCATTTGTGCTTCTATAAGATTTTGGAAATTCTTAACCCTGTGTACTGTTATGGTTTCCAATGGCAAGGAAACATCAGAAGCATAGAATAAACGGACAAGCTCTCGGGTGATGGAAACTAGAGCTGACCGCGATGCTAAACCTACACACCACACTAGAAGTAGCCAGGGGGCATTCCTGCGTTGTCTCTAGATGCCGCGCACCAGCCGGAGAACTAACTACCCCTGGTAGAAGAAAACACAGTCCTGGCTTGCCTCCAGAGAATGTCCCCACAGGAGATAGCAGCCCCCCACATATAATAACGGTGAGAGCAGATGAAAAGACACACGTAGTATGAAAGCAGATTTAGCACAGAGAGGCCCGCTAACTAAATAGCAGAAAGATACAACAGAGGACTTCGCGGTCAGCTGCAAAACCCTTCAAAACACCATCCTGAAATTACCTTAACTCATGTGACAACTCATGACACTGGAGTGGTAATTTCAGCCCAACAAGAGCTTCCAGCTGCAGAGATTCACATAAGTGCAAACTGGACAAAACATACAAAAATAGACTTAAGGACTAAAGTGTCCAACTTAGCTGAGCAGAAAACTGGGAGCAGGAACATGCAACAGAATCACTCTGGATACATTGATGGCCAGCATTAGAATGACTGAGGAGCAAGGTTAAATAGGATACTCCCACATCCTGATAGGAACAGGTGAACTGAGAAGGCAAAGCTTGCAGGACACCAGTACCACAAGAGACCACCGGGGGAGCCCACGAACCGAATCACAACAGATCCCCTGCTTAAAAGGATCCTATGTTTTGGTTTGCACAAGTACATCATGGCCTTAAAGACTGTAGGATCATGGACAGCGAATGATTCCTGAACTACTTGTAAATAGTTTGCACCTTCTTAAAGGTGCTTCTTACTGGTTTTACAAAGGAGGCTTTTACAGAGACTGCCTCTTAACAGAAACTGCTGTTAATATTACTGTAAAAATAACTGCTTTGCTTTTCAGACCTGAAGAAAAACCCGTTGGTGTGGCAGAATTCCGGGTCAGGATTACACGTCTTGTAGCTCACCCAAGACCAACGTTGGGGGTTTGTCACGGGTCCCTCACATCACGTCACCTTTAAATTAACTTGAATACTGATGATGTGATTTGTTTGCACTACCTCAGAAAAGACTTGAATGTTGTTTTGCCCTTAAAGGGAATGTTGAATTCTTGCACCTTGATAAAAAAGTTAATATAATAGATAGTGAGTTAATGCAATATGGTAGTAATGTTTACATAGCTGACAGTATGTAGAATAAGAAAATGCTGAATGAAATTGAAGGAAGACACAGTGAGCCCATAGGGGGGTGATAAGCTGTTCTGCAATTCAATAAAGTGAACCCGTAGGGTTAGTGAACTAGTGAGTTAGTTGGTTAGTCCAAAGTTTGCACTTAGGAAAGAATAACTGTTTCCCACTTGAATAAAGATAAGATGTTTGCATATGCACTTAGTAAATAGTATACCTGTACGGGTAGTTATATTCCAGATGAAGCAAGCAAATGTAAATATGTCCTTGTTTGTAACGTTCAAGTGTTCTCACCTCCCAAAAAGGGAAGCACAGTTTAATTAACTTGTTTTATAGCATTTCAAAAATTTTGCATGTCTTTTGTTTATGTATTGTTGTTTTATTTTCCCAGTCCAGGAGTACTGGATTTAATGGGGGGGTGTGCAGCGCCCCAGAGTCCTGGTCGTTGCAGTAATGTCGTTCCTCCACCAGGGAGAGTGATGTTACGTCTGAAGGCAATAAAGGAGATCTCTTTACCAGGTATCAAAAACCATACACCACACTTCACACTCCAGTCCACCAGGGGGAGCTACGCTCCTATCTATTAGGGCACTCCTCACAATTAGGCAAAACTGGTGGTCTGGATAGGAAGTTAGGCAGAAGCTGGCTGGGCTTCACCCAGGCAGCACCCTGTCGGGCAGCCAGAGGGGAAGGGGGAACATCAAAGAGGTGCAGACAGAGGGGTCCCTGACAGGGGTAGGATCCTGTCAGAGGCCTAGACAGAAGGCCATGGAGCTGCGCCTGCCCCACGTGCAGCAGCATCCTAAAGAAGGACACAAAAGAGAATTGTAGAGGGTGAGAAACGAAGTCATAGCACAAGGAGAGGAATCCAGAAGGAGTTCTGCCCTGCAAAAGGCTGCCTCCTTTCTGAGGCGCCGAATCCGGTAGCCGGAACACCGAGGGAGTAATCATCTCCAAGCCTTGCTCCAGAGACCGGCAGGACAGTTAATTCCACGTTACCTGCCCGACCCATACCCAGGAGGCACGGTGGCAACTTGTGGGGGCCAGGGCGTGATAGAGTCCCTGTAAAAAAGCCTCAGGCCATCAGTCATACGGGTTTGTCCTATCCATTCCATCAGGGGGACAGAGAGAGAGAGAAATAACATCTAGAACACTAACATCAGTTGTGAGGACCTTACCGAGAAGCTCAGCAGGGAGGTACTACAACACCCAGGTGCTAGAGGAAGGCTACTGATTTCCACCTGGATAAGGGGACTCTGGATTTGCCATCAGACTGGCCAGACTCTGCCTACCCTGTGGTCTGTACCCTGGACTGCGGATGCTTAAGCCTTCAGTAAAGGTAAAGAGACTGCAACCTTGTGTCCTCATTCTTCACTGCGCCTCTCACCATCCACCATCTACAATCTGGGAAGCCCTGGGGATACACTTCACCTGTGGGAAGGTATACCATCTAGCTGCCATCACATCACCCCAGCGAAACTCTAAGCAGCGTCGGTCACCCTGACCGAATACCACAGGTGGCGTCATGAACATTATCCCTTTAAAGACCTTTCCCCATTTACAACGGACGTCCCTAGGGCCACGGACCAGGTCAGCCACCGTGACATCCCCGCCGAGAACCGAAGGACCCGGTACCGAGTACCCCATTGCCCTACTAGGGGCGCTCCATAAGCAAAAGACAATACTTACATTACAGCAGGAGATCGCAGAGGATGCATTTTGTGAGGTAAAATATTGTTTAAAAATGGTCAGGGAAATATTTTACCTGACAAAATGAATCCTCTGTGATCCCGTGCTGTAATGTCAGTATTGTCTTTTGCTTCCTCCCCTGCCAAGGAGATGTGGTATGTTCTGTACACGGTCAGACACAGACAATTTTTAAAATGAATTTTTGTTCGTGGGAATACCCCTTTAATGTGACAGGCTTCCTCTGCCTGTAGACACGTTGCGCATCTGCCACCACGATCAGCCAAATGATTCACTGCACCTGTGCGGAATTCGCGCAGGCGCAGTAAATCAGACCGCCGCCATCTTTTTGCAGACAGATAGTGGCAGTCACATTAAAACTGTGCATATATATATGTATATATATATACATATATGTCATTGAGACATATATACAGTACAGAGCAAAAGTTTGGACACACCTCATTTAAAGATTTTTCTGTATTTTCATGACCATGAAAACTGTACATTCACACTGAAGGCATCAAAACTATGAATTAACACATGTGGAATTATATACTTAACAAAAAAGTGTGAAACAACTGAAAATATGTCTTATAGTCTAGGTTCTTCAAAGTAGCCACCTTTTGCTTTGATGACTGCTTTGCACACTCTTGGCATTCTCTTGATGAGCTTCAAGAGGTAGTCACCGGGAATGGTCTTCCAACAATCTTGAAGGAGTTCCCAGAGATGCTTAGCACTTGTTGGCCCTTTTGCATTCACTTTGCGGTCCAGCTCACCCCAAACCATCTCGATTGGGTTCAGGTCTGGTGACTGTGGAGGCCAGGTCATCTGGCATAGCACCTCTTTAAATGAGATGGTGTGTCCAAACTTTGCACTGTATATATATTTATATTTAATACAGAGCTAGATAGCATAAAGGCCAGTGATTCAGTTGCCGGCTTTTGCTATCGCTTCATCAATGGATCCCACTTATTCTGAGAAAGTGTTTTTGTGACATATTGTACTTCATGATAGTGTTAAACATTCCTTTGATATGACTTGCGTTTATTTTTGAAAAACACTGAAAATGTTGCAATTTTCACTTTTTAATTTTTATGCCCTTAAATCAGAAAGTTATGTCACACAAAACAGTTTATAAATAACTTTTTCCACCCACATGTTTTCTTTACATTAGCACAATTTTTGAAACATATATTTTTTTTTCAGAAAGTTCTAAGGCAGGGGTGTGGAATATTTTTTTCTGCAAAGGGCCATTTGGATATTTATACCATCCTTCGGGGCCGTACAAACTCCGCCCACAAAGTACATCCTGACTCTGGCACTTCATTGCATGCCCTTCAGTGTTCAGTAGTGAACACTGCATGTGTGTGCTAACAGAGCAAGAAGAAATTCATGAGCTGGTTGTAATCAAAATACACCTCCCTGCCCAAGAATGCTGTCCATGAGAATCTGCTTGGAGGCCTGATAAAAGGTCTTCGAGGGCTGTAAATGGCCCTGGGGCCTGAGGTTCCCCACCCCTATTCTAAGGGTTAAAAATTGACAAACGATTTCTCATTTTTTCAACAAAATTTTCAAAGCCATTTTTTTAGGGACCACATTACATTTGAAGGGACTTTGAGGGGTCTATATGACAAAAAATACCCAAAAGTGACACCATTCTAAAAATGTCACCCCTCAAGGTGCTCAAAATCACATGCAAGAAGTTTTTTAACCCTTCAGGTGCTTAACAGGAACTTTTTTTTTGGAATGTGGAAGAAAAAAAATGAACATTTAGCTTTTTTTTCACAAAAATTCTCCTTTAGAGCCAATTTTTTTTCTATTTTCACAAGGGTTACAGGAAAAATGGACCCCAAAATTAGTTGTGCAATTTCTCCTGAGCATGCAGATACCCCATATGTGGGGGAAAACCATTGTTTGGGTGCATGGCAGGGCTCGGAAGGGAAGGAGCGTCATTTGACTTTTTGAATGCAAAATTTGTTGCAATAATCAGCGGATGCCATGTCGCATTTGGAGTGCCCCTGATATGCCTAAATAGTGGAAACCCCCAACAAGTGACACCATTTTGAAAACTAGACCCAAAAGGAATGTATCTAGATGTGTAGTGAGCACCTTAAACCCCCCCTGTGCATCAAATAAATTTATAATGAAGCCGTAAAAATAAAAAAAATCAAATTTTTTCCACAAAAAAATTTCTTTCAGTCTCAATTTTTTTTTTCACAAGATAACATAAGAAAATGGACCCTATATTTTGGTGCAGAATTTCTCCTGAGTACGCAGATACGCCACATGGTGAAAAACTACTGTTTGGGCACACAGCTGGGTTCAGAAAGGAAGGAGTGATGTTTTGGAACGCAGATTTTGATGGAATGGTGTGAAGGTGTCGTGTCGCATTTGGAGAGCCTCTGATGTGCCTAAACAGTGGAAATCCCCACAAATGACACCAATTTGGAAGCTAAACCCCTCAAGGAATGTATCTAGATGTGTGGTGAGAACCTTGAACCCCAGGTGCTTCACAGAAGTTTATAATGTAGAGCAGTGTAAAGAAAAAATTATTTTTTTCACAAAAGTGATGATTTAGCCCCAATTTATTCATTTTCACAAGGACAGCAGGAATAATTGGACCCGGAAATGTGTTGTGCAATTTCTCCTGAGTACGCAGATTGCCTATATGTGGTTGAAAACTACTTTTGAGGCACAGTGCATATCTCAGAAGGGAAGAAACGCCATATTGCAGTTCAGATTTTTCTGGACTGGTTTGAGGGTGTCATGCCACAACGGCAGAGCCCCTAAGGTGCCAGAACAGCAGAACTCCGGTGTAAGGCTATGTGCACACAATGCGGATTTTGCTGCAGATCTGCAGCTGCGGGTCCGCAGCAGTTTCCCATGAGTTTACAGTACAATATAAACCTATGGGAAACCAAAAACGCTGTGCCCATGCTACGGAAAAAAACACACGGAAACGCAGCGGTTTACATTCCACAGCATGTCACTTCTTTGTGCGGAATCCGCAGCGGTTTTACACCTGCTCCATAATAGAAAACCGCAGGTGTAAAACCGCAGTGGAATCCACACAAAAACGCGGTAAATCCGCTATAAATCCGCAGGAAAAACGTGGTGTTTTTGCCCTGCGGATTTATCAAATCCGCTGCGGAAAAATCCGCAGAGAACCATTCTACGTGTGCACATACCCTAAGCGTTCTGCATAGAGTTCAGGATAAATGTGAGCTGAGCCATACTGCGATCTTTGGGAGTTAGAATGAACAAATCAACCGCAGATGAAGTATTGGTTTGTTTATTTTTTACGCCGTTACTCATGCCGAATAAGTGGTTAGACAACTTTATTTTTCAGGTTGGCGCAATTACAGCGATACCAGATTTATATCTGGTTTTTACGTTTGGCTGTTGTCACACACTAAAAAACGCTTTTTAATGGCATCACCAAATTTTGAGAGCTATAATTTTTACATATTTCTGCCAACAGAATCATGTGAGGGCTTGTTTTTTGTGGGACAGGTAGATGTTTCTATTGATATCATTTTCTGGCACTTTACATTTTTTGATTACTTTCCATTTCAATTTTTGGGATACAGAATGAACAAACATCAGGAAATATTTTTTGTGTTTTTTTTTAATGTCATTCCGCATGTGGTAAAATTGACAAAGCAGATTTATTCTTTGGGTCAGTACGATTGCAGCAATACCACATTTATATTTTTTTTTATATTTTGGCGCTTTTACACAACAAAAACTATTTTATAGAAAATTACTTTTGCATCACTTTATTCTGAGAGCTATAACTTTTTTTTAATTTTTCCGCTGATTGAGCTGTATGGCTGCTTGTTTATTGCGGGACAAGATGTTTTCAACTATACCATTTTTATTCATATTCGTATATTTATCGCGTTTTATTCCACTTTTTGTTTGGCCAAGAAAGCAAAAATTCTACCTGGGTATGCAAACTTTTGAGCACAACTGTACATTTTAATTCTGAAGTTTAGTAATATATAGGGTTGAGCGAAACGCATCGTTCATTTTCATAAGTCGCCGACTTTTGGCAAAGTCGGCGTCTCATGAAACCGACCCGATCCCTGTGTGGGGTCTGCCATGCGGTACGCGACTTTCGCTCCAAAGTCGCGTTTCAATGACGCTAAAAGCGCCATTTCTCAGCCAATGAAGGTGGATGCAGAGTGTGGGCAGCGTGATGACATAGATCTCAGTCCCCACCATCTTAGAGAAGGGCATTGCAGTGATTGGCTTGCTTTCTGCCGCGTCACAGGGGCTATAAAGGGGCGTTCCCGCTGACCGCCATCTTACTGCTGCTGATCTCACCGTAGGGAGAGGTTGCTGCCGCTTCTTCAGAAGCAGGGATAGTGATAGGCAGGGTACATAAAGCCACAAACCGCTTGTGCTGTAGCGATTTCCACTGTCCAACACCACCTTTTGTTTTCAGGGACAGTGGAAGCTACATTTTTTTTTCCTCAGCGCTGTAGCTCACTGGGCTGCCCTAGAAGGCTCCCTGATAGCTGCGTTGCTGTGTGTGTACGCCGTGCGCTGTGCAAACCAACTGCTTTTTTCAAAGCACAAATCCTGTTGTTCCTTCCTTTTTGCACAGCTATCTTGTGTGTTTGTCCCCACTTTTGTGTGCAGCAGTCCTTTTTATAGCTGCCTGCCATACTTTCCTGAGATTACTGCAGGGAGATAAAGATTGGCAAGTCTGCCTCTGTGCCAGTCCTGTGTGTGGCATCTGTCTCTCATTGTGTGCTACCGAAAACCACTGTGTAATACTGGGCCTTTTTTTTTTTTTTTCCTAAATTCTCCCTTTAAAAAAAAAAAAATTAGTGGGAGATACAGATTGGCAAGTCTGCCTCTGTGCCAGTCCTGTGTGTGGCATCTGTCTCTCATTGTGTGCCACCGAAAACCACTGTATAATACTTGGCCATTTAGTTTTTTTGGGTAAATTCTCTCTGGAAAAAAAAAAAAATTAGTGGGAGATAAAGATTGGCAAGTCTGCCTCTTTGCCAGTCCTGTGTGTGGCATCTGTCTCTCATTGTGTGCCACCGAAAACCACTGTGTAATACTGGGCCTTTTTTTTTTTTTTTTTCTAAATTCTCCCTTTTAAAAAAAAAATAATTAGTGGGAGATAAAGATTGGCAAGTCTGCCTCTGTGCCAGTCCTGTGTGTGGCATCTGTCTCTCATTGTGTGCCACCGAAAACCACTGTGTAATACTTGGCCATTTATTTTTTGGGGGTAAATTCTCCCTTTTAAAAAAAAAATAATTAGTGGGAGATAAAGATTGGCAAGTCTGCCTCTGTGCCAGTCCTGTGTGTGGCATCTGTCTCTCATTGTGTGCCACCGAAAACCACTGTGTAATACTTGGCCATTTAGTTTTTTTGGGTAAATTCTCCCTGGAAAAAAAATAATAATTAGTGGGAGATAAAGATTGGCAAGTCTGCCTCTGTGCCAGTCCTGTGTGTGGCATCTGTCTCTCATTGTGTGCCACCAAAAACCACTGTGTAATACTTGACCATTTAGTTTTTTGGGGTAAATTCTCCCTGGAAAAAAAAAAATAATTAGTGGGAGATAAAGATTGGCAAGTCTGCCTCTGTGCCAGTCCTGTGTGTGGCATCTGTCTCTCATTGTGTGCCACCGAAAACCACTGTGTAATACTTGGCCATTTATTTTTTGGGGGTAAATTCTCCCTGTAAAAAAAAAATAATTAGTGGGAGATAAAGATTGGCAAGTCTGCCTCTGTGCCAGTCCTGTGTGTGGCATCTGTCTATCATTGTGTGCCACCGAAAACCACTGTGTAATACTGGGCCTTTTTTTTTTTTTTTTTCTAAATTCTCCCTTTAAAAAAAAAAATAATTAGTGGGAGATAAAGATTGGCAAGTCTGCCTCTGTGCCAGTCCTGTGTGTGGCATCTGTCTGTCATTGTGTGCCACAGAAAACCTAGTGTGTAATTTTTTTATTTTTTTTTTAATTCTCCCAGAAAAAAAAAATAAAATAGTGGGAGATTAAGATTGGCATTTCTGCTTGAGTGCTGGTCCTGTGTGTGCCATCTGTCTCAAATTATTGGGCACAGAAAACCTAGAGTGTAACATTGGGCCTGATTTTCCTTTCAGTGTCAGGCACCTATAAAGGTATATATAAATCCTACAGAAGTTTGAGTTCACCTTATAAGTTGTTTTACAGTAACAAATACCGTTACTTTGGTTACGTTTTGCAAACAATGAGGAAGTCTAGTGGAAGAGGTCGTGGCCGTGGGCGGTCATTGTCAGCTGGTAATGATGGTGGTGGTGGAGCATCAGGTGGTCGTGGTAAAAGCAGTACAGCACCTAAGTCTCGAGTAGTTGAGCCAGGTTCGTTGTCTGGCTACACAAGGCCTCGAACGCTCTCTTTTCTGGGAGTAGGAAAACCACTTTTGAAGCCGGAGCAGGAGGAACAAGTATTGGCTTTCATTGCTGACTCTGCCTCTAGGTCTTTCGCCTCCTCCTCGGAAAGTGCCAAATGTCAGAGCAGTGCATCGTCAGTGGATGCTCTCGGTCAGGAACAAGTCGCTTCCTTGTGTCCTTCACCCAGAACAACAGTGAAGGATGCGTCAGTCGACAGAACAGGTTACTCCATGGAGCTCTTTACACATACCGTTCATGGGTTAGACAGTGAAACAGTTAACAGGCCATGCCAATTCGAAGTTGAATCGGACATGGAGTGTACAGATGCACGCTACAGCCAGATTACTATGCTGTTCCTTTGACTCAGACCAGAACATTGCCCTCGCAGTGTACTGAGGCAGAATCAAACCCAGCGGTGACTATGGTGCCCCGTCACGAACGCAATACTACCGGCTTACACGGTGACACAGACAAAGTTGCACACGACATAGAAGAGGAGGTCATAGATGACCCAGTTGTTGACCCCGATTCGCAGCCATTGGGGGAACAGGGTGCAGGCGGCAGTAGTTCTGAAGCGGAGGAGGAGGAGCCGCAGCAGGCATCAACATCACAACAGGTTCCATCTGCCGGGCCCGCATCTGGCCAAAAACGCAGGGCAAAACCAAAACCAGTTGGAGGACAGCGTGGCCATCCAGTTAAAGAAGCTCAGTCTGCAATGCCTGAAAAGGTATCCGATAGTAGAAAGAGTGCAGTCTGGCATTTTTTTAAACAACATCCAAATGATCAGCGCAAAGTCATCTGTCAAAAATGTTCAACTACCTTAAGCAGAGGTCAGAATCTTAAAAGTCTAAATACAAGTTGCATGCATAGACATTTATCCACCATGCATTTGCAAGCCTGGACTAATTACCAAACGTCCCTAAAGGTTGCAGCACCCTCGGCCAATGAAGCTAGTCAGCAACGCTACATCCCTTCCCTCCCTGTAAGACCACCATTTCCCGCGCCACCTGCAGTATCTGTGCAGCTTTCGTCGCCAGGCCAAAGCAGTCAGGGAATCACCAGGTTAGTAGTAGGAAACACTGCATGTAGGGCACCGGCAAGAATACCATCTCCAACCCTCTCTCAGTCACCCATGTCCACCGACACCACCGCTAGTTCCACGATCTCAAGCTCTCCAGTCCAGCTCACCCTACATGAGACTCTTGTTAGGAAAAGGAAGTACTCATCCTCGCATCCGCGTACACAGGTTTTGAACGCCCACATTGCTAGACTAATCTCATTAGAGATAATGCCCTACCGGTTAGTTGAAAGCGAAGCTTTCAAAGCGCTGATGGACTACGCTGTACCATGCTACGAGCTACCCAGTCGGCACTTCTTTTCTAGAAAAGCCATCCCAGCCCTCCAACAGCATGTTAAAGACCGCATCGTCCATGCACTCAGGCAGTCTGTGACTACAAAGGTGCACCTGACAACAGATGCATGGACCAGTAGGCATGGCTAGGGACGTTACGTGTCCATCACGGCACACTGGGTGAATGTGGTGGATGCAGGGTCCACAGGGGACAGCAATATTGGGACAGTTCTGCCTAGCCCACGGTCAAGGAAAGAGTTGGCTGTAGGCGTTCGCCCCCCCTCCTCCTCTTCCTCCTCCTTCTCCTGCAGAAGCGAGAGCTCGTCCACAGACCGCAGTCGCACATCCACTCCATCCGCAGCTGCCACTGTTGCACACCAGGTGTGCCATTATGGGACAGCTAGTGGCAAGCGTCAGCAGGCTGTATTGGCAATGAAGTGTTTGGGCGACAACAGACACACCGCGGAAGTTCTGTCCGAGTTCTTGCAGAAAGAAACTCAGTCATGGCTGGGCACTGTACATCTTGAGGCAGTCAAGGTAGTGAGTGATAACGGAAGGAATTTCATGGCTGCCATAGCCCTTTCCCAACTGAAACACATTCCTTGCCTGGCTCACACCTTAAACCTGGTGGTGCAGTGCTTCCTGAAAAGTTATCCGGGGTTACCCGACCTGCTCCTCAAAGTGCGCAGACTTTGCTCGCATATCCGCCGTTCGCCCGTACACTCCAGCCGTATGCAGAACTATCAGCGTTCTTTGAACCTTCCTCAGCATCGCCTAATCATCGACGTTGCAACAAGGTGGAACTCCACACTGCACATGCTTCAGAGAGTGTGTGAACAGAGGCGTGCTATTATGTATTTGTGGGAGGATACACGGGCAGGCAGTTGGATGGCAGACATGGAGTTGTCAGGTGTGCAGTGGTCGAAGCTACAAGACCTGTGTCAAGTCCTTCAGTGTTTTGAGGAATGCACACGGCTGGTTAGTGCAGACAACGCCATAATAAGCATGAGCATCCCCCTAATGCGTCTGCTGATGCAAAGTTTGACGCACATAAAGGAGCAGGCGTCTGCAGCCGAGGAAGAGGAAAGCCTTGATGACAGTCAGCCATTGTCTGGTCAGGGCCGTATAGAGGACGCGGTAGCGGGCGAAGAGGAGGAGGAGGACGAGGAGGATGATGAGGATGAGTACTTTTTTAATGAGGAAGCTTCTCCTGGGCCAACAGAAATTAGTGGCGTTGCAAGGCCGGGTTCTGTTTTTTTAAGGGAGACAAGTGACGTAGATTTGCCTGTAACTGCCCCTCAAACCAGCACAACCGCAGATTTGACAACTGGAACTTTGGCCCACATGGCGGATTATGCCTTACGTATCCTCAAAAGGGACCCACGCATTAGTAAAATGATGAGCGATGACGATTACTGGTTGGCCTGCATCCTTGACCCTCGCTATAAAGGCAAATTGCTAAATATTATGCCACATGAGAACCTCGAACAAATATTAGCAACCAAACAAGCTACTCTTGTAGACCGTTTGATTCAGGCATTCCCAGCACACAGCGCCGGTGATGGTTCTCACACAAGCTGCAGGGGGCTACAGGGCAGAGGTGTTAGAGGTGCACAGATCAGAAGTGGCGTTGGACAGAGGGGTTTTCTGACCAGGTTGTGGAGTGATTTCGCAATGACCGCAGACAGGACAGGTACTGCAGCATCTATTCAAAGTGACAGGAGACAACATTTGTCCAGTATGGTTACTAACTATTTTTCATCCCTTATCGATGTTCTCCCTCAACCGTCATTCCCATTTGATTACTGGGCATCCAAATTAGACACCTGGCCTGAATTGGCAGAATATGCATTGCAGGAGCTTGCTTGCCCAGCAGCTAGTGTGCTATCAGAAAGAGTATTCAGTGCTGCTGGTTCAATATTAACCGAAAAAAGGACTCGTCTGGCTACACAAAATGTGGATGATCTCACCTTCATTAAAATGAACCACTCCTGGATTTCAAATTATTTTGCCCCACCTTTCCCGGCTGACACCTAGCTTTCCTATAAAAAGATCTTGCTTGTGGACTGGTCTTACTGAGTGTTCCAATCTCTTAATTTGCAGCAGCTGTTTGTACAGCATACGACATGTTTACACCTCCCTCAATGGGAAAATTCCCCCCACGGGGCCGTGGTCTCGCCACTTGGCGCAAGCACCCGTTACAGTGTCGTTTGTCTGAAGAGGTGGGTGTGCCCGCTTTTGGTCGACGGCACTGCCACTGGGTCCCTCATAGTACAATGAAGTGTCTCTGGCGGTGGTGGTGCGCACCCAACGTCAGACACACCGTTGTAACATGAGGGGCCCTGGGACGGTACCGCCGGCCACAAGAGAGTTACCCCCCCCAGATCAAACTGTGCTCTACCACATGCAAAATTATCTCGCACAGCTCCACCAATGTTTAGTCTATGCGCTGACATCATTCAATGCCTGGCACTGACAATACCAATTTGTTGACATCTATGATGCTAGTTAAAGTAGTCTGGGTCAGTGTCCTATATTGACACCAGTAAATACTTACTGCCAAATTACTTTGTCAGAAACTCAGCAGATGAGCCCACCCCTGTACCTAAGTATGCCACACTTTTTTTGTTGTTGTTTTGCGAGACATTAACATCAATTTTTTTTTTGTGAGTACTAACTGTGTCAGACCGTCCTTGCAATCCTCCTCCGCTGACCACAATGCTGCCTGTGTATCCATGTAACTGATTTAAAACTGCCTTGAGCCTATTTTTTGTTATTTTAGGCCTTCGTTAGCCTGTCTGCGGTCCCTCCTTGCAATACTCCTCCACTGACCACAATGCTGCCTGTGTATCCATGTAACCTATTTAAAACTGCCATGAGCCTATTTTTTGTTATTTTAGGCCTTCGTTAGCCTGTCTGCAGTCCCTCCTTGCAATACTCCTCCAATGACCACAATGCTGCCTGTGTATCCATGTAACCGATTTAAAACTGCCATGAGCCTATTTTTTGTTATTTTAGGCCTTCGTTAGCCTGTCTGCGGTCCCTCCTTGCAATACTCCTCCACTGACCACAATGCTGCCTGTGTATCCATGTAACCGATTTAAAACTGCCTTGAGCCTATTTTTTTTTATTTTAGGCCTTCGTTAGCCTGTCTGCGGTCCCTCCTTGCAATACTCCTCCACTGACCACAATGCTGCCTGTGTATCCATGTAACCGATTTAAAACTGCCTTGAGCCTATTTTTTTTTATTTTAGGCCTTCGTTAGCCTGTCTGCGGTCCCTCCTTGCAATACTCCTCCACTGACCACAATGCTGCCTGTGTATCCATGTAACCTATTTAAAACTGCCATGAGCCTATTTTTTGTTATTTTAGGCCTTCGTTAGCCTGTCTGCGGTCCCTCCTTGCAATACTCCTCCACTGACCACAATGCTGCCTGTGTATCCATGTAACCGATTTAAAACTGCCATGAGCCTATTTTTTGTTATTTTAGGCCTTCGTTAGCCTATCTGCGGTCCCTCCTTGCAATACTCCTCCACTGACCACAATGCTGCCTGTGTATCCATGTAACCTATTTAAAACTGCCTTGAGCCTACTTTTTGTTATTTTAGGCCTTCGTTAGCCTGTCTGCGGTCCCTCCTTGCAATACTCCTCCACTGACCACAATGCTGCCTGTGTATCCATGTAACCGATTTAAAACTGCCATGAGCCTATTTTTTGTTATTTTAGGCCTTCGTTAGCCTGTCTGCGGTCCCTCCTTGCAATACTCCTCCACTGACCACAATGCTGCCTGTGTATCCATGTAACCGATTTAAAACTGCCTTGAGCCTATTTTTTGTTATTTTAGGCCTTCGTTAGCCTGTCTGCGGTCCCTCCTTGCAATACTCCTCCACTGACCACAATGCTGCCTGTGTATCCATGTAACCGATTTAAAACTGCCTTGAGCCTATTTTTTGTTATTTTAGGCCTTCGTTAGCCTGTCTGCGGTCCCTCCTTGCAATACTCCTCCACTGACCACAATGCTGCCTGTGTATCCATGTAACCTATTTAAAACTGCCTTGAGCCTATTTTTTGTTATTTTAGGCCTTTGTTAGCCTGTCTGTGGTCCCTCCTTGCAATACTCCTCCACTGACCACAATGCTGCCTGTGTATCCATGTGACCGATTTAAAACTGCCTTGAGCCTATTTTTTGTTATTTTAGGCCTTCGTTAGCCTGTCTGCGGTCCCTCCTTGCAATACTCCTTCACTGACCACAATGCTGCCTGTGTATCCATGTAACCTATTTAAAACTGCCTTGAGCCTATTTTTTGTTATTTTAGGCCTTCGTTAGCCTGTCTGCAGTCCCTCCTTGCAATACTCCTCCACTGACCACAATGCTGCCTGTGTATCCATGTAACCTATTTAAAACTGCCTTGAGCCTATTTTTTGTTATTTTAGGCCTTTGTTAGCCTGTCTGCGGTCCCTCCTTGCAATACTCCACTGACCACAATGCTGCATGTGTATCCATGTAACCGATTTAAAACTGCCTTTAGCCTATTTTTATTTATTTTAGGCCTTCGTTAGCCTGTCTGCGGTCCCTCCTTGCAATCCTCCTCCGCTGACCACACCAATGCTGCCCGTGTACCCCTGGAACCTATTTAAAAGTTCATAGAGCCTATTTATATATTTTATTTAATATTAATAAAGCCATGATGGACTACGCTGTACCATGCTACTAGCTAACCAGTCGACACTTCTTTTGCGAGAAAAGCCATCCCAACCCTCCACCAGCATGTAAAAGACCGCATTGTCCATGCACTCTGGCAATCTGTGAGTACAAAGGTACACCTGACAACAGACGCATGGACCTGTAGGCATGGCCACGGAAGGTTACGTGTCCATTACGGCACAATGGGTTAATGTGGTGGATGCATGGTCCACAGGGGACAGCCTACTAAGTCTGTCTGCAGTCCCTAATTCAAATTGTCCTCCACTGTCTAAATCTGGGCTTCAACCTTCTGCCTCTCCTTAAGTGTTTTTTTTTTTTAAATTGGTGTTTGGGGCCCAATACCTCTGTTTGCCGCTCACTGGTGTTCTCCTCAACTAAATAAATCTGAGCTTCAACCTTCTGGCTCTCCTTAAGTGCTGTTTTGTTAATAATTGGTGGTTAGGGCCTACTAACGGTGTCTGCCGCTCCCTGGTGTTTGTCCTCAACTGTATAAAGCTGAGCTTCAACCTTCTGGCTTTCGGCCTATAGTATCAAATATTAAACAGCATTTGGCCTTCAACTTTGGTTGCGGCCTACTAACGGTGTCTGCCGCTCCATGGTGTTTGTCCTCAACTGTATAAAGCTGAGCTTCAACCTTCTGGCTCTCATTAAGTGCTGTTTTTTTAAAAATTGGTGGTTAGGGCCTACTAACTGTGTCTGCCGCTCCCTGGTGTTTGTCCTCAACTGTATAAAGCTGAGCTTCAGTCTTTAGGCTTTTGGCCTATAGTAGCAGATATTAAACTGCATTTGGCCTACTAGTGTGGTTGGGCCCTTAAAACAGTGTCTGCTGCTCCTGGGTTTGCTACTCCACTGAACAAAGCAATGCCGCCTGTTTAGTCCTGTTACCAATTTTGAACTGCATTTAGCCTACTTTATTCTTTGGCCCTATATCTGTGTTTCCTCCTCATCCTGCCCATTGCCCAGCCACTGCTAGATGAGTCTGCTGGTACATTGACCTAGACCACTACATTCCCCTTGCACTCTACACAGCCAGAATCTGACCCTGCTGAAAGTAAGGTTCCCCTTCCCGCATGTTATACCACCTTACACAGGGACAAAGAGGAAGGTGCAGATGAAAGTGCAGGTGGGGGGGCATACTCGTTGGCGACGTCACTGGCACAGGGCCCCTCAGAGTACGCAAAAGTGTCGCTGCTGGTGGGAGGCGCCCCCGCCGTGCAAACACACCGCTGTACTTTGAGGGGCCCTGTGCCAGTGCCAATGCCAACGAGTGGGCCCCCCCTGCTTGCTTAGGATCACAGCACTTGCAAACTTGACATACTTACCTTTCACTGCTCCACCGCCGTGACGTAGTCCACGTTTCCTGGGCCCACTAAAACCTTGAACCAGCCCTACCCCCCACAACTTTTGCCAAATGACCCCTAATTTCCAATGCCCAACTATTATTATAAAGTTAATTAAGATTGACAAGCTTCAGAAACAAGAATGGATGTTTTTGGCATTAAAATGGGCACTGTAGGTGTTTTCCTGGCCTCCACTCACTGTCGACTATGCTTCCCCATTGACTTGCATTGGGTTTCGTGTTTCGGTCGATCCCCGACTTTAAGCGATAGTCGGCCGACTGCACTCGACTCGACTCTGGACAAAGTCGGGTTTCGCAAAACCCGACTCGATCTTAAAAAAATGAAAGTCGCTCAACCCTAGTAATATAGCTTTTATGTAAGGTTTACAGGAGAACATTATAGACACAGAAACAATTTACTGCCAAAATTGGAGTACACTGAAACAATGATTCTAAAGAGAAAGTGTCATCATAAAATAAATCAAAATAGTATCAAAAATAACATAATACAGGTTATTTACCCTAAACCGTAAAAAGCAAGGACACTTATGTGCTGTTGCTGGTTTCACACTTTCCTGATTGCACATTTTTGGCTTAGAAGGAAGATGTTGAATGAATCCACACTCTCACTTTAGGAATGTCAAGGTATTCCCAGAAGGGAGGGATATCATTGGTGGAATTCATCAGGACTGACATATTTAGTAAAGATTCACAACATGTATGTGGTTATTCCAGCCTGTTTAAAAAGAATGTAGCAGTCTGTAATGACTAGTATATTATCTGAATCACATGGAGCCACTTACTTGGGAATGCAGTGGTTTTCTAACTGACATTAGAAATTTGTATTACAGTGTAAAAAATTTACTATTAAACTACAGTTGTGCTCAAAAGTTTACATACCCTGGCAGAATTTTTGGTTTCTTGGCCTTTTTTCAGAGAATATGAATTATAATACCAAAACTTTTTCTCCACTCATGGTTAGTAGGTGGGTGAAGCCATTTATTGTCAAACTACCGTGTTTTCTCTTTTTAAATCATGACAACCCAAAACATCCAAATGACCCTGATCAAAAGTTCACATACCGTGGTAATTTGGGCCTGATAACTTGCACAGAAGTTGACAGAAATGGGTTTGAATGGCGACTAAAGGTAACATCCTCATCTGTGACCTTTTTTTGTATTCAGTGTATGTGTATAAAAGCTGAGTGAGTTTCTGGAATCCAGACATACTCTTGCATCTTTCATCCAGCCACTGACATTTCAGACTGTGAGTCATGGGAAAAGCAAAAAAGAATTGTCAATGGATCTACGGGAAAAGGTAGTTGAACTGTATAAAACAGGAAAGGGATACAAAAAGATAGCCAAGGAATTGATAATGCCAGTCAGCAGCGTTCAAACTGTGATTAACAAATGGAAAATAAGGGGTTCTGTAAAAATAAAACCACGGTGAGATAGTTCAGCAAAAATGCCATCCACAACTACCAAGAAATTTGTTTGGGATGCAAAGAAAAACCCACAAATAACATCAGCTGAAATACTGGACTCTCTGAAAATTTGCAGGGTGGCTGTTTCAAGAGGTGCAATAAGGAGGTATTTGAAGAAAAATGGGCTGCACGGTCGAGTCACTAGAAGAAAGCCATTACTGTGCAAATGCAGCAAAATATCTCGCCTACAATACGCAAAACAGCACAGAGACAAGCCTCAAAACTTCTGGAACAAGGTGATTTGGAGTGATGAGACCAAAATTGAAATTTTTGGCCACAACCATAATCGTTACATTTGGAGAGAGGTCAACAAAGCCTATGATGAAAGGAACACCATTCCTACTATAAAGCACGGAGGTGGATCGCTGATGTTTTGGGGATGTGTGAGCTACAAAGGTACAGGAAACTTGGTCAAAGTTGAAGGAAAGATAAATGCAGCACGTTATCAGCAAATACTGAAGGCAAATTTGCAATCATTAGCCCAGAAGCTGCACATGGGACGTACTTGGACGTTCCAACATGACAACAATTCAAAACACAAGGCTAATTCAATCTGTCATTGGCTACAGCAGAACAAAGTGAAGGTTCTGAAGTGGCCATCTCAGTCTCCTGACCTCAATATCACTGAACCACTCTGGGGAGATCTCAAGAGTGCAAAACATGCTAGACAGCCCAGGAATTTACAAGAACTGAAGGCTTTTTGCCAAGAAGAGTGGGCAGCTTTACCATCGGAGAAAATAAAGACCCTCATCCATAACTACCACAAAAGACTTTAAGCTGTCATTGATGTTAGAGGGGGCAATACATGGCATTAAGAAATGGGGTACATGAACTTTTGATCAGGGTCATTTGGATGTTTTAGGTTGTCATTATGATTTAAAAAGAGAAAATACAGTAGTTTGACAATAAATGGCTTCACCCACTCAAAATGTTTTAGTGTTATCATTCATATTCTCTGAAAAAAGGCCAAGAAAGCAAAAATTCTGCCAGGTTATATAAACTTTTGAGCACAACTCTATGTATATCGTGAGGCAGTGACCCCTGTTACAGCTAGGGGGCGCTGTTTGTGCTCTCCAGAATGCGCACAGATGCATAGTGAGGCCATGAGGGCGTACTGCAGACACAGGTGTAGCTATAAGTAGAATGGTGAAGCAGTGACTGATTAAAAGCCCTGTAGTAGAGGGGGAGGTGTGTCAGTGTTGTTCTTGGAATCAGACAGAGCAGTTGTCTGCAGAGCACTAGCTGTGTGAAGCAACACAGGGGCAAGAGGAACCAAAGAGACTGACACCCTGCATCTTGGGCTGTCTTTACCCGGCTGCAATCCAGAGGATAAAGAGTGCTGTGCACTGCATGAGTACAGAGACTTGGTACCGGCGTGCGGTCACCCAGGGAAACTGGACAAAGGGAAGTCTGGCCTGTTTATGGACTGCAAACTAAAGCTGTGTATTGTGTATTTCTAAATGGACTGTGTGAAGTAACACATTAAATGAACGTTTTGTTTGAACTCGCTTGGGTCACTGCGTACGGTGCTACCACTGCATCACAAATATTTATATATATATATATATATATATATATAATTGTTTAAGTGTCTGTTTGTCTGTAACCGAAATCCTGCATAGCTGATTGGTCGCGCCTAGCCGGCCTCGACCAATCAGCGTTCATAAGGACAGTCTGTGAGGGAGAGAATAACATGGAGGACAGTCTATGAGGGAGTTAATAACATGGAGGACAGTCTGTGAGGGAGAGAATAACACGAAGGACAGTCTGTGAGGGAGAGAATAACATGGAGGACAGTGTGTGAGGGAGAGAATAACATGGAGGACACTCTGTGAGGGAGAGATGTTATGATCCCTAGTGGCGGAGGATCACAAATAGATCAGCAAGTGATTAAACTAAGGACGAGCTCTAGGGAGATGGTAACTGGACTGATCGCAAATCTGAACCTATCCAAAACAACTAGAGGTAGCCGGTGAACGTGCCTAAAAAATTCTTAGACGTCTCGAGCCAGCCTGAGGAACTAGCTACCCCTAAAGAGAAAGAAAGACCTCGCTTACCTCCAGAGAAATAATCCCCAAAGATATAGAAGCCCCCAACAAATATTAACGGTGAAGTAAGAAGAAGGCACATACATAGGGATGAAATCAGATTCAGCAAAAGAGGCCCACTAGTACTAGAAAGCAGAAAATAGAGCAGGGGTCTATGCGATCAATAAAAAACCCTTACAAAATATCCATTCTGAGATTTCAAGAACCCACACACCAACTAACGGTGTGTGGGGAGAAACTCAGCCCACTAGAGCAACCAGCAAGCGAGGGAATTACATTTTAGCAAGCTGGAACAGAAAACATGATAAACACTGCTGATCAAAAAATGAGCAAACAAAACTTAGCTTATCCTGGATGGACTGGGAGCAAGGTAGTCAGAAGGAATCTGAGTAGCACTGATTACATCGACAGCCGGCCACAAGTGGAAGTAAAACAGAGCTATATAGGAACCTCCCAGAGGATAACGAACCAGCTGATAGCCAGAGACCAGCAGGATAACAAACAAAGCCACCAGGGGGAGCCCAAAGCAAAAGTCACACAATACCACCAGTGACCACAAGAGGGAGCCCGAAAACAGAGTTCACAACAGAGAGAATAACATGGAGGACAGTCTGTGAGGGAGAGAATAACATGGAGGACAGTCTGTGAGGGAGAGAATAACATGGAGGACAGTCTGTGAAGAAGAAAATAACATGGAGGACAGTCTGTGAGGGAGAGAATAACATGAAGGACAGTCTGTGAGGGAGAGAATAACATGGAGGACAGTGTGTGAGGGAGAGAATAACATGGAGGACAGTCTGTGAGGGCGAGAATAACATGAAGGGCAGTCTGTGAGGAAGAGAATAACATGGAGGACAGTCTGTGAGGGAGAGAATAACATGGAGGACAGTCTGTGAGGGAGAGAATAACATGAAGGACAGTCTGTGAAGGAGAGAATAACATGAAGGACAGTCTGTGAGGGAGAGAATAACATGGAGGACAGTCTGTGATGAAGAAAATAACATGGAGGACAGTCTGTGAGGGAGAGAATAACATGAAGGACAGTCTGTGAAGGAGAGAATAACATGGAGGACAGTCTGTGAGGAAGAGAATAACATGGAGGACAGTCTGTGAGGGAGAGAATAACCTGGAGGACAGTCTGTGAGGGAGAGAATAACATGGAGGACAGTCTGTGAAGGAGAGAATAACCTGGAGGACAGTCTGTGAGGGAGAGAATAACATGGAGGACAGTCTGTGAAGGAGAGAATAACCTGGAGGACAGTCTGTGAGGGAGAGAATAACATGGAGGACAGTCTGTGAGGGAGAGAACAACATGGAGGACAGTGTGTAAGGGAGAGAGTAAAAATTTTCCCAATTTAAAGTTTATCATATGGTAAAATAAATGGTGTCTTTGAAAACTATGTCATCCTGTAGAAAACAAGCTGTCATACAGCGATAGATGACAAATAAAATTTTGACTCTTAAAATAAAAACAGGAGAAAAACAATGGCAGTGTGTCCAATGGATTAAAACATAATTGTAAGCATCAATGTTTATATGAATACTAGATGGTGGCCCGATTCTAATGCATCGGGTATCTACTATATAATCGTCTAATTCGATCTGTCTGTAACGCAAATCCCGCATCACTGATTGGTCTCACCAGTTGCCCGCGACCAATCAGCGACAGGCGCAGTCCGGCCGCGAATTGCCCGGGATTTGAACCACGCTTCGCTGATTGGTCGTGCCAGCTGCCCGCGACAGGCGCAATCCGGCCGCGAATTGGCGCTGGATTTGAATCACGCTTCGCTGATTGGTCACGCCCGGCCGGCCGCGACCAATCAGCGACAGGCGCAGTCCGGCCGCGAATTGGCCCGGGATTTGAACCAAGCTTTGCTGATTGGTTGTGGCCGGGCAGGCGTGACCAATCAGCGATATTGGCTCGGGATTTAAACCCCGCTACACTGATTGGTCGCACCCGGCCGGACGTGACCAATCAGCGACAGGCGCAGTCCAGACGCGAATTGGGGCGGGATTTAAACCCCACTGTGCTGATTGGTCGCGCCCGGCCGGGCGCGACCAATCTGTGATATTGGCATAGCTGCAATAATGATAATGAAACAGTGTCCGGCATGATTGTAAATGGCCGGTATATGTCGCAGAGGGAGTCTGCGCTGTAAGCCTGTAGTATTGTTGCTCTAGGACCTGAAGTCCTACAAGTATTTGTTTGTTTATTTAAGGGAAGGCTTGCAGGGTTAGTCAGAGAGCTGGGCGTGTCTGGCTACCCACACACACCTCCTACCTATGTGGACTGACAGGAGTCAGTGTGTGGAGCAGGAGGTCCTGTAAGGTAACTCCAGATAAAGGGGGTTACGGGCAGAGAAGTATCTGCCATTGGAACAGACTGTTAGTGCTTATGATGTTCCATTGTAAATAATGAACTGTTCATGGTGCGGTTTATGATGTTTAATAAACCGGATAGACTGTTTTTGTGAGAGAAAACGTCCCTGAGTTCTTTAATCCCGTTGCCAAGCAAGTGCCCCCCAACCGACTCAGGTAGCGCTATCTCACAATATATATATTGTGTATATACAGTATATACAAAAAAAACAACCAGCACTCCTAATGTGAACACATGCACGCTGCAAAACTGTATTATATAGACAAAAAAGAACACAGCAGCACATGTGCATGAATCCAGGCCATGTGAAAACACAAACATTCAATTTAGAAAAAAAAAAATTCATAGAACTTACAGTAATAGATGAAAATGAAGGTTCTTAGCGCATAAATTGGCCAATTCATGTATGACCATCAACCACGGCAAGGTTGATGGGCATTCATGAATCTTTGTCTGTGTTTTCACATGGCTTAGATTCATGCACATGTGCTGCTGTGTTCTTTTTTGTCTATATAATACAGTTTTGCAGCGTGCACGTGTTCACATTAGGAGTGCTGGTTGTTTTTTTGGTCTATTCAGTTATTGGATGCTGGCTGCCTCCAGGCTGATCTTGCACTGCTCCCATTGACCGTGCAGGTGGCCGTAATCAGCTGTATCTGCCCATAAATTGTAGGTTTAGCCTGAGAGTGACATGTTTTGTCCATTGATGTAGGTTGGTGGCCCAAAAGTGGCATGTACAGTAGAGTAGGACACATCAGAGGGACATCGCCTTGCCATAGTTTATGGGCATGCATGAATTGACCAGTTTATGCACTAAGAGCCTTCATTTTCATCTATTACAGTAAGTTTTATGAAAAAAAAATTTTTTTTTAAATTTGTGAAAAATAATTTTTGAGAAGTATAATCTATATTGAATGTTTGGCTGTGTTTTCACATGGCCTAGATTCATGCACATGTGCTGCTGTGTTCTTTTTTGTCTATATAATACAGTTTTGCAGCGTGCATGTGTTCACATTAGGAGTGCTGGTTGTTTTTTTGTCTATTCAGTTATTGGATGCTGGCTGCCTCCAGGCTGATCTTGCACTCCTCCCATTAACCGTGCAGGTGGCCGTAATCAGCTGTACCTGCCCATAAATTGTAGGCTTAGCCTGAGAGTGACATGTTTTGTCCATAGATGTAGACTGGTGACCCAAAAGTGGCATGTACAGTAGAGTAGGACACATCAGAGGGACATCACCTTGCCGTAGTTGATGGGCATGCATGAATTGACCAGTTTATGCACTTAGAGCCTTCATTTTCATCTATTACAGTAAGTTTTATGAAAATTATTTTTTTTTTTTAATTAGTGAAAAATAATTTTTGAGAAGTATAATCTATATTGAATGTTTGGCTGTGTTTTCACATAGCCTAGATTCAGGCACATGTGCTGCTGTGTTCTTTTTTGTCTATATAATACAGTTTTGCAGCGTGCATGTGTTCACATTGGGAGTGCTGGTTGGTTTTTTTGTCTATTCGGTTATTGGATGCTGGCTGCCTCCAGGCTGATCTTGCACTCCTCCCATTAACCATGCAGGTGGCCGTAATCAGCTGTATCTGCCCATAAATGGTAGGCTTAGCCTGAGAGTGATATGTTTTGTCCATAGATGTAGGCTGGTGGCCCAAAAGTGGCATGTACAGTAGAGTAGGACCCATCGGAGGGAGGTCACCTTGCTGTGGTCGATGGGCATGCATGAATTGGCCAATTTATGCGCTAAGAACCTTCATTTTCATTTAATACTGTAAGATTTATGAAAAAAAAATGTTTGAAAAAATATTTTTGAGAAGTATAATTTATATTGAATGTTTGTCTGTGTTTTCACATGGCCTAGATTCATGCACATGTGCTGCTGTGTTCTTTTTTGTATATATATATATATATATATATATATATATATATATAGTGATGCAGCGGTAGCACCGTACGCAGTGAAACGGCATTGACCCGAGCAAGTTCAAACAAAACGTTCCTTTAATGTGTTACTTCACACAGTCCATTAGAAATACACAATACACGGCTTCTTCACCCAGACCATTGGAAATACACAGTACATGGCTTCTTCACACAGTCCATTAGAATTACACAATACACAGCTTTAGTTTGCAGTCCCTAAACAGGCCAGACTTTCCTTTGTCCAGTTTCCCTGGTTGACCGCACGCCGCTTCCAAGTCTCTTTACTCACGCCGCACCACACGTTATCCTCCGGGTTTCATCTTGGTAAACATAAGACAGCCAGTTACACAGGGTGTGAGTCTCTTTGGTTCCTTTTGCCCCTGTGTTGCTCCACACAGAAAGAGCTCTGCAGACAACTGCTCTGTCTGCTTCCAAGACCAACACTGACACACCTCCCCCTCTACTACAGGGCTTTTTAATCAGTCACTGCTTCACTATTCTAATCACAGCCACACCTGTGACTGCCATATGCCCTCATGGCCTCACTACGCCTTTGTGCGCATTCTGGACAGCACAAACAGCGCCCCCTAGCTGTAACAGGGGTCACTACCTCACTATATATATATATATATATATACAGTATATATATATATATATATATATATTCACTGCTCAAAAAAATAAAGGGAACACTTAAACAACAGAATGTAACTCCAAGTAAATCAAACTTCTGTGAAATCAAACTGTCCACTTAGGAAGCAACACTGCTTGACAATCAATTTCACATGCTGTTGTGCAAATGGAATAGACAACAGATGGAAATTTTTGGCAATTATCAAGACACCCTCAATAAAGGAGTGGTTCTGCAGGTGGGGACCACAGAGCACATCTCAATACCAATACTTTCTGGCTGATGTTTTGGCCACTTTTAAATGTTGGTTGTGCTTTCACACTTGTGGTAGCATGAGACGGACTCTGCAACCCACACTAGTGGCTCAGGTAGTGCAGCTAATCCAGGATGGCACATCAATGCGAGCTGTAGCAAGAAAGTTTGCTGTGTCTGTCAGCGTAGTGTCCAGAGGCTGGAGGCGCTACCAGGAGACAGGCCAGTACACCAGGAGATGTGGAGGGGGCCGTAGGAGGGCAACAACCCAGCAGCAGGACTGCTACCTCAGCCTTTGTGCAAGGAGGAACAGGAGGAGCACTGCCAGAGCCCTGCAAAATGACCTCCAGCAGGCCACAAATGTACATGTGTCTGCACAAATGGTCAGAAACCAACTCCATAAGGATGGTCTGAGTGCCCCATGTCCACAGATGGGGATTTGTGCTTACAGCCCAACACCGTGCAGGATGCTTGGCATTTCCCACAGAACACCAGGATTGGCAAATTCACCACTGGCGCCCTGTGCTCTTCACCAATGAAAGCAAGTTCACACTGAACACATGTGACAGTCTGGAGACGCAATGGAGAGCGATCTGCTGCCTGCAACATCCTTCAGCATGACCGATTTGGCAGTGGGTCAGTAATGGTGTGGGGTGGCATTTCTTTGGAGGGCCGCACAGCCCTCCATGTGTTCGCCAGAGGTAGCCTGACTGCCATTAGGTACTGGGATGAAATCTTCAGACCCATTGTGAGATGATATGCAGGTGCAGTGGGCCCAGGGTTCCTTCTGATGCTTGACAATGCTAGGCCTCATGTAGCTTGAGACCATATGCTGGTGTTGTTGTCCCTGGGTTCCTCATAATGCAGGACAATGCCAGACCTCATGTGGCTGGAGTGTGTCAGCAGTTCCTGCAAGATGAAGGCATTGGAGCTGTAGACTGGCCCGCCCCTTCCCCAGACCTGAATCCGATTGAAAACATCTGGGACATCATGTCTCGCACCATCCACCAACGTCACGTTGTACCACAGACTGTCCAGAAGTTGGCGGTTGCTTTAGTCCAGGTTTGGGAGGAGATCCCTCAGGAGAGCATCTGCCGCCTCATCAGGAGCATGCCCAGGCATTGTAGGGAGGTCATACAGGCACGTGGAGGCCACACACACACAACAGAACATCATTTTCTTGTCTTGAGGCATTTCCACTGAAGTTGGACCAGCCTGTAATTTGATTTTTCACTTTGATTTTGAGTATCATTCCAAATCCAGACCTCCATGGGATATTAATTTTGATTTACATTGTTCATTTTTATATTTTATTCTCGCTGCGCTCTGCTCTCACTGTACGGCTGCACTCAGAGCAGGAAGCAGACGGCAAGGGACCTGAAGGACACCGACGGGTGAGTATGTACTGTTTGTTTTTTTACGTTTACGCTGGTAACCAGGGTAAACATCGGGTTACTAAGCGCGGCCCTGCGCTTAGTTACCCGATGTTTACCCTGGTTACCCGGGGACTTCGGCATCGCTCCAGCGCCGTGATTGCAACGAGTGACCGCAGTCTACGACGCTGGAGCGATGATCATACGACGCTGCGACGTCACGAATCGTGCCGTCGCAGCGATGAAAATTTCAATGTGTGACGGTACCTTAAATGACCTATTACCCTAATCTTCTGAATCAACTAATTAACTCTAAACACATGCAAAAGATACCTGAGGCTTTTAAAAACTACCTGCCTGGTTCATTACTCAAAACCCCCATCATGGGTAAGACTAGCGACCTGACAGATGTCAAGAAGGCCATCATTGACACCCTCAAGCAAGAGGGTAAGACCCAGAAAGAAATTTCTCAACAAATAGGCTGTTCCCAGAGTGCTGTATCAAGGCACCTCAATGGTAAGTCTGTTGGAAGGAAACAATGTGGCAGAAAACGCTGTACAACGAGAAGAGGTGACCGGACCCTGAGGAAGATTGTGGAGAAGGACCGATTCCAGACCTTGGGGAACCTGAGGAAGCAGTGGACTGAGTCTGGTGTGGAAACATCCAGAGCCACCGTGCATTCCCCAGGTAAAGCCACTTTTGAACCATAAACAGCGGCAGAAGCGCCTGACCTGGGCTACAGAGAAGCAGCACTGGACTGTTGCTAAGTGGTCCCAAGTACTTTTTTCTGATGAAAGCAAATTTTGCATGTCATTCGGAAATCAAGGTGCCAGAGTCTGGAGGAAGACTGGGGAGAAGGAAATGCCAAAATGCCTGAAGTCCAGTGTCAAGTACCCACAGTCAGTGATGGTGTGGGGTGCCATGTCAGCTGCTGGTGTTGGTCCACTGTGTTTCATCAAGGGCAGGGTCAATGCAGCTAGCTATCAGGAGATTTTGGAGCACTTCATGCTTCCATCGGCTGAAATGCTTTATGGAGATGAAGATTTCATTTTTCAGCACGACCTGGCACCTGCTCACAGTGCCAAAACCACTGGTAAATGGTTTACTGACCATGGTATTACTGTGCTCAATTGGCCTGCCAACTCTCCTGACCTGAACCCCATAGAGAATCTGTGGGATATTGTGAAGAGAAAGTTGAGAGACGCAAGACCCAACACTCTGGATGAGCTTAAGGCCGCTATTGAAGCATCCTGGGCCTCCATAACATCTCAGCAGTGTCACAGGCTGATTGCCTCCATGCCACGCCGCATTGAAGCAGTCATTTCTGCCAAAGGATTCCCGACCAAGTATTGAGTGCATAACTGAACATTATTATTTGATGTTTTTTTTGTTTGGTATTAAAAAACACTTTTATTTGATTGGTCGGGTGAAATATGCTAATTTATTGAGACAGGTTTTTTGGGTTATCAGGAGTTGTATGCCAAAATCATCAGTATTAAAACAATAAAAGACCTGACAAATTTCAGTTGGTGGATAATGAATCTATAGTATATGAAAGTTTAATTGTAATCATTACATTATGGTAAATAATGAAATTTAACACTATATGCTAATTTTTTGAGAAGGACCTGTAAATAACATAGGGTACTTAGTTAACACTGTTTTTGATAAAAAGAAGTGTAAAAGTCAACCCGCGAGTGACAAGGTATACCCAATCAGGAAGGTTCCATCTTCTAATGTTAAAACTTTAGCATGTTTCAAAAATGACCTCAATATGAAAAAGGGCCAAGCGGGACCGGGGCCCAACTATCGATAACCAGTAGTGTTGAGCGATACCTTCCAATATTTGAAAGTAGCGGTATCGGATTGGATCGGCCGATATCCAAAAAATATCGGATATCGCCGATACCGATACCCGATACCAATACAAGTCAATGGGACACAAATATCGGAAGTGATCCTGGATGGTTCCCAGGGTCTGAAGGAGAGGAAACTCTCCTTCAGGCCCTGGGATCCATATTAATGTAATAAATAAAGAATAAAAATAAAAAATATGGATATACTCACCCTCGGACGGCCCCTGGCTGTCACCGCTGCAAGCGTCTGCCTCCGTTCCTAAGAATGCAGAGTGAAGGACCTTCGATGACGTTGCGGCTTGTGATTGGTCACATGACCACTCATGTGACCACTCACGCGACCAATCACAAGCCGAGACGTCATCGCAGGTCCTACACTCACTGCATTCTTAGGAACGGAGGCTGCCGGTTGCACGGCTGAGGTCCGGGTCCGTCGGAGGGGTGAGTATATCCATATTTTTTATTTTTATTCTTTATTTTTTACATGAATATGGATCCCAGGGCCTGAAGGAGAGTCTCCTCTCCTCCAGACCCTGGGAACCATACGCACCGCACATGCCTGGGAACTTATAGGAACTTCCGATTCCGATTTCCGATATCACAAAAATATCGGAACTCGGTATCGGAATTCTGATACAGCGAATATCGGCCGATACCCGATATTTGCAGTATCGGAATGCTCAACACTAATAACCAGCCATACGAAGATGTATAATGTAATGTCCACCTCAAAAAAAGGAAGACCACAATCTAGGTTGCACTCTAGGAGTGCAAGAACCTAAACTAAAACCGAAATAAATGCACTGGAGTATAAGTTGGTACACATGAAATGTATAGGAGCATGTTCATACTGGCTATTTAACAGACAAAACCTAAGATAGAAACAAAATGAACATATACCCTGCTGTAAGTAAAAATAAATATTGCATATAAATAACATAGGGTACTTAGTTAATACTGTTTTTTTATTTAAAAAAAAAAGCATAAAAGCCATACCACAAGCAACAAGGTGTACCCATTCGGGACAGTCCTAACCTCTATGTCCACTTCATATAGGTCAAGGGGCTCCAGGGTGCTGGTGGGATTCCCTACCTGGGTGTCCCTACCCAGGATCCTGCTGTATCAAGGCCTGCAGTGGTTAGTTCCAGAGGAACTAGCACCCTTCTCTGGAGGCAGAGACAGCAGACAAGAAATATGGGGGTCCTATGCTAGCAGAGTCAGCTCAAATGCTTACAAGACATATCTGGCCATTAGCCAGAGCTGTTCTACTAATTAGCCAGCTTTAAACATTCAAGATGTCTCGCTCTTGACCATTTCATTTGTCTCCTTTCATTACATTAATTCTGTCACCCTTTTTTCCCACTTTACAGCTCTAATAATAATATAATAATACTGTATCATGACAATTACACTCCCTCACTTCCAGGCCATCCTATAGATTGACTCTCAAAATGTTCTGGCCTATTTCAGTGAGATGTACCACATGTTCCAAAAAATGTTCAGCTGATTCAGTTCTCATCTACGAGTTTTTCTTCAGCTCTAATCGGACTGAGGAAACAATAGCAACATACTGCGATTGACTGCGTATATCGCATGAGACTTGCCAATGCAAGTATATGGGTGCAAGAAAAAAATTGGATGGCACAAGGACCATACGTATGCAGCCTGAATTTTATACACACATCTCAAAGGAAATCCAAAATTTATTCAGCCAAGAACAGTAAATTCACAGCCAGATCCCTCAGAATAGAGAGATAGAATAGCTACATGTCCTGTAGATGTATAATTCTTAAGACCCCTACATATAATAAACTTGCACCCTTTAGTGCCTTTTATGTGGCACTAAAGTGTGTTTAGTCTTATGTAACCTATTAAATTTTTGATAACCAGCAAATGTAAAGCAGACAGCTGCGGGCTAACATTATCACATTGGGAAGTTCCCTGGTTATTGGTCCCTTCCCTGCACAAAAGTACAAGCCCGCAGCCACCCCAAAACTGACACATCACATTGACACAGAAGTGCCAATTCTGGTGCTTGGCTCAGCTCTTCCCTATTGCCCTGGTTCAGTGGCAATTGAGGTAATTGTAGTTGGAGCTGATGACAGCTGCGATGTGAGAAATCACAGCTGCTATCAACTTCTGGGGTTAGTTATGGAGAGGTGTCTATCAGACATCCCTATTACTAACCCAGTAATAAAAATTAAATACACACACTCCCCCACACTATCCCTCGTTCACCAATTTACTGAAAAAACAAAACAAAAAACATGCAAGTCTGCCATAGTCCACAGAATCAGATGTAGTCCAGAAATGGATGCGTCATATCTATATATATATAATCGTCTAAGGGGCACTTCCGTCTGTTTGTCTGTCTGTCTGTCTTTCTGTTGGTCTGTCTGTCATGGAAATCCCGCGTCGCTGATTGGTCGTGGCCGGCAGGCCACGACCAATCAGCGACAGGCACAGTCTGGCCGCGAATTTGTCCCTTCCTACTCTCTGTCAGTGCCCCCTCCATACTCCCCTCCAGTCAGCGGTCACACAGGGTTAATGGTCGCGTTATGCCGCGGTGTAACGCAGTCCGTTAACACTGCTATTAACCCTGTGTGACCAACTTTTTACTATTGATGCTGCCTATGCACCATCAATAGTAAAAAGATCTAATGTTAAAAAAAAAATTAAAAAAATCATTATATATTCACCTTCCTGAGCCTTTCCCGCTCCTCGCGACGCTCCGGGCCATGCATTGCGGTCTCACGAGATGATGATGTAGCGGTCTCGCGAGACCGCTACATCATCATCTCGCGAGACCACAATGCATTCTTGGGACCGGAGCGTCACGAGGAGCATTGCTAAACGCCTCGCCTGGATCCGGGGGCTGACGGAAGGTGAGTATATAACTATTTTTTATTTTAACTGTTTTTTTAACAGGGATATGGTGCCCACATTGCTATATACTACGTGGGCTGTGTTATATACTATGTGGGCTGTGTTATATACTGCATGGGCTGTGTTATATACTACGTCTCTGTGCTATATACTACGTGGGCTATGCAATATATTACGTGGCTGGGCAATATACTATGTGGCTGTGTTATATACTGCGTGAGCTGTGTTATATACTGCGTCTCTGTGCTATATACTATGTGGGCTGTGCAATATACTACGTGGCTGTGTTATATACTGGGTGAGCTGTGCTATATACTACGTGAGCTGTGCTATATACTACATAGCTGTGCAATATATTGCGTGGCTGGGCAATATACTACGTGGCTGCTATATACTGTGTGAGCTGTGCTATGTACTATGTGAGCTGTGCTATATACTACGTGGCTGTGTTATATACTACGTGGCCTGTGTTATATACTACATGGGCTGTGTTATATACTGCGTGGGCTGTGCTGTATACTGCGTGGGCTGTTATACACTGCATGGGCTGTGCTATATACTGCGTGGGCTGTTATACACTGATTGGGCTGTGCTATATACTATGTGGGCTGTGCTATATACTACGTGGGCTGTGTTATATACTACGTGGGCTGTGTTATATACTACGTGGCTGTGCTATATGCTACGTGGCTGTGTTATATGCTACGTGGCTGTGCTATATGCTACGTGGGCTGTGCTATATGCTACGTGGGCTGTGTTATATGCTACGTGGGCTGTGTTATATGCTACTTGGCTGTGGTATATTTCTCTGCTGTATCTGTGCTGCATGAATCGTATGTGTTAAAGAGGGGGGCCGACTGAGACTCCCAGGGCCCTCAAAAACCTGGAGCAGGCCCTGGCTTCACTGATTGGTCACGCCCGGCCTGTCGCGAACAATCAGTGACAGGCGCAGTCCAGCCGTGAATTGGCGTGGAATTTGAACCACGCTTCGCTAATTGGTCGCGTCCGGCAGGCCGAATCCTCTGTATAAATTGCATTATTCTGATAACTTCATAAATAAACTACATACATATTCTAGAATACCTGATGCGTTAGAATCGGGCCACCATCTAGTATGATATATTTGTTTATCTCTAAATATAAAGCTTTATTTGTTTTGAGTGTTTTAGCACATCAGATTTCTTTTATCAACTGTTCAAGCTCTCCTTACAGATTTTTCACCCAGGTCTATGTGTCTGTTTCGCTGCTTTCCGCAAAAAATGTCTTCCATCCTTCCTTTTTTAAGGTGCTAATGTACTTATCCTTACACATTTTGCAAATAGTCTGGGGAACAGAAATTATTTGGAAGCCACTTACAATGCAAAATTTTTCAGGAATGAAAACAAATCTAATTAAAAAAATGCAAAGTTTCATAACTGTCCATGCTGGACAAAAGTATTTACAAAAAAAAAAGAAAAGTTTTGTTACTCTTTACTGTGCGTCCAGCTTAACAGCTTTTCTTCTACAGTGTTCCCAGATTTAATTATTCAGTAATTTGCAGAGAATTGCTTGATGGGAGCAAATTGTTATGAGTTTAATGTCACAGCTCTTATACAGGAACTGTATGTATGTTACCTGCTATAAAAAAATATGTGAGCAGAGCGGAAAAACTGCAGACACAATTTGATTGTGACACCTCCAAGATCACATTGACCTCAAAAGACGCATTGTGATTGACCCATTCACCTTCCACTCAAAATAAGTAGACATCACCCTTTTGAGCTGCCATGCTGATTGGCAGACAACCTTTACTGATATCATAAAAGTTTTCATAAGCTTGTTTCGCTGTACCTCCGGTGCCATTGCTCTAGTGACCTTGTACAGTGGGTACCCTTTAAATTTTTCACTCTTTGTTTCATTGCATCCATTTGGTAAATTTAAAAAAGTTCATTTTTTTCTCATTAATGTACACTCTGCACCCCATCTTGACTGAAAAAAACAGAAATGTAGAAATGTTTGCAAATTTTATTAAAAAAGAAAAAGTGAAATATCACATGGTCATAAATATTCAGACCCTTTGCTCAGTATTGAGTAAAAGCACCCTTTTGAGCTAGTACAGCCATAAGTCTTCTTGAGAATAATGCAACAAGTTTTTCACACCTGGATTCTTCCTTGCACATCCTCTCCAGTTCCGTCAAGCTGGATGGTGAACGTTGGTGGACAGCCATTTTCAGGTCTCTCCAGAGATGCTCAATTGGGTTTAGGTCAGGGCTGTGGCTGGGCCGGTCAAGAATGGTCTCAGAGTTGTTCTGAAGCCACTCCTTTGTCCTTTGTTATTTTAGCTGTGTGCTTATGGTCATTGTCTTGTTGGGAGGTGAACCTTTGGCCAAGTCTGAGGTCCAGAGCACTCTGGAAGAGGTTTTCATCCAGGATATCTCTGCACTTGGCCTTATTCATGTTTCCTTCAATGGCAACCAGTCATCCTGTCCCTGCAGCTGAAAAATACCCCCATAGCATGATGCTGCCACCACCATGTTTTTGTTGGGATTGTATTAGGCAGGTGATGAGCAGTGCCTGGTTTTCTCCACACATACCACTTAGAATTATCACCAAAAAGGTCTATCTTCGTCTCATCAGACCAGAGAATCTTATTTCTCATAGTCTGGGAGTAATTCATGTATTTTTTAGTACACTCTATGTGGGCTTTCATATGTCTTGCACTGAGGAGAGGCTTCCGTTGGGCCACTCTGCCATAAAGACCTGACTGGTGGAGGGCTGCAGTGATAGTTGGCTTTGTGGAACTTTCTCCTGTCTCCCTACTGCATCTATGGAGCTCACCACAGTGATCTAGGGGTTCTTCCTTACCTCTCTCACCAAGGCTCTTCTCCCATGATTGATCAATTTTGCTGGATGGCCAGGTCTAGGAATACTTCTGGTGGTCCCAAACTTCTTCCATTTAAATGGAAGGTGCCGTGATTTTAATTTTTGTATTAATAATAATTGATTATACAATCAATTATTTTTAATACAAAATTAAATTAACTTTAATAGTGTTTTGTTTATTGACATTCATGTGTGCCACTGGGGGCTGCCATTTTGACTAGTGAGGAGCGTGTGTGTCTGGGAACGATACTTGCATACCTCACTTACAGCAGCCATGGGCATAAGAGCCTAAGGTCGGACTCTGACCGTATCTCTTGTATTGAGGCCATTCCTCCTGCCTCTCAGCTGTGACCTGGGCATACCCTCCTGGGATGTCCAAGTCACAGCTGTGGGAGGAGATCACAGCCATTTTGTTGTAGCATGCAGTATATGCTGTGGGCTTTATTTTCCCCTGTAATTGCACACACTCAGTGTGTGCGATGACAGGAGCTGCCGGTAAGACCACCGGTCAGAGCGCCGTGGGGTCATGCTGTCACATGTCAGCATGACCCCGCAGCTGTAACTGACACCCATGGTAATGCACCCGCTGGTACTGTCGGTCACAGCGCTGCGGGATCATGCTGGCAGATATCAGCGTTACCCTGCAGCTGTGACTGTCACCCGTGGTAATGCTACCACCGGTAGTGTCGGTCACAGCGCTGCGGGATCATGCTGGCAGATGTCAGCATTACTCTGCAGCTGTGACTTTCACCCGTGGTAATGCTGCTGCCGGTAGTGTCGGTCACAGCGCTGCAGGATCATGCTGGCAGATGTCAGAGTGATTCCGCAGCTGACTGTGACCCGCAGCGGTGACCTGCGCAAAAAAGCAGGCACAGGCTGATGAGACTACTGCTCCCATCGGGCTATGTCTGATGGGAGAGTAGTATCGGCTGCCGGTGCCTGTGCTCACAGTTCAAAAAAAAAAAAAAAAGTTAAATTACATACATATTCACTTAAAAATAAAAACATTATACTCACCTCACACCAGACCCCCGATGCCCTCTTCTCCTAGAAATAATATAAAATAATAAACCAACCTATGCTCACCTTTTTGCCGTAGTCCAGGTAAAGGCTAAGTATACAGCTGTGAACTGATATTAATAGCATGGGAAGCTCCATGGTTATTACCCCTTTCCCAAGCTATAAACATTTGCCCCCAGCAGTCAACTTTCCCTCTGCTGGTTATTAAAATTAAGTTGAAGCCCACGCAATATTTGTTTCATTTTTTTCTTTAAAATTAACAGTTGCTGTCTAGTTACAGCCTATGTATGCTCATTCTGTTAACGCTCCTACATAGGCTGGTGACAATGTGTGCGTAGGTTTGTGTGTGTTTGTGTTTACTTATCGGCTTTGGACTGAGGGTGTGAGCGTGAGCATGTGAGCGTGAGTTTGAGCATGAGTGTGTGCGTCAGAGTGTAAGCGTCAGAATGTGAACATGAGTGTGAACGTGAGCATGAGTGTGAGTGTGACCATCACCAAGAGTGTAAGTCAGCATGAGTATGAGCATCAGCATGAATGTGAGCATGAGTATGAGCGTCAGCATGTGAGCGTGAGTGTGAGCGTCAGCGTCAGTGTGAATGTGAGTGTCAGTGTGTGAGCATTAGCATGAGCATCAGCATATGAGCGTCAGAGTGTGAATGCTATGTTTCAAACCATATGGAAGACATTGTGATCTGCAGCCACCATTCACTTTGGGATTAAAAACGGATTACTTGATTAGTACAGTTATGAACAGACCTGTGTATCCAAAGCACATGCTGACTAATAGATTAGGAACCCTAAAATTCAAGTCTTCCTATATAGTGCCAATAAGAGCTACAGCTTGTTATGCAGAATTCAAGACCTCACACAGCTCGGTAAACAGAAAAACACTCTTGGAAAAACTCAACTTCACCACCACATCCTCACCGATCAGATATTAACAGTTCCCATCAAACACCAGATCACATTTATAACCAGCAGCTTTTGTTTTGGACAAAATAATTTTTAAGCTGATACCACGACACGGTAGACTCTTTCGGCCGGGCCCTATTCTACTGTAAACTATTAAAAATAAATATATATTTATGTATTTTTCTTTTAAGGGAATGAATCGCATACATTTACATTTTTTTAAACAACTATTAATACCACATACAAGGGACAAATATCATCACACCATGACCAGACCACATATTACCACCACATAGTGACCGAATAATACCACATACAAGGAACAAATACTGCCACACCATGGCCAGACCACATATTACCTCCATATAGTGACTGAATAATACCACATACAAGGAACAAATACTGCCACACCTTGGCCAGACCACATATTACCACCACATAGTGACCAAATATTATGACATACAAGGAACAAATACCACCACACCTTGGCCAGACCACATATTACCACCACATAGTGACCGAATAATACCACATACAAGGAACAAATACCACCACACCATGACCAGACAACATATTACCACCACATAGTGACTGAATATTACAATACTGATCATTAATTAAAAAAACACAATACTACGTGCCATTGTGTACAGGAACTCTGTATTTACTGTCAGTGTATAGGTAATACAGTGATCACTGATGACATTATACACAGGAGCTCTGTATATAGTGTCTATGTACAGATAATACAGTGATCACCGATGATAATGTACACAGGAGCTCTGTATACAGTGTCAGTGTACAGGTAATACAGGGATCACCACTGACATTATACACAGGAGCTCTGTATATAGTGTCAATGTACAGATAATACAGTGATCAATGATGATAATGTACACAGGAGCTCTGTATATAGTGTCAGTGTACAGGTAATACAGGGATCTCCAGTGACATTATACACAGGAGCTCTGTATATAGTGTCAGTGTACAAGTAATAAAGTGATCACCAGTGACATTATGCACAGGACCGCTGCATATAGTATACTGTGTATAGTGTCAGTGTACAGGTAATACAGTGATCACCAGTGACATTATACACAGGAGCTCTGTATACAGTCCAAAGAGTTTTTCAATATTATATCATATGATTTTTATCGTTAAGTACCAGATTTAAAACAATGAGATCAAAGAATATATATGTAATAATAAAAATTAAAAACAAATGTCTGTATGTTCTTACAAGAGTGCCAAAATCCAGTTCATATATAATAAATGTGGAGTACACTTCAAGTAAGAATTGTATTTGAATATAAAATTCTTTTATAATAAAAATCCATAAACACAATATGATACGTTTGGTGCCCAAAATTCATACAAGTGTTAGGAATATAATATACAAAATAATGCTCAAAATTACAAAACACAGTCAAAACATAAAAATATACAGTGCATGTGCAAACATTACATTGGTAATGAATAGAATACTTATGAAGCAACAGAAAGGTGCAAACAATGCAAGAAAAAACACAACCAGGGGTGTCTCCACATGGTATATTGTGTGACCAGGAAGGCAGAGTGACTGTAAGATAAAGTAATCAATATTAATCAACAAAGTAAACATGAAACTTACAGAGTGATGTGGTGTGTTCCTGGTCTTCTGGACGGACGCCCTCCCCAACGCGCGTTTTGGCACTCTGCCTTTGTCAGGGGGTGGCGCCAATAGGAGAGAGCTAAGTATAAATAACACATCTAACCAATCAGAAAGAAGAGGTGTGTTGAGAGCAACCAATGAAAAGAAAACATTAATTGTTGCGTCAAATGATGCTGCCTGCATCTTAAACACATATCTCCACTGCGCATGATCGGCACACCTGACGCTGTATCCACTCATCCACTGCGCATGACCGGACACTGAAGAATCATGTGACGCCAGTTTATATGCTAAGCGTCCTTAGCAACCGAACATACAAGGCTGGAGCCGCTAAGTGATGCGCAAATTGCAGGAAGCATAGGTGAAGTAAAAGCCTTAGCAGTAGCATCGGCGGGACTTGTAGGGCTGAAAGCACTAAGGACGCACAGGATGCAGGGAGCATGGGCGAACCTGAGCCAGACGCGTCAGGTCTCCACGGAGACAATGATTTGTCACCAGAAGAGACTGGTAAGACGCGGCCGTGCACAGACCACCCAAGCGTCACTAGCACCATGCGCGTACCGCAGTCAGCCCACCAAGACCAATGTAATCCAAAAGGAAAAGAAAAAAATTCTTAATCATTGGTTATATATTTCAGAAATGGACAACATAATAATATATCAAACACTCATCATATCAATCTGTCATACACTAATCATATAGATGTATACATATAAGAGTAAAAAGAATGAATAATACATAGAAACCAAAAATTATCCCGGATGTCAAAAATTAATAGGCAAATCGTAATATGATGACATTTTTTGTTGTTGATCTTCAAAACTTCAGGTGAGACTACCATTTTGTGATCCCGCCAGCATTCATCAATATGTGCATTCACCGTGGTTATGAATAGTACTCTGTAAAGATATTTTATAAAAATTAGCAGAGGATTAAAATAAAAAGACAAGCACAAGATCTCAAATTGAGATTTT
Source organism: Ranitomeya variabilis (assembly GCF_051348905.1). NCBI lineage: Eukaryota > Metazoa > Chordata > Amphibia > Anura > Dendrobatidae > Ranitomeya > Ranitomeya variabilis. Next base: position 497,559,318 of record NC_135236.1, on the reverse strand, counting down.
ATGACCGGGGATATAGCCATTGGGCAGTTAAACGGGCATATCAGAGAGCAAAACACTCATCATGCAACAAATTACTATATTCGAGCAGAACACCTGGATCTACCAATAATATAACGCACAAGCGTTATTGATTCATAACTGTCTTAGCAGGGCTTGGTCCATCTTACGTGCTGACTCAACTTTGGCCACCTACTTACCGGAGAGGCCACAAATAACATTTCGTCGGGCCAGTAACTTACGTGATCATTTGGTAAAAAGTCACTATACTCCAATTCCAAAATTAACCTACCTAGACAAATTTCCTGCCGTGGCCAATGGTTCTTATCCCTGTGGAAATTGTGTGGCATGCCCCAATATGGAACGAGCAAAACTTTTGTTTAACCAGGAGGGCACGCGCACTAATAAAATCAGACATCATGTAACATGTGCCTCCAAAGCAGTTGTATATTTTGCAATGTGCCCATGCAATAAAATTTATGTTGGCATGACTACAAGGCAACTAAAAATTCGGATATGCAAGCATGTTTTGGTGACCAAAGTGGCACTAGTAGAGAATGATGTGAATAACTTGAAGACCATTCCAAAACATTTTAAATTGTACCACAATTGTGATAGCACCCTATTGAGAGTATGTGGGATTGATCTAATTACAAATAACATCAGGGGTGCTAAGATTAGTCGCAAGCTTGCACAATGTGAAACCAAGTGGATTTGGACCCTGAATACGGTCCAACCACTTGGTTTAAATGAAAATAATAGTTTCTCCCCATTTCTCTGACCATTTGTTTTTTAATTTGCTTATTTGATTTTAATGGTAAAAATATTTTCTGTATGTTTATTATTTTTAAAATTTTTATTTTAAACTTTTATACTTTATAAGCCTTTAGGAGGTTTCTGAGATAATCCTTGTAACATGGGCATCATATGGTCTCTATTTATTTTTTATTTTTATTTTAATCCTCTGCTAATTTTTATAAAATATCTTTACAGAGTCTATATAATCGTCTAAGGGGTACTTCCGTCTGTTTGTCTGTCTGTAACGGAAATCCCGTGTCGCTGATTGGTCGGGCCGTGACCAATCAGCGACAGGCTTAGTCCAGCCGCGAATTGGCCCCTCCCTACTCTCCTCCAGTCAGTGCCCCCTCCCTACTCCCCTCCAGTCAGTGCCAGTGAGTCGCCCCATCCCGGACCAACTTTTTACTATTGATGCTGCATATGCAGCATCAATAGTAAAAAGATATAATGTTAAAAATAAAAAATGTGCTATTCTCACCTTCCGAGACCGCTAAGTCATCTGGGTAATTTTGCAATGCATCTCTGGGAACGGAAGCTGGCGGCCGTATCGCGCGCATTGGGACAGCTTCGCTGGACGACGGAGGGTGAGTATATAACTATTTTTTATTTTTATTTTTTTTAACAGGGATATGTTGCCCACACTGCTATATACTACGTGGGCTGTTATATACTGCGTGGGCTGTGCTATATACTATGTGGCTGTGTTATATACTACGTGGCTGTGCTATATATTATGTGAGCTGTGCTATATAATATGTGGCTGCTATATACTATGTGGCTGCTATATACTACGTGGGCTGTGCTATATACTATGTGCCTGCTATATACTATGTGGCTGCTATATACTATGTGGCTGTGTTATATACTATGTGGCTGTGCTATATACTACGTGGCTGTGTTATATACTACATGGGCTGTATTATATACTACGTGGCTGCTATATTCTATGTGGCTGTGCTATATACTATGTGGGCTGTGTTATATACTACGTGGCTGCTATATACTACATCGCTGTGCTATATACTACTTGGCTGTGCTATATACTACGTGGCTGCTATATATTACATGACTGCTATAAACTACGTGGCTGTCTGTGTTATATACTACGTGGGCTGTGCTATATACTACATGGCTGTGTTATATACTGCGTGGGTTGTGTTATATACTATGTGGGCTGTGCTATATACTACGTGGCCTGTGTTATATACTACGTGGCCTGTGTTATATACTACATGGCTTGTGTTATATACTACATGGGCTGACTCCTTGAAAAGCCATGGTGGCTAAACGTACGTTGGAGCTGGTGTCCTTGGGAGTCACAGATCACTAATACATTGGTATTTATACTCTTTTTGCACATTACTTATGCACTTTATGCAGTTCTGACAGACTGATTGCTAGACTTGCACTTTATATGATTTTTTGAGGGTTATTTAGCCAATTATATTTGTATATAATATGGGATCTGTGTTGCTAATGATGTATATGTTCTTTGTACTATGATATATATGGTAATGTTTGTTGTCAGTTTCTCCTGGTTTTTAATTTAATTAATTTCATTCAATAAAATTATTTTAAAGTATTTGTTATTTGGATTTTGAATATTCACTTTTGAGTAGGTTTACTACATTATTATTATTATTTATTTATATAGCACCATTAATTCCATGGTGCTGTACATGAGAAAGGGGTTACATACAGAGTTACAGATATCGTTTACAGTAAACACGTTTACAGTGACAGACTGGTACAGAGGGGAGAGGACCCTGTCCTTGCGGACTTACATTCTATGGGATAGTGGGGAAGAGACAGAAGGTAGGGGCGAGGCGATGGCGATGCGGTGGCTCTGGCGATGGAGAGGCAGCGGCTCTGGCGATGGTGAGGCGGCAGAATGGTTATTGCAGGCTGTAGGCTTTCTTGAAGAGATGGGTTTTCAGGTTCCGTCTGAAGGATCCGAGGGTGGTGGATAGTCGGACGTGTTGAGGTATGGAATTCCAGAGGATGGGAGATATTCGGGAGAAATCTTGGAGGCGGTTGTGTGAGGTACGAATAAGTGTGGAGGAGAGTAGGAGGTCTTGGGAGGATCGGAGATTACGTGAGGGAAGATATTGGGAGATTAGTTCAGAGATATAGGAAGGGGACAGGTTGTGGATGGCTTTGTAGATCAGTGTTAGTAGTTTGAACTGGAATCGTTGGGGAATTGGGAGCCAGTGGAGGGATTTGCAAAGGGGAGAAGCAGGGGAGTAGCGAGGAGAGAGGTGGATTAGCCAGGCAGCAGAGTTTAGGACAGACTGGAGTGGTGCAAAAGAGTTAGCGGGGAGGCCACAGGAGGGTGTTGCAGTAGTCGAGGCGGGAGATGATGAGGGTATGCACAAGAGTTTTGGTAGATTGTGGGCTGAGGAAGGGACGGATTCTGGCAATATTTTTGAGTTGGAGGCGACAGGAGGTGGCAAGAGTTTGGACGTGCGGTTTGAAGGACAGGGCAGAGTCGAGAGTTACCCCGAGGCAGCGGATTTCAGGTGCGGGAGAGAGCGTGATGCCGTTTACCATAATAGATAAGTCAGGTAGGGGGGATATGTGAGATGGGGGAAAGATGATAAGTTCGGTTTTGTCTACATTGAGTTTTAGGAAGCGAGAGGTGAAGAAGGAGGATATGGCTGACACACACTTTGGGATTCTGGACAGCAGAGAGGTGACATCTGGGCCAGAGAGGTAGATCTGAGTGTCGTCCGCATTCAGGTGGTACTGGAAGCCATGGGACTTTATGAGTTGTCCAAGGCCAAGGGTATAGATGGAAAAAGTAGGGGCCCTAGGACAGAGCCTTGAGGGACTCCAACAGAGAGAGGGCGGGATGAGGAGGCGGTGTGGGAGTGGGAAACACTAAATGTGCAGTCGGAAAGGTATGAGGCAATCCAGGACAGGGCAAGGTCTTTGATGCCAAGGGAAGAAAGAATCTGTAGCAGTAGGCAGTGATCGACTGTCGAAAGCAGAGGACAGGTCAAGAAGGAGGAGGATGGAGAACTGTCTGTTAGCTTTGGCTGTGACTAAGTCATTAGTAATTTTGGTCAGAGCAGTTTCGGTGGAGTGGTGGGGGCGGAATGTTGTGGATTCTGTTGGTGGGCTCCCTCTGGTGGTTACTGCTGGTACTGGGTGACTTTGGTGGGTTGCGGCCTTTGGTTTCCACCTGTCCATCAGAGGCTGGGTGTTTCCTATTTTACCTGGCCTTTCTGTCATTTCCCTTGCCGGCTATCAATGTGTTCAGATGTGCTCTGTTTGGTTCCTGCCTACCTGCTCCCAGATCTTTCAGGATAAGCTAAGTGCTGATTTTCAGTGGTTTGGTTTTTTGGTCCAGCTTGCTTAGAATTTCTCTATGCTAGCTGGTTGCTCTAGTGGACTGAGGTTCTCCCCATGTGCCATGAGTTGGCACATGGGTTCTTGTAATCTCAGGATGGTTTTTTTGATTAGGGTTTTTTGCTGACCGCTCAGTCCCCTTTTGTATCATTCTGCTTTCTAGTTTTCAGCGGGCCTCTATTTGCTAAAGCTATATACATCATCTCTATGTGTGTGCCTTCCTCTCATTTCACCGTCAATACATGTGGGGGGCAACTATACCTTTGGGGTTAATTCCTCTGGAGGCAAGTGAGGTCTTGTTTTCTCTGCAGTACTAGTTAGCTCTTAGGCTGGTGCGTGGCGTCTAGAACCAACGTAGGCACGCTCCCTGGCTATCTCTAGTTGCGTTTGTCAGGCGTAGGGCAGCGGTCAGCCCAGGTTCCATCACCCTAGAGCTCGTCCGATATTTTGTTATACTTTGCTTGTCCTGTGCTATCCCTAGCCATTGGGGATTCATGACAGTATAGCCGGCCCACAAAGTGTTAATTGTTTGGGCTGAAGCAGGAGGAAAAGAAGTGTTCAAGGAAAAATTTTTTTTTTTTTTTCCTTCAGAGTTTTGCTGCCTAGCCCTTAATTGCTGTCTAGCTGCTTCTTACCTCCTCTTAACCCTTGAATGGCTCTGATCTTAGCTGTTTATCATGGATGTCCAGAGTTTGGCTTCTAGCCTGAGTAATCTCGCGGCAAAGGTTCAAAACATACAGGATTTCGTTGTTCACACTTCCATGTCTGAACCTAGAATTCCTATTCCAGAGTTTTTTTATGGAGATAGATCTACCTTCCTGAATTTCAGGAACAATTGTAAATTGTTTCTCTCTTTGAAATCTCGCTCCTCTGGAGACCCTGCTCAACAGGTCAAGATTGTTATATCGTTCCTACGGGGCGACCCTCAGAATTGGGCATTTGCATTGGCACCAGGGGATCCTGCGTTGCTCAGTGTGGATGCGTTTTTTCTGGCATTGGGATTGCTCTATGAGGAACCTAACCTAGAGATTCAGGCTGAAAAGGCTTTATTAGCCCTCTCTCAGGGGCATGATGAAGCGGAAATATATTGTCAGAAATTTCGGAAATGGTTGGTGCTTACTCAGTGGAATGAGTGCGCCCTGGCTGCAAACTTCAGAAATGGTCTTTCTGAGGCCATTAAGGATATTATGGTGGGGTTCCCTGCGCCTACAGGTCTAAATGAGTCTATGGCTATGGCCATTCAGATTGATTGGCGTTTACGGGAGCGCAAACCCGTGCACCAGTTGGCGGTGTCTTCTGAACAGGCACCTGAGACTATGCAATGTGATAGAATTCAGTCCAGAAGTGAACGGCAAAATTATAGGCGGAAAAATGGTTGGTGTTTTTATTGTGGTGATTCAGCTCATGTTATATCAGCATGCTCTAAACGCACAAAAAGGGTTGATAAATCTTTTGCCATTGATACTCTGCAGTCTAAGTTCATTTTGTCTGTGACTCTGATTTTTTCACTGTCTTCCATTTCCGTCGATGCCTATGTGGATTCAGGCGCTGCCCTGAGTCTTATGGATTGGTCATTTGCTAAATGCTGCGGTTTTGGTCTAGAGCCTCTGGAAGTTCCTATTCCTCTGAAGGGAATTGATTCTACACCATTGGCTATGAATAAACCGCAGTATTGGACACAAGTGACCATGCGCATGACTCCCGTTCATCAGGAGGTGATTCGCTTCCTTGTACTGTATAATTTACATGATGTACTAGTGCTTGGTCTGCCATGGTTACAAACTCATAATCCTGTCCTGGACTGGAAAACAATGTCTGTGCTAAGCTGGGGATGTCAGGGGTTTCATGATGATGCACCTCCGATTTCTATCGCTTCATCGACTCCTTCGGAGATCCCTGCGTTTTTGTCAGATTATAAGGATGTTTTTGAGGAGCCTAAGCTCAATTCGCTCCCTCCTCATAGAGAGTGTGACTGTGCTATAGAATTGATTCCTGGCAGTAAGTTCCCTAAGGGTTGTTTATTTAATCTGTCACTGCCAGAGCATACTGCTATGCGGAATTATATTAAGGAGTCCTTGGAAAAGGGACATATTCGTCCATCTTCGTCCCCTCTGGGAGCAGGTTTTTTTTTTCGTGGCAAAAAAAGATGGTTCCCTGAGGCCTTGTATAGATTATCGCCTTCTGAATAAGATTACAGTCAAATACCAGTATCCATTGCCATTATTTACTGATTTGTTTGCTCGCATTAAGGGGGCTAGGTGGTTCACTAAAATAGATCTTCGTGGTGCGTATAATCTGGTGCGGATAAAACAGGGTGATGAGTGGAAAACCGCATTTAATACGCCTGAGGGCCATTTTGAGTATTTGGTAATGCCTTTTGGACTCTCCAATGCTCCGTCAGTCTTTCAGTCCTTTATGCACAATATTTTCCGTGAATATCTGGATAAGTTTATGATTGTGTATTTGGATGATATTTTGGTGTTTTCTGATGACTGGGAGTCTCATGTTCTACAGGTCAGGAAGGTGTTTCAGGTTTTGCGGGCCAATTCTCTGTTTGTGAAGGGCTCAAAGTGTCTCTTCGGAGTCCAGAAGATTTCTTTTTTGGGGTACATTTTTTCTCCTTCTACTATTGAGATGGATCCCGTTAAGGTTCAGGCTATTTGTGACTGGACAGAACCTACATCTGTTAAGAGCCTTCAGAAGTTCTTGGGGTTTGCTAATTTTTATCGTCGGTTCATTGCTAATTTTTCCAGTATTGTTAAACCTTTGACTGATTTGACTAAAAAGGGTGCTGATGTTGCTGATTGGTCTCCTGCGGCCGTGGAGGCCTTTCGGGAACTTAAGCGCCGGTTTTCTTCTGCTCCTGTGTTGTGTCAACCAGATGTGTCGCTTCCTTTTCAGGTGGAGGTTGATGCTTCCGAGATTGGAGCGGGGGCGGTTTTGTCACAGAGAAGTTCTAATGGCTCGGTGACGAAGCTATGTGCTTTCTTCTCTAGAAAATTCTCGCCCGCCGAGCGCAATTATGATGTGGGTAATCGGGAGCTTTTGGCCATGAAGTGGGCATTTGAGGAGTGGCGTCATTGGCTTGAGGGTGCTAAACATCGCGTGGTGGTCTTGACTGATCACAAGAATCTTATTTACCTTGAGTCTGCCAGGCGTTTGAATCCTAGACAGGCTCGTTGGTCATTATTTTTTTCTCGTTTCAATTTTGTGGTTTCATACCTGCCAGGTTCAAAGAATGTGAAGGCAGATGCTCTTTCCAGGAGTTTTGTGCCTGATTCTCCTGGAGACACTGGGCCTGCTGGTATCCTTAGGGATGGAGTAATATTGTCCGCCGTATCCCCAGACTTGCGACGCGCATTGCAGGAGTTTCAGGTGGATAAACCGGATCGATGTCCACCAGAAAGACTGTTTGTTCCGGATGATTGGACCAGTAGAGTCATCTCCGAGGTCCATTCTTCTGTGTTGGCTGGTCATCCTGGAATATTTGGTACAAGAGATTTGGTGGCCAGGTCTTTTTGGTGGCTTCCTTGTCTAGGGATGTGCGTACCTTTGTGCAGTCTTGTGAAGTGTGTGCTCGAGCTAAGCCTTGCTGTTCACGGGCTAGTGGGTTGTTGTTATCTTTGCCCATCCCGAAGAGGCCTTGGACGCACATTTCCATGGATTTTATTTCTGATCTCCCGGTTTCACAGAACATGTCCGTTATCTGGGTTGTGTGTGACCGCTTTTCTAAGATGGTTCATTTGGTGCCCTTGCCTAAGTTACCCTCCTCCTCTGAGTTGGTTCCTTTGTTTTTTCAGAACGTGGTTCGTTTGCATGGGATTCCGGAGAATATCGTTTCTGACAGGGGATCCCAGTTTGTGTCTAGATTTTGGCGGACGTTTTGTGCCAAGATGGGCATTGATTTGTCTTTCTCTTCTGCATTCCATCCTCAGACGAATGGCCAGACGGAGCGAACTAATCAGACCTTGGAAACTTATTTGAGGTGTTTTGTTTCTGCTGATCAGGATGACTGGGTTGCTTTTTTGCCACTGGCCGAATTTGCTCTTAATAATCGGGCTAGTTCTGCCACGTTGGTCTCTCCTTTTTTTTGTAATTCGGGGTTTCATCCTCGTTTTTCCTCTGGTCAGGGGGAATCTTCGGATTGTCCTGGAGTAGACGTGGTGGTGGACAGGCTACATCAGATTTGGAATCAGGTGGTGGACAATTTGAAGTTATCTCAGGAGAAGACTCAGCAGTTTGCTAATCGCCGTCGCCGCGTGGGTCCCCGACTTCTTGTTGGGGACTTGGTGTGGTTATCTTCTCGTTTTGTCCCTATGAAGGTCTCTTCTCCTAAGTTCAAGCCTCGGTTCATCGGTCCTTATAGGATCTCGGAGATTCTTAACCCTGTATCTTTTCGTTTGGATCTCCCAGCATCGTTTGCTATTCATAATGTGTTCCATCGGTCGTTGTTGCGGAGGTATGAGGTGCCCGTTGTTCCTTCGGTCGAGCCTCCTGCTCCGGTGCTGGTGGAGGGAGAATTGGAGTATGTTGTTGAAAAGATCTTGGATTCTCGTGTTTCCAGACGCAAACTCCAGTATTTGGTTAAGTGGAAGGGTTATGGTCAGGAGGATAATTCCTGGGTGGTCGCCTCCGATGTTCACGCGACTGATTTGGTCCGCGCCTTCCATAGAGCTCATCCTAATCGCCCTGGGGGTTCTCGTGAGGGTTCGGTGACCCCTCCTCAAGGGGGGGGTACTGTTGTGGATTCTGTTGGTGGGCTCCCTCTGGTGGTTACTGCTGGTACTGGGTGACTTTGGTGGGTTGCGGCCTTTGGTTTCCACCTGTCCATCAGAGGCTGGGTGTTTCCTATTTTACCTGGCCTTTCTGTCATTTCCCTTGCCGGCTATCAATGTGTTCAGATGTGCTCTGTTTGGTTCCTGCCTACCTGCTCCCAGATCTTTCAGGATAAGCTAAGTGCTGATTTTCAGTTGTTTGGTTTTTTGGTCCAGCTTGCTTAGAATTTCTCTATGCTAGCTGGTTGCTCTAGTGGACTGAGGTTCTCCCCATGTGCCATGAGTTGGCACATGGGTTCTTGTAATCTCAGGATGGTTTTTTTGATTAGGGTTTTTTGCTGACCGCTCAGTCCCCTTTTGTATCATTCTGCTTTCTAGTTTTCAGCGGGCCTCTATTTGCTAAAGCTATATACATCATCTCTATGTGTGTGCCTTCCTCTCATTTCACCGTCAATACATGTGGGGGGCAACTATACCTTTGGGGTTAATTCCTCTGGAGGCAAGTGAGGTCTTGTTTTCTCTGCAGTACTAGTTAGCTCTTAGGCTGGTGCGTGGCGTCTAGAACCAACATAGGCACGCTCCCTGGCTATCTCTAGTTGCGTTTGTCAGGCGTAGGGCAGCGGTCAGCCCAGGTTCCATCACCCTAGAGCTCGTCCGATATTTTGTTATACTTTGCTTGTCCTGTGCTATCCCTAGCCATTGGGGATTCATGACAGCGGAAGCCAGATTGGAGGTTGTCAAGGAGAGAGTTAGATGAGAGGTTGGCGGAAATTTGAGCATGGACATGCTGCTCAAGGAGTTTTGAAGCAAACGGGAGCAGTGATATGGGGCGGTAGCTGGGCATAGCAGTTGGGTCAAGGTTAGTTTTTTTGAGGATGGGTGTGAAGGTGGCATGTTTGAAGGCAGAGGGGAAGGTACCAGAAGATAGCGATATTTTGAAGAGATGGGTTAGGGCTGGAATGAGCATGTTAGTGAGGTTGGGGAGCAGGTGGGAGGGGATGGGGTCAAGTGCACAGGTGGTGAGGTGCGATTTGGAAAAGAGGCGAGTAAGCTTCCTTCAGTGATGTTGGAGAGGGAGGTTATTAGGGAAGGGTAGAGGTCTGGTATATGGAGTGGTTGGGGTGATGGAACAGTTAGGGTTTGCCTTGTTTGGTCGATCTTGTTTTTGAAGTAGGTGGCAAAGTCCTCGGAAGAGATGAGGGGAGTTGGAGGTGGCAGTGGTGGGCGGAGGAGGGAGGTAAATGTGCTGAATAGTTGTTTTGGGTTGTAGGATAGTGAAGATACAAGGATAGTGAAATAGGTCTGTTTAGCGGAGGTGAGGGCTAATTTGAAGTCAAATGTGCTTCAAACACATGGGCTGTGTTATATACTACGTGGCTGCTATTTACTATGTGACTGCTATATACTACGTGGCTGTCTGTGTTATATACCACTATGTCACTGCTATATACTACATCGCTGTGTTATATACTACGGGGCTGTGCTATATACTACGTGGCTGCTATATACTACATGGCTGTCTGTGTTATATACTACGTGGACTATGCTATATACTATGTGGCTGTGTTATATATTACGTGGCTGTGCAATATACTACATGGCTATGCGATATACTACGTGGGCTGTGTTATATACTATGTGGCTGTGCTATATACTACGTGATCTATGCTATATACTACGTGACTGTGTTATATACTGTGTGGGCTGTATTATATACTGCGTGGGCTGTGTTATATACTGCGTGGGCTGTGTTATATACTGCGTGGCTGTGCAATATACTACGTGGCTATGCTATATTCTAAGTGGGCTGTGTTATATACTACGTGGGCTGTGTTATGTACTACATGGCTGTGCATTCTAGAATACCCGATGCGTTAGAATCGGGCCACCATCTAGTACTATTCATAACCACGGTGAATGCACATATTGATGAATGCTGGCGGGATCACAAAATGGTAGTCTCACCTGAAGTTTTGAAGATCAACAACAAAAAATGTCATCATATTACGATTTGTTTATTAATTTTTGACATCCGGGATAATTTTTGATTCCTATGTATTTATTTATTATTTATTCTTTTTACTCTATATGATTAGTGTATGACAGATAGATATGATGAGTGTTTGATATATTAGTATGTTGTCCATTTCTGAAATATATAATCAATGAATAAGAATTTTTTTCTTTTCCTTTTGGATTACATTGGTCTTGATGGGTTGACTGCGGTACGCGCATGGTGCTAGTGACGCTTGGGTGGTCTGTGCACGGCCGCGTCTTACCAGTCTCTTCTGGTGACAAATCATTGTCACCGTGGAGACCTGACGCATCTGGCTCAGGTTTGCCTGTGCTCCCTGCATCCTGTGCGTCCTTAGTGCTTTCAGCCCTACAAGTCCCGCCGATGCTACTGCTAAGGCTTTTACTTCACCTATGCTTCCTGCAATTTGTGCGTCACTTAGCGGCTCCAGTCTTGTATGTTCAGTTGCTAAGGATGCGTGGCATATGAACCGGCGTCACATGATTTTTCAGTGTCCGGTCATGCGCAGTGGACGAGTGGATACGGCGTATGGTGTTGTGTGCCAGTCATGCGCAATGGAGATATGTGTTTAAGATGCAGACAGCATCATTTGTTGCAACAATTGATGTTTTCTTTTCATTGGTTGCTTTCAACACACCTCTTCTTTCTGATTGGTTAGATGTGTTATTTATACATACCTCTCTCCTATTGGCGCGACCCCCTGATGAAGGCAGTGTGCCGAAACGCGCGTTGGGGAGGGTGTCCGTCCAGAAGACCAGGAACACACCACATCACTCTGTAAGTTTCATGTTTACTTTGTTCATAAATATCGATTACTTTATGTTACAGTCACTCTGCCTTCCTGGTCACACAATATACCATGTGGAGACATTGACCCCTCGTGGTGTTTTTTCTTGCACTGTTTGCACTTTACTGTTGCTTCATAAGTATTCTATTCATTACCAATATAATTTTTGCACATGCACTTTATATTTTTATTTTTTGACTGTGTTTTGTAATTTTGAGCATTATTTTGTATATTATATTCCTAAGGCCGGAGACACACTGGTGCGAGAGACGGCCGAGTCTCGCTGGTTAAAAGCAAGCTGTGGCACCTGCATTCCGGAGCTGAGCGTGCAGCTCCATGTATTGCTATGGAGCCGCACGCTCCGCTCCGGAGTGCAGGTGCCACAGCTTGCTTTTAACCAGCGAGACTCGGCCGTCTCTCGCACCAGTGTGTCTCCGGCCTTACGTGTATGAATTTTGGGCACCACACGTATCATATTGTGTTTATGGATTTTTATTATATAAGTATTTTATATTCACATACAATTCTTACTTGAAGTGTACTCCACATTTATTATACTGTACAGACCAAAAATTTGGACACACCTTCTCATTTAAAGATTTTTCTGTATTTTTATGACTATGAAAATTGTACATTCACACTGAAGGCATCAAAACTATGAATTAACATATGTGGAATTATATACTTAACAAAAAAGTGTGAAACAACTGAAAATATGTCTTATATTCTAGGTTCTTCAAAGTAGCCACCTTTTGCTTTGTTGACTGCTTTGCACACTCTTGGCATTCTCTTGATGGGCTTCAAGAGGTAGTCACCGGGAATGGTCTTCCAACAATCTTGAAGGAGTTCCCAGAGAAACTTAGCACTTGTTGGCCCTTTTGCTTTCACTCTGTGGTCCAGCTCACCCCAATCCATCTTGATTAGGTCAGGTCTGGTGACTGTGGAGGCCAGGTCATCTGGCGTAGCACCCCATCACTCTCCTTCTTGGTCAAATAGCCCTTATGCAGCCTGGATGTGTGTTTAGGGTCATTGTCCTGTTGAAAAATTAATGATGGTCCAACTAAATGCAAACCGGATGGAATAGCATGCCACTGCAAGATGCTGTGGTAGCCATGCTGGTTCAATATGCCTTCAATTTTGAATAAATCCCCAACAGTGTCACCAGCAAAGCACCCTCACACCATCACACCTCCTCCTCCATGCTTCACTGTGGGAACCAGGCATGTAGAGTCCATCCGTTCACCTTTTCTGCGTCGCACAAAGATACGGAGGTTGGAACCAAAGATCTCAAATTTGGACTCATCAGACCAAAGCACAGATTTCCACTGGTCTAATGTCCATTCCTTGTGTTCTTTAGCCCAAACAAGTCTTTTCTGCTTGTTGCCTGTCCTTAGCAGTGGTTTCCTAGCAGCGATTTTACCATGAAGGCCTGCTGCACAAAGTCTCCTCTTAACAGTTGTTGAAGAAAAATAGGGGTAACCAAAAGCAAACAATGTCTATAAAGTATCATATGGGAAAAATGAACAGAAATATATAATAAATAACAATAATAAATAACACCCAGATGAGAGTATTTTTGCTCAAATATTGGATCAAGACAGTTATCCAAACATTATGCAAACAGGGGAGAGGAAATAAATCCAAGAAGATAACCTTATGTCTTTTTTAATAAAATTGCTTTATTCACAGTGCAAGGCAGGAGGGCAATGGTAACAACACAGTCGCCCAACAACAATCTAAAAACAATTAATACACACAGAACACCGGGAAACCGCCTGCTGACCCATATCAAAAAATATATTTGTTGAAACTATAAACATTTTGGATCAGAATTACAGAACCTAATAGGGGGACTCAGCCTATATAATAAAGGTCCATTAAGTAAATTACTATGTCCTATACTTAGTACTGCCACCATTGGCTTGTAGTCTGATACAACATGATGCATAAGAAAAAAGCGGTAGAAATAATGAATACATCACCCCAAAGTTGGGGTATACGACAGGTGCAGAGTCCCGGTGTCCGCCCCAATGCCCAGGGGCGCCCCCTGACGAAGGTGTTCCTAAACGCGCGTTGGGGCGGACACCGGGACTCTGCACCTGTCGTATACCGCAACTTTGGGGTGATGTATTCATTATTTCTACTGCTTTTTTCTTATGCATCATGTTGTATCAGACTACAAGCCAATGGTGGCAGTACTAAGTATAGGACATAGTAATTTACTTAATGGACCTTTATTATATAGGCTGAGTCCCCCTATTAGGTTCTGTAATTCTGATCCAAAATGTTTATAGTTTCAACAAATATATTTTTTGATATGGGTCAGCAGGCGGTTTCCCGGTGTTCTGTGTGTATTAATTGTTTTTAGATTGTTGTTGGGCGACTGTGTTGTTACCATTGCCCTCCTGCCTTGCACTGTGAATAAAGCAATTTTATTAAAAAAGACATAAGGTTATCTTCTTGGATTTATTTCCTCTCCCCTGTTTTCTTAACAGTTGTTGTAGAGATGTGTCTGCTGCTAGAACTCTGTGTGGCATTGACCTGGTCTCTAATCTGAGCTGCTGTTAACCTGCGATTTCTGAGGCTGGTGACTCGGATAAACCTATCCTCAGAAGCAGAGGTGACTCTTGGTCTTCTTTTCCTAGGGCGGTCCTCATGTGAGCCAGTTTCTTTGTAGCGCTTGATGGTTTTTGCCAATGCACTTGGGGACACTTTCAAAGTTTTCCCAATTTTTCGGACTGACTGACCTTCATTTCTTAAAGTAGTGATGGCCACTCATTTTACTTAGCTGCTTTTTTCTTGCCATAATACAAATTCTAACAGTCTATTCAGTAGGACTATCAGCTGTGTAGCCACCAGACTTCTGCACAACACAACTGATGGTCCCAACCCCATTTATAAGGCAAGAAATCCCACTTATTAAACCTGACAGGGCACACCTGTGAAGTGAAAACCATTCCCGGTGACTACTTCTTGAAGCTCATCAAGAGAATGCCAAGAGTGTGCAAAGCAGTCATCAAAGCAAAAGGTGGCTACTTTAAAGAACCTAGAATATAAGACATAATTTCAGTTGTTTCACACTTTTTTGTTAAGTATATAATTCCACATGTGTTAATTCATAGTTTTGATGCCTTCGGTGTGAATGTACAATTTTCATAGTCATGAAAATACAGAAAAATCTTTAAATGAGAAGGTGTGTCCAAACTTTTTCTCTGTACTATATATGAACTGGATTTTGGCGCTCTTGTAATAACATACAGACTTTTGTTTTTAATTTTTTTTATTACATATATATTCTTTGATCTCATTGTTTTAAATCTGGTATTTAACAATAAAAATTATTTGATATA
Source organism: Ranitomeya variabilis (assembly GCF_051348905.1). Classification (NCBI taxonomy): domain Eukaryota; kingdom Metazoa; phylum Chordata; class Amphibia; order Anura; family Dendrobatidae; genus Ranitomeya; species Ranitomeya variabilis. The sequence goes on along the minus strand of NC_135236.1, from coordinate 497,544,225 downwards.
ATATTGAAAAACTTTCTTTGGATTTGCTGCGGTAGTCGTTTTTTTCTTGTTTTGAGTGTATAGTGTCAGTATACAGGTAACACACTGACTCAACAGTGAAGTCCTTCATCTTTGCTTTCCTTTTTCTTCCAGCACAGACCGCCATCATTTCTTCCAGTTAGGACTCATCTCTGCATAAAATAATAGTTACCTAGAGCACCACTTCCAGAGCACATTCCCCACTTTTTCCCTTTCTTCTACGCTACAAATCTGAATACAGAGGTGCACCCAAATCAATATATAATTGGTTATTATGCAATCCACCATTCCAAATATATAGTCCACCACTGTGCACCCACTAACTGTAAATAGCCACTTTCCCCATTTAATACATAAATTAATTCGCACCTGTACTCTTTCCCTAAATTCATTACCAGTCACTTCATCCTCAACACCCCCCACTATGTACGCTATCCCTGATCCATTATATTTACATGCCCCTCCCGCCCCAATTCATTGTCATGTCTGTTGTGAATTCTGCTCTTGGGCTCCCTCCGGTGGTTGTTAGTGGTAGTGCAGTGGTCTCTGGATTATAGGCCAGGGCAGGTGTTTCTGCTTATTGCAGCTCTATTAGGTATTTAGGTTTGTAGGATCCATCAATCCCTGCCAGTTGTCCATTGTATCTTGGAGGGATTGCATCTCTGTCTGGCTCCACTGCCCTGCTGTCATTTCAGCTAAGATAAGTGCCTTGTTTTGGTACTCTGTGGCACGCATGCAGTGTGCTTCTATGTGCAGTGCAATCTATTGTGTTTTTGTCCAGCTTGACTTGTTTGGATTTTTCTGTCATGCTGGTTTCTCTGGAGATGCAGATATACATCCTATGTCTTTAGTTAGATGTAGTATATAGTATTTTCTGCTGTGGAATTTTCTAGTGTTTTAATACTGACCGCTTAGAACTCTGTCCTATCCTTTATATCTAGCTAGAAGGGCCTCTTTTGCTAAACTCTGTTTTTTTTGCCTGTGTACATATTTCCTCTTAAACTCACAGTCAATATTTGTGGGAGGCTGCCTATCCTTTGGGGCTCTGCTCTGAGGCAAGATAGGATTTCCCATTTCCATCTTTAGGGGTATTTAGTCCTCCGGCTGTGTCGAGGTGTCTAGGCTTGGTTAGGTACATCCCACGGCTACTTCTAGTTGCGGTGTCAGTATTAGGATTGCGGGCAGTACAGGTACCACCTACTCCAGAGATAGTCTCATGCGGCTCCAGGGTCACCGGATCATAACACATGTCTTTCTCTCCCACCCTCTATTTCATTATCAACTGCTCTACCCCATATTGAATACATCATTTTCTTCCTCACCCTTAAAATTCATTATTTGTTCTCCCCCTAGATCATCATTTGCTCTCCCCAGCCCCCACCTTCAATTAAATTGCTGTGCCCCATCACTCACACTGAATTCATCATTTGCAGTCCCCCATTCTCTCCCCCGCTTCATCATTTGCAGTCCCCATAATTTAATTTGAAGTCACCATAGTTCATCCATTGCAGTCCCCTATCACCCCCTCACTTCATCTGCAGTGCCCCTTCATCATTTGCAGCCCACTATCCCCCTTCAATTTCATCATGTGCAGTATCCCCTCAGACACTTGATCATGTGCTGTCCCCTTCCCCCCACTTTATCATGTACAGTCCCCCTTACCCCCCAGTCATCATGTGCAGTGCCCCTTACCCCCACATCATGTGCAGTCCTCTTTACCCCCACTTCATGTGCAGTCCCCCTTACCCCCACTTCATCATGTGCAGTGTTGTGAATTCCGTTCTCGGGCTCCCTCCTGTGGTCATGAGTGGTACTGTGTGAGTTTGGTCTTGGGCTCCCTCTGGTGGCCTTTAGCGATATGGCGGGTCTTGGCTGGGCTCAGCTGTTTCATCTCCTGCTAGGCTGGGCCTATTTAACTCACCTGGACCTTTACTTGTCGCCTGCTGTCGGTGTATTCAGTCCTGATCCTGTGCTCTCCTGAATATTCCTTGTGACCAGTCTCCTGCTATGAGAAGCTAAGTTTGCTTGTTCAGTTTCTCATTATTTCCTTGAAAACGTTTCTCATTATATTATGAGTTCAGCCCAGCTTGCTTTTATGTGATTTTTTGCTTGCTGGTTAGTTCTGGGGTGCAGAGTGCGCCCCTCACATCGTGAGTCGGTGTGGGGGTTCTTGTATTCTCTGCGTGGTTTACTTTTGATAGTTTTTGTACTGACCACACAGACACCTATCTATTTTCTGCCTATCTAGTATTAGCAGGCCTCATTTGCTAAATCTGTTTCATCTCTACGTTTGTGTTTTCCCCTTGACTCACCGTTATTATTTGTGGGGGGATATCTAAAACTTTGGGGTATATTTCTCTGAGGCGAGTGAGGTCTTTGCTTGCTCTCTAGGGGTAGTCAGTTTCTCAGGCTGTGACGAGACGTCTAGGTTTTCAGGTAACGTTCCACAGCTGCCTTTAGTGTGTTTGGATAGGATCAGGATTGCGGTCAGTATAGCTTCCACATCCCCTGAACTTGTCCTATATACTCAGGGTATATTTGTCAGGTCAGTTTGAGATCCTACCACCAGGATCATAACAGTGCAGTCCCCTTACCATCCAGCCCCACTCCATCATTTTCAGGCAGCCCCACTCCACCATGTACAGCTCCACACTCCCCCCATTTCATCATGTGCAGCCCCACTCCACGCACTTCATCATATGCAGCCCCACTCCCCCACTTCATCATGTGCAGCCCCACTCCCCCACTTCATCAGGTGCAGCCTCCTTTATCTCCCAAACCAAACTCCAGTCCCCCATACACCCACCACTTCATAACTTGTAGTTACCCTCACCCACTGAATTCATTTTATAAAAAAACTAAAAAGTTTTCCATACTTACCTCACAGTCACTCCCCAGCAGCACCTCTCTGCTTTCAGCATCCGGTACATGTCGGCGCGTGCGCGATGACGTCATCGAACACGCCCGACACCTGACCCAGAAGGACTCTCTGTACATGGAAGGAGCGGGAGCTGTGCAGCCATCAATGTTAGATGGCCAGGCACAGTTCCCGGCCCCGGCGGGATAGAACTGTGATGCGGGCGGCTGTGTCTGCTGCTGGCCGCGTCAGATGGTACAGCGGACACTGATGCGCACAATTTGCTGTGCGGCCGGCCCTGTACAGCTGCTGGGGGAGTGGCCCAGGGGGGCATTGGCCTCTTTGCCTCTCGGCCCAGCCTGCCCCTGCATTCATCTCTGCTGGATTCCACTTCATGTTCTGTGACTGCTGTCTGAATAAAGTTCCACATTTCCTCCAGGAACTTCACCAAATCTCGGGATCATATTTCTGGCGTAGTGCACAGAGGCACACCACACTTATCAGACTCTATTGGTACATGAAGAACTGCGCGCCACTTCATGAATCAGGAGCGTCTGACTCCAGCACTCTCTATTATCAAGACAGGAGTGAAAAACGCTGGTCTTGATGAATTGTGCCCAATGTCTTTTTTCTCAATTTATCTCCCAAAAAGTATAATTAAAGTGTAATTAAAAATCTGTATATATCACAAAATGGCAGCAATGAAAACTACAGCTTGTCATGAACTCCCTGGTATACTAGGTCTCTTCCTCTTTCTCCTCTTTACATATGGCAGAAGCATATGTATGGGGGGTATAATACAGAGTTTATCAGATCAGCCATCACATCAACCTCTCCTACCCCCCTGTAGCCACTTACCACCCCTGTACTGATTTGTCTTTATTGAGGAACGACTGCACTGGCCCGCTCAGGCAGCATTCACACTGCAGTTACTGCTTCTGGGTGTGCCAGTGCAGCGGTTTTCTAATAAAGCCCCTCAGTACAGGGGGTGGAGGTAGCTGCAGGGGGCAGGGAGATTGGTGTGATAGCCAATGTTCACATCAGTAATGCAGTTCAATTGTTACCTCAGAACTAGTCAGATGGAAGGAGACATGTCAGCTGTACTGACTGCTGGAGGCTGTTCCCAGCAGCAGTCTGATGCAGTGAGGAGGCAGGAGACAGGGTTGGCTGAGATCAGCCATACTTACCACGCCTGTCATCCTGCCTGTGCCAGAACAACAATGCAGAGAAGCATTTACAGAGGAATTCTCGTATGGAGCAACACCAAGGTCGCTTTGGAGAAGACCTCACAACGTATGAAGAGGTATGCAATCAAAAGACGCCTGGATGCTCCAATCTTTCTGCCCGGAGATAAGGTGTGGCTCTCCTCCAGGTACATCCGTCTGAAGGTGCTCTCCTATAAACTGGGTCCTCGCTTCATTGGCCCTTTTGAAGTCTTGAAACAGATCAACGCAGTCTCTTACAAATTGAAATTGCCTGCTTCTTTATGTGTGTCTAACGCTTTTCATGTTTCCCTCCTCAAACCAGTAGTTTTGAGCTTCTTCTTTAAGAACCCAGGTTCCACCCCTGATCCCGTCAGTGAGGTGGATGTCTTTGAGGTAGAAAATATCTTGGCCACTAAGAGAGTAAGGGATAAGACCTATTATTTGATGGATTGGAGGGGCTTTGGTCCCGAGGAGAGGTCATGAGCCTAAAGAGAACATCCAGGCCCCTCTCCTACTGAAATTTTTTTACTCAGGCTTGAAAAAGAGGGGGCGTAAAGAGGGGGATACTGTTACACCCGGTCCCGGTCCCGCACCTTCGGGGGGGTCCCTGGTGGGACTCCCGCTCTGTGCCGGCCTCGTGCTGTCCTGCTGCAGCCCCTGCTTCCTCTCTTCCCCCTGCTTCCTGGTACGTGGCCAGCAGGTCATCGGGTAGAGTGCTTAGGTTGTGCGCGCTCCTGGTCTCTTAAAGACACAGCACGCATTTTTCAAAAAGTACTTCTGACCAACGGCATGTTAGTAATTACTATTTCTAGCCCCTCCGCCATAGGGAGGGTGCCGAGCAACAAGTATCTTCTGCTGCTATCTTCCAGTTTCGGCTAGTATGTGCTTCAGCTCCTGAAGTGTTATGCCAGTGCTCCGCTTACTCTTTTTGTCTCCGCAGACTATCAGCTACCTGTTACCCGGCTGTCCTGGATGACGACGGTTCTGTCTACTCCTGTTCTGTCTCGTCCCACCAATCTGCCATCCGTACCTCTGGACAACGCCAGTACCACCAGTGTCAGCTCCACGACATCTGCCAGCCCTGCTTGTCAGTCTGTCCCGCTTGGAGGACTATAGGGAGTGTATTATATACTATATAGGGGCTGAATTATACTGTAGTGAGGACTATGGGGGTGCCTTATACTGTATGTAAGTCTATGATGAATGCATTATACCATATGGAGGACTATAGGGGGTGCAATATACGATATGGAGAAATATGGGATGCATTATTCTATATTGAGGACTATGGGGAGTGTACTATATTATATGGAGTACTATGGGAAGTGCAATATACTATATGGAAGACTACTGGGTGCATTATTCTCTATGGAGGGCTTTGGGATGCATTATACTATATTGAGGACTATAGGAAGTGTAATATACTATATGGAGGAGTGTTTGTATTACACTATATGGAGGACTATGGGGAGTGCATTATAAGGAGGACTATGGGGTGGGCATTATACTGTATGAAGGATTATGGGGAGTGTATTATACTATATGGAGGACTATGGGGCACATTATACTATGTGGAGGACTATGGGGCACATTATACTATATGGGGGACTATGGGGTATGCATTATACTATATGGAGAACTATACATAGGACAGGTTGAAGCACAGGAGGTGCAAAATGGCTGTGGTCCATCAAGTGTCCATTTCATTCTCTCACTGATATACTTTAACGACAACAATAAAGGACTTTTAAAGGGACAGTGTGCCACCTCTTCTTTTGTTTTTGTACTGTTTTTCTGGTGAGCACTTGGGATCCCATTATACTGGTGGCATCAGTACTCTTGTATGAGGCAATTGGGCAACTAGCGGTATATGGTTTTTCTTCTTTACCATATTATTATACTATGTGGAGGACTATGGGGTGCATTATACTAAACTAGCAATATACTGCTCATTCATCGAATAATTGGATTGTGTATACCGGAACAGAAATCATTGAGTGAAAACTGCAGATGTGCTGCTGATAACATGATAATTTATGGCAGGGCTGCCACTAGGAATTTTGGGGCCCCATACTGGCAACATTTTCTGGGCCCCCTTGAGACTCCGCCCAAGCTCCACCCCTCGAACTGTCCACAGCCCCACTGCTCTCTCTTGGAAAAGCTCCACTTCCCACCAATCACACACTAACAGTTCCCATCACCAGATCACACATATAGCCAGCAGCTTTTGTTTTGGCCAAAATATTTTTTAAGCCACCACCACAACAAGGTAGACTCTTTTGGCCAAGCACTACTCTACACTATCCTATTAATCATTTGTTAAAATATCCAATACAATTTTGGTATATTTTTATCTATTTTTCAATTTTTAAAATGACCAATAATATCACATACAAGGGACAAATACCACCACTGTCATGATTCCCAATGGCAGGGAAACATCAGAACACAAAAATAACGGACGAGCTCTGGGTGATGGAATCTCGAGCTGACCGTGAGCTAAATCTACCACACAACTAATAGTAGCCAGGGAGCATACCTACGACTTCCTAGATGCCACGCGCCAGCCGGAGGACAAACTACGCCTGGTAGAGGAAGGAACAGACCTGGCTTACCTCTAGGGAAATACCCCAAAAGATGATAGCAGCCCCCCACATGTAATAACGGTGAGTTAAGAGGAAAAGACACACACAGTATGAAAGTAGATTTAGCAAAGAGAGGTCCACTTACTAGATAGCAGAAGGATACAAAAGAGGACTTCACGGTCAACTGAAAACCCTTTCAAAAAACCATCCTGAAATTACTTTAAGACTCCTGTGTCAACTCATGACACAGGAGTGGCAATTTCAGCCCACAAGAGCTTCCAGCTACAGAGAATAACAAAAACTGCAAACTGGACAAAAGATACAAAACAAAAGGACAAAGTCCACTTAGCTGATCAGCAGACTAGTAGCAGGAACATGCAACCGAAGGCTCTGGTTACAATGATGACCGGCAAGGAAATGACTGGAGAGCAAGGCTAAATAGGAACTCCCAAACACTGATGGGAGCAGGTGAACTGAGACAGCAAAGCACACACAAGTCACCAGTACCACCAGCAACCACCAGGGGAGCCCAAAAAGCGGATTCACAACAGTACCCCCCCTTAAGGAGGGGGCACCGAACCCTCACGAGAACCGCCAGGGCGATCTGGATGAGCCCTATGAAAGGCACGAACCAAATCCGAGGCATGAACATCAGAGGCAGTTACCCAAGAATTATCTTCCTGACCATAGCCCTTCCATTTAACCAGATATTGAAGTCTCCGTCTGGAAATACGGGAATCCAAGATCTTCTCCACAACGTACTCCAATTCACCCTCCACCAGCACAGGAGCAGGAGGTTCAGTAGAAGGAACCACCGGTACCTCATATCTCCGCAACAACGACCGATGGAATACATTATGGATAGCGAAAGATGCCGGGAGGTCCAAACGAAAGGACACAGGGTTAAGTATCTCCAAAATCCTATAAGGACCGATGAACCGAGGCTTAAACTTAGGAGAAGAAACCCTCATAGGGACAAAACGGGAAGACAACCACACCAAGTCCCCAACACGAAGGCGAAGACCAACACGACGACGGCGGTTAGCAAACTGCTGAGTCCTCTCCTGGGACAACTTCAAATTGTCCACCACTTGTCCCCAAATCTGATGCAACCGATCCACCACCGCATCCACTCCAGGACAATCCGAAGATTCCACCTGACCAGATGAAAAACGAGGATGAAACCCTGAATTGCAAAAGAAAGGAGAAACCAAAGTGGCAGAACTAGCCCGATTATTAAGAGCAAATTCTGCCAACGGCAAAAAGGCAACCCAGTCATCCTGATCCGCAGACACAAAACACCTCAAATAAGTCTCCAAAGTTTGATTAGTTCGCTCCGTCTGGCCATTAGTCTGAGGATGGAATGCAGACGAAAAAGACAAATCCATGCCCAACCTGGCACAGAATGCCCGCCAAAATCTAGACACGAACTGGGTTCCCCTGTCAGAAATGATGTTTTCCGGAATACCATGCAAGCGAACCACATTTTGAAAAAATAGAGGGACCAACTCAGATGAGGAAGGCAACTTAGGCAATGGTACCAAATGAACCATTTTAGAAAAACGGTCACACACCACCCAGATGACAGACATCTTCTGAGAAACAGGGAGATCAGAAATAAAGTCCATAGAGATGTGCGTCCAAGGCCTCTTCGGAACAGGCAAGGGCAACAATAACCCACTAGCCCTAGAACAACAAGGCTTGGCCCGAGCACACACATCACAAGACTGCACAAAAACACGCACATCCCGAGACAGGGAAGGCCACCAGAAGGATCTAGCCACCAAATCTCTGGTACCAAAAATTCCAGGATGACCTGCCAGCGAAGAAGAATGAACTTCCGAGATGACTCTACTGGTCCAATCATCAGGAACAAACAGTCTACCAGGCGGACAACGATCAGGTCTATCCGCCTGAAATTCTTGCAAAGCACGTCGCAGATCAGGGGAGACAGCAGACAAAACCACCCCATCCTTAAGGACACCAGCAGGTTCAGAATCCCCAGGAGAGTCAGGCTCAAAACTCCTAGAAAGAGCATCTGCCTTAACATTTTTAGAACCCGGTAAGTATGAAACCACAAAATTAAACCGAGAAAAAAACAACGACCATCGTGCCTGTCTAGGATTCAGGCGCCTGGCAGACTCTAGATAAATCAGATTCTTGTGATCAGTCAAAACTACCACCTGATGTCTGGCACCCTCAAGCCAATGACGCCACTCCTCAAATGCCCACTTCATGGCCAAAAGCTCCCGATTACCAACATCATAGTGTCACTCGGCGGCCGAAAATTTTCGAGAAAAGAACGCACAAGGTCTCATCACTGAGCAGTCGGAACTTTTCTGCGACAAAACCGCCCCCGCTCCGATCTCGGAAGCATCGACCTCAACCTGAAAGGGAAGAGAAACATCAGGCTGGCGCAACACAGGGGCAGACAAAAAGCGGCGCTTAAGCTCCCGAAAGGCCTCCACAGCAGCAGGGGACCAATTGGCAACATCAGCACCCTTCTTGGTCAAATCCGTCAGAGGTTTAGCAACGCCAGAAAAACCAGTTATAAATCGACGATAAAAATTAGCAAAGCCCAAGAATTTCTGAAGACTCTTAAGAGAAGTAGGCTGCGTCCAGTCACAAATAGCCCGAACCTTGACAGGGTCCATCTCAATAGAAGAAGGGGAAAAAATGTACCCCAAAAAGGAAATCTTTTGAACCCCAAAAACACACTTTGAACCCTTTACACACAAAGAATTCTCCCGCAAAACCTGAAAAACCCTCCTGACCTGTTGAACATGAGACTCCCAGTCATCAGAAAAAATCAAAATATCATCCAAATACACAATCATAAATTTATCCAAATATTCACGGAAAATATCATGCATTAAGGACTGAAAGACTGAAGGTGCATTAGAAAGGCCGAAAGGCATTACTAAATACTCACAATGGCCCTCAGGCGTATTAAATGCGGTTTTCCACTCCCCCTGCTTAATTCGCACCAAATTATACGCCCCACGAAGATCAATCTTAGAGAACCACTTAGCCCCCCTTATACGAGCAAACAAATCAGTCAGCAAAGGCAACGGATACTGATATTTGACTGTAATTTTATTCAGGAGTCGATAATCAATACAAGGCCTCAGAGAGCCATCCTTTTTAGATACAAAGAAAAAACCAGCTCCTAAAGGAGATGAAGAAGGACGAATATGTCCCTTTTCCAGGGACTCCTTAATATACTCTCACATAGCAACATGTTCAGGTACAGATAAGTTAAACAAACGACCCTTTGGAAATTTACTGCCAGGAATCAGATCTATGGCGCAATCACAATCTCTGTGGGGAGGGAGTGAACCAATTTTAGGCTCCTCAAAAATATCACGATAATCAGACAAAAATGCCGGAATCTCAGAGGGAATAGATGACGAAATGGAAACCAAAGGTATGTCCCCATGAGCCCCCCGACATCCCCAGCTTAACACAGACATTGTTTTCCAGTCAAGGACTGGGTTATGAGATTGTAACCATGGTAATCCAAGCACCAAAACATCATGCAAATTGTACAACACAAGGAAGCGAATCACCTCCTGATGGTCTGGAGTCATACGCATAGTCACTTGCGTCCAGAATTGTGGTTTATTACAAGCCAAAGGCGTAGAATCAATACCCTTCAGAGGTATAGGGACTTCCAGAGGCTCTAAATCAAACCCACAGCGCCTGGCAAAGGACCAATCCATAAGACTCAGAGCGGCGCCAGAGTCCACATAGGCATCCACGGTAATAACTGATAATGAACAAATCAAGGTTACAGACAGAATAAATTTAGACTGTAAAGTGCCAATTGAAATAGACTTGTCAACCTTCCTTGTACGTTTAGAGCATGCTGATATAACATGAGCAGAATCACCACAATAGAAGCATAACCCATTTTTACGCCTATAATTCTGCCGCTCGCTTCTGGACAGAATTCTGTCACATTGCATTTTCTCTGGCGTATCTTCAGAAGATACCGCCAAATGGTGCACGGGTTTGCGCTCCCGCAAACGCCGATCAATCTGAATAGCCATTGTCATGGACTCATTCAGACCTGTGGGCGCAGGGAACCCAACCATAACATCTTTAATGGCATCAGAAAGGCCCTCTCTGAAATTTGCCGCTAGGGCGCACTCATTCCACTGAGTAAGCACAGACCATCTGCGAAATTTTTGGCAGTATATCTCAGCTTCATCTTGCCCTTGAGATAGGGCTATCAAAGCTTTTTCAGCTTGAATCTCCAAATTAGGTTCCTCATAAAGCAACCCTAAAGCCAGAAAAAACGCATCCACATTGAGCAACGCAGGATCCCCTGGTGTCAATGAAAATGCCCAATTTTGAGGGTCACCTCGCAGCAAAGAGATTACAATCTTAACCTGCTGGACAGGATCTCCAGAGGAGTGAGGTCTGAGAGAAAGGAACAATTTACAATTATATTTGAAATTCAGGAACCGAGATCTATCTCTGGAAAACACCTCTGGTGTAGGAATTTTAGGTTCAGACATCGGAGTATGTATAACAAAATCTTGTAAATTTTGAACCTTGGTAGCAAGATTATTTAAACCTACAGCCCAACTCTGAGGGTCCATCTTTAAACAGGTGAGATCAGAGCCATTCAAGGATTAGAAGGAGAGAAAGGCAAAGGCTGTAATTAGAGCTGAAATACAACTGATCCAACTATGGAGCAAGCATAGGGGGAAAAAAAAAATAAAAATCTACAGACTTCTTTTTTCTCTCCTTTCTTCTGCCAATAACTTTAACATTGGCCGGTCATACTGTCATGATTCTCAATGGCAGGGAAACATCAGAACACAAAAATAACGGACGAGCTCTGGGTGATTGAATCTCGAGCTGACCGTGAGCTAAATCTACCACACAACTAATAGTAGCCAGGGAGCATACCTACGACTTCCTAGATGCCACGCGCCAGCCGGAGGACAAACTACGCCTGGTAGAGGAAGGAACAGACCTGGCTTACCTCTAGGGAAATACCCCAAAAGATGATAGCAGCCCCCCACATGTAATAACGGTGAGTTAAGAGGAAAAGACATACACAGTATGAAAGTAGATTTAGCAAAGAGAGGTCCACTTACTAGATAGCAGAAGGATACAAAAGAGGACTTCACGGTCAACTGAAAACCCTTTCAAAAAACCATCCTGAAATTACTTTAAGACTCCTGTGTCAACTCATGACACAGGAGTGGCAATTTCAGCCCACAAGAGCTTCCAGCTACAGAGAATAACAAAAACTGCAAACTGGACAAAAGATACAAAACAAAAGGACAAAGTCCACTTAGCTGATCAGCAGACTAGTAGCAGGAACATGCAACCGAAGGCTCTGGTTACAATGATGACCGGCAAGGAAATGACTGGAGAGCAAGGCTAAATAGGAACTCCCAAACACTGATGGGAGCAGGTGAACTGAGACAGCAAAGCACACACAAGTCACCAGTACCACCAGCAACCACCAGGGGAGCCCAAAAAGCGGATTCACAACACACCGCACCATGACCAGACACCATATTACCACCACATAGTGACCTATAATACCCTATATAAGGAAAAAATACTGCCACACCATGTCCAGACTACATATTACCACCACAGTGACCAAATAATATTACATACAAGGAACAAATACCACCACACCATGTCCACACCACATATTACCATCACATTGTGACCAAATAATAGCACACACAAGGAACAAATACCACCACACCATGACCAGACCACATATTACCACCACATAGTGACCAAATAACAGCACATGCAAGGAACAAATGCCGCCACACCATGATTGGACAACATTTTACCACCACATAGTGGCCAAATACTGAAATGCTGATCATTAATAAAAAAACAATACTGATATCACCATAAGTGCCATTGCACACTGGAGTTCTGTACTTAGTGTGCAGTGTCTGTGTACAAGTAGTGACACACAACACTGATTACCGGTGACATTATACACAGGAGCTCTGTATATGGTGCACGGTGTACAGGTAATACAGTGATCACCAGTGACATTATACACAGGAGCTCTGTATATAGTGTCTGTGTACAGGTTATACAGTGATCACCGGTGACATTATACACAGCTCTCTATATAGTGTACAGGTAATACAGTGATCACCAGTGACATTATACACAGGAGCTCTGTATATAGTATCAGTGTACAGGCAATACAGTGATCAACAGTGACATTATGCACACAAGCGATGTATATAGTGTCAGTGTAAAGGTAATACAGTGATCACTGGTGACATTGTACACAGGACCGCTGTATATAGTATACAGTGTATAGTGTCAGTGTACAGGTAACACACTGACTCACCAGTGACGTCTCTAGGTGAAGTCCTTCATCTTTGCTTTTCATCTTTATCCAGCACAGACCGCCATCACTTCTTCCAGCCAGGGCTCGTCTCTGCAGGAAATAACACAGTTATCTAGAGCACCGCTTGCAGAGCACATTACTTAATTTTTTCTGAACTTCTACACTGCACCAGATGAAGAAAAAAAAGGCGACATAGTGTCGCTCTTCGCAGTAACAGGACCCCTCATTTAAAACAGTATCCTCAAAAAAATAAAATAAATACATGACTGCAGTAATAATGTCCCTTAATTAGCCCCTATGGTAATAATATCCCCCATCCTGGCCCCTGTGTGTCTTATTCCTGGCTCCAGCCATATGTTCTCCCATGCTGCCCCCATATGTTCTCCCATCCTGCCCTCATCAGTATCCATTCTGCCCCCATGTGATGTCCCGTGATCCTGCCCCATCGGCCCTGTGATCCTGCTCCATCTGTCCCATGATCCTGCCCTGTCTGCCCCATGATCCTGCCCCATCTGTCTCCATCCCGCCCCATGATCCTGCCCCATCTGTCAACATTCTGCCCGATGTCCTGCCCCCTGTCTCCATCCTGCTCCCTGTGTCTCCATTCTTGCCCTCTGTCTCCATTCTTGCCCCTGTGTCTCCATTCTTCCCCTGTGTCTCCATTCTTGCCCCCTGTGTATACATTCTTCCCAATTTGGCAACTAGCGGTATATGGTTTTTCTTCTTTACCATATTATTATACTATGTGGATGACTATGGGGTGCATTATACTAAACTAAAAATATACTGCTCATTCATTGAATAATTGGATTGTTTATACCGGAACAGAAATCATTGAGTGAAAACTGCAGATGTGCTGCTGATAACATGATAATGTATGGCAGGGCTGCCATTAGGAATTTAAGGGCCCCATTCTGGCAAAATTTTATGAGCCCCCTTGAGACTCCGCCCAGGCTCCACCCCTCGATCCTGCCCCCTGTGTCTCCATTCTTGCCCCCTGTGTCTCTATTTTTGCCCCTGTGTCTCCATTCTTCCCCTGTGTCTCCATTCTTGTCCCCTGTGTCTCCATTCTTGCTCCCTGTGTCTCCATTCTTGCTCCCTGTGTCTCCATTCTTCCCCTGTGTCTCCAATATTGCCCCCTGTGTCTCCATTCTTGCCCGTCTCCATTCTTGCCCCTGTCTCCATTCTTGCCCCCTGTGTCTCCATTATTGCCCCCTGTGTCTCCATTCTTCCCCCTGTATCTCCATTCTTCCCTGTGTCTCCATTCTTGCCCCATGTGTCTCCATTCTTGCCCCCTGTGTCTCCATTCTTCCCCCTGTGTCTCCATTCTTGCCCCCTGTTTATGCATTCTTCCCCCTGTGTCTCTATTCTTCCCCTTGTATCTCCATTCTTCCCTGTGTCTCCATTCTTGCCCCTTGTGTCTCCATATTTCCCCCTGTGTCTCCATTCTTGCCCACTGTGTCTCCATTCTTCCCCCAGTGTCTCCATTCTTGCCCCCTGTGTCTCTATTCTTCCCCCTGTGTTTCCATTCTTTCCCCTATGTCTCCTATCCTGCCCTCATGTCTCCCATCCTGCCCCCTGCTGCTTTCAATAAAAATAAAAAAACTTTCTCCTTACCTGGCCGCGCTCCTGCGGCGATGCTCCCTCAACGAAGTCCAGGCGCGCACTCGGTGAATGACAATGATGTCATACGGCGGCAACGTGTGCGCTGATGTCAGCTGAGAACCTCCGATTGGTTGGCGGCTTTTAACTATTAACGTGCGGGCCCGGGCCTGCACGGCAATAGAGTTTAACTGAACCTGCGTCTCGGATGCAGGTTCAGTTTCTGCAGCGCCAGAATCCTGCTGCTGGGGCCCGATGACCAGAAGAGACAGGGCCCCATGCAGGCTCCCTCTGGCCAATGGGCCCCATATGCCAGTCAGGGTACTAATGCCATGATGGAGGCCCTGCTGTATGGTGACAGATTGATCTACTGGTGATTGTTCTGTCCCATCATTCTTTGTCTGCTTGTTTAAACAGGTCGATGTCACCCTCTCTGTATTTAAGACATCAGGATATACAAATATTATATTTTATGTATTGCATATTGTTTGCTGAAAGTTGAGCGACAATCTTTAGGGGTTATTTTACACCATATATTTAGGAACTTCTGTACTAAGGATGGGATGCTTACTTACAGTATATGCTCCATCATATCAAAAGTAATAATGGTCATGTACCATTAATTTGTATTATTATGCTTACTTATATTGCGCCATTAATTCTACAGCACTTTACAGAAATGATCACTGTCCCCATTGGCGCTCACAATCTACATTCCCTACCTGTATGTCTTTGGAGTGTGGGAAGAAACCGGAATAACCAGGGGAAACCCACGCAGATGTAAGTAGGTCAATGAGATGATGGGTACCTGTGTGCCGGATTCAGAACTAAAAGGGCTGCATCGTCTGTTTCCAGGGGGAAGCTTGGGAGAGCCGGACCTTCCCCTGCAACCTGGGGAAAGCCCTAGTGAGACGGAGTTTCCTGCTGTCCTGGGGGGGAGGGCAGAACCTAAAAAGGGCATGCAGCGTCAGAAGGGGAAGAGGAGAAAGCGCGTGAAGCAAGAGAGCCTGGCGCCGGCGGAGTGCTGTACAGAGGGCAGCGCAGAGAATAGTGCACAGAGCAGTGAGCTGCGTGCCCTGCTTCCCCCACCAGAGGGAGCCGGGTGGCGACGGGCCAGACAGAAGGAGCCCCGGTTGTCAGCAGGGAGAGCCGTGACAGTGGAGAATGTGCAGCGAGCGGCTTAGAAGAGTGAGAGCTCCTGCTTCAGGGCAGCTAGCAGCTAAGGCACGCCTCCGGCCATGAGAGAGATGGACGGCAGAGATTCTGACGAGCAGCCCATCGTGTGCAGGTCGGCACCCGGGCATCGAGGTGCCAATCGCTCTGTAACAGTCAGTGCTGCACTTGTGCTGCCTGACAGAGACTGTGACTGTGACCTGGTACTGCTGTTTCCTGAATCCCCGATGCATATTCGTTGAGCTTTGCCTAATTCTGACAGGACTGTGGCATATACCTTGCCGGCCACCAGAGTCTCTTTACTGCGGTCTCCATGGGATGTTTCAAAGACTTAAAGTTGCCAGCCGGGAACGGATCATCGCTTTCTTCAGGGCCACACCGGATCCACGTTGTGTCGACGGCTATTGGCGCCATTATCTACTCTGGAACCATTCCTGTCAGGAAGACGCCTGATGGATAAGTGACTTTATTCAGAATGAATTTCTTTGTTTTACCTGCGTTGATTTTTTTCCCAACCAAACCCCTGTATTCCCTATTCTGCCTACATTTTACCTCATGTTTTCCCTATTCTGCTCACATTTTACCTCACGTTTTCTCTATCTCCCTGCGTGGAGTAATACCTTGTTTTTTTTAAAACCTGTTAACCCCTGGTCTGTCTCCTGTCCGTCACTGGACTGCGTGTCGGGTCCGGAAATAAAAGGGCTGCATCCTCTGTTTCCAGGGGGAAGCTTGGGAGAGTCGGACCTTCCCCTGCAACCTGGGGAAAGCTCTAGTGAGATGGAGTTTCCTGCTGTCCTGGGGGGAGGGCAGAACCTAAAAAGGGCGCGCAGCATCAGAAGGGGAAGAGGATAAAGCGCATGAAGCAAGAGGGCCTGGCACCGGTGGAGTGCTGTACAGAGGGTAGCGCAGAGAGTAGGCCGCAGAGCAGTGAGCGGTGCGCCCTGCTTCCCCCACCAGAGGGTGCCAGTGTGGGAACAGGCCAGACAGAAGGAGCCCCAGTCACCAGCAGGGAGAGCCGTGCCATTGGAGGAGGTGCAGCATGTGGTTGAGGAGAGTGAGAGCTCCTGCTTCGGGGCAGCTAGCAGCTAAGGCGCACGCCCGGCCATGAGAGAGACGGATGGCAGAGATTCTGATGAGAAGCCCGTCATGTGCAGGTCGCCACCCGGGCATCAAGGTGCCAATCTCTCTGTAACATATGTGAAAACACCGTGTGCACAGTCACACTGTGGTGCATAGACTAGGTTCCCAAACCGTTAGTATAATCAAAAGAAAGTCTAGCACTCAACTTCAGTAAACGTAAATGACGTTTTATTTAGTAGCACTCGAAACGTTTCAGTCCTATCATGGACTTTCATCAGTCACGTGCCAGTGTAGGCCTGTGGGGTCAGGCAAAAACAAGGAGATGAAGGCAATCCGCCAAGATGTGGAAGAGGAACCCTATGCAACACTAATAGGGAAGGTAATGTACGCTTAATGATGGTATTAGAAGTCATAGATGATGATATCTCAGGTGAAATGTGGCACCTATAAGCAGTAGTAGTGTC
The DNA here is from genome assembly GCF_051348905.1 of Ranitomeya variabilis. Taxonomy (NCBI): domain Eukaryota; kingdom Metazoa; phylum Chordata; class Amphibia; order Anura; family Dendrobatidae; genus Ranitomeya; species Ranitomeya variabilis. The sequence goes on along the minus strand of NC_135236.1, from coordinate 497,526,886 downwards.
GATGAGAGGGAGAGGGGTGCTTCCTTCAGACGCGGTATCAGAACCACACTGGATCCACGATGTGTCGACAGCTATTGGCGTCATTATCTACTCCGGAACCATTCCTGTCAGGAAGACACCTGATGGATAAGTGACTTTATTGAGAACGACTTTCTTTGTTTTACCTGCGTTGATTTTTTCCCCAACCAAACCCCTGTATTCCCTATTTCTGCCTACATTTTACCTCACGTTTTCCCTATTCTGCCCACATTTTACCTCACGTTTTCTCTATCTCCCTGCGTAATACCTTGTTTATTAAAACCTGTTAACCCTTGGTCTGCCTCCTGTCCGTCAGTAGATCCCGCAACCTGCTTACACAGACACGGGGAGAACATAGAAACTCCTTGTCTATGGTGTCCTTGGTGGGATTTAAATCTAGGCCTCCAGTGCTGTAAAGCTACAGCGCTTACCACTAAGAAACCGTGCTGCCCATCAGTATCCTTTTTCTAGACTACATCCTACTTACTGATTCCTTGCACATTCACAAGGCAACTCCAATGTGAGACCGCAACAAATTATAATTAGAGGTACAGTGTGTGAATTTTTGGAGTTTGTCTGACTGAATTATTTATAATTTCAAGCAAACAGATTTTTGGTAAATATCTACCTGAATCTTCTATCCCTGTTTGAAAGCAGCAGAAGTAAATTAAAAGGTTCTTTGAGGGCATGAAAAGCATTTAGAATGTAAATGTGTTTAATCATAGCTTAAGCATATTATTTACTATTTGAGCACCAGTGGACACAGAGCTCCATTTTAGGGTCCAGTTCAACTGGTATTTGTATGTTTAAGAATACAGAAAATTAATGGACTAATAGTTCTTTAGGCTCCAGAGGCTCAGAGTCACAGATCAATAATGATCGCACTTTACTAGATATGTGTCCCTTATTTATGAAACTATGGACTATTTTCACCTAAGTAGTCTGATATTTGAGTGCAGGGTCATTTTGCTAATATGTAGAGGATTTGGAGAGATAGGGTAAGAACACAGCCAGAAGCCGAAGTGGTCATGAACATGCTTTTATGAGACTGAGATGTTCTGTGCAGAGCAGTAAACAACATCGTCTCTGTGGCGGATTGTGTTTGCTGAATGCTAATGCCAGGAGAGACTACATTTCTTACATGGCCACACTGTGAAATCTCTATCTTATAAGACCATGGCTGCCAAGTGGAACATTTTAAAGGCAACTGTGAATTTCCACTGGGCTACTTAACCTCAATGGAAAGTTTTCAAGCTAAATATAAATGTTTTCTCCCCCTTCCCCTAAAATTTGTGACTCTCTGAGGTTATCTACGTTGATTTTTATTCCCCAATTGATGGGTCTTCGTACAAATTGATGGATTTGTGGTAAAGAGTTTAAGAGCTGTATAAAAAGCTTGCTGAAACAAATGACCACAAAGCAGTGCCAATGATTTCATATATTGTGCAGTCTATTAAAAGCACAGTATGAGCATAGTATAAGGAATACATAGGGACATGGCGTGTATCCCTTGAGGTTCTAAGAAGAACCTCAAAAAGACATGATCTAGGAAGTACTTTCCCGTTAGCAGAAGCCTCTATGAAGGCCCCATATGTGTGTGGGGTACCTTGAATGCTAACATCCACTACATTAATAAAGAATGAAGCCATAGAGGCTAGACTCAGGAAGGGGTAAAATATTCTGTTATCCACCCTATCTCAATTCTTCTTGTACTGCTGTAGTTATTGAAATCTCACACTAATAGAGGGGAATTGAAAGAACTGTAAGGCTGCCGTCACACTATCAGTATTTGGTCAGTATTTTACATCAGTATTTGTAGCCAAAACCAGGAGTGGAACAATTAGAGGAAAAGTATAACAGAAACATATGCACCACTTCTGTATTTATCACCCACTCCTGGTTTTGGCTTACAGATACTGATGTAAAATACTGGCCAAATACTGATAGTGTGACGGCAGCCTAAGTGTAAGAGCATCAAGAAAAAAGTGATTGCCATAGTGTGCGTTCTTATGGTCAAACATAAGAGCGTAGCTATGTCATAAGTTGTCAAGAATATGCTCTTTCAAGTGTGGAAAAACTAGTTACCTAGTGGCAATGACAGCTGTCCACCCATGTGATGTTACAGTACAAGTGAATAGTTGAAGTTAAAGGGGTTTTCCCATAGTACAATTTTATTAACAGATCTTTGAATAAAAATAGTTTCCACAACTAATCATGTTAAAAAAAATGTTCCTGTGCTTAGAAAATGTTATAAATTCGCCCCATGTAATGGGGGTATCCGACCATCCAGGAACATGATCTGAACATACCACAGTTAATTGCTATGGGAAGAGCAAGAAGAGTATACAGACAGGACAGCACAAGATCACAGCTGCTGCTTTCTATGAGGTAAAACATTTCCCTGCTGTAGTAACCCTGTCGGCATCATTGCATGGCTTTCCATCTCCCATCAGGCAGATACACCTTCTTACTTACCCCTCCAGGCGATGCTGGGAGTTCTGCTCTCTGTCTGCTCCATGTTGTGAACCTCATGTCTCCTGCCTGTTCTCTGCATACTTCCTGGCTGTGTGCATGGGGGGGCAGGGTCGGCACTCCCTGGCTCTTATAGAAACTGTGTGCACCTTCCTAAGGTGTTACCTGCCAATTGCCAAGAGGCATCAGGTACGTAAAGCATTCCCACCCCTAGGGGGATGCCTGAGCAACTTACTTCCTCAGTTAGTGTCTAACTTGCTGCTGAGGTGCCAGGTCCTATTTGCTATTTCTCTTGTGTCAGCCACCCAGAGGGGCTTCGTACCCTGGCCTGTACCTGTGTCCTGTATTTCTCATCTCAGCCACCCAGAGGGGCTTCGTACCCTGGCCTGTACCTGTGTCCTGTATCTCTCATGTCAGTCACCCAGAGGGGCTTCGTACCCTGATCTGAGTCCTTGTTTCTGTGCCTAGTCCCGTTCCTGACCCTGTCTGAACTTAGTCCTATACCTGTGTCCGTTTGTATCCCTGTCTGTAGCCTTTCATATTCTGTGTGTTTCCTTGTGTTCACTCCTTCTCCTCTTTGCTCTGCCTCCTTCTGCTCTGCTCTTGGCTCTGTCTCCAGCGGTTCTGCTCTTAGCTCCACCTCCAGCAGTTCTGTTCTTTACTCTGCCTCCTTTGGCTCTGCTCTTGGCTCTCCCTCAAGTGGTTCTGCTCTTGGCTCTGCGTCCAGCGGTTCTGCTCTTTGCTCCGCCTCCAGCGATTCTCCTCTTTGCTCCACCTTCTTCGGCTCTGCTCTTTTCTCTGCTTTCTGTAGTTCTAGTCTTTGCTCTGCCTCCTGCAGTTCTGGTCTTTGCTCCGCCTCCTGCAGTTTTGGTCTTTGCTCTGCCTCTTGCAGTTCTACCTACTTCCGTTCTGCAACCTACAGGTCAGGTCCCTACCTGTTCCTATATAGCCTCCAGTCCACACAGGTCCCTACCTGTTTCCATATACCTGCCCATATTCCTGTCCCTACCAAGTCAGTACCTGTCCTGCCTGAGTACCAGCTGTGTCCGCCTGTCCTGCCAGTGTCTCAGCCGTGCCCGCCTGCCAGTGTCACAGCCGTGCCCACCTGCCTGTGTCTCAGCCATGCCCACTTGCCAGTGTCTCAGCCATGCCCTCCTGCCAGTGTCTCAGCCGTGCCCACCTGCCAGTGTCTCAGCCATGCCCGTCTGCCTGTCGAGCCTGTTGCCTGCTCCTGTCCTACCGTTCTGTCCCCCAGTGGGATCAGCAGCCACAGCCAGACACCACCCTGAAGTGATACCTGGCAGCTACCTGCCGCACAAGCCTGACCTCACCATCAGAGGCTCCAGCAAACACCAAGGAAGCTGCTTAGTTACGTCCCTTCCAGGGTAGTTTGGTTTGTGGCACAGTGGGGCCACAATCACCCTCCATGCTCACGCCACGCAGTCACGGCGCAAGTGACACCTGCCTCTTTGAAAGCAAGCAGTAAATGCTTTATCTCAAAGAGAGAATGAACTGTGCTAACCTGCCCAGGAGCTGTGGCATGATCTGACCATGTTCCTGCACAGCCAGACAGCCATTACACAGTACACAACAGGGGCACATTTATACGATTATCTCAGCACAGGAACATTTTTTTAACACATCCAATTGTGGAACTTATCTTTATTCCAAGATCTATTGATTAACCCCTTTACCCCCCCAAGCCTGTTTCCACCTTCATGACCAGGCCAAATAATCAAATAATTACAATTCTGACCAGTGTTACATTATGTGTTATTAACTCTGGAATGCTTCAATAGATCCCACTGATTCTTAGACTGTTTTTTCGTGACATATTGTACTTCATAATAGTGGTAAAAATTTGTTCGATGTGGCTTGCATTTATTTCTGAAAAAAATGGAAATTTTGGAGAAAATTTTCAAATTTTTAAACTTTGAATTTTTATTAAACCAGAGAGTTATGTCACACAAAATTAGTTAATAAATAACATTTCCCACATGTCTACTTTACATCAACACAGTTTTTTTAAAACATTTTTTTTTGGTCAAGAATTTTAATTCAGATCCAATCACAGAAGTATATAACTTTAAGTCATTTTTTTCCCACAAAAAATGTTCTTTTAGCCCCAAATTTTATATTTTCACAAGTGTAATAGGAGAAAATAGGACCCAAAATTGGTTGTGCAATTTCTCCTGAGTACAAGGATAACACATACAGTACAGACCAAAAGTTTGGACACAACTTCTCATTTAAAGATTTTTCTGTATTTTCATGACTATGAAAATTGTACATTTACACTCAAAGCATCAAAACTATGAATTAACACATGTGGAATTATATACTTAACAAAAAAGTGTGAAACAACTGAAAATATGTCTTATATTCTAGGTTCTTCAAAGTAGCCACCTTTTGCTTTGATGACTGCTTTGCACACTCTTGGCATTCACTTGATGAGCTTCAAGAGGTAGTTACCGGGAATGGTTTTCCAACAATCTTGAAGGAGTTTTCAGAGATGCTTAGCACTTGTTGTCCCTTTTGCCTTCACTCTGCATTCCAGCTCACCCCAACCCATCTCGATTGGGTTCAGGTCTGGTGACTGTGGAGGCCAGGTCATCTGGCGTAGCACCCCATCACTCTCCATCTTGGTCAAATAGCCCTTACACAGCCTGGAGGTGTGTTTGGTCATCAGCCCGTGTGTTTAAGTGCAATAGTCAAGTATCAAGTACAGTTATCATGAGCATAGAGGGTGTGGAGACAGATAAATAGTAGGGTGCAGATTCAGAATAATATTTGGAAGGAGGGAACAGGGCAAAGTTAGTTTACTGAGTAGTTGATGTGGTAGGCTTGTTTGAAGAGATGGGTTTTCAAAGTGCGCTTGAATAGGTCAGGGCTAGGTATCAGTCTGATAGTCTGGGGAAGTGCATTCCAGAGAGCTGGTGCAGCATGAGAAAAGTCTTGGAGACGGAGGTGCGAGGTTCGGATTACGGGGGATGTTAGTCTTAGGTCATTTGTATATAAATCCGAAAATAGAATATACACACCACACCTAAATATTAGAAGGGGTGTCAGGGTATGTATAGCAGGGTTCAGTGCCAAGGACATGTGAACCAATGAGAAAAAAGCACCAAAAGAACCAAAAGTAAAGCATAAAAACAACTTTATTGAATACAAAATAATACAAAGAGAAACCACAGGACAAATGACAGGGAACACACCATGGAGGTGGCACCACAAAGAACAGCAGGCAACACTAAATAGAGAGCATCACAATAAGCCTAGAGAAAATGCACCCCAATTGTATACGACTCAAAGTGACTTCAGTAGTGAGGAGGCACAAATAAAAAAAGGCTGTAAGACTAAAGAATGTCGGATGCTACAAAGTAGCAATAAACAAGTTGTATTACCTGCGGGACCGTGCTGCCACCCACCCCAACGCCGCGTTTCGGCCTCGTGCCTTCTTCCGGGGGTATGGCATCATCAGTAAGAGCCAGCGTTTTAAGTGTTAGAGGAACCAATCCGAAGCGCCGTTACAAAAAGGACCCATGTAGCGGCGCATGCGCAAGTCGGCTTCCAGAGAGCAGAGCGACACAGAGGGCGTCAAGCAAGGCCGGGGAGCGCGTCACCAAGGCCCGCCCACATGCGATCACATGAGCGGCGGCTTCGCCGAACCCCAGACAAGCCTGTGAGACGCCGCCAGTGTCGCCCGGCAACAGAGCGCCGACGCGCATGCGCACAGGATCAGGTAAGTATAATAAGAGCGGCGCTAAGGGAAGGAAAACGCTGGTTGAGAAACCCAAGCCAATATTAAAATAAGCAGAATTAAAAACATTGCGGACCAAAAAGCAAAAAAATTCATTGTACACCAATATTCGCCACAGGGATGGTTTGGGGGCAGTCTCGTACTTTCTCGCCATGACAAGCCTCTCCACCACTGACATCAAGTTTTTGTCTATTCTTTTGGATTTCCTCCTGACACATAATTTTTTTCTGTTTAACGGATCCTTCTTCCTGCAGCTCCAGGGGACAGCGATGGGCGCGGCTTGTGCGCCCTCGTATGCAAATCTGTTCCTGGGGCTGTGGGAGAAGGATCTCTTCTCGTCAGATCGGGTCTCGTCGATGGAGCGGGTCGTATTTTGGGCCCGCTACATCGACGATATTTTCCTGATCTGGCGGGGGACTTCGGTTGAGTTACGATCATTTGTACAGGAGTTGAATGATAATTCATTGAATATTCATCTGACTTATAAACATGATTTTTCCCGTATTGATTTTTTAGACGTCTTGGTGGAGAGGAATGTGGATGGCTTACTTTTGACCAGTGTTTTCCGTAAAGAAACATCTGTGAATGCAGTACTTCATGCTTCATCTTCCCACCCACCCCATGTGATAAAAGCTGTTCCTACAGGACAATTCCTTCGGCTGAAAAGAATCTGTACCACCAAGGAGTCTTTTGAAATTCAAGCTGAGGACTTGAGAAACCGTTTTATGGATCGCGGCTATAGTAAAAGATGCATCAAAAAAGCGTACAACAGAGCAAAGTATTCAGACCGCCAACAACTTCTCTTCTCTTCCAGATCGGTTAAAAGCACAAATCAGGTCAGATTCGTCACACAGTACCACTCCAGGTGGGGGGAGATGTCTAATGTTCTGGCCAAGTATTGGCCCATTTTGCTCGCTGATCCTATCTTGAGACAATATCTGCCCTTACATCCCTCTGTTACGGCACGGAGATCTAAAAATTTGGGGGATCACCTTGTTAGGAGTTATTTGAAACCAATAACGCCACCTCCAATTTTTTCCAGTGCACCTGGTCATTCTCGATGGGGTTGCAGACCATGCGGGAAGTGCATAGCGTGCCCCAACATCGATTCTGCTACGCATTTTTTGGCATCAGATGGCCATGAATTTACCATCACACACACGATCAATTGCCAAACCACGATGGTGGTGTATCATGGAACTTGCCCATGCAATAAAATTTACATTGGGCTCACGACACGTACCCTTAAAGTTAGAACACGGGAGCATGTATGTGACATCTTGGCGGCTGCAAAAGTGGAGAATGCGGAGTGTCTTAAAACCATTCCTAGACACTTCAAATTATATCATTCATGTGACCCCTCTGGCTTCAGGATTAAGGGCATTGATCATCTGATTGTCGACTTACGTGGTGGCAAACTCAGCCGCCATTTAGCGCAGAAAGAGGCGCGATGGATATGGAGACTTCAGACATTACATCCTTTGGGTCTCAATGAAAGCCTTAGTTTTGCCCCTTTTCTTTAATTTATCTATCTCCTTGATCATTTTTCAGCACGCTTTTTAATTGGTATCTCGTCTTGTGTTATTTATTTTAACCCTTGTGTTTATTATTTTATCCTTTTTAGATTAGGTCCTTTGGATCATCAATATTGCGACCTCTTGCTTCTGCACTTCTTCTTTTTAAATATGTGGAATATCACCTGTTATGAAGATTACAGCATCTTATCTATGGATTCTCCATTCTTATATTTGTATTGATTTTTTGTATTTTGCTGTGGTATTGACGTTATCACTTTTCTATTATTATATTAATTGCTTCTGTATAGTAGTTTTATTGACTTGTATTTTATAGTCTCTAATGTACCTTTTAGTGGGGTATTCTATTTCACATTTTTTGCACTTCGCACTTTATCATATTGCACATTTATAGGTCTATTTTTTTGCTTTTTGGTCCGCAATGTTTTTAATTCTGCTTATTTTAATATTGGCTTGGGTTTCTCAACCAGCGTTTTCCTTCCCTTAGCGCCGCTCTTATTATACTTACCTGATCCTGTGCGCATGCGCGTCGGCGCTCTGTTGCCGGGCGACACTGGCGGCGTCTCACAGGCTTGTCTGGGGTTCGGCGAAGCCGCCGCTCATGTGATCGCATGTGGGCGGGCCTTGGTGACGCGCTCCCCGGCCTTGCTTGACGCCCTCTGTGTCGCTCTGCTCTCTGGAAGCCGACTTGCGCATGCGCCGCTACATGGGTCCTTTTTGTAACGGCGCTTCGGATTGGTTCCTCTAACACTTAAAACGCTGGCTCTTACTGATGATGCCATACCCCCGGAAGAAGGCACGAGGCCGAAACGCGGCGTTGGGGTGGGTGGCAGCACGGTCCCGCAGGTAATACAACTTGTTTATTGCTACTTTGTAGCATCCGACATTCTTTAGTCTTACAGCCTTTTTTTATTTGTGCCTCCTCACTACTGAAGTCACTTTGAGTCGTATACAATTGGGGTGCATTTTCTCTAGGCTTATTGTGATGCTCTCTATTTAGTGTTGCCTGCTGTTCTTTGTGGTGCCACCTCCATGGTGTGTTCCCTGTCATTTGTCCTGTGGTTTCTCTTTGTATTATTTTGTATTCAATAAAGTTGTTTTTATGCTTTACTTTTGGTTCTTTTGGTGCTTTTTTCTCATTGGTTCACATTAGGTCATTTGTAGAATGGAGGGAATGTGTAGGGCGATAGACAAAGATAAGAGAGGAGATATAAGGTGGTGCAGAACTGTGGAGAGCTTTGTGGGTGAGAGAGATGAGTTTATACTGTACCCTATAGCGAATGGGTAGCCAGAGTAATGACTGGCACAAGATGGAGGCATCGGGGAAGTGGCTGGACAGAAATATGACCCTGGCTGCCGCATTCAAGATGGATTGGAGAGGAGAAAGTTTGGGAAGAGGAAGACCGATCAGAAGAGAGTTGCAGTAGTCCAGACGAGAATGAATAAGAGCGACAGTAAGAGTCTTAGCAGTTTCAAAGGTGAGAAAAGGTCAGATTTTGGAGATGTTTTTAAGATGCAGGTGACAAGAGCGAGTGAGTGATCGGATATAGGGAGTAAAGGAAAGTTCGGTGTTGAATATGTCTCAAGACAGCGGGCATGTTGCTTGGGAGTTATGGTTGAACCCTCCAGGGTAATTTCGATGTTGGGTAGAGTGAGGTTAGTAGAAGGGAGAAACACAAGAAGTTCCGTTTTGGAGAGATTTAGTTTCAGATAGAGGGAGGACATGATGTTAGAGACAGCAGACAGACAATCCTTGGTATTTTGAATTAGGGTAGGGGTGATGTCAGGGGAAGACGTGTATAATTGGGTGTCATCAGCATAGAGATGATACTGGAACCCAAATCTGCTGATTGTCCAATAGGGGCAGTGTATAGAAAGAAGAGGAGGGGGCCTAGGACTGAGCCCTGCAGAACCCCGATAGTAAGGGGACGAGGAGAGGAAGAGGAGCCAGCAAAAGATACAGTGAAGGAGTGGTCAGAGAGGTAGGAGGAGAACCAGGAGAGGGCTGTGTCCTTGAGGCCTATAGAGCGGAGCATAGTGAGAAGGAGCTGGTGATCCACAGTGTCAAATGCGGCAGAGAGATCGAGGAGAATCAGCAGGGAGCAATGACCTTTGGATTTAGCTGTTATTAGATCATTAGAGACTTTAGTGAGGGTAGTTTCAGTGGAGTGTAAAGAGAGGAAACCAGATTGTAAGGAGTCGAGAAGAGAGTTATCTGAGAGATAGCGGATTAGACAGGAGTGGACCAAGCGTTCCAGGAGTTTAGAGATGAAGGAAAGGTTCGAGACAGGTCTGTAGTTAGCATTGCAGTTCTGGTCCAGGGATGGCTTTTTAAGTAAAGGGGTTATGATTGCATGTTTAAATGAGGAGGGACAGATACCTGAAGAAAGAGAGAGGTTAAACATTTTTAGTCAGGTGAGTGGTGATCACTGGTGAGAGAGACTGTTGGAGATGTGAAGGAATGGGGTCACTGTTGCAGGTTGTAGGCCAAGCAGAAGCGAGGAGCTTGGAAAACTCTTCTTCTGAAACAGGCTCAAAGATGTCTAGTGAGCTTGAGGTGCGGCAGGGAAGGGGATCCTGGCACTGAGGAGATTAGGCTGAGATATCTGATGGATGTGGTTGATTTTTTCTAGGAAATAAGTGACCAGATCCTCATTGCTGAGGTTGGTGATGGGGGCCTGTACTTTAGGTTTCAGGAGAGAGTTTAAGGTTTCAAAAAGTTGTTTTGGGTTGTTGGAAACTGAGGTGATGATGTTGGTGAAGTAGGATTGTTTGGCCAGATGAAGGGCAGATTTATAGGTTTTGAGTATGAACTTATAGTGGATGAAGTCTTCTGCTTAGAGAAATTTTCTCCACTGCCGCTCTTCACACCTTGAGCAACGGTGAAGAAAGCATGTTTGCATAGTGTGCCAGGGCTGCCGCTGTCTGTGTCGGGTCTTTCTGCGTGTAGAAGGTTCTGCTTCATCTAGGGCATTCGTCAGTGTATTATTGAAGTGTGACAATGCTAAGTCTGGAGAGGAGAGGGAGGAGACGGGGCTAAAGATGTGTGGAGATTGTCCATAAGCTGCCGGGTATTAATGTTACGTGTATTCCGATAAGTGTGGTAAGTGGGGGTGTCCCGGGTGAGGAGACAATTCTTGACAGAGAAGGAAAGAAGGTTGTGGTCCGAGAGCGGGAGAGGGGAGTTAGTAAAGTCGTGCAGTGAGCCGGGACGGGAGAAAACCAGGTCCAGAGTATTCCCGTCCTCATGCGTAGGAGAATTAGCAAACTGTGAGAGGCCGAATGAAGAAGTTAGAGAAAGAAGATGAGAGACAGATTGGGAGAGGGGATCATTTATTGGGAGGATGTTATAGTCTCCCATGATGAGGGCGGGGATGTCACAGGATAGAAAGTGAGTAAGCCAGGTGGCAAAGTGGTCTAGAAACTGGCAGGAGGAACCTGGCGATAAACAACCGCCACTCGCAAGGAGAAGGGCTTAAAGAGTCTGGACTTCAAAGACAGGAAATGTAAGTGAGGGAACCGGGGGATGACCTGGAAAGCACATTGTGATGAAAGGAGCAAACCAAAACCTCCACCCTGTCTGTTCTCAGGTCTGGCGGTATGTGAAAATTTCAGCCCACCAAACGAGAGAGCAGCAGCGGCGGTGGTGTCTGAATGCTGGATCCAGGTTTCTGTAAAAGCCAAAAGGTTAAGGGAATTAGAGAGGAAAAAATCGTGAATGCAAGTTAGTTTGTTACACACAGACCAGAGAGCACAGTGGAAAGCGATAGGAGAAGGCATGCATTGAATGTTAATAAGATTAGCAGGGTTTCTATATGTAGCTGGAGGAGAGTAATGTATGCTTGTGGAGGGAGGCCCAGGGTTGGGGGAGATGTCGCATGCAACTAGTAAAAGGAGAAAAAACAGAAAGAGCAGGTGGTGGGATGATTTGTATGAACGTTTTGAGTGCTGCATGGAGGTATTGGATGGTTTGGAGTGGGTAAGAAATGTCAGTAGAGCCTCGGAGTTATACATGGGAGAGGGGAAAAGGGAGGGGTGGATATGGAGAGAGTGCACAGAATGTGTTAAAGGGTGGGCGAGTTGTGAGAAAGCAGAAGTAAAAACAAATAAGAAGCAGATAGATATGATAAATGCATAATGTAGTATGACTGACCAAGAAGCATGATTGTTTGAAAAACTTATGCACCTTACCTGTCTCCTGCCCTGTCCAACTGCCGTTGTCTAACTGCCAAACACTTTATACTGTTGCACTTAATATCTGTTGTGCGAGTGACCCACGCGCGTGCTATCCTAGCCAAACTAAATATATATGAAATGAAATGGCCACAATCAGCAATTAACCAAATAGCATAAGGCCAGAGCAGGCATTACTATGCAGGGTAAACAACCAATGCTGAACAAGGCCATAAAACAGTGGGGAAAAAAATAGCTTTGAACACTTTAAAGCAGAAACAAAAAAAAGCCCACAGGAGTGATGGATTAAATACCATGAAAAAAGCTTGCTAGATATGGTTCTGTTCACACTTGTCAGACAGAGCACACAAACGGATGATGGATTAAATACCATGAAAAAAGCTTGTTTTCAGTGTGAATGTACAATTTTCATAGTCATGAAAATACAGAAAAATCTTTAAATGAGAAGGTGTGTACTGTATTGTATGTGGGGGTAAACTACTGTTTGGGTGCACAGCAGGGCTCAGAAAGGAAGGAGTGATGTTTTGGAACACAGATTTTGATGGAATGGTCAGTGGGTGTCATGTTGTGTTTGAAGAGCCCCAATGTGTCTAAACAATGTAAAACCCCCACAAGTGACCCCATTTTGAAAATTAGACCCCTCAGGAAGATTATCTAAATGTGTGGTAAGCACCTTGAACGCACAGGTGATTCACAGCATTTTACTACGTTGATCTGTGAAAATGAAAAAAAATATTTTTCCCACAAAAAAGTTGTTTTAACCCCCAATTTTTTCCTTTTCAAGATAATACCAGTAGAAAATGAACCTCAATATTTGATATGCAATCTCTCCTGAGTACACTGATACCCCACATGTGCTCGGAAACTACTTTTGAGGCTCAGTGCAAAGCTCAGAAGGGAGTTAAAATTTTGCTGGACTGATTTGAGGGTGCCATGTCACATTGGCAGACCCCTTGACGTAGCAGAAAAGCAGAACCCCACCATAAGAGACTCCAATTTACAAACTACACCTATTAATGAATTCATCTAAGGGTGCAGGAGTCATAGTTACACCACAAGTGGGTCACCATTTTATACCATTGGTCAGTGAAGAAAAAAATAATTACTTTTTACCACCAAAAGTTTGTTTTAGACCCAGATTTTACATTTTCACGCTGGGAAATAGGTAAAAATGGCACCAAAATTTCTCCCACAATTTCTGCTGAAAGTAGAAATACCCTATATGTGGCTTCACAGTATTACTTAGCCATACGGTAAGACTCGGGAGGGATGGATCACTATTTGCCTCCTGGAGCGCAAATTTTTCTAGAATAGTTTGCGGACTCCATATACAGATCCCATAATTGCTAGAAAAGCAGAATCCACCTTCAAGTAACCCCATTTTGGAAATTATACCCCTTTGGGAACTTATCTACAGGTGTAGTTATGTTTTTGACTCCATGGGTATTTTCCAGAAACAAGCAGCAGTGGATGTTGCTGAGTGAAAATTGCAAACTACCATTCTAGTGCCCAGTACATTGTAGTCCCCAGTATGTTGTTGTGATGAGTACATTGTAGGGCCCGTCCATTGTGCCCACCTCATTCTTATGGAGACACGCACTCTTAAATTCAACAGGCTCTCATCGCTACAGAAATGCCAAACGTGGACTCTAAATGTTGTTTAGGCACACTGGGACTCAGAAGGGAGTGCTGCATTTGAATTTGGGAGGGAAGAGTTTTCTGAATTTCTTTTGGGGGGCAAGGGCCATTTCTCTTTTCCAGAGCCTTTGCACTACCAGTTGCATGGAAGCCCCTATATTTCCATTGATAGATGATGGACCTTAGTGCAGAATAGCTTTTTTAGTGGATTGATTTGACGTTTTTGTTACAAACATTTTACACAATGTTTGGGAAGACATTTATCCAGCGCTCTACGCTGAGCACTTATATGGGGGTTTCCATCTAAATCTCCTAGTGAAGTGCGTCAGAAGAAACCCCCGGGGGATCCAAGCACTATAATGAGGCAGCAGAGTTATTGTGGACTCTGTCTAGCCTCTGTTCAGGGTTGTCCCCTTCTTTTCAGAGCTGCACAAAACTGGTAGATGGCATTTTTATGCACACCTAAAAAGACGGACACCCCCAGATGATGGACCAGACGGCGTCCACAGTGTCTCCATCTGTTTCATTATAGGGAAACTTCCATCAGGGGTTCCACCTGAATCATGTATTTCAGAGATTTACATGGAAATCCCAGTGTAAGTGCACAACGTAGAGCACAAGATAAATGTGCGCCGAGCCTTACCACGATAGGCAGAATGAACAAATCAACAGCAGGTGAAAAATTGGTTTTATTTATTTTTCATGCTGTTTGCAGCGCCCCAGAGTCCTGGTCGTTGCAGTACTGTGGCTCCGCCACTATGGGGAGCTATGGTGCGTCTGATGGCACTGAAGGGGTTCATCTGATCAGGTATCACAGACACCAATACATTTCACAGCTGGGCCTCCGGGGGGAGCTAAGGGTGCTATTCATTAGGCCACTCCCCACCATAGTGGGTAAACTGGGGGTCAGGCAGGAAGTTAGATCAGAAAGCTGACTGGGTTGGAACCAGGCAACACCTTGTGGCAGAGGGTGTTGTGAGGGAAGATACAGTAGGGTCTCTGCCAGGGGTGGGATCCTGGCAGAGGCTTGGCAACAAGAACGAACGTAACGGGACCGTGCCTGCTCCGGGTAGCGGCGGTGCCCAAGAAAGGATTAGAAGAGAGATAGATTGTGCTGAGTGAGAAACGAGATCACGCAAAGGAGAAATACCAGTAGGAGTCGTGCTGTAAGACCGAAGCAACATCCTACTGAGGCGCACTACCGGTGGCCAGAACGCCGAGGGAGTATCATAACATTCAGCTTCAAGCAATACTCCAAACAGCGGCAGGACAGTCAGTCTAAGGCGGGCTGTCTAACACATATCACCTATGCAGTCTTGGGGGGCAACTTGTGGAGAGGGGCGACTCTAGGGTCCCGGAAGAGCTCCGAGCCTACCCGTCACACGGGTGCCGTCCCAACCAGAACATCAGGGAGGGACGGAGGATTAGCAGAACATCATCTAATCGAGTTGTGAGGGAACTTAAGAAACAGACACAACAGTTGTGGGGGACTTTCCGTAAGCACAGCAGGGAAGGACCACAACACATAGCGCTAGAAGGAAGGCACCGATTTCCACCTGTGAAGAGAACTCTGGAGGTGCCATTGGACCGGCCGGACTTGCGCAGCCTGGTGAACCGTATTCCGGACTGAGGACTCAGAGATCTTCAGTAAAGAGGTAAAGAGACTGCAGCCTGGTGTCCTCGTTATTTACTGCACTGCACCACTACAGCGTCATCCACCCATCCACACCTGTCTTCCACTGAGCGCCCCACGGCAGGGTCACGGACCGGGGCCTAGCCGCCGTGACAACCCCAGAGCAGAGACTCAGAGGCCCGGTACCGGGTACCCCTCGGCCCTGCGGCGGTGGGGGCGCCACAACTTGGCGTCACGAACAGGATCTACTTAAGCCTGAGGAATCGGGTCATGTGTGCCTTGGAACTGTGATTTACTGTGCTTGGACTGTACTTTATTGCAAGGACTGTGCTGCGCCATTTGCCGCCAAAATCCGCCGCCATTGCAGCGCTGAGGAGAGCGCCGGAGAAGAGGAGGGGCGTGAAGTGGGCGTAGGCAAGCTGGAGAGCGCGAACGGCAATGGCCGCCCAGTCTAAATATTTCTGTGTCCTGAGGACGTGTCCGTCAACAGCTGAGGTCCGCCTCCTGATCCTGTTTGGAGGGTGGAGACCATGGAAACGAGGCCGCCCACGAAAGAGACCGCGGGAAGAAGACATTGGAGAGGAGATAAAGATGGCGACGCCGGAAGCACCGCACGGGAATGGTCGAACCCGGAGAGAGGCTGGACAGCCCGAGGTGGCCCAGGGTACGCCGTCACTGCGAGAGCTGACCCTTACAGAGCCAACGATGGGCCGACCTCCCCGGCCGCCGTCGGAAGAGTGTATGGCCGCGGCCGAAGCCCGGCGGATCGCTGCCCGCCTGGAGGCCGATGCCCGTGTGATCGCTCGGCTGGGCCAGCCCACGGAGGTCTGCTTGTCTCCAGCGTCCCCTGCTCCTTCCAACCCGGTCGTGGCTGAAAGTGCGCTGCAGATACAGGGCCTGAAGCTCATGCCTGAGGCCGAACACCTGCGGCGCTTGATGGCTGCATGGCGAGCCCGACCACAACCGGCAACCCAGGTTGATCTAACCACCGTTGCGGAGCCCCCCTTGTCCCACTGGGGTGTAGCGGTCTCCTTCAACCCTCAATATGGACGCGGGGTTATCCAAGAGATTGGAGAGCCGCTACAAGTCCATGTGGACCGGGAGGAGGTGGAGCCCTGCGAAGGAAGATTCCCTTGCGACCTGGAGTCAGGTGACGCGGTAACTTATACCAGATGGAGGAGAGCCACGGGAGAGGCTGGCTGGATGGCGCGGGGCGTCCAGCGGTGCGTCGCACTACAAGCCACTGCCGGAGCATCGGAGGATAAATCTCCTACTGAAAAAGCTGCTGAATCTGGCCCTGAAGAACAGCGGAGCACCCGGACTCACCATGTACCTTGGGGGCGTGCCGGAGCTTCGGTGAAAAGAACATCCCGGCGAGGGATCCTGTCGTTGTTGGGGCGGGACCCGATCCTTGAACCAGCCGGACGACCCGTTGGTCTGGTGAGGCCCGGGAGGAAACCACCTTCTTCCCCGAAGAACGAGTAAGCATAATGCTTTAAAGATGTACATAGTTTTTAACTGTTTGGTTTCTGATTTTTTTTTTTGCTGCTGAACCCGTTCAGGGTTAACTCTTAAGGGGATCCTTCTGTGGACCTGGGATCCCTATTGTTTGTTTTTGTTTGTTTTTCTAAAGTTTTGCACAAGTTTCTAGTTAAAAAGAACTGCTGAAATCATGAACAGTGCATGATCCGAACTTCTTGTACATAGTTTGCACCTTATTAAAGGCGCTCCCTACTGGTTTTACTTAAAGAAGGACTCTTTGTGAAGATACCACACTGGAACCTTTGCTGAGTATGGACTGGTAGCTTGAGAAGGCGTGCTACCTCATAGAGACTTGGTCCCCTCTTAAAGGGGATGTTCATTTGTTGCGCTTAACTCGTGATATTGCTTAAGATAGGAAGCAATAATGTCTTGACCAAAGAAAGAGATGATAATGTTTACATGAGAAAGTTATATGTATTTAATTAGTTAATTGTGAAGAAATACTGATGATGTTCTCTGAGAAGAAAAAGGTGAAAGATAGAAGAAGGATGCAGTGGGCCCGTAGGGATAGACGTGGTGTCCAGCATGCATGATAGAAAGAAAGATAATGAGAAGGCTTAATGTTCAATAGAAAATGTTTTGATAATGTTGATAGATAGTTAGGATAGAAGGTAAACCCTGAGTCCTCATAGGAGTCATGTAGAGATGGCTCAGTGCTCTTAAACTGAAAGTAATGTTATGTTCTATACTGTGTATAGTAGTTGAAAAGGCAGTAGGCCCTGGCTGAACGGGGCGGTCCTGTAACCGAAAGGAGAGGCAGAAGGTCTGGTGCCGATAGGACAGGCGGTCCTGCAGATCTAAAGAAGGAGAATGAAAAAGTTAAATTACCTTATAATGTGATTATAGGAAGGTCTTTAGTGGATTCAGAGTGTATGTCCTTAAAGGCAATGTTAAATTATTGTTCAACAATTTTGCACTTAGTAGAATACCCGGTTGGGTAACAGGAGTTATTTATAGCCTGTAATTTATAACGTTAACCATGTTTGTAACGTTCAAGTGTCCTTACCTCCCATAAAGGGAAGCCTGTTCAAGTATACTTATTGTTATTGCACTCAACAAAACTGTATGTCTTTTTGCTAACTTGTATTGTTGTTTTCTTCCCAGTCCCGGAGTACTGTGTTTAACCAGGGGGGAGTGCAGCGCCCCAGAGTCCTGGTCGTTGCAGTACTGTGGCTCCGCCACTATGGGGAGCTATGGTGCGTCTGATGGCACTGAAGGGGTTCATCTGATCAGGTATCACAGACACCAATACATTTCACAGCTGGGCCTCCGGGGGGAGCTAAGGGTGCTATTCATTAGGCCACTCCCCACCATAGTGGGTAAACTGGGGGTCAGGCAGGAAGTTAGATCAGAAAGCTGACTGGGTTGGAACCAGGCAACACCTTGTGGCAGAGGGTGTTGTGGGGGAAGATACAGTAGGGTCTCTGCCAGGGGTGGGATCCTGGCAGAGGCTTGGCAACAAGAACGAACGTAACGGGACCGTGCCTGCTCCGGGTAGTGGCGGTGCCCAAGAAAGGATTAGAAGAGAGATAGATTGTGCTGAGTGAGGCTACTTTCACACTAGCGTTAACTGCATTACGTCTCAAAACGTCTTTTTTCCGAAAAAACGCATCCAGCAAAAGTTTTTGCTGGATGCGTTTTTTCCCCATAGACTTGTATTGGCGACGTATTGCGACGGATTGGCATACGTCGTGTACGTTTTACGACGGATGCGTCGAAATTTGGCGATACGTCGTCGGCAAAAAACGTTGCTTGTAGCGTTTTTTGTCTCCGCCTAAAAAACGTGTCGCGACGCATCCTGCGGCATGCGTCGTTGGCTACAATGGAAGCCTATGAGCGACGGATGCGTCGGGACACGTCGTACGACGCAATGCAGCGCTGCAATACGTTTTTTTACACTGAGCATGCTCAGAAGCTGGATTTTGTTGCCAAATGGCCAGACACCCCCAAATCTATATAAACCTGGCCTGGGCCTTCAACCCCACATATATGGCCACGTATATACGTGGCACTTATATACGTGGCACTTAAATACGTGGCACTTAAATACGTGGCACTTATATACGTGATACGTGGCACTTAAATACGTGGCACTTAAATACGTGGCACTTAAATACGTGGCACTGAAATACGTGGCACTGAAATACGTGGCACTTATATACGTGGCACGTATTTAAGTGCCACGTATTTAAGTGCCACGTATTTAAGTGCCACGTATTTAAGTGCCACGTATTTAAGTGCCACGTATTCAAGTGCCACGTATTTCAGTGCCACGTATCACGTATATAAGTGCCACGTATTTAAGTGCCACGTATTTAAGTGCCACGTATTCAAGTGCCACGTATTTCAGTGCCACGTATCACGTATATAAGTGCCACGAATTTAAGTGCCACGTATTTAAGTGCCACGTATTTAAGTGCCACGTATTTAAGTGCCACGTATTTAAGTGCCACGTATTTAAGTGCCATGTATTTAAGTGCCACGTATTTAAGTGCCACGTATTCAAGTGCCACGTATTTCAGTGCCACGTATTTAAGTGCCACGTATCACGTATATAAGTGCCACGAATTTAAGTGCCACGTATTTAAGTGCCACGTATTTAAGTGCCACGTATTTAAGTGCCACGTATTCAAGTGCCACGTATTTCAGTGCCACGTATTTAAGTGCCACGTATCACGTATATAAGTGCCACGAATTTAAGTGCCACGTATTTAAGTGCCACGTATTTAAGTGCCACGTATATAAGTGCCACGAATTTAAGTGCCACGTATTTAAGTGCCACGTATTTAAGTGCCACGTATATAAGTGCCACGTATATAAGTGCCACGTATTTAAGTGCAATCCTCACAAGAACACCTTCCATCGCTGCCACAAAACTAAAACCCTCAAAGATGGGCTGTAAAAACAGTAATTATATAGTTTTCCATATTTTCCAGTAGCCAATCAAATTTGGGAGCCTCCCATTTTAAAAACGGATCCGTCGTAAAAACGGATGCAACGGATGGTAAAAACGGATGCAACGTATGCAACGCATCCAGTATTTTCGACGGAAACGTTTAGCGGATTTGCGACGGATCCGTCGAAATGCTGTATGCGTGGCATACGTTTTTCACTTTTTTTGACGCATCCGTTTTTTCGGCAAAAAACGGATTTGCGACGTAATGCAGTTAACGCTAGTGTGAAAGTAGCCTGAGAAACGAGATCACGCAAAGGAGAAATACCAGTAGGAGTCGTGCTGTAAGACCGAAGCAACATCCTACTGAGGCGCACTACCGGTGGCCGGAACGCCGAGGGAGTATCATAACATTCAGCTTCAAGCAATACTCCAAACAGCGGCAGGACAGTCAGTCTAAGGCGGGCTGTCTAACACATATCACCTATGCAGTCTTGGGGGGCAACTTGTGGAGAGGGGCGACTCTAGGGTCCTGGAAGAGCTCCGAGCCTACCCGTCAAACGGGTGCCGTCCCAACCAGAACATCAGGGAGGGACGGAGGATTAGCAGAACATCATCTAATCGAGTTGTGAGGGAACTTAAGAAACAGACACAACAGTTGTGGGGGACTTTCCGTAAGCACAGCAGGGAAGGACCACAACACATAGCGCTAGAAGGAAGGCACCGATTTCCACCTGTGAAGAGAACTCTGGAGGTGCCATTGGACCGGCCGGACTTGCGCAGCCTGGTGAACCGTATTCCAGACTGAGGACTCAGAGATCTTCAGTAAAGAGGTAAAGAGACTGCAGCCTGGTGTCCTCGTTATTTACTGCACTGCACCACTACAGCGTCATCCACCCATCCACACCTGTCTTCCACTGAGCGCCCCACGGCAGGGTCACGGACCGGGGCCTAGCCGCCGTGACAACCCCAGAGCAGAGACTCAGAGGCCCGGTACCGGGTACCCCTCGGCCCTGCGGCGGTGGGGGCGCCACACTGTTCCTCTTGCGGTATAAGTTATTAGACAACCTTATTCTTCGGGTCGGTGTGATTACAGAAATACCAGATTTATATTGGGGTTTTATGCTGACTGCTATCACACACTAAAAGACACCACATTTTGATAGCTATGATTTTTCAATATTTCAACCAACAGAGTCATGTGAGGGCTTGTTTTTTTGCAGGACGAGTTGACGTTTTTATTGGTATAATTTTCAGACACATGACATTTTTTGATCTCTTTCTATTCCGATTTTTGGGAGGTAGAATGTACAAAAACCCGATATTTAGGAATTACTTTTTTTATGCTGTTCCGCATGTGGTAAAAGTGATAAGACAGTTTTATTCTTTGGGTCAGTACGATTGCACCGATACCACATTTATATAGTGTTTTTGTGTTTTGGCGCTTTTGTGCAATAAAAACTTTTTTATAGAAAAAATAATTATTTCGCTTTTTTCTAATAGCTATAACTTTTTTAGTTTTCTGCTGATGGAGTTGTATGGTGGCTTGTTTTTTTGTGGGACAAGATGATGTTTTCAGCGATGCAATTATTATCTACATTCATCTTTTTGATGGCATTTTAGATAGATTTTGCCTTTTTTTTTTTCGGTGTTCACGGAAAAGTGTGAACTACTGTGGCAGTTTTATAGATCAGGTCGTTACAATTTCATTTATGTATACTTTAAAAAAAAAAAATATTTATGGGTACAATATATTTTTTTATTTTTTTGATTATTTTGTGATTTAAAAAAGAATATTTTTGCAATATTTTTTAAATTTTTTTTGTTTATGTCTTTACTTAGTCCCTCTATGTGATTTTAACTTTCAACAGTCTGATCACAGTTCTAATGCATTGTAATGCATTAGAACGCTCAGCTTGCTCTAACACAAATTTGTTAGATCATGCACTGAGAAAGATCTAAGGGTATGTGTCCACGTTCAGGATTGCATCAGGATTTGGTCAGGATTTTTCATCAATATTTGTAAGCCAAAACCAGGAGTGGGTGATAAATGCAAAAGTGGAGCATATGTTTCTATTATACTTTTCCTCTAATTGTTCCACTCCTGGTTTTGGCTTACAAATACTGATGAAAAATCCTGACCAAATCCTGATGCAATCCTGAACGTGGACACATACCCTTACAAGCTTGCTAGAACCTGGTGACTCAGGTGTCATCATTACGACATTGAGTTGCCATGGCAATGAATGGGCCCCCGCAACTACGTTGATCAGAGAGCAGAAGGGGCTCCCTCCCTTTGCCTGCCTTCTAAATGCTGTGATCGATATCGTTCGCAGCATTTAGGTGGTTAAAGTGCCTGCCACTGAGTACTGAGTGTCAACTGTCAGAATCGCTGAACACCCGTCAGTGATTGTGTGTGTAAGGAGGTGGCAGGGAATCTCATGTGTAGGATAGATAAGAATGGTAGTTTAGGCACAGGCAGCAAGGGGTTAATCAGTGGGGAGGGGTCAGTGCATAGCAGCACAGAGCAGGGAGATACAGTATAGGAAAGGGACTTCCTGTTTAGAATCAGATGCCTGGGCAGTCTGCCCAAGGGCAAGATGCATACAGTGAGACAGTTACAGGCCGTGGGAGTAAAGCTGGGGACAGCAGTAAGGGACCCCAGGCTGGAGAATAGTGTAGTCAGGCACCAGCTCAACAAAATCACCCCCAGGAAGGAAAAGGGGCTGACAGGGAGCTGATGATGCTGAAGGTACAGATGGTAAACAAACTGCCCAAAGATGCTTCCTGGATGGCAGAGGAAAGGAAAGTACAGACAGGACAATCTTCCTAGAGGTACGGCCGTGAACGCCGAGAGTAAAGAGAGAGAAATGATAGAGATACTAGAGTCTGCCCAGAAGGCAGGGAAAGGACAGGAAACGTTGCCATGTGTGAACTGTGCTGCCAATGTGAAGGATGCCTTGCTGTTTAATAAAGTTCAACTGTTAGAAAAGAACTGTGATTTTGTGGTGTTTTATGGAACCTGTGAGCCAAAAGCTGGAGTAACAGAGACTGAGGGAATTTCAGTAACAGAAGTGAGTACTCTACTGTACCCATCTATCCATGTGCAAGGTGCCAGGGTGCTCACTGACTGTGACTTAGTAGACTTGCCCATGACTACCACCCCGTGCCACCTTGTTACAAGTGCACAGCCCCTGTGGCGCAACATTGCCTGGACATATTTATACAGTCGAGGTCAGTATGTACCCACCAACCTGGACTTATGGATACGTCCAAGGTCGTGAAGAGATTAAAATTCACTTTGTTCATGGGAAAATCTCTTTAAAGGGGTATACTCAAGGTTGCAAGTTATACTCTATCCATGATATAGGGGATAACTCCCCAATTGCTGGGGTCTGACCGGTTAGACCCCCAATGATCCCAAGAATTGGATCTCTTAATAGCCCTGTTCGAATAGCGCTGAGGTCAATAATACGAACTGCCACTTCATTCATTCTTAATGAGATCACTGGAGATAGATGGAGTGTTGCTCTTAGTTGGTCTTCAGCACTTCCTTAAAGGGAACATGTCAGCAGGATTGTGCTCAGTAACCTACAGACACTGTCAGACTGGCACCGATATAACAATTAAAATGGTACCTTGGTTGATGAAATCCATCTGTGGTTTTTGTTTAAACTTTATTTTCAGTTTTGAGTTAATGATATGCTAGTGCTTTGGAGCGGAGCTGTGGGGGTGGGATTTCATGTGGTGCTCTGATTAGGAAATCATCAGTATGGCTTCTGACAGGCCACTGATCTTTCAGTGACCTGCCCCCTATTTTACATAATATTATATATAATATATATAATATATTATAATATAATAATATTATTATTATTAATAATTATTATATTAATAATATTATATATAATATTATATACACTGTATATTGAAAAAAAAATCACCTTCTGCAGGTAGGTGGCGGTGCCGGTGCTGCAGCATGATTGCATGTATAATGTTTATTTAATTGTTTTTTTGATGATATCCATAAATTCATTTTAAAAAGTCAGTTTGAAAATGGCACTGTCCGCACCTGCACAGAAGTAGCTATCGGTGATCCGATAGCTGCTACTGAGCAGACACCGGCGGTGCCATCTTGCTAGAGAAAAAAATTGCCTCCTTCAAGATGGCACTTTCAGCACCCGTGCAGTAGCATCTATCAGATCGCTGATATCAGGTATCATTTTAATCAGTATAACGGCGCCAACCTGACAGCGTTTGTAGGTTACTCAGCAAAATCCTGCTGACAGGTTTCCTTTAAACATGAATATCTAAGAGGGTGTGCCAGAGTTGATGAAATTCTTCAGAGCTGGGTGGCATTTGTGGCAGGAAACTGTGGGACCAATAAGCGAGTGGAGTGTTTTGAGAATGACGAGTCTAGATGGAGCACCAGGTCATGTGATACTTATGATGCAGTTCCCCAATATAAAAGCCTGGAGTCACAAGGTGGGAAGACATTTGGACAAACAAAAGAGAGCAGCAGGACGTGTGCTCGAGGGATGCAGTGCCCAAAATACTGGAAAGCAGTCAATAGACCAGACCAATGGGTTGTTGTGCGCCCGTGAGTGAGATCCAGACTGCGCCAGGCAGGATCCATGTACCAGACCACGCCGGTGAAGACCTGAGACCAAGTTACATCAGGTGAGACTCAAAGCCCAGTGTCACAGGTGTGTCAGGTTTGACAGACAGTCATTCTGGATCCGGCTGTAGAAGTTCATTACACCTGGCTCTGCAGACACCTTCTGTATCTTGCATCTCTGCTGTGGAGTGATATCCTTCTCCCTCTAGGACCTATCAGTGATCTCCACCATCTGCTTCTGATTAACAAACCCTTGCTGGATGTTTAAATACCTTTAGTCACTTCAGCAAGACACCGGTGATAGTTCTATTTCCCTCTGTCTGTTTGAAAGTACTAGTATTCGATTAGTTCCTTCTTGGAGTTCTCTTGGAGGATAGCTGGCGTGATCTCTTTGATGTCTTCTCAAGCTAAAAGTATTCCCTCGTTTGTTTACCTTATTTGACTTTAGTTGTAGTGGGGGCTGACTATTTTACCCTATCCCCTCCCTATTCAGAGCCTATTTCTAGGTGCAGTCAGGGATTAGGCTACTGCTTGGCGTTAGGTGCAGAACTTATTTATGGACGTTATGGGAGACAGCATGTTGTGAGGTCTGCCTAGTGGTCTCCACTCCCCCCTTTCCTAGTGTTTGGGCTTCAGCACCCCCTTCCCATTGTTGTGCACATAGCTTCTCAGTCACCCAGCGTGACACCCAGCTCACATCTGTCCAGACCCCTACAGACATCTGTAGCTGGTCAAGCCCTGAAGATCCGGTGAGAAGCCTAAACCGGAAGTGGATATCTGCTGCAGTGACCAGGAGGCTCAAGTGAACAGGGTCATTACTTCCAACATTGTAATACAGTAAAGGGAACAGATTGGTGTGGTGCAACAGATGGGTTGGGGACCTACCAGAGTGTAGGAGACCCAGAGAGCATTGATTGACTTTGTCAAAAGGACTTGCGCCCTAGTGTGAAGAATTGGAAATCCCCTCTGGAGCGTGGAATGTACAGGGGATTGTTATATCTACATTATTACATAATGAAATAAGGTGCATTTAATAATAATAATCTTTATTTTTATATAGCGCTAACATATTCTGCAGCGCTTTACATTTTTTGCACACATTATCATCACTGTCCCCGATGGGGCTCACAATCTAAATTCCCTATCAGTATGTCTTTGGAATGTGGGAGGAAACCGGAGTTCCCGAAGGAAACCCACGCAAACACAGAGAGAACATACAAACTCTTTGCAGATGTTGTCCGTGGTGGGGTTTGAACCCAGGACTCCAGCGCTGCAAGGCTGCAGTGCTAACCGCTGCGCCACCGTGCCGCCCATTTAGTGATTATTTAATTCAGAATATGGTTAGAGGTAGAATTGTAATCCTAAACTGTGCCTCCCGAAGAAGCATTAGCGAAACGCGCGTCGGGGCAGAGGGATGCCGAGGAAGCTTTCACATGGCTGACTGAAAGGTACACAACCTATCATTGTCCATTAATCTTATAAATGCCATTGTTTACTGTGCAGTATATGTCAAACCACCACGGATATAAGCGTTGACTTACCACTAATCACTTTAGTGAGACATTCATGCACTTTAGTAGGTACAATAGGTCATTTATTACGCATTAGGGCACTTTATTAGTTAGTATTGTGTTATTTATGTATTACTGTTCAGCCTTGTGTGTTGTGAAATCCTATGGCAGTATAGTCCCTCATGTTGGATTCTGCATCCTTCTTGTAATGTTTTAAAATTTTGTGGAATTTTACTGATTTACATCAATAAAATATTGTTTTTAGAGTACCAAAGTGGAGATCATTAATTTTTTGATCACCCTTAGCGTGAGATATATTGTCTTATTTCTTGTTAACTTATACAGAATGTCACCGCCATCGTGCATGCTATTGCATTAGTAATTTGTCCATTGGAAATAAAAAAAAAGTTGTACTAAACTGTACAAAACAGCCACTAATCTATATAAAAGACTTTAGATTTGCACAGAATTGTAATTTTTTTCTCATGTGAACCTAAATATGACAGAATCATCAGGAAACTAATTCTAAAAATGAATGGAGAAATAAAATAAAAAAACATTCTAATACAATGGGGCTGAGGCATCAATCAGTTTACACCAGTTTTCAGGTGTTAAACTGCTTTTAATATGGCAACATTTTTATGCAATTTGTAGTTGTGTAAAATTTTGACACTTGTTTTTATGCCAGACCCGACCAGTTCTGCCAACTTTATGAAAAGTTACTAGAGCTTGGTCAGGAGAAGGCGTAGCTGTGGATGCCCAATAAATTCATCAAACTTTAGTCCACACTGTGTCATTTATTATGACAAGAGTGTATGAAAGTCACCAAATAGCATAAATTTTGGCAGAGGCACATGGCAGCTGAAAGATGCACCAAATTCATTTAGAGACAATGTTTCTTAATGAATTTTGCGCATCTTACGCCAGTGCTCTCTTTATCAAGACTGGTGTATCAAACACCAGTCTTGATAAATTGGGGCCTAGGTCTGTTAGACTGCTGGACTCTCTGCAATTTACTGAAACAGTCTTATAGAAGTCTCACCCAGAAAATAGATTTATCTCTGTTTAACCCCTTTGTCCCAAGGGTGGTTTGCACGTTAATGACCGGGCCAATTTTTACAATTCTGACCACTGTCCCTTTTTGAGGTTATAACTCTGGAACGCTTCAACGGATCCTGATGATTCTGACATTTTTTTCTCGTGACATATTGTACTTCATGATAGTGGTAACATTTCTTTGATATTACCTGCGTTTATTTGTGAAAAAAATGGAAATTTGGCGAAAATTTGGAAAATTTCGCAATTTTCCAACTTAGAATTTTTATACAATTAAATCACAGAGATATGTCACACAAAATACTTAATAAGTAACATTTTCCACATGTCTACTTTACATCAGCACAATTTTGGAAGCAAAATTGTTTTTTATTAGGGAGTTATAACGGTTAAAAGTTGACCATCAATTTCTCATTTTTACAACACCATTTTTTTTTAGGGACCACATCTCATTTGAAGTCATTTTGAAGGGTCTATATGATGGAAAATATCCAAGTGTGACACCATTCTAAAAACTGCACCCCTCAAGGTGCTCAAAACCACATTCAAAAAGTTTATTAACCCTTCAGGTGTTTCACAGGAATTTTTGGAATGTTTAAATAAAAATGAACATTTAACTTTTTTACACAAAAAATTTACTTCAGCTCCAATTTGTTTTATTTTACCAAGGGTAACAGGAGAAAATGGACCCCAAAAGTTGTTGTACAATTTGTACTGAGTACGCCGATACCCGATATGGGGGGGTAAACCACTGTTTGGCAGAGCTTAGAAGGGAAGGAGCGCCATTTGACTTTTCAATGCAAAATTGACTGGAATTGAGATGGGACGCCATGTTGTGTTTGGAGAGCCACTGATGTGCCTAAACATTGAAACCCCCCACAAGTGACACCATTTTGGAAAGTAGACCCCCTAAGGAACTCATCTAGATGTGTTGCGAGAGCTTTGAACCCCAAGTGTTTCACTACAGTTTATAACGCAGAGCCGTGAAAATAAAAATTATTTTTTTCCCCACAAAAATTATTTTTTAACCCCCAGTTTTGTATTTTCCCAAGGGTAACAGGAGTCAGGAGAAATTGGACCACAAACGTTGTTGTCCAGTTTGTCCTGAGTACGCTGATACCCCATATGTGGAGGCGAACCACCGTTTGGGCGCATGGGAGAGCTCGGAAGGGAAGGAGCGCCATTTGGAATGCAGACTTAGATGGATTGGTCTGCAGGCGTCACGTTGCATTTGCAGAGCCCCTAATGTACCTAAACTGTATTAACATCCCACAAGTGACCCCATATTGGAAACTAGACCCCCCATGGAACTTATCTAGATGTGTTGTGAGAACTTTGAACCCCCAAGTGTTTCACTACAGTTTATAATGCAGAGCCGTGAAAATATAGAATCCTTTTATTTCCACAAAAACTATTTTTAGCCCCCAGTTTTGTATTTTTCCAAGGGAAATAGTGTAAATTGAACCCCAAAAGTTGTTGTCCAATTTGTCCTGAGTACGATGATACCCAATATGTGGGGGGGAACCACCGTTTGGGCGCATGGCAGAGCTCGGAAGGGAAGGAGCGCCATTTGGAATGCAGACTTAGATGGATTGGTCTGCAGGCATCACGTTGCATTTGCAGAGCCCCTGATGTAACTAAACAGTAGAAACCCCCCACAAGTGACCCCATATTGGAAACTAGACCCTCCAATGAACGCCCTAACCCTAGCCCTAACCCTAGCCCTAGCCCTAACCCTAACTGTAACCCTAACCCTAGCCCTAGCCCTAACCCTAACCCTAGCCCTAGCCCTAATCCTAGCCCTAACCCTAGCCCTAACCCTAACCCTAATGGGAAAATGGAAATAAAACATTTATTTTTTTAATTTTTTGAATTTTTTGTAACTAAGGTGGTGATGAAGGGGGGTTTGATTTACTATTTATAGCGCGTTTTCTAGCTGATTTTTGATTGTCAGCCGTCACACACTAAAAGACGCTTTTTATTGCAAAAAATGTTTTTTGCG
Organism: Ranitomeya variabilis; assembly: GCF_051348905.1. NCBI lineage: Eukaryota > Metazoa > Chordata > Amphibia > Anura > Dendrobatidae > Ranitomeya > Ranitomeya variabilis. Next base: position 497,498,014 of record NC_135236.1, on the reverse strand, counting down.
TTACCACATTTTAAGAGCTATAATTTTTCCATATTTTGGTCCACAGAGTCATGTGAGGTCTTGTTTTTTGTGGGACGGGTTGACGTTTTTATTGGTAACATTTTCGGGCATGTGACATTTTTTGATCGCTTTTTATTCCGATTTACGCATTTGGTAAAATGGATAAAGCAGTTTTATTCTTTGGGTCAGTACGATTACAGCGATACCTCATTTATATCATTTTTTTATGTTTTGACGCTGTTATACGATAAAAACTATTTTATAGAAAAAATAATTATTTTTGCATCTCTTTATTCTGAGTACTACAACTTTTATTTTTTCTTTGATAACGCTGTATGGCAGCTTGTTTTTTGCAGGACAAGATGACGTTTTCAGCGGTACCATGGTTATTTATTTCCGTCTCTTTGATCGCATGTTATTCCACTTTTTGTTCGGCGGTATGATAATAAAGAGTTGTTTTTTCCCTCATTTTTTTTTTTTCCGGTGTTCACTGAAGGGGTTAACTAGTGGGACAGTTTTATTGGACGGGTCGTTACGAACGCGGCAATACTAAATATGTGTACTTTTATTGTTTTTTTAATTTAGACAAAGAAATGTATTTATTGGAACAATATATATATATAATTTTTTTTTTTATTTAGGATTTTTTTTTACACGTGTAAATATATATTTTTTTACTTTGTAACATTGCCCCAGGGGGGTACATCATGTTACAGTGACAGATCGCTGATCTGACACTTTGCAGTGCACTGTGTCAGATCAGCGATCTGACAGCACTGAAGGAGGCTTGCCGCGCCTGCTCAGAGCAGGCACTTGCAAGCCACCTCCCTGCAGGACCCGGAAGGCCCCCCGCGGCTATTTTGGATTCAGGGCCTGCAGGGAGGAGGAGGTAGGAGACCCTCGGAGCAACGCGATCACATCGCGTTGCTCTGTGGGTCTCAGGGAAGCACGCACGGAGCCCCCTCCCTGCGCGATGCTTCCCTATGCCGCCGTAATGCTGCGATCATCTTTGATTGCAGTGTTATGGGGGTTAATGTGCCAGGAGCGGTCCGTGACCGCTCCTGGCACATAGTGCCAGATGTCAGCTGTAATAATCAGCTGACACCCGGCCGCGATCGGCTGCTTTCCCCCCCGTGAGTGCGGCTCATCGCGCTGGACATACTATTCCGTCCATGGGAAGTAGGGCCCACCCCACATGGACAGAATAGTACGTCTAATGACAAAAAGGGGTTAAGGATCGGTGAGTGCTATCCGTTTTTTCTATTTTTTGCATATCCTTTATGATGTTTTTTCTTGGATAAGCACCCGGTATCCTATGGTATAGTTGACGCATTTGTGCCACATATGTGATTAGCAGACTTTGCTGCAAAGTGGTGCCGTCACCTTTTTTTTCTCTCCTTTATTACAAGGAAGATAGAGAGAAGCTCCTGACAGAAAGAAGAGAGAGAAGGGGTCCTAGAGGCATCAGGGCCGGAGTTAGGGGCAGGCAGACCAGGCAGCTGCCTGGGGCCCCCACTCCCCCAGGGGCCCCCAGCTAGCGGCAAATCACGCAGCCGCTTAGGGCCCCGGGCCCCTGTGAGGCAGGGGGCCCGCCTGCCGCCAGCGCTGACTCCCCCGCCGCATTGAACTGTACCGGCATCTGCCGGTACAGTTCAAAGCAATGATGGAGGAGAGAGCGTCACCTGACGCCCCCTCTCCCATCATTCCCCGCTCTGCCTCTGACACAGCGGGTGCGCGCGCACTCACTGTGTCCCAGGCAGAGCAGCTGCAGCCGCCGACACAGGAGCAGCGCGGGCACGTGTGGAGAGGTGAGGAGCTTGTGTTTTTTTTTTTTCTTTTTACTGGACGGGGAGAGGAGAGGGGAGGAGGGGAGAGGAGAGGAGAGGGGGGGATGTGAGCTGTGGTGTACACCACTGGGGGCTGTGCTGTATACTACTGGGGGCTCTGCTGTATACCCCTGGGGGCTCTGCTGTATACCACTGGGGGCTGTGCTGTATACCCCTGGGGGCTCTGCTGTATACCCCTGGGGGCTCTGCTGTATACCCCTGGGGCTCTGCTGTATACCCCTGGGGGCTCTGCTGTATACCCCTGGGGGCTCTGCTGTATATTACTGGGGGCTCTGCTGTATATTACTGGGGGCTGTGCTGTATACTACTGGGGGCTCTGCTGTATACCCCTGGGGGCTCTGCTGTATACCCCTGGGGGCTCTGCTGTATACCCCTGGGGGCTCTGCTGTATATTACTGGGGGCTCTGCTGTATATTACTGGGGGCTGTGCTGTATACTACTGGGGGCTCTGCTGTATACCCCTGGGGGCTCTGCTGTATACCCCTGGGGGCTCTGCTGTATACCCCTGGGGGCTCTGCTGTATATTACTGGGGGCTCTGCTGTATATTACTGGGGGCTGTGCTGTATACTACTGGGGGCTCTGCTGTATACCCCTGGGGGCTCTGCTGTATACCCCTGGGGGCTCTGCTGTATACCCCTGGGGGCTCTGCTGTATACCCCTGGGGGCTCTGCTGTATACCCCTGGGGGCTCTGCTGTATATTACTGGGGGCTCTGCTGTATATTACTGGGGGCTGTGCTGTATACTACTGGGGGCTCTGCTGTATACCCCTGGGGGCTCTGCTGTATACCCCTGGGGGCTCTGCTGTATACCCCTGGGGGCTCTGCTGTATACCCCTGGGGGCTCTGCTGTATATTACTGGGGGCTCTGCTGTATATTACTGGGGGCTGTGCTGTATACCCCTGGGGGCTGTGCTGTATACCCCTGGGGGCTGTGCTGTATACCCCTGGGGGCTCTGCTGTATACCCCTGTGGGCTCTGCTGTATACCCCTGTGGGCTCTGCTGTATACCCCTGTGGGCTCTGCTGTATATCCCTGTGGGCTCTGCTGTATACTACTGTGGGCTCTGCTGTATACTATATGGAGGACTATGGCGTGTGCATTTTAATATATGGAGGACTATGAAGAGTGTATTATACTATATGGAGGACTGTGGAGCACATTATATTATATGGAGGACTATGGGGTGTATTTTACTAAACAAGTAAAATGCTGCATATTCATTGGGTGATTGGATTGTTTATGCCGGAATAAAAATCATTGTTCTCAGCAGCACATCACCCTATGTAAACTGTAGATGTGCTGCTGATAACATGATACTGTATGGTGATCTGTTAGTGATCTATTAGTGATGGTTCTGTCCCATCATTCTTTCTCAGATGGTGGAAAGAGGCCGGGAAACAAGCGTCCAACGACTTCAGTATTGTCGATCACACTCGTTTAGCGGCCTGAGATCAGCGCAGGTAAATACAACCGAAATGCTTCTGTGTGACGTGCAATATGTTAGCATTTGGGGCCCCATTTTAAACTTTGCCTAGGGCCCCACTTTGCCTAAAACCGGCCCTGAGAGGCATGGGTAGTGAGGAATCCACCTGTGGGTTCCGCATCCATGCCGACCATAGTTGGGTGGAGGGACCAGGTCGCAGTGGGGGAACTGGACCCCAGACTAGTGGAGAACTACAAGGCTCAGCTAGCCAGCCAGAGGCTGTGGTATCTGTATGCGACACCGCCACATCCACACATATTCGCTGAAAAAGCAGCCATATAGGATCAAGGGGACCAAGAGAACGTTGCCCAACAAGATCCAAGGCTGCTGGCTTTGGACACTGTGTGTGAAGGCGCAGGGCAGGAGATGAGAGAGCCAACACAGAGAGACAGCCAGGGAAGGAATATAACAACAGGGTTCTGGCGGAGTGAAACCCAAACTACCTGAGAGCTGGCTGGACCACTGGCTTGGAGGACACAGCACCCCAGCTAGGGAATAACATCCGAACTGTGAGTAAAGTGTGTTAACTGCACCCTGCTGTGTCCTCTGAATTATTGCTGCATCACCTGCCTTGCACTACACCCATCATCATCATCTTTAACAATATAAATGCCCTGGGACTAAGCTCTACCTGTGGAGAGCTGTATCAACTCTGCTGCATCACCATCAGTCCCAGCGGTCTCTTTAAGCAGCGTCGGCCATCCCTAGCCGAGTACCACAGGTGGCATCATGAATCATCTCTTATAAACTTTATTCCCCTATAATTTCAATTAGCCTTTTATTGGACGCCCAGGGCCACGGACCGGGTCAGAGCTGCCGTGACACATCCCTTTAAGAACCGGCCCGGTACCGAGTATCCCCATGGCCCTAGCAAGCGCTCCACTTGTCTTATTTGTATATGTATTAGTTGTGGGTGGGAAGGCGTGCTGGTGAGATTTGTTTGGGTCGCTGTAGTCTTGGCATTTTTCGTGTTTTGCTACCTCACAACCTGAAATTTCACTGTTATTTTGAAGGTTTACATCAGTTCATGTAAAGACTGAACATGGCTACAACTGTGAACATTTGTTTTGTTTTTATTGTGAGTAGTGTTGAGCGATACCTTCCGATATCGGAAAGTATCGGTATCGGATTGGATCGGCCGATACCGGCAAAATATCGGATCTCGTCGATACCGATACCCGATACCAATGCAAGTCAATGGGACGAAAATATCGGAATTAAAATAAACCCTTTCTTTCCTTGTAGGTTCATTCTACATGAAGGAAAACAACTAAGAATAATGTAGGATGTATTGGGGGAGGTGGCGGAGACATTAAAGGCATAGAGGTTTAGCCCAATCAAATAGAATAGCAGGAATTGTATTTTTTTTTAAGATGTTCGGAGTTACAAAGATATTGACTATGTTAAGAATTTTTTTAATTTGTCAGATATTGATGTTTCACTACTTCCATGCCCTTCACCTTTTTTTTTTTTACTTCTCCCACACTTTCTTCTTCATCATCATCAGCATCTTTGACATCAACTTGTTCTTCACCTTATTCATCTTCTTCTTCATCTTCTACCTATTATTTTTTTTTGTTACATTCTTCATATTCTTTTTATTCAACTATTATTCTTCTTCATATTCTACTTCTTCATCATATTCTTATTTGTGACAGGCATTCCTGTAGTTGTTATCTATAAAAGTTTGAAGATTACACCTTCCGTTCTGCCTGTCACAAAAGAGTTACATTTGTCCGCGTTCAGTTTGGCCTGCAGCATCAGGCTTTATCCAGGGGCACCACAAGGAGGAACGGACTCACCCACATACACTGCTTAGTCTTCTTCTGCTTATAATTTAGATAATATATTTTGCTCTGATATTTAGTGTTATGCTTAATGTTCTTCTGCTCTTTGTTCTGCAGCCTCTTGTTCTTCTGCTTCTCGGTCTTCCATGTCGTCGTCTCCAGGGTCGTCGTCTCCGGGGTCGTCGTCGTCGTCATCGGAGTGGTCTTCAGGGTCATCATCTCCAGGGTCGTTGTCATCTCAGTGGTTGTCGTCTCTGGTGTCGTCGTCATCTTAGGGGTGGTCTTCCGGGTCGTCGTCTTTAGGGTCTTGAACTTGGAAATGTAGCAGAAGGTACAAGAAGGCTGAGAAAATGCCGAGAACCAGCTGATGGAACTGGAACTCGGATGGCTACCCGAAGGTCCAAGAGCCAATGGAACTACCGAGGACCAGCTGACGTTACTGGAACCCGGTTACTAAGCAGGAGGTACCCGTGCCAGAAAGCACTACCAAGGACCACCTGACGTTGGTGGAACTCGGATACCCAGAAGGAGGCACCTAAGCCAAAGGCTCTGCCCGGAACCAGCTGACAGTACTGGAACCAGGATGGGGAGCAGAAGGTACAAGAGCAAAAGACACTGCCGAGAACCAGCTGACGGTTACTGGAACCCGGATGGGTAGCCGAAGGTCCAAGAGCCAATGGAACTACCGAGGACCAGCTGACGTTACTGGAATCCGGTTACTAAGCAGGAGGTACCCGTGCCAGAAAGCACTACCAAGGACCACCTGACGTTGGTGGAACTCGGATACCTAGAAGGAGGCACCTAAGCCAAAGGCTCTGCCCGGAACCAGCTGACGGTACTGGAACCAGGATGGGGAGCAGAAGGTACAAGAGCAAAAGACACTGCCGAGAACCAGCTGACGGTACTGGAACCCGGATGGGTAGCCGAAGGTCCAAGAGCCAATGGAACTACCGAGGACCAGCTGACGTTACTGGAACCCGGTTACTAAGCAGGAGGTACCCGTGCCAGAAAGCACTACCAAGGACCACCTGACGTTGGTCGAACTCAGATACCCAGAAGGAGGCACCTAAGCCAAAGGCTCTGCCCGGAACCAGCTGACAGTACTGGAACCAGGATGGGGAGCAGAAGGTACAAGAGCAAAAGACACTGCCGAGAACCAGCTGATGGTACTGGAACCCGGATGGGTAGCCGAAGGTCCAAGAGCCAATGGAACTACCGAGGACCAGCTGACGTTACTGGAACCCGGTTACTAAGCAGGATGTACCCGTGCCTGAAAGCACTACCAAGGACCACCTGATGTTGGTGGAACTCGGATACCCAGAAGGAGGCACCTAAGCCAAAGGCTCTACCCGGAACCAGCTGACAGCACTGGAACCAGGATGGGGACCTATTCAAGATTGTCTTCCTAGAGCCCCAACTAGCGGTGTTGGAGCAAAGGGTCAGCAGGGGGAGCAGAGTGTAGGCTGAAGCCTGCACTGGAGGCAGCTTTGTGTCTGCGTGGTGTTTGCAGGACACGATGCCGGCTACACAGCAGGGGAACAGCTGGCGTTGCTGAACCCCACTGACACATTGGCTGGTGTTTTTCTCTGTGCAGCCAGCACTTCCGGGCACCAACTGGCGGTGTTAGAGCCCAGGGTCAGCAGGAGGAGCAGAGGAGCAGAGTGTAGGCCGAAGCCTGCACTGGCGGCAGCTTTGTGTCTGCGTGGCGTTTGCAGGACACGTTGCCGGCTACACAGCAGGCGAACAGCTGGCGTTGCTGAACCCCACTGACACATTGGCGGGTGTTTTTCTCTGTGCAGCCAGCACTTCCGGGCACAAACTGGCGGTGTTAGAGCTCAGGGTCTGCAGGAGGAGCAGAGTGTAGGCCGAAGCCTAATTGAACCAATTTTAAAGGTAACCTTTAATCCCCCCTCAGGTGTTAAAACTAGAAGAGCCACCTTGTGCAGCAGTAATGCTGCACAAGTCAAAGGTTGCTCTTTTAATTTTGTTCCTTGCACACGCTGAATGAAACACGTTTAAAATTTAGCCCCTTATACAGTCAAACTGTCTTGGAGGCGTGACTTTCCTTCTTAATGAGACGCAGCACAGCTGTCAAAACTACCACCTTGGTGCTGGGCGCAGCCTCCTGAGCGTCGCTTTTTGCTGTACAGGAGTCTGCGCTGTTGTGTTATCCCTTGGCCCTGCGCTGTTAGCGCTGCCCATCTTCTGACATCATTTCATGTCGGCTGGTGTGGTTCGCGATGCCCATGAATCCCAGCCCCGCAGTGTCTTTTCATTAATTCACACTGCGGGGCTGGGATTCATGGCCTTGTGCAGTAAATATGTTCGCCTCTCACTCGTGTCCTTACACCTGCTTCAGACTGTGCGGCGTCAGCTGATCCCTTATCGCATGCCACGGCCATGAAGCCGCACAGTCTGAAAAAGGCGGAAGGAGATGAGTGACAGGCGAACATATGCACTGCTCATGCCCATCAATCACACCCTCGAAGTCAAAATAAATAAGACACCGAGGGGCGTTGTGTCGGGCAGGGCGGCCGCACAGGCGCAGCCAGCCAACCAATGATGTCAGAAGATGGGCAGCGCTACCAAGGGGGTTGCTGCGTGTCATTACAAAGGAAAGTCACACCTCAGGGACGGTGTAATGGTATCAGGGGACACATTTTATACGTGTTGAGTTCGACGTGTGCAAGGAGAATAACTTAATGAGCCACCTTGTACAAATGCAGCATTACTGCTGTACAAGGTGGCTGTTATACATACAAACGTCTGGGGGGGGACAGGTTCCCTTCAATTTCAGTTGTTGTGTCTGCGTGGCGTTTGCAGGACACGATGCCGGCTACACAGCAGGGGAACAGCTGGCATTACTGAACCCCACTGACACAGTGGCTGGTGTTTTTCTCTGTGCAGCCAGCAGTTCTGGGCACCAACTGGCGGTGTTAGAGCCCAGGAACAGCAGGAGGAGAGGGAGCAGAGTGTAGGCCGAAGCCTGCACTGGAGGCAGTTTTAGGTCTGTTGTGTCTGCGTGGCGTTTGCAGGACACGATGCCGGCTACACAGCAGGGGAACAGCTGGCGTTGCTGAACCCCTCTGACACATTGGCGGGTGTTTTTCTATGTGCAGCTAGCACTTCCGGGCACCAACTGGCGGTGTTAGAGCCCAGGGTCAGCAGGAGGAGCAGAGGAGCAGAGTGTAGGCCGAAGCCTGCACTGGCGGCAGCTTTGTGTCTGCGTGGCGTTTGCAGGACACATTGCTGGCTACACAGCAGGGGAACAGCTGGCATTGCTGAACCCCACTGACACATTGGCGGGTGTTTTTCTCTGTGCAGCCAGCACTTCCGGGCACCAACTGGTGGTGTTAGAGCCCAGGGTCTGCAGGAGGAGCAGAGTGTAGGCCGAAGCCTAATTGAACCAATTTTAAAGGTAACCTTTAACCCCCCTTCAGGTGTGACAAACTAGAAGAGCCACCTTGTGCAGCAGTAATGCTGCACAAGTCAAAGGTTGCTCTTTTAATTTTGTTCCTTGCACACGCTGAATAAAACACGTTTAAAATTTAGCCCCTTATACAGTCAAACTGTCTTGGAGGCGTGACTTTCCTTCTTAATGAGACGCAGCACAGCTGTCAAAACTACCACCTTGGTGCTGGGCGCAGCCTCCTGAGCGTCGCTTTTTGCTGTACAGGAGTCTGCACTGTTGTGTTATCCCTTGGCCCTGCGCTGTTAGCGCTGCCCATCTTCTGACATCATTTCATGTCGGCCGGTGCGGTTCGCAATGCCCATGAATTCCAGCCCCGCAGTGTCTTTTCATTAATTCACACTGCGGGGCTGGGATTCATGGCCTTGCGCAGTAAATATGTTCGCCTCTTACTCGTGTCCTTACACCTGCTTCAGACTGTGCGGCGTCAGCTGATCCCTTATCACATGCCACGGCCATGAAGCCGCACAGTCTGAAGAAGGCAGAAGGAGATGAGTGACAGGCGAACATATGCACTGCTCATGCCCATCAATCACACCCTCGCAGTCAAAATAAATAAGACACCGAGGGGCGTTGTGTCGGGCAGGGCGGCCGCACAGGCGCAGCCAGCCAACCAATGATGTCAGAAGACGGGCAGCGCTACCAAGGGGGTTGCTGCGTGTCATTACAAAGGAAAGTCACACCTCAGGGACGGTGTAATGGTATCAGGGGACACATTTTATACGTGTTGAGTTCGCCGTGTGCAAGGAGAATAACTTAATGAGCCACCTTGTACAAATGCAGCATTACTGCTGTACAAGGTGGCTGTTATACATACAAACGCCTGGGGGGAGGGGACAGGTTCCCTTCAATTTCCGTTGTTGTTGTTGGCATATGCAACAGATTAGGACTTATTATAAGTGAAAGGAGGACTTTATACTAACCAGACAGCAGATGGCGATATTGTGTAAAGTTATATACTTGCTGTAATGTGGGGAGGGAAGCTCTCAATTGTTGGTTGTTTTTCTTACTTCCTGTTTTTCTTCTTCTTCTTGAATGTGTTGTCTTCAGTGCACGGACTATGTGACACTGAATTGTATCTCATGTTTATCCAGTATGAAGTAAATACTGTTTACTCAAGATATCTTGCTGATTGAAGCTCTCGTAACTACAGCGGTGACTGCAAGAAGACGCACTCTGCAACAGGTTATGGGCCCAGACTCTACAGGTCTGCACTACAAGCTTCCAAAAATATCAAAATTTATTGAGGATAAAATCCAAAGTCCAATGACATGGTTCACAGGAGAATGTGTAGCAGCAGGCTATGCGTTTCGAACAATAAGTTCTTTTTCAAAAAAGCTTTGAAAAAGAACTTATTGTTCGAAACGCGTAGCCTGCTGCTACAAATTCTCCTGTGAACCATGTCATTGGACTTTGGATTTTATCCTCAATAAATTTTGATATTTTTGGAAGCTGGATTTCTTTTCCTGTTTGCCCCATTGTTTTACGTGATGACTGCATGGTATCCGGGCTTCCCCACAACAAATGCCTAATAGGTGAGCTGGTTTTTCACTATTTTTCCCTGCACTACAAGCCCAGGCAGAAGGATTCTGGTTTATAACCTCAGGAGCACACAGATAAGCTCTGTAAACAAGGAAATAAATCCAGATACAGAGTGACAGAGGAATTCATGATCCCAGGAGCTGGACTTACAGGAGAATATTTTCAGTACAACTCTCTAAACAAGTAAGACTATATAAAGATGATGAGTAACACAGAACTGAAATTTACAGTAGCTAAACTGAATAGTGAAAATTATCAGTTATGGAAATTCAAAGTAGAGCTGTTGTTATCTAAGGATGATCTATGGGAAGTAATTGTTACAGCAAGACCAGATCAAGATAATCAGACATGGGATAAGAAGAATAGACAAGCTAAAGCCACTATTAGCTTATTAGTGGATGATGCTCAATTAATACATATAAGAAATGAAGAAACAGCTAAGGGAATGTGGGAAGCATTAAGAAAACTGTATGAAAGACCTAGCCTGAATCACAAGTTATTTTTATTAAGAAAGCTTTACAGTATGAGATTGAGTGCAAATGACGATATGCAGAAGCACATATTCTCAATGATGGAAGTGATATCACAGCTAAGATCTATTGGTGAAGATGTTAAAGAAAGTCATGTAGCAGCTATATTGTTGTGCAGTTTACCAGATTCGTATACAGCCTTGATAAATGCCCTTGAGACAAGACCAGAAACTGACATTACATTAGATTTTGTGAAAACAAGACTAATAGATGAATATCAGAGAAGAAAAGAACAAAGAAATGATTCTTCTACTGAAAAGGACAGTGAAAACGCTCTTAAAGCTACAGAATTCAAAAAACCCTATAATAAAGAGACAAGAGAATGCTTCAGATGTAAGAAAAAAGGTCATTTAAAGAAAGACTGTACCATATGGAAAGCAGAACAACAAAAATTACAACATAAAAAGCATACACAGAAAGTAAAAAACACAATTTCCGATTCATGTGAGAATAATTGGAATGGCACATTTAAAGTAACAGACAAGAAATCATCACTTGGTTGGTTTATTGATTCAGGAGCAACGAGTCATATGACAAGTGACAAGAATTTCTTTACTGATCTTGATTTAGATAAGAAAGAAGCCATTTATCTTGCAGATGGAAGCAAAATAACCGCAGAAGGTATCGGACAAGGTATGCTAAATTGTTCAAACAAGTTCGGGCAAGATTCAAAGATACTTGTACAAGATGTGTTGTATGTTCCAAAATTGGAAGGCGGATTATTATCTGTGAAACGTTTAACAGCAAAAGGACTTACAGTGAAATTCAAAGACAATGAGTGTGCAATTATTGCAGGAAACAAAGTGATAACCAAAGTCAAGGCAGATGAACAATTATATCATTTTGACACACCAAAGGAACCGATGAAGGTATGTACACATGATCACAAAAACTGTATTCACATGTGGCATAGACGTCTAGGACATAGACACCCTGACAGTATAAGGGAACTACAGAGAAAAGAATTGACAAAAGATTTAAAGATATCAGATTGCTCAATTACCATAAGATGTGAATGTTGTATAAAATCCAAAGCCACAAGGATATCTATTCCAAAAGAAAGTGAGATGAAAAGCGAAAGACCACTTGATTTGGTGCATACTGACGTATGTGGACCCATGAAAGTGACTACATCAGGAGGCAATAGATACATGTTGACTTTTATAGACGATTACTCAAGATACACAGTCACATACTTAATTAAAAACAAAAGTGAAGTTTTTGATAAACTTGTAGACTATGTAACAAGATCAAGTAACAAATTTCAAAGGAAGCCAATTGTCATCAGAAGTGATAATGGAGGTGAATTTACAGGTCACAGAATAGAAGACTACTTAAGACAAAATGGAATAGAACACCAGAAAACGGTTCCAAACACACCTGAACAAAATGGAGTAGCAGAAAGAAAAAACAGAACTCTAACAGAAATGATAAGATGTATGCTGACGGATTCCAAACTACCAGAGAAATATTGGGGTGAGGCAGCAATGACAGCTACATATCTACAGAACCAACTTTTTTCCAGAAAACTGACGAAAACTCCATATGAACTGTGGCAAGGTATGAAACCAAGTGTCAATCATTTAAACGTTTTTGGATGTAAAGTTTTTATATTCATTCCAACAGAAAAACATTCCAAACTTCAAAATAGATCCATGGAAGGAATATTTGTTGGATATAGTGAAAATTGCAAAGGATACAGAATCCTAGATCCCAAAACAGACAGAGTTACGGTGAGTAACAGTGTGACATTCATTAAAGATTTAAATGAAGACATTATGATTTCAGTTGAAACAAAAAATGAGAAAACCAATAGTGACACAACTGAAGAAATATCTGATGAGAAAGAAGCAGAAATTAATGAAGAACAAAATACTGAAAGTGAAGAATCACAACTACAAACAGACAAAGAACCAAGATGTTCAATGAGAGAGAACAAAGGAAAACCACCAAAACGTCTCTCATACAAGACAAGCACAAGAAAAATCTATGAGCCTACCTCTTGGGAAGACATATCTAACCTTCCTGTAGAAGAAGCTAATAAATGGATAGAGGCAACAGAAACAGAAATTAAATCCATGCAAGATTCAAATACATGAACACTAACAGATTTACCAGAAGGAAGAAAAACCATAGGATGTAAATGGATTTTTAAAGTTAAATATCAAACAGATGGCACAGCTGAAAGATACCGAGCAAGACTCGTAGCTAAAGGGTATTCTCAAAAATATGGAGAAGACTATGATGAGACATTTGCTCCAGTTGTCAAACACACTACAATAAGAACTTTACTTACAGTTGCAGCAATGAAACAGATGCAACTGAGACATCCGGATGTAAATACAGCTTTTCTGAATGGAGATTTAACAGAAGACATTTATATGGAACAACCTCCAGGATTCCAAGATGAAAGAAATCCAAACAAAGTTTGTAAACTACAGAAAAGCATATATGGTTTAAAGCAAGCAGCTAAAGCGTGGAATGACAAAATCACGGAAGTACTTACAAATGAAAAATTTCAAAGAAGCAAAGCTGATCCATGCTTATATACAAAAAGGCTGAGTAATAGATGGATTTATATACTCATATATGTAGACGACATTTTGATTTGTTTTGAACAAGAAAGGGATACCGAAAACATTCTAAAAATCCTGAAGCAACATTTCGAAATCAAAGACTTGGGAAATGTAAAACAATATCTAGGAATACAGGTAGAAAGAGAAGAAGACGGAAGTTTCCTACTGAATCAAAATCACATGATTCAAGACATAACAGAAAAATTTGGATTAAAGGATGCAAAAACAGTAAAGTCTCCAATGGAAACTAATTATCTCAAAGAGATGAACAGTGAAAAAAATATGCTACCAAATAATGAAGAATACAGAACAGCAATAGGAAAACTACTGTATCTAGCGACCGTTACAAGACCAGCCATCGCAGCAGCAGTAGGAATCCTGAGTAGATAGGTATCAAAACCAAATAAAGCTGATTGGAACACCGTGAAGAGAGTAATGCGATATTTGAAAGGAACTAGCAATGTTAAGCTGAAATGATGAGTGATTTTTATGTGTACAAAGTGGGGAAAGGTGTCAAACCATCAGCACCTCCCCCATATGGGGATGAAAAATATTGGGTATGTACAGTCTGCTCCCAACAGAACCCATTGTTCAGAGAGACTTGTTCAGTGTGTGGTGCGCCCCGCCCAACTGTGGTGCAGGGAGATGGCACTGTTACTCTGGCGATGCCGTCTCGGCCTGCATTGAAGAGGAAGGAATTCTCTCCTTGTCTTTCTCCGCCATCTTTCTCCTCCTCCTCTATCTCTCTCCCTCCTCTCTCCCCTCCTCTCTCTTCTCCTCTTTCCTCTCCTCTTACCCCTCGTCCCTCCTCTCCTCTTTCCCCTCTTCTTTCCCCTCCTCTTTCCCCTCCTCTTTCCCCTCCTCTTTCTCCTCCTCTTTCCCCTCCTCATTACTCCACACCCCGTCCTTCTGCTCCCTCATCTCCCCCTCCTCTTACACCACACACACCCTCTTCTTCACACTTTTCATGCTCTCCCCCTTCTCTTCCACCACACCCTTTGCTTTCCCCTCTCACTCTCTCCCACTCCTCACCCCCTCCTTCTGCGCACCTTACATCTCTATTTCCATCTCTCCCTCTGCACCATGCATCTCCTCCTGTATCACACTCTCCTTCTCCTGCCTTGTTGCCTGCTGGGCGGATGCCGGATTCGAGCAGTGTGGTCTCTCTGTATCCGGTGCTCACCGCACAGGGAACATTCTATGTGCCAAATACAGTTCAGCCTCTACCAGTCATGTTATCAGGGGAAGAAGGTGGAGATCCCCCTGCTGAAAGCACCCCTCAACCAGCAGCAGGCAGCTCAGGTCCGGGGACAGGGGGGAGGTCACAGGCACCACCATCTGATAATGATCAGTATCCCCGGTCAGAGCAGCCAACATTCACACCACAATGGAACTATAATCCTCCGCAGTTTCAGCAGGGTGGAGAGACATCTTCTCGCAAAAAGGCAATTCCCAGAACCACCCATCAGCCACTGCATGACCCCGGTACACGATATCACAGCAATTCATCTGATGAAGAAGGGACTTCATACATGCTGCCCAGCACTAGAAAGAAGAACCCACAGGCACTCAGAAGACAGGGGCAGATAGAAGCACCACCTTTACACTATGTGCACTTCACCCCAAGTCAGGTGACCAGCATCCTCAACAATCTCCCAGACCCAGAGATGCACCCTATGCCATTCTACAGAAGAATGCAGCAGAACCAGCGCACATATGCAGCCACCTGGAATGATCTGTGGGCGGTGATGGAGATAAAGGCAGGTGATGCCTTCTGGCCAATCATGAAGGAACATTTCAAGCTTGCAGCAGACCTAGATGTACATGCCTGGGAGTCAGGGCCGAAGCTGATTGAACAACTCAGAGAGTGGGCCAAAGGCAGGCTGGCCGGACAGGCCCTCAGCTTACACGACATGAGTCAGGAGAAGACAGAGTCTGTGGAGAAGTTTCATGGCAGAGTAATGCAGGTCTTCCAGGACCTTGGCTTCACCATTCATGACCAAATACACAGGCAAATGTTGGCACAGGCCTTTGTGCATGGACTCAGAGAGCCGATCAGGAAGCCACTGATAGTGGCTAGGCCCGAGTACAGGTCAATAGCAATGGACACCCTGCTCACAGTAGCCAAAGGGATCGAGTCCCAACCAGGGGTACGGAAGACAGCACCCGTTATGGTGGCCGCAGACCCTGAAGAGACACCGCAATACAGAAGAGGTATCAGGTGTTACAACTGCGGCAAATTGGGCCATTACCGAAATCAGTGCAAAGCACCATCACAACCAACTACCCTGCCCAGAAGAGCAAGCCAAAGGATCCCCGAAGTAAACAGTGAAGTACCCCGCCCATAGGACAGGGGCAAGCCAGGTCCGCAAGATACCACGCTCCTGACATGCAAGACTCCTTCAGCAGGACCAACCCCTCAAATTACCCTGGAAGTGGATGGCGTTGTCAGATCTTTTCTTGTGGACACTGGTGCAGCCAGAAGTGTGATGAGACATGTGGAACTTCCTGACCCTACCTGCCTATCAGAATCCTCTGTGTCTTGCGTAGGCATTGATGGTCAAGTCAGACATTCTCAGCTTACAAAGCCTCTGAGCGTGTGCACTCAGCCAGGACACTCTATCCTATCCCAGTTTGTGGTGTCAAGAACCTGCCCACTCAACCTGCTGGGGGCGGACCTACTACAAAAACTGAAAGCAACCATAGTGTTCCAGGAAGATGGGACCGTAACCCTCTCTTCACCTTTGACCCAGGAAGAGTCAGTGATGCTGGCGGCCCTACAGGAACCTCAGGCAACTGAAGAAGGCCTACACAAGGAGGTACTGGACGTAGTACCAGAAAGTCTATGGTCCAAGGGACCCCAAGATGTGGGAAAACTTCAAGTTGCCCCGGTGCGGGTATCACTCAAGCCAGGCACTCCATATCCTCGTAAGGCCCAGTATCCCTTGTCCATCGCCCAGAGTCAAGCTGTCTCAGACCAATTGAAGGTGTTTCTGGAAATAGGGGTCGTGGTCCCTTGCACCTCTCCTTGCAACACCCCGCTGTTCCCTGTCAAGAAAAAGACTGTAAAAGGGGAGCCAGCCAAGTTCAGAATGGTACATGACCTAAGAGCTGTAAATGACGCTACAGTATTTGAAACTCCAATTGTGCCGAACCCGCACACACTGCTCTCAAATGTGCCTTCCACAGCAACCGTGTTCACGGTGATCGACCTGGCTAATGCTTTCTTCAGTGTTCCCCTCCATCCGGACGATCAGTTCCTGTTTGCCTTCACGCATCAGGGGGCACAGTACACATGGGCGGTGATGCCCCAGGGGGCCCAGAACAGCCCCTCACAATTCACCAAAGCAATGTCCACAGTTCTCGCCAACTGGATCACAGAACATGCAGAAGTGACCCTGCTACAATACGTGGACGATCTACTCCTCTGTGCAGTTGATTTTGACACATGTAAAACACATTCCGTGTCTCTCCTACTCTACCTGGCAGAACAGTGCTGCAAGGTCTCAAAGAACAAAATCCAGTGGTGTCTGAAGCGAGTTACATTCCTTGGGCACTGCATTGCTCACCAGACGAAACACCTGACAGATGATCGGAAGACCACAGTGGAGAAGATGGCCCCTCCAACAACTCCAAAGGGGCTACAAGCTTTCCTTGGTCTGGTTTCGTATTGCAGAGCCTGGATCCCTGATGCCTCAGTCCTAATGCAACCTCTGTATGACTGCGTCAATGCAACCCCGTTCCTGCTAACAGATGTGGCCTTCAGTTCGTTCAAAAAGCTAAAAGACTCTGTAGTCTCAGCGCCAGCACTAGGCCTACCTGACTACAAGAAGCTATTCCGTCTCTACCTGATGGAGAAAGAAGGCCATGCTACTGGAGTCCTGACACAGACTCACGGGGGAAGACAGAGGCCTCTAGGCTACTTCTCAGCTCGCCTGGATCCAGTTGCAAGGGGGGCCCCCTCCTGCATGAGAGCAGTATTTGCAGCACACGCCCTCTTGGACAAGACTGCTGACATCATTCTTGGACATCCACTGGAAATCCTGGCTCCACATGACATTTCAGCAATTCTCAACCAAACCCAGCCAAAACATCTCTCCACCGCAAGACATCTTCGCCTGCAGTGCTCCCTACTACTGCCTGACAATGTCACTATCTCCAGATGTACAGTCCTCAATCCGGCCACTCTACTCCCACTCCCAAGGGGGGATATGAATACGGACCCCTCAGATCAAAATCTGCACGATACCTTCCACAAGGATCTGGATTTGCTGCGGACAGATGACCATGACTGCTTCAGTATCATGCAACAGGAAACAGCAGGACTACCCAATGTGGCAGAAGAGCCGCTGACCAACCCAGAGTTGATCCTCTACGTAGATGGCTCCAGATTTGCAGATGATGAAGGAAGATTCCACACGGGATGTGCAGTGACCAGCAATCAAGAAATCCTGTGGTCCAGAAGTCTGCCGCCTAGCCTGTCAGCCCAGGAAGCAGAACTAATAGCACTGACGAAGGCCTGCCGGATGGCAGAGGGCAAGACTGCGAACATATACACCGATTCAAGGTACTCGCATGGCATAGCACACGACTTTGGACCCATCTGGGCTGCAAGAGACTTCATCACAGCAAGCGGAACAACCGTGAAGCATCATGGAGCCATTAAGGACCTGCTGAGCGCACTTCAACTTCCAAAAATGGTGGCCGTACTGAAAGTCAAAGCGCATGGAAAACTGAACACAGTAGAGGCACGGGGCAACAACATGGCCGATATGGCAGCCAAAGAAGCCGCTAAAGGAAGACAATGCGGAGAAGTGGGAGAGGTCGTAGAGCCGGACGGCTACTACGTGGCAACTGAGGACAAGACACCAGATGAGATGACGTCTTGGAATCTATTCAAGAAGTTGCAAGAGCAAGCTCCAAAGGAAGAGAAAGAGAGTTGGATGCGGAAGGGTGCAACACATCAAGAAGGAAGGGTATACTCAATGGACTATAAACCCTGTTTACCCCGAAGCATGTACCCTATGGTGGTCCAGTGGGCACATGGGCCCACCCACAGATCAAAGACACAGATGAATGATCTGATTGGTGCTTACTGGTTCGCTCCAGGGATCTCCACCCTAACAGCCAAGTTCGCAAGCAGCTGTCTGACCTGTGGCAAATGCAACCCTGGAAGAATGGAGAAAGTTCCCACCCATCATCTGGCCAGACCACTATACCCCTTCCAGAGGATCCAGATAGACCACATCCAGATGCCACCAAGTGGAGGTTTCGAATATGCCCTTGTGGTCGTGGACGTGTTTTCAGGATGGCCAGAAGCTTTCCCAGTGAGAAATCAGTCAGCAAAGACTACTGCAAAGAAGCTGCTCTCAGAGATCGTGTGCAGATACGGGGTCCCAGAAGTGATAGAGAGTGACCAGGGTCCCGCATTCACAGCAAACCTCACAAGGGAGATCTGGTCAGCAGTAGGGTCAGACTTAGGCCTACACACTCCCTATCACCCTCAGAGTAGCGGGAAAGTAGAAAGACTAAATGGGACACTTAAGAACAGGATGTTGAAAGTTGCCCAAGAGGCACGCAAACCATGGCACGAAACCCTTCCCATTGCACTGTTTAGTGTAAGGCACACCCCCCGGGGCCCAGAAAAGCTGTCACCACATGAGATTCTGTTTGGGTCCAGCCCTAGGTTAGGGGTATTCTTCCCTCAGCAGTTGGCAATGCAATATGATACTTTGTCTGCTTATGTAATTCAACTGTCCAAAAAACTAGCTGATGTCCATTCTCGAGTTTTCTCTTCATTACCAGATCCAGGAGCGGTACCCGGTACGCACTCCCTGAAACCAGGAGACTGGGTGTTGGTAAAGAAGTTCATGAGGAGAACACTCGACCCCAGATTTGACGGTCCCTTCCAAGTGCTGCTGACAACACCAACCTCTGTGAAACTAGAGGGAAAACCCACTTGGATCCACGCATCGCATTGCAAGAAGGCTCCCGTACCAGAAGATACGCCAAAGCCAGAATGATCCTGTATATCCTCTTTGTGATACATATCCTGGGGGTGGAAGCTCCTCGCACCCCACCTCTGGGAGGGGAGATCACCAAGGATGGGGACTACACCATTTTCTGGTTCGATACATCAGCACACATAATTACATACCTGTTTGATTACTGCGATGTGGTACACTGCCCACCCACACAGCTGGACAGCTTGGGGCATGGGACTCAGTATATTTGTGTTGCAGATAAATATTGGGGAGACAAATGTGAATACTGGGGAGCAGCAGCATGGAACACTGGTGACAGTTGGGGATACAAACCCCCATCAGCCCTAAACAGAAAAGATAAAGATGGCAAGTCCTTAATTGACCGTATGCGCCTAACAAAGCAGGCCTTCAGGAAGGGGTGCAGCACCAGGGGGGAATGCAACCGACTCATACTTAGCATTGAAAACCCCTCCCCAGGTGATGCCGGTACTTATATAATGAGCAGTACACCTCCAAGTGGTGAACGCAAACCCCCTGTGCAGTACTCAGGAAAATTCAAGCTGGCAAATGCAGCTGACAAGCCCAATGTGACTCAGGAGACCCCTAGTAACGTAAAGGTACTGACAAACCCGACCTATGAGGAGACTTTAGCAGTAGAGACTGGGTTCTCTGAAACCAATTACTGGCTAGAGTGGGTAAGATACACAGCCCAACAGCATAATGGGAGTGGCTGTTATGCATGTGCCGGAGCCAGACCCCATCTGGGCACAGTGCCACTTAACATCCCAGAATCCCAGCAGGCCTGTTTCCTCAGCATATACACTAACTCATCTCATTCTGCATCCTGTGAACACTGGAAGTCTAAGTACCCACTCATGACTAAAGACACCCCCCCAGGGACTGGAATAACAATATACCCTGGTAATTACACCTGTTACACACGCACAGGGGTTGGCAGGGATGTAAAAAACTTCACTAAGGGGTTCTGCTCAGAGTACAGTACCACCACCGACAACCTAATTAATCATGTGGTCTCCCTAGGTGACATATACTGGATCTGTGGTGATATGAAGATACGTAGCAGACTGGAAGGTGTTTGGGTAGGCCAATGTGCACTGGCAAAAATTCTGATGCCCTTCCACCTGTTTCCCTACACCCATGAGTCCTCACCCAGTACTGCAGTTAGCAGACCAAAGCGGGCAAGCGCCCCAAAAGGCAGTTTTGATCCACATGTTTATATAAACAACGTAGGTGTGCCTAGGGGGGTACCTGATGAATTTAAAGCCAGGGACCAGGTCAAGGCAGGATTTGAGTCATTGTTGCCAATAATAACTGTGAACAAAAATGTTGATTGGATAAATTATGTGTATTACAACCAGCAGAGATTTGTTAACTACACCCGAGATGCTCTAAAAGGTCTGGCAGACCAGTTGGGCCCCACTTCCATCATGGCATTCCAAAACAGGATGGCCCTAGACATGATTCTAGCTGAAAAAGGAGGTGTTTGCAAAATGATCAAAGAAACCTGTTGTACCTACATCCCAGACAATACTGGTCCCAATGGTAAAGTCACGGTGGCGATACAGAAACTCACCAAGCTATCAGAAGAATTGAAACAAAACTCAGGAGTGAAAGATCCTTGGGACCAGTACTTTGGATGGATGAATGGGTGGCAAAGGTTATTAGCACAGATTGGGGCAGCCATACTTGTTGTTTTTGTTCTTGTGATAATTTCTGGTTGCTGCGTAATCCCTTGTATCCGCAGGATGATGGAAAAGACAGTCAAGGAAACCACAAACCTGATGCCCCTGATGCCACATCTCCTCCTGGACGAACCTATCCGAATCCAGATTCACCCACCTGACGACGCACCCCACCCCGATGAGGATGAATATGTGGAGCTGATTGGAGAACTTCGCCAATATGAGACTATGAATGCTTCCACCCCCCTTTAGGGACAGATCTCCTGACCGCCCATTTGCGAAAAGTCTGTACGGTGTAGGGCATGTGCATTAGGTACATGTCAGTTCGCCGACAGCACAAAAGAGTTGCAGCGCTTTGGGACAGGAGGCTAGGATTAGGGCAAGTGATATCTAAGGGGGGCTTGTGATAGAAATATATATATATATCATGTAGATCTCACTTGCATGTATATCCCTTTAAATCATGTCCTAGCTTAAAATCAAATATATTCAACTATCTTATGATCAATTGCTCAATTTAATCACATGAGTTAGGCAAGACAGACCTCGGGACTTTCTGGTATGTTTAGATCACCAGAGAACAGGGAAGTTAAAGCAGATGATTCGAAACTAATGTCCCAAAATGTTGCTGACTAGCAGGATAAAGGTGGCAGATGTTCCCGAAAGTGCAAAATCAGTTTGTTGCTAGGTAGACCATAGTTCAAAGATGCCATGTACTCAGTTAAATGCATTATGTACTCAGTCAGCCAATGAAATAATAGCTAAATTGTATGTTAATTTACTAACCACTCCCATTTTATATGCTTTTATAAGATCATGTATCAATCAATAAACCAGAGATCTGGATGGAATGTTATACTGTCACTTTGTGTCAGAGTTCATTCTTTCTTGAGCGCTCAATAGATCAGATCTGATAATAATTGGGAACGGACGCAGCATACACACGGGGTTAAATTCACCCCGAGCCAAAATTCTATAACATCTGGATTACCCACAAGTGATGATTGCATTTTAACAGGATATGTTGATGCAGATTGGGCTGGAGATCCAACTGACAGAAGATCTACCAGTGGACATATTTTTTTTCTCTCAGGTGGACCAATAAGTTGGACAAGTAAGAAACAGTCAATTGTGACACTATCTTCAACAGAAGCAGAATATGTTGCCGCAGCACATGCGAGTCAAGAAGTACTGTGGTTAAGACAATTGTTGACAGAATTAGGACAACCACAGTTGGCACCAACAAATCTGAAAGAGGACAATCAAGGATGTCTTGTTCTTGCTCAGATGGAAAGAGTCAATCCAAGAACCAAGCATATTGATGTGAAATATCATTTCTTGAGAGATCATCAGGAACAAGGAGACTTGAAGTTAGAGTACTGTCCTACTGAAGAAATGACAGCAGACATTTTCATGAAGGCGTTGAATGCTGATAAACATCAGAGACTAATAAAAAAGTTGGGTTTGATTGAACAAGTCCTTACTGTTGAGAAAGGGTGTTGGCACATGCAACAGATTAGGACTTATTATAAGTGAAAGGAGGACTTTATACTAACCAGACAGCAGATGGCGATAGTGTGTAAAGTTATATACTTGCTGTAATGTGGGGAGGGAAGCTCTCAATTGTTGTTTGTTTTTCTTACTTCCTGTTTTTCTTCTTCTTCTTGAATGTGTTGTCTTCAGTGCACGGACTGTGTGACACTGAATTGTATCTCATGTTTATCCAGTATGAAGTAAATACTGTTTACTCAAGATATCTTGCTGATTGAAGCTCTCGTAACTACAGCGGTAACTGCAAGAAGACGCACTCTGCAACAGTTGTGTCTGCGTGGCGTTTGCAGGACACGATGCCGGCTACACAGCAGGGGAACAGCTGGCGTTACTGAACCCCACTGGTGTTTTTCTCTGTGCAGCCAGCAGTTCCGGGCACCAACTGGCGGTGTTGGAGCCCAGGGACAGCAGGAGGAGAGGGAGCAGAGTGTAGGCCGAAGCCTGCACTGGAGGCAGTTTTAGGTCTGTTGTGTCTGCGTGGCATTTGCAGGACACGATGCCGGCTACACAGCAGGGGAACAGCTGGCGATGCTGAACCCCTCTGACACATTGGCGGGTGTTTTTCTCTGTGCAGCTAGCACTTCCGGGCACCAATTGGTGGTGTTAGAGCCCAGGGTCAGCAGGAGGAGCAGAGGAGCAGAGTGTAGGCCGAAGCCTGCACTGGCGGCAGCTTTGTGTCTGCGTGGCGTTTGCAGGACACGTTGCCGGCTACACAGCAGGGGAACAGCTGGCGTTGCTGAACCCCACTGACACATTGTCGGGTGTTTTTCTCTGTGCAGCCAGCACTTCCGGGCACCAACTGGCGGTGTTAGAGCCCAGGGTCTGCAGGAGGAGCAGAGTGTAGGCCGAAGCCTAATTGAACCAATTTTAAAGGTAACCTTTAATCCCCCCTCAGGTGTGACAAACTAGAAGAGCCACCTTGTGCAGCAGTAATGCTGCACAAGTCAAAGGTTGCTCTTTTAATTTTGTTCCTTGCACACGCTGAATGAAACAAGTTTAAAATTTAGCCCCTTATACAGTCAAACTGTCTTGGAGGCGTGACTTTCCTTCTTAATGAGACGCAGCACAGCTGTCAAAACTACCACCTTGGTGCTGGGCACAGCCTCCTGAGCATCGCTTTTTGCTGATCAGGAGTCTGCGCTGTTGTGTTATCCCTTGGCCCTGCGCTGTTAGCGCTGCCCGTCTTCTGACATCATTTCATGTCAGCCGGTGCGGTTCGCGATGCCCATGAATCCCAGCCCCGCAGTGTCTTTTCATTAATTCACACTTCGGGGCTGGGGTTCATGGCCTTGCGTAGTAAATATGTTCACCTCTCACTTGTGTCCTTACACCTGCTTCAGACTGTGCGGCGTCAGCTAATCCCTTATCGCATGCCACGGCCATGAAGCCGCACAGTCTGAAGAAGGCGGAAGGAGATGAGTGACAGGCGAACATATGCACTGCTCATGCCCATCAATCACACCCTCGCAGTCAAAATAAATAAGACACCGAGGGGCGTTGTGCCGGGCAGGGCGGCCGCACAGGCGCAGCCAGCCAACCAATGATGTCAGAAGATGGGCAGCGCTACCAAGGGGGTTGCTGCGTGTCATTACAAAGGAAAGTCACACCTCAGGGATGGTGTAATGGTATCAGGGGACACATTTTATATGTGTTGAGTTCGACGTGTGCAAGGAGAATAACTTAATGAGCCACCTTGTACAAATGCAGCATTACTGCTGTACAAGGTGGCTGTTATACATACAAACGCCTGGGGGGGGACAGGTTCCCTTCAATTTCAGTTGTTGTGTCTGCGTGGCGTTTGCAGGACACGATGCCGGCTACACAGCAGGGGAACAGCTGGCATTACTGAACCCCACTGACACAGTGGCTGGTGTTTTTCTCTGTGCAGCCAGCAGTTCCGGGCACCAACTGGTGGTGTTAGAGCCCAGGGACAGCAGGAGGAGAGGGAGCAGAGTGTAGGCCGAAGCCTGCACTGGAGGCAGTTTTAGGTCTGTTGTGTCTGCGTGGCGTTTGCAGGACACGATGCCGGCTACACAGCAGGGGAACAGCTGGCGTTGCTGAACCCCACTGACACAGTGGAGAGTGTTTTCTCTATGCAGCCAGCACTTCCGGGCACCAACTGGCAGTGTTAGGGCCCAGGGACAGCAGGAGGAGCAGAGTGTAGGCCGAAGCCTGCACTGGAGCAAGTTGAAAGGGAACCTTTAACCCCCCTGCAGGCGTTTGTTGCTGAAAGAGCCATCTTGTACAGCACTAATGCTGCAAAAGGAAAAGGTGGCTCTTTTAATTATGCTCCTTGCAAACACAGAACTAGACACTTATGAAATGTGTCCCCTCACACCGTAAAACTGTCCTGGAGGTGGGACTTTCCATCGTAATAGGACGCAGCACAGCCGTCATTCCTACCCCCTTGGTGCCGTGTGCCGCCTCCTCAGCGTTGTTTGATTCTGTCCCGGAGCCTGCGCTGTTATGTTATCCCTTGGCCAGTTGCACTTAGCGCTGCCTGTCTTCTGACATCATTTGGTGTCAGGCTGGCTGCGCCTGTGCGGCCGTGCTGGCCAAGATCCCACCTCGCAGTGTCGTCTAATGGAATCCCACTGCGGGCCTGGGATCCATGGGCATGCGCAGTGCATATCCTCGACTCTCACTCCCCTCCCTCTGGCTTCTTCAGACTGTGTGGCGTCCCGGCCGTGGCATGCTATTAGGGATCAGCTGATGGCGCACAGTCTGAAGAAGGCGGAGGGAGATGAGTGAGAGCCTGAGGTGAAGATATGCACTGCGCATGCCCATGGATCCCAGGCCCGCAGTGTGATTAAATCAGAAGACACTGCGAGGCGGGATCTCGGCCAGAGCGGCTGCACAGGTGCAGCCAGCCTGACACCAAATGATGTCAGAAGACGGGCAGTGCTAAGTGTGCATGGCCAAGGGATAACATAACAGCGCAGGCTCCGTGACAGAATCAAACAACGCTGAGAAGGCGGCACACGGCGCCAAGGGGGTAGGAATGACGGCTGTGCTGCGTCACATTACAAAAGAAAGTCCCACCTCCGGGACTGTTTAACGGTGTGAGGAGACACATTTCATAAGTGTTAGGTTCAGCGTGTGCAAGGAGCACAACAAAAATAGGCACCTTTTCCATGTGCAGCATTACTGCTGCACAATGTGGCTCTTTCAGTAACAAACGCCTGGGGGGGCAGGTTTCCTTTAAATTTTAGTTGTGCCAGCATGGCGGGCGCATGACACGTTGCCGGATACACAGCAGGGGAGCAGCAGGCGTTACTGAACGCCACTAACACATTGGCGAGGTGTTTGGGTCTGTGCAAACAGCACTTCCGGGCAGCAACCAGCAGTGTTGGAGCCTAGGGACAGCAGGAGGAGCAGAGTGTAGGCCGAAGCCTGCACTGGAGGCATGTAAATGTCTGTTAGAGTGCCAGCGTGGCGGTCGCATGACACATTGCCGGATACACAGCAGGGGAGCAGCTGATGTTACTGAACCCCAATAACACGGCAGCAAGTGTTAACTGTGCAGCCAGCACTTCCAGGCACCAACTGGCGGTGTTAGAGCCCAGGGACAGCAGGAGGAGCAGATTGGAGGTATTGCCGCACACACAGCTGGGGAACAGCTGACGTTACTGAACCCCAATAACAGAGGAGCGACTGTTGACTGTGCGGACAGCACTTCCAGGCACCAACTGGTGGTGTTAGAGCCCAGGGACAGCAGGAGGAGCAGATTGGAGGTATTGCCGCACACACAGCTGGGGAACAGCTGACGTTACTGAACCCCAATAACAGAGGAGCGACTGTTGACTGTGTGGACAGCACTTCCAGGCACCAACTGGCGGTGTTGGAGCCCAGGGACAGCAGGAGGAGCAGAGGAACACAGTGTAGGCCGAAGCCTGATTGGAGCAAGTTGAAAGGGAACCTTTAACCACCCCCAAGGCGTTTGTAGGTGAAAGAGCCATCTTGTGCAGCACTAAGGATGCCAAAGGAAAAGGTGGCTCTTTTAATTATGCTCCTTGCAAACACAGAACTAAACACTTATAAAATGTGTCCCCTGACACCGTGAGACCGTCCCGGAGGTGGGACTTTCCTTCGTAATGGGACGCAGCACAGCCGTCATTCCTACCCCCTTGGTGCCGTGTGCCACCTCCTCAGCGTTGTTTGATTCTGTCCCGGAGCCTGCGCTGTTATGTTATCCCTTGGCCAGTTGCACTGCCACTTAGCGCTGCCCGTCTTCTGACATCATTTGGTGTCAGGCTGGCTGCGCCTGTGCGCAAGGAGCTAAACTAAAATAGCTACCTTTTCCTTGTGCAGCATTACTGTTGCACAAGGTGGCTCTTTCAGTAACAAACACCTGGGGGGGGACAGGTTCCCTTAAATTTCAGTTGTTGTGTCAGCGTGGCGGTCGCAGGACACATTGCCGGCTACACAGCTGGGGATCAGCTGACGTCACTGAAACCCAATAACACTGGGTCGTATGTTTTGACTGTGCAGCCTGCACTTCTGAGCCTCAACTGGCGGTGTTGGAGCCCAGGAATTACAGTTCAGGTGGTAGAAAGATGAACACAGCAGGAGACCTGAATACTGTAGACAGTCACCCAATTATTTAATCAGGAAGAGGAGTGGCAAATTACTGCGAGATCCAGGCCTGGTTCATTTTCAGAAAAGTAAGCTGGTCAACGTTATCGGAGGATAGTTGCATGCGACGGTCTGTTAGTACACCACCTGCAGCACTAAAGACGCGTTCCGATAATACACTAGCCGCAGGGCAAGCCAGCACCTCCAATGCATACTGGCTTAGCTCTGGCCATGTATTCAGCTTAGAGACCCAAATCTTGAAAGGGGAAGAGGCGTCTGGGAGTACAGTAAGAGGGCAAGACATGTAGTCTGTCACCATCTGACGGAACCGTTGCCTCCTGCTGACTGGAGCCGCCTGTGATGGTGTAGACATTTGTGGCGGGCACACAAAACTGTGCCACAGTTGAGCCATACTGGTCTTGGGCAGAGGCACTGCTTCTGCTCCCTCTTTGTGCAGAGCCTCCTCCACTGCCTCGACGCACTGAGCTGCTTTGTAAAGCACTAGCAGCACTTCTCTCAGTTGTACTGGAGAAGATGATGGAATTCACCAGTGTGTCTTGGTACTCCCGCATTTTACGCTCCCGGTTCAACGGTGTGATGAGGCTTTGTACGTTGTCCCGGTAGCGAGGATCGAGGAGGGTGTACACCCAATAATCAGCCATGTTGAGAATGTGGGCGATGCGGTGGTCGTTTCTCAGGCACTGCAGCATGTAATCAACCATGTGCTGCAGACTGCCAACTGTCCCCTGCTTGAGGTGTGATCTCTGCCTGCTCTTCATCACCCCACCCTCGCTGTATACACTGACTACTGGAAAACTGTGTAACTCCCTCCTCTGGACGGATGTCTTCCTCCTCCATTGACTCCTCCTCATCCTCCTCACAAAGTGTCCCCTGCCTACGCCTTTGTGAGGAACCACATGGCGCTGTCTGTCCAGAAGCTGATGGAAATGGTGAATCCTCATCCTCCACCTCTTCCACAACATCATCCCTTAGAGCTTGCAGTGTTTGTTGAAGCAGGCAGATAAGGGGGACAGTCATGCTGACTAGTGCATCATCTGCACTCGCCATCCACGTGGAATAATCGAAGGGACGCAAAACCTGGCAGACGTCCTTCATAGTGGCCCACTCTGTGGTTGTGAAGTCTGAACGGCGCGGAGTGCGACTTCTTTGCGCCTGATGCAGCTGGTACTCCATTACTGCTTGCTGCTGCTCACACAACTGCTCCAACATATGTAACGTGGAATTCCACCTGGTAGGTAGGTCACATATGATGCGATGTTCCGGAAGGCGGAATCGGCGCTGCAGAGCTGCAATGCGCGATCTTGCCGTGCTGGAACGCCGCAAGTGAGCACACTCTAGGCGGACCTTGTGCAGCAGTGCATCAAGATCCGGATAGTCCCTCAAAAAACTCTGCACGACCAAGTTGAGCACATGTGCCAGACATGGGATGTGAGTGAGGTTGCCGAGGCCCAGAGCTGCCACCAGATTTCGGCCATTGTCACACACTACCATGCCTGGCTGGAGATTCGCTGGCACAAACCACACATCGCTCTCCTGCTTGATGGCATTACAGAGCTCCTGCGCTGTGTGGCTTCGATTCCCCAAAGAAATTAATTTCAAGACGGCCTGTTGACGTTTGGCCACGGCTGTGCTCATGTCGGTCGTAACAGGTAAACGTTCACGGGTCCATGTGGAGGTGGACTGTGACGGCTCCTGCAGCGATGATTCTGAGGAACTTGTGTATGAGGAGGAGTCAATGCGTACAGACTGGATTCCTGCAATCCTTGGAGTGGGCAGGACACGTCCTGCGCCACTCGCACGATCTGTATTCGGCTCAACAACATTAACCCAATGGGCAGTGAGGGAAATGTATCGCCCCTGTTCATGGTGACTGGTCCACGCATCGGTGGTGAGGTGGACCTTGCTACTGACGGCGTTCAGTAGCGCGTGTTTTATGTGTCCCTCCACATGCTAGTGCAGGACAGGGATGGCTTGCCTGCTGAAATAAAAGCGGCTGGGCACATGGTACTGTGGGACTGCCAATGCCATCAAGTCACGGAAGCTGTCAGTCTCCACCAGCCTGAATGACAGCATTTCCAGTGACAGAAGTTTGGCAATGCCTGCATTCAGAGCCTGTGCTCGTGGGTGGTTTGCCAAGAATGGCCGCCTTTTCTCCCATGCCTGTACCACCGATGGCTGTAGACTGGGCTGGGAGTGTGAGGATGACTGGGAACGTGGTGCTGCGGGTGGAATTACAGTGGGTCTCTGGACAACAGTGCCAGAGGTTCTTCCATGGCGATCCTGGGAGGAAGCCGAACTAGCTGTGTGTGAGCTGGAGGAAGAGGCAACACGAGCTGAAGAGGTGGTAGCTGCCGCTGTTGGTTAGCCTAGGTCTTCAGTGTGTTTTTGTAACTCCACCGCGTGTTTGGTCCGCACATGTTTCCACATGTTTGAGGTATTGAGGTTGCTGACATTTCTCCCTCTTTGGATTTTCTGATGACACACCTTGCATTTGACAAAGCAAATGTCATCTGCAACTGTGTCAAAAAAGGACCAGGCACTGCAAGTCTTGGGAGCGCCCTTTTTGTCTTTTGGAAGAGACATGCTCCTAACGGGTGCCAAAGTGGAGGCTACAGGATCCGCAGTCTTCCCCCTCCCTCTCCCTCTTTGGCCCGTTCCTCAGAGCTGCTCCCACCACCTTCCTGTTTCTCACGCCACGATGGGTCAAGCACCTCATCATCTACACTACCCTCTGCCACCAACTGCTCCTCCTGGGTAGTCTCGGCAGCACAGCACGCACCAGAAAGTGGCACCTGAGTGTCATCATCAGATGCGTACTGCGGTGTGGTGACCAGAGGCACTGGCCCACCCGCCTCTTCAGAGTCAGAGAGACAAAGCTGTTGCGCATCACTGCACACTGCCTCTTCTTCCATTTCTCCAATGCTGCTTGGCTAGCCCCCTGTTTCCAAGCCAAGAGATTGAGAGAACAGAAGTAGAGACGGCTCCTGTCCTGGGCTCTCTGACTGCCTGGGCAATTTGGCAGGTCGTGAAGAGACAGATGGGTGCTCTCCAGTGCTCTGTGCCTGAGAGGATGTGGCACTAATTGAAGTCGATGCGTTAGCTGCCATCCATCCGACAACGGCTTCAATTTGGTCTTCACGCAGCAGCGGTGTACGGCGCTCTCCGACAAAGCTGCGCATGAAGGACTGTTCCCTGCTGAAACTGGGTGATGATGAGTCACCGGTGCCCGCAGCAGGCACAGAATCCCCACGTCCTCTCCCTGCTCCACGCCCACGCCCACGTGCCTTACTCCCTGCCTTCTTCATCTTGGTTGACTGATAAAGATAAGCAGAAAAGTACTAAGGGCTTAGTGTGCTTATTCCTGAACAGCTCCTAACAGGTATAAGAAACACTAATTTTCTAAAGTGTGCACTAGACTTTAATATGAGCTAATGTGGCCTACACAACTGTAAAGTGGTGTGTTTGGTGAACTTTATTATTTATTTATTTTTTGGGGCAGAATTGACTACAGGGCGAGCTGCACTCACACGGAGACCGTGCAGACAGCCGTAAAGGGCGCTGCAAGGCCCAAAAAACCTCCTCTATGTTATCCTATGTAGTGTTTTTCCACAATTTAGCTGGATACGGGTGGAAAGCCACTAATAGGAATTATTTGAAAAAATGTGCAGCAGCCTGCACTATTTGCAAAAAAGGACAATGTATTTTACGGTATGAGGCAGTGACACACCCTGAGCTGGATACAACCGGCTGTGGCTGCACACAGACTACAGGGCAAGCTGCACTCACACGGAGACCGTGCAGACAGCTGTAAACAGCGCTGCAAGGCCCAAAAAACCTCCTCTACGTTATCCTATGTAGTGTTTTTCCACAATTTAGCTGGATACGGGTGGAAAGCCACTAATAGGAATTATTTGAAAAAATATGCAGCAGCCTGCACTATTTGCAAAAAAGGACAATGGATAGAACAGTATGAGGCAGTGAACCACCCTGAGCAGAATACAACCGGCTATGGCTGCACACAGACTACAGAGTGGGCTGCACTCACACACACACACAGAGACCTTGCAGATCGCTGTGAAAACAGCACTGCAAGGTAAAAGCAAGGTGAACACACAGCGGTTGCTAAATTAGCCTGGGAAAAGCACAATGAAGCAAATCGCTATCTCAACTGGCCCTCAGTCAGAACACAGCGTCCTATGCCTAACTGAATTCACAGCAGAGTGAGCCAGAAATGGCGGCAGCGTTTTTTATAGTGCATCATGACATCATTTCAGCAGCCAATTACAGCCTTGCCAGTAGTTACATGCCCACCATGCTGAACAGGATGTGCCCATACTTGTAATCATTCCTCATTGGCTGAATTCGTGCAGTTTGAATTCTGGGAACTTCCGATTCCGGTATCCGATATGCGGTAAATATCAGAACTCGGTATCGGAATTCCGATACCGCAAATATCGGCCGATACCCGATACTTGCGGTATCGGAATGCTCAACACTAATTGTGAGGCAAACAACAAATAGAGCAAAATAACTGAAAACTTCAGTGTGCATAACTATTCACCCCCCTAAAGTCAGTACTTTGTAGAGCCCTTTGTAGAGCCTTCTTTTGAAGCAATTACAGCTGCAAGTCGTTTTGGATAAGTCTCTATGTGCTTTCCACATCTTACCACTGGGAATTTTGCTCATTCCTCAAGGCAAAACTACTCCAGCTCCTTCAGCTTTTAGATGGTTTCCTCTGGTGAACAGCAATCTTCAAGTCTGACCACAGATTTTCAATCGGATTAAGTTCTGGCTTTGGCAAGGCCACTTCAAAACATTAACACATTTTCCCTTAATCCGCTTGTGCGCTGCTTTAGCAGTATGCTTTGGGTCATTTCCTTGTTGGAAGGTGAATGTCCGTCCCAGCCTCAAATCACTGACGAAATGAAACCGGTTTTGCTCAAGAGTTTCCCTGTATTTTGCACCATCCATCTTCCCTTCAGCTCAAACTATTTTCCTTGTCCCTGCTGCTGAAAAACCTCCCCACAGATGGTGTTTTTGGGGTGATGAGCTGTGATATTTTGGTGCCAGACATAGCGTTTACTTTGGTGGCCAAAGTGTTCACTTTTGGTCTTATCTGACCACAGCACCTTCCTCCATACATTTGGGGAATCTTCCATGTCTTTTAGCAAACTCAAAACGAGCCTTACTCGTGTGTAAGTAAAAGCTTTTTTCTGGCCAGTCTGCCATAAAAGCCACCTATTTGGCTTGTACGGCTTATTGTGGCCATTTGGGCAGATATTTTAGTCGCTGCTTGGGAACTTTGCAGCTCCTTTAAGGTGACCTATGGTCTCTTTGCTGCCTCTCTAATTAATTACCTCCTTGCCCTGGCTGAGAGTTTTGGAAGGTGGCCCTCTCTTGGCAGGTTTGTTGTGGTACCATGTTCATTTCGATTTGATGGTGCTCCTGTGAATTATCAGAGTTCTACAACTGACTCATGAGTAAGACTGCCTAGTGCAGTCGAAACACGTCGACTGGGTTATGTCGACCATGTAAATTTTTCTTTTGTATGCACTATATTTTCTTTTGAAAAATGAAAAATAAAAAAAATTAAAAGAAAAGGAAAGTCCAGTCCTGTTGAGCCGGACTCCAATTTTTTCTATTTTCCTAAATTTAATTTATGCCTATATTTTTCCCACTTCACTGCACCAACTTAGATTATTTAGTGCTGATGCATCACTTACAAATCAGTTTACAAAAATCTTTAAAAACACAGGTTGTAATCTAACAAAATGGGCCAGTGTACTAAAAGAACAAACATGTATGTTAAATGTGAATTAGCAACCAAGGATAAAGGTAAAAAAAATATGTAGGATGAACTTTAGGACAATTTAATTTGCCTAATGGGTTTGACACGTTTCATCCATTTGCTTAAGTGCATTGCTGGCCTCGAACGCTGTTGAGGCTCTGACACTGCAACCTTGACCGTACTTTCTTTCTATTTTCTTCTCTTGTCATTTGTTATTTTTAAATATCATCAAATACTTATAATTTTCTCATGACAAATACCCAGTTTTCATAGAAAGAGCAGTTTCTGTTTGTTGAGTTCCACACAAGATGTATTTGTAGATGCGGATTATTATTGTAATGTCCTGTTTAAAGACAAATTTCAGAATATGATGAAAATGTTTCACAAATTTTACTTATAATTGCCTCGGTTTACGGTATAAAGAAAAGAAAAACAACAGTGTTAATGCATTCTTTATTGCCAGCTAAAATTTCCAGGTTTCAGTCATACTAAAAGGTAACTCCATTGAGTATTCTGCTACTGGAAGACATTAGTAGAATTTCTAAAATAAGGACATTTAAATATGTAGGATTGTTTTTCAGCAATAGTTGTTAATATTTTATTAGTAGATGAACCACTTCTAAACCAACAAAACTAAAATGTTTGATTTAAGGCTCTTTCACCCATCCTGATATTTTCGGTACTAGAAAGACCAGTACCAGATATATCCATGTCCATGTATACGTGTGTTTAACCACTTTACCCCCAAGGGTGGTTTGCACGTTAATGACCATACCAATTTTTACAATTCTGACCACTGTCCCTTTATGAGGTTATAACTCTGGAACGCTTGATCGGATCCCGGTTATTCTGACATTGTTTTCTCGTGACTTATTGTACTTCATGATAGTGGTAAAATTTCTTTGATATAACTTTCGTTTATTTGTGAAAAAATGGAAATTTGGCGAAAATTTTGAAAATTTTCCAACTTTGAATTTTCATGCCCTTCAATCACAGAGATATGTTACATAAAATACTGAATAAGTAACATTTCCCACATGTCTACTTTACATCAGCATACATTTTTTGTTAGGAAGTTATAAGGGTTAAAAGTTGACCAGCGATTTCTCATTTTTACAGCACCATTTTTTTAGGGACCACATCACATTTGAAGCCACTTTGAGGGGTCTATATAATAGAAAATACCCAAAAGTGACACCATTCTAAAAACTGCACCCCTCAAGGTGCTTCACAGTAATTTTTGGAATGTTTTTAAAAAAATGAACATTTAATTTATTTTTTTTGACAAAAAAACTATTCAGGTCCAATTTGTTTTATTTTACCAAGAGTAACAGGAGAAATTGGACCCCAAAAATTGTTGTACAATTTGTCCTGAGTACGCCGATACCCCATTTGTGGGGATTAACCACTGTTTGGGCGCATGGCAGAGTTCGGAAGGAAAGGAGCGCCATTTGATTTTCAATGCAAAATTGGCTGGAATTCAGATAGGACGCCATGTTGCGTTGGGAGAGCCCCTGATGTACCTAAACGGTGGAAACCCCCCACAAGTGACACTATTTTGGAAAGTAGACCCCATAAGGAACTTATCTAGATGTGTGGTGAGCACTTTGAACCCCCAAGTGCTTCACAGATGTTTATAATGTAGAGCCGTAAAAGTAAAAAATCATATTTTTTTTACAAAAATTATATTTTTGCCCCCAGTTTTTAATTTCCCAAGGGTAACAGGAGAAATTGGACCCCAAAGGTTGATGTGCAATTGGTCCAGAGTACTCTGATACCCCATATGTGGGGGTAAACCACTGTTTGGGTGCATGGTAGAGCTCGGAAGGGAAGGAGCGCCGTTTGACTTTTCAATGCAAAATTGGCTGGAATTTAGTTAGGACATCATGTCGCGTTTGGAGAGCCCCTGATGTGCCTAAACAGTGGAAACCCCCCCCCCCACAAGTGACACCATTTTGGAAAGTAGACCCCCTAAGGAACTTATCTAGATGTGTGGTGAGCACACTGAACCCCCAAGTGCTTCACAGAAGTTCATGATGTAGAGCCATAAAAATAAAAAATCATATTTTTTTCACAAAAATTGTATTTTTGCCCCCAGTTTTTAATTTTCACAAGGGTAACAAAAGAAATTGGACCCAAAAAGTTGTTTCACAATTTGTCCTGAGTATGCTGATACCCCATATGTGGAGGGAACCACCGTTTGGGCACATGGCAGAGCTCGGAAGGGAAGGAGCGCCGTTTTGGAATGCAGACTTTGATGGAACGGTCTATGGGCGTCACGTTGCATTTGCAGAGCCTCTGATGTACCTAAAAAGTAGAAACCACCAACAAGTGACCCCATATTGGAAATTAGACTCCCGAAGGAACTTATCTAGATGTGTTGTGAGAACTTTGAACCCCTAAGTGTTTCACTAAAGTTTATAACGCAGAGCCATGAAAATAAAAAATCATTTTTAAAAAAAAAAATGATTTTTAGCCCCCAGTTTTGTATTTTCCCAAGGGTAACAGGAGAAATTGGACCCCAAAAGTTGTTGTCTAATTTGTCCTGAGTACGCTGATACTCCATATGTGGGAAAAAACTACTGTTTGGGCACATGTCGAGGCTCGGAAGGGAAGTAGTGGGGTTTTGGAATGCAGCCTTTGATGGAATGGTCTGCGGCCATCATGCTGCTTTTGCAGAGCCCCTGATGTACCTAAACAGTAGAAACCCCCCACAAATGACCCAATATTGGAAACTAGACCCCCCAAGAAACTTATCTAGATGTGTTGTGAGAACTTTGAACCCCTAAGTGTTTCACTAAAGTTTATAACGGAGAGCCGTGAAAATAAAAAAAATTTTTTTCCCATAAAATGATTTTTTAGCCCCAAAATTTTTATTTTCACAAGGGTAACAGAAGAAATTGGACTGCAAAATTTGTTGTCCAATTTGTCCTGAGTACGTTGATACCCCATATGTGGGGGTAAACCACTGTTTGAGCGCACATTAGAGCTCAGAAAGGAAGGAGCACTGTTTTACTTTTTCATCGCAGAATTGGCTGGAATTGGGATAAGACGCCATGTCGTGTTTGGAGAGCTCCTGATGTGCCTAAACAGTGGAAACCCCACAATTCTAACTCCAACCCTAATCCCAACACACCCCTAACCCTAATCCCAACCCTAACCACACCCCTAACCCCAACACACCCCTAACCCCAACACACCCCTAACCATAATCCCAACCCTAACCACGACCCTACCCATGACCCTAACCACACCCCTAACCCGAACACACCCCTAACCCTAATCCCCACCCTAACTACACCCCTAACCCCAAAACACCCCTAACCCTAATCCCAACCCTTTCCATAACCTTAACCACACCCCTAACCCTGACACACCCCTAACCCTAATTCCAACCCTATTTCCAACCCTAATCCCAACCCTAACTCCAATCGTAAACGTAATCCAAACCCTAACCCCAACTCTAGCCCCTACCCTAACTCTAACTTTAGCCCCAACCCTAACCCTTCCTTTAGCCACAACCCTAACCTTAACTTTAGCCCTAACCCTAACGGGAAAATGGAAATAAGTAAAATTTTTTATTTTATTATTTTTCCCTAACTAAGGGGGTGATAAAGGGGGGGTTGATTTACTATTTATAGCTGGTTTTTATGTTTGGCTGCTGTCACACACTAAAAGACGCTTTTTATTGCAAAAAACAGTTTTGCATCATCACATTTTGAGAGCTATAATTTTTCCATATTTTTGTCTATAGAGTCATGTGAGGTCTTGTTTTTTGCGGGACAAGTTGACGATTTTATAAGTACCATTTTCGGGCACATGATGTTTTTTGATCGCTTTTTATTATGATTTTTGTGAGGCAGAATGAACAAAATCCAGGAATTCCTGAATTTCTTTTGGTGGGAGCGTTTATACCATTCCGCTTTTGGTACAATTGATAGAGCAGTTTTATTCTTCAGTAGTACGATGACAGTGATACCTCATTTATATCATTTTTTATGTTTTGGCACTTTGATACAATAAAAACTATTTTATATAAAAAATAATTATTTTTGCATCGCTTTATTCTGAGGGCTATAACTTTTATATTTTTTCGCTGATGCTGTATTGCAGCTCGTTTTTTGTGGGACAAGATGTTAGGAGTCGAGTTTCCTCTGCCGCACAGGGGGAATTTTGATCCGTCTCTGCTGTGGTCTCCCATTCTCCATCGGCCGCAGTGGAGCCTGCTCAGCGGAGATGTCGGTCCCAGCGTTTCACTGAGTCTGATTCAGTGCAAAGGGTTTTTGCTGCCTCTCCAGGCTCTGCTATTGTACCCTGCACTGATCTACGGTGAGCAGGCTTTTCTGGGACTAAGTCCTGCTTTGCACACACTGAGCATGCCCAGGGTAAGATCTCTCAGTGGAGATCAAGGGTCACATGTTCAGGTACTGCAGCCAAATCTATTGGTCTTTCTAGGAAGGTCCTGTAGGTACGCAGGATCAGTAGCAGTCTCTCATTGGTCCTCTTTTTTAAGGTCCTGTACGTGCTGCAGCTATTTAAGGCTCGCATGGCCGCACGGCCATGCGCTAGTATCTTCTAAAGTTACATGCTTTGCGCCACTGTGGTCATATGCGTGAATGTGTTCAGGGACCCGGCTGAAATAAGCCCCTAGAATGCTGGCACCTCCGGCGAGGAGATTGTGTATGAGAGTATTCAGGGACCCGGCTGAAATAAGCCCCTAGAATGCTGGCACCTCCGGCGAGGAGTGTTGTGTGCATGCATGACCACTGACTGCTCTCTTCAGGGTAGTTAGCCTGTGTCTCTGTGAGAGTTAAAAGGGCACAGAGCTTTGCTTTCTCGGCCGCTCTGTGAAGCTAACAGAGCTGGTTAATACCGCCATATTGTGCCGCCATTTACTTAGCGGCAGGATATTTCCTGCACGGTGGATCCCGGGTTGCGAACGCACCAATCACATCAATAAATATATTCGGTGCATTTCGCAAACCCTAACACAAGATGACATTTTCAGTGGTACTATGTTTATTTATATCCGTCTTTTTGATTGCGTGTTATTCCACTTTTTGTTCGGCGGTATGATGATAAAGCGTTGTTTTTTGCCTCGTTTTTTATTTATTTTTTTTACGGTGTTCACTGAAGGGGTTAAGTAGTGGAACAGTTTTATAAGACGGTTCGTTGCGGACGTGGAGATACTAAATATGTGTACTTTTATTGTTTTTTTTATTTACATGAAGAAATGTATTTATTGGAACAATATTTGTTTTATTTTTTTTCTTTATTTAGGAATTTTTAAAAAATATTTTTACACAGTATAATATTTTTTTTAACTTTTTTACTTTGTCTCAGGGTGGGACATCACTGTTAAAAGTCAGATCGCTGATCTGACACTTTGCAGAGCACTGTGTCAGATCAGAGATCTGACAGGCAGTGCAGGAGGCTTGCCGCTGCCTGCTCTAAGCAGGCACTCAGAAGCCACATCCCTGCAGGACATGGAAGGACCCCACGGTCATCTTGAATCCGGAGGCCTGAAGGGAGAACGGAGGAGACCCTTAGAACAGCACGGTCACATTGCATTGTTCTGAGGGTCTCAGGGAAGCACGGAGGGAGCCCCCTCCCTGCGCGATGCTTCCCTATGCCACCGGAACTCTTCGATCTTGTTTGATTGCAGTGTTCCGGGGGGTTAAAGTGCTGGGAGCAGTCCAAGACTGGTCCTGGCACATAGTGCCGGATGTCAGCTGTGAAAATCAGCTGACAACCGGCCGCGATCGGCTGCGCTCCCCCTGGGAGCGCGTGGCTGATCGTGTTGGATGTACTATTCCGTCCATGGAAATTAAGGCCCAGGTCACATAGATGGAATAGTACGTCCAATGGTAGAAAGGGGTTAATACCTGTGGCAACTGTATGCTGCCCATGTACTGCATCAGTATCACACGTACCGGCGTCTGTGAATCAGCAGTACTGTTTACTTCTTCAGCACTGCTCACATCACTGTCCCCTGCTCGAGCTGCGATCACCGCTAGTAGGGGAGAATGTTGAGAGTTGTATTCAACTGATAACAGCGAGAGCAGGCGGCGGCTGATGAAAGTATTCATCAGCCGACACCTGCACTATAAAAAATAAATGTAAAAAAATGACATGGGGTTCCCCTGTATTTTTGATAACCAGCCAGTCAAGATTCATCTGTCACCTTTAGCGAGATTGTTTATCAATAATAGCGGGATCCTCATGATGTATTTTTAAATTATTTAAATAAATAATTTTAAGAGACGTCTTTGGGTACCCCCCATTTTTGACAATCATCCAGGCAAAAGCAGGCGGTGGGGGCTGGTATTCTCAGCCTAGTAAGAAGCCATGGATATTGGCCCTCACAGCCTAAAAATAGCAGCTGGCAGCTGACTAGAAAAGGTACATCTATTAGATGCGCCAATTCTGGCGCTCTGCCCAGATCTTCCCACTTGCCCTGTGGCGATGACAAGTGGGATTCATATTTGTGGGGTTGATGTCACCTTTGTATTGTCTGGTGACATCAAGCCCATGGCTTAGTAATGGAAACATACCTATGCATTATTAATCCTATAATAAGTATTGTAAATAAACATACAGCCAGAATAAAGTCCTTTATTTGAAAAAAAAAAAAAAACACACATCCTTTTTTTATTTAAAAATGACAAACACGGTTACACTTATTTAATGCCCATTACATTGAAGCCCTTGTCTCCTGTAATGAAACAAAAATAAAAACAACAATATCCCTCACCTGCCAATCTTTCTGTCCCACACCTTAATCCATGATAGGGGATAAACAGTTTTCAACCTCGACGGTGCGAAAATGCGACCGTCCAGGCTGAGAACCACTGGTGAATGAGCTGCTGCGAGCGCAACATCAGTGGCCAGCTGTGACATCATCGAGGTTACTGCGATCACTAAGGCTGCGTTCCCAGCTGGGCCCCTGAACTGTGGTGACCTTAGCACTGTGAGAAAAAGTCAGTGAGTTCATTCAGTTGAGCTCTGTGAGTTCAGCGCAGTTCACCGTGAGAAATTTCTTAATATATGTATATCACCTGCTACTCTCTGCATATCTAACCAGTTAAGATAGCACTCCATTTTTAATTGTTGTCCCTAAGGGCTCATGCAGACATCCGTGCAACACGATCCGAACATTGGCCACGCATCTCCCAGCCTGTGCGTGACAGCTTCATAGAATTATATGAAGCTACCATGTTTAGAGACACTGTCGGCACTGCAGATAAGCTTGTATTGAATACATTAGGACTTGATCTGCAGTACCTGGCAGTAGTTATGAAATTGTGCACAGAGCTGTGGTGTTATGATCAATACACGGTTTACATCCGGCCCCCTCTGGATGTAATAAGGAACTACTTTACAGGCACAGTACAAAGCTCAGTAGGGAAGGAGAGCCATAATATAGTTCATATTTTGCTGGAATGGTTTGCGGGAGCTATGTCAAACTGACAGAGCACTTGAGAGGCCAGAACAGCATAAGGCTAGGTTCACATCGCATTAGGGCCATCTGTTTAACAGATCCATTAAAGGGAACCTGTCACCTGAATTTGGTGGGAACAGTTTTGGGTCATATGGGCTGGGTTTTTGGGTGTTTGATTCACCCTTTCCTTACCCGCTGGCTGCATGCTGGCCGCAATATTGAATTGAAGTTCATTCTCTGTCCTCCGGAGTACATGCCTGCGTAAGGCAATATTACCTTACGCTGGCGTGTACTCCGGAGGACAGAGAATGAATTTCAATCCAATATTGCAGCCAGCGGGTAAGGAAAGGGTGAATCAAACACCGGAAAACCCCGCCCATATGACCCAAAACCGGTCCTGCCAAATTCAGGTGACAGGTTCCCTTTAAACGGATGTGCTAACGCTGATGCCCCAAATCTTTTTTTTCTACAATTGCGCTAACGCATGGTACCATTGTTTTGGCATGCATTAGCAATAGAGGTCTATGCACAGCGAACGCATCCATTTGCTGTGCGTTAGACCTAACGTACCCGAAAACGCGGTAGACCGCGTTCGAGGGTGCGTCACAACGTAATGATTTTGACATGCGTTAGGATGCGTTACGATAATGTATGGCAATGGGTGCGTTAACGGATCTGTTACATTGCGTTAGTGCCGCTTTGTAACAGATCCAGTAAACGGATCGCACTAACGCAATGTAAACCTAGCCTAACCCCTCTCTCCAACTTAAGTGACCCCATTTTACAAATTACACTCCTCAATGAATTCATCTAGTTGTACAGAGTGCATATTGACACCACAGGTGTTTCAAAGAATTCTATAAAATGTAAAATTGCTATAAAACTTTTGTTTTAGCCCCAGATTCTACATTGTCTCAAGGGGAAATTTCGATGATATTCAAGTGCAGTCTGATGTTTCACACGCACCCATAGACTTGCATTGGTGAGTGTGATCCAGTTCTCGGATGCAATCACAGCATGGTGCGATTGCCTTTTGATGCCGAATCGACATAAGAAAATAATCGCAGATCTGAGCTGCCCCATAGTATAACACTAGAGTGCTATGCTATGTTTTATCTCATAGCACTCGTCCGTGTTATACAGTCTTGTGATTCCGGCCTAAATCTCCAAATGACTTGACCCTAAAGTGTTGTGAATTCTGTTTGTGGGCTCCCTCTGGTGGCTACTGGTGGTACTGGTTGACTTCTGCCTTCTATCTCCAGTGCACCTGTTCCCATCAGGAAATGGGAGTTTCCTATATAGTCTGGCTTCTCACTCATTTACTTGCCGGCTATCAATGTTACCAGAGCTCCTCTGTTACTTGCTACCTGCTCCAAGTCTGCTGAGTCAGATAAGTTTGATCATTTGTATCTTTTGTCCAGCGTGCATTTATATTAATCTTGCTGCTGGAAGCTCTAGTGAACTGAAATGACCACTCCGGTGTCATGAGTTGATACCGGAGTTTAAAGTCATTTCAGGATGGTATTTTGTAGGGTTTTGAGTTGACCGCGAAGTCCACTTTTGTATTTTCTGCTATCTAGTTAGTGGGCCTCTCTTTGCTGAACCTGTATTCATACTGCGTATGTGTTTTCTTCTTAACTAACCGTCATTATATGTTGGGGGCTACTATTACTTTGGGGTTTTCTCTGGAGGCAAGCCAGGTCTGTGTTTCCTCTAGTAGGGGTAGCTAGATCTCCGGCTGGTGCGAGACGTCTAGGGATAAAACGCAGGTACGTTCCCCGGCCACTGGTAGTTGTGCGTTAGGTTCAGCATCGCGGTCAGCTTAGATTCCATCTTCCTAGAGCTAGTCCTGTTTTTGCCTATGTCCCTGCCATTGGGAATCATGACAGTATAGCCGGCCCTATGTGTTAAGTATTGGCTGAAGTAGGAGAGAAAAGAAGTCTCTGACACCTTTTTTTTTTTTTTTTTTACTCTGAAGTCTGTTTAGCCATAATTGCAGTCTGCTTCTTCCCCTCCTCTTAATCCCTGAATGGCTCAGATCTCAGCTGCTGAAAAATGGATATCCAGAGTTTAGCTTCAAATCTGAATAATCTTGCTTCTAAGGTTCAAAATATACAAGATTTTGTCATACATGCTCCTATGTCTGAACCTAAAATTCCTATACCAGAGTTTTTTTCTGGAGATAGATCTCGTTTTTTGAATTTCAAGCACAATTGTAAATTGTATCTTTCTCTGAGACCTCACTCCGCTGGAAACCCTGCTCAGCAGGTTAAGATTGTTATTTCCTTGCTGCGGGGTGACCCCCAGAATTGGGCATTTGCATTGGCGCCAGGGGATCCTGCGCTGCTCAATGTGGATGCATTTTTTCTGGCGCTGGGGTTGCTCTATGAGGAACCGAATTTGGAGATTCAAGCTGAAAAGGCCTTGATAGCCCTCTCTCAAGGGCATGATGAAGCTGAAATATATTGTCAAAAGTTTCGTAAATGGTCTGTGCTTACTCAGTGGAATGAGTGCGCCCTGGCGGCGAATTTCAAAAAGGGTCTCTCTGACGCCGTTAAAGATGTCATGGTGGGGTTTCCTACGCCCACGGGTCTGAATGAGTCCATGACAATGGCTATTCAGATTGATCGGCGTTTGCGGGAGCGCAAACCTGTGCACCATTTGGCGGTGTCTTCTGAGCAGGCACCGGAGAATATGCAATGTGATAGAATTCTGTCCAGAAGTGAACGGCAGAATTATAGGCGTAAAAATGGGTTGTGTTTCTATTGTGGCGATTCTGCTCATGTTATATCAGCATGCTCTAAACGCATTAAAAGGGTTGATAAGTCTTCTAAGTCTTCTGCAGTTAGCAACTTGCAGTCTAAGTTTCTTTTGTCTGTAACTTTGATTTGTTCGTTATCATCTATTAATGTGAATGCCTATGTGGACTCTGGCGCCGCCTTGAATCTTATGGATTGGTCCTTTGCCAGGCGCTGTGGGTTTAGTCTAGAGGCTCTGGAAGTCCCTATTCCTTTGAAGGGTATCGACTCCACACCATTGGCTTGGAATAAACCTCAATACTGGACACAAGTGACTATGTGTATGACTCCAGACCATCAGGAGGTGATTCGATTCCTTGTGTTGCATAATTTGCATGATGTTTTAGTGCTTGGATTGCCATGGTTACAAACTCACAACCCAGTTCTTGACTGGAAGACAATGTCCGTATTAAGCTGGGGATGTCAGGGGGTTCATGGGGGAGTACCCTTGGTTTCCATTGCTTCATCTACTTCCTCTGAGGTTCCGGCATTTTTGTCTGACTATTGTGATGTTTTTGAGGAGCCTAAACTTAGTTCGCTCCCTCCTCACAGGGATTGCGATTGTGCTATAGATTTGATTCCTGGCAGCAAATTTCCTAAGGGTCGTTTGTTCAATCTGTCTGTGCCAGAGCATGCTGCTATGCGAGAGTATATTAAGGAGTCCTTGGAAAAGGGACATATTCGTCCATCCTCATCCCCTTTAGGAGCAGGTTTTTTTTTCGTGGGTAAAAAAGATGGTTCCCTGAGGCCTTGTATTGATTATCGGCTGTTGAATAAGATTACAGTCAAATATCAGTATCCTTTGCCATTGTTGACTGATTTGTTTGCTCGTATTAAGGGGGCAAGGTGG
Source organism: Ranitomeya variabilis (assembly GCF_051348905.1). NCBI lineage: Eukaryota > Metazoa > Chordata > Amphibia > Anura > Dendrobatidae > Ranitomeya > Ranitomeya variabilis. The sequence goes on along the minus strand of NC_135236.1, from coordinate 497,454,068 downwards.
TTCTCTAAGATTGACCTTCGGGGTGCGTATAATTTGGTGCGGATTAAGCAGGGAGATGAGTGGAAAACTGCATTTAATACGCCCGAGGGCCATTTTGAGTATCTGGTAATGCCTTTTGGTCTTTCTAATGCCCCTTCAGTCTTTCAGTCCTTTATGCACAATATTTTCCGTGAATATCTGGATAAATTTATGATTGTGTATCTGGATGATATTTTGATTTTTTCCGATGACTGGGAGTCGCATGTTCAACAGGTCAGGAAGGTTTTTCAGGTTTTGCGGGCTAATTCTTTGTTTGTAAAGGGTTCAAAGTGTATTTTTGGGGTTCAGAAGATCTCTTTTTTGGGGTATATTTTTTCCCCTTCTTCTATTGAGATGGATCCTGTCAAGGTTCGGGCTATTTGTGATTGGACACAACCGACTTCTCTTAAGAGCCTTCAGAAATTCTTGGGCTTTGCTAATTTCTATCGTCGATTTATAACTGGTTTTTCAAGTGTCGTTAAGCCTCTAACGGATTTGACTAAGAAGGGTGCTGATGTTTCCAATTGGTCCTCGGCGGCTGTGGAGGCCTTTCGGGAGCTTAAGCACCGCTTTTCTTCTGCTCCTGTGTTGCGCCAACCTGATGTTTCACTTCCTTTTCAGGTTGAAGTTGATGCTTCAGAGATCGGAGCGGGGGCGGTTTTGTCGCAGAGAGGTTCTGATTGCTCGGTGATGAGACCATGTGCGTTCTTTTCTCGAAAATTTTCGCCCGCCGAGCGAAATTATGATGTTGGTAATCGGGAACTTTTGGCTATGAAGTGGGCCTTTGAGGAGTGGCGTCATTGGCTTGAGGGTGCTAGGCATCAGGTGGTGGTCTTGACTGATCACAAGAATCTGATTTACCTTGAGTCAGCCAGGCGTCTGAATCCTAGACAGGCACGCTGGTCGTTGTTTTTCTCCCGGTTTAATTTTGTGGTCTCATATCTACCAGGTTCAAAAAATGTGAAGGCAGATGCCCTTTCTAGGAGTTTTGAGCCTGACTCCCCTGGTGATTCTGAGCCTACGGGTATTCTTAAGGATGGGGTGATATAATATTGTCTGCTGTCTCTCCTGACTTGCGACGTGCTTTGCAGGAGTTTCAAGTGGATAGGCCTGATCGTTGTCCGCCTGGGAGACTGTTTGTTCCAGATGAGTGGACTAGTAGAGTCATCTTGGAAGTTCATTCTTCTGTGTTGGCAGGCCACCCTGGAATTTTTGGTACCAGAGATTTGGTGGCCAGGTCCTTCTGGTGGCCTTCCCTGTCTCGGGATGTGCGTACTTTTGTACAGTCTTGTGATGTTTGTGCTCGGGTCAAGCAGGGCCGGCGTTAGGGGCAGGCAGACCAGGCAGCTGCCTGGGGCCCCCACTCCCCCAGGGGCCCCCAGCTAGCGGCAAATCACGCAGCCGCTTAGGGCCCCGGGCCCCTGTGAGGCAGGGGGCCCGCCTGCCGCCAGCGCTGACTCCCCCGCCGCATTGAACTGTACCGGCATCTGCCGGTACAGTTCAAAGCAATGATGGAGGAGAGAGCGTCACCTGACGCCCCCTCTCCCATCATTCCCCGCTCTGCCTCTGACACAGCGGGTGCGCGCGCACTCACTGTGTCCCAGGCAGAGCAGCTGCAGCCGCCGACACAGGAGCAGCGCGGGCACGTGTGGAGAGGTGAGGAGCTTGTGTTTTTTTTTTTTCTTTTTACTGGACGGGGAGAGGAGAGGGGAGGAGGGGAGAGGAGAGGAGAGGGGGGGATGTGAGCTGTGGTGTACACCACTGGGGGCTGTGCTGTATACTACTGGGGGCTCTGCTGTATACCCCTGGGGGCTCTGCTGTATACCACTGGGGGCTGTGCTGTATACCCCTGGGGGCTCTGCTGTATACCCCTGGGGGCTCTGCTGTATACCCCTGGGGCTCTGCTGTATACCCCTGGGGGCTCTGCTGTATACCCCTGGGGGCTCTGCTGTATATTACTGGGGGCTCTGCTGTATATTACTGGGGGCTGTGCTGTATACTACTGGGGGCTCTGCTGTATACCCCTGGGGGCTCTGCTGTATACCCCTGGGGGCTCTGCTGTATACCCCTGGGGGCTCTGCTGTATATTACTGGGGGCTCTGCTGTATATTACTGGGGGCTGTGCTGTATACTACTGGGGGCTCTGCTGTATACCCCTGGGGGCTCTGCTGTATACCCCTGGGGGCTCTGCTGTATACCCCTGGGGGCTCTGCTGTATATTACTGGGGGCTCTGCTGTATATTACTGGGGGCTGTGCTGTATACTACTGGGGGCTCTGCTGTATACCCCTGGGGGCTCTGCTGTATACCCCTGGGGGCTCTGCTGTATACCCCTGGGGGCTCTGCTGTATACCCCTGGGGGCTCTGCTGTATACCCCTGGGGGCTCTGCTGTATATTACTGGGGGCTCTGCTGTATATTACTGGGGGCTGTGCTGTATACTACTGGGGGCTCTGCTGTATACCCCTGGGGGCTCTGCTGTATACCCCTGGGGGCTCTGCTGTATACCCCTGGGGGCTCTGCTGTATACCCCTGGGGGCTCTGCTGTATATTACTGGGGGCTGTGCTGTATACCCCTGGGGGCTGTGCTGTATACCCCTGGGGGCTGTGCTGTATACCCCTGGGGGCTCTGCTGTATACCCCTGTGGGCTCTGCTGTATACCCCTGTGGGCTCTGCTGTATACCCCTGTGGGCTCTGCTGTATATCCCTGTGGGCTCTGCTGTATACTACTGTGGGCTCTGCTGTATACTATATGGAGGACTATGGCGTGTGCATTTTAATATATGGAGGACTATGAAGAGTGTATTATACTATATGGAGGACTGTGGAGCACATTATATTATATGGAGGACTATGGGGTGTATTTTACTAAACAAGTAAAATGCTGCATATTCATTGGGTGATTGGATTGTTTATGCCGGAATAAAAATCATTGTTCTCAGCAGCACATCACCCTATGTAAACTGTAGATGTGCTGCTGATAACATGATACTGTATGGTGATCTGTTAGTGATCTATTAGTGATGGTTCTGTCCCATCATTCTTTCTCAGATGGTGGAAAGAGGCCGGGAAACAAGCGTCCAACGACTTCAGTATTGTCGATCACACTCGTTTAGCGGCCTGAGATCAGCGCAGGTAAATACAACCGAAATGCTTCTGTGTGACGTGCAATATGTTAGCATTTGGGGCCCCATTTTAAACTTTGCCTAGGGCCCCACTTTGCCTAAAACCGGCCCTGGGGTCAAGCCTTGTTGTTCTCGGGCTAGTGGATTGTTGTTGCCTTTGCCTATTCCGAAGAGGCCTTGGACACACATCTCTATGGACTTTATTTCGGATCTCCCGGTTTCTCAGAAAATGACCGTCATCTGGGTGGTGTGTGACCGTTTTTCTAAAATGGTTCATTTGGTACCCTTGCCCAAGTTGCCTTCTTCATCGGAGTTGGTTCCTCTATTTTTTCAAAATGTGGTTCGTCTGCATGGTATCCCGGAAAACATCGTTTCTGACAGGGGATCCCAATTTGTGTCTAGATTTTGGCGGGCGTTCTGTGCCAGGATGGGCATTGATTTGTCTTTTTCGTCTGCTTTCCATCCTCAGACGAATGGCCAGACGGAGCGTACTAATCAGACCTTGGAGACTTATTTGAGGTGTTTTGTGTCTGCTGATCAGGATGACTGGGTCGCCTTTTTGCCGTTGGCGGAGTTTGCCCTTAATAATCGGGCTAGTTCTGCCACTCTGGTTTCTCCTTTCTTCTGCAATTCGGGGTTTCACCCTCGTTTTTCATCTGGTCAGGTGGAATCTTCGGATTGTCCTGGAGTGGACACTGTGGTGGATAGATTGCACCAGATTTGGAGTCTTGTGGTGGACAACTTGAAGTTGTCCCAGGAGAAGACTCAGCAGTTTGCTAATCGTCGTCGTCGTGCTGGTAATCGTCTTCGCGTTGGGGACTTGGTGTGGTTATCTTCTCGTTTTGTCCCTATGAGGGTCTCTTCTCCTAAGTTTAAACCTCGGTTCATAGGTCCTTATAAGATTTTGGAGATTCTTAATCCTGTATCGTTTCGTTTGGACCTACCGGCATCTTTCACTATTCATAATGTCTTCCATCGGTCTTTGTTGCGGAGGTACGAGATACCGGTTGTTCCTTCTGTTGAGCCTCCTGCTCCTGTGCTGGTGCAGGGTGAATTGGAGTATGTTGTGGAGAAGATTTTGGACTCTCGCATTTCCAGACGGAGACTTCAATATTTGGTTAAATGGAAGGGATACGGTCAGGAGGATAATTCTTGGGTGACTGCCTCTGATGTTCATGCCTCTGATTTGGTTCGCGCCTTTCATAGGGCTCGTCCAGATCGCCCTGGTGGTTCTCATGAGGGTTCGGTGCCCCCTCCTCGAGGGGGGGGTACTGTTGTGAATTCTGTTTGTGGGCTCCCTCTGGTGGCTACTGGTGGTACTGGTTGACTTCTGTCTTCTATCTCCAGTGCACCTGTTCCCATCAGGAAATGGGAGTTTCCTATATAGTCTGGCTTCTCACTCATTTACTTGCCGGCTATCAATGTTACCAGAGCTCCTCTGTTACTTGCTACCTGCTCCAAGTCTGCTGAGTCAGATAAGTTTGATCATTTGTATCTTTTGTCCAGCGTGCATTTATATTAATCTTGCTGCTGGAAGCTCTAGTGAACTGAAATGACCACTCCGGTGTCATGAGTTGATACCGGAGTTTAAAGTCATTTCAGGATGGTATTTTGTAGGGTTTTGAGTTGACCGCGAAGTCCACTTTTGTATTTTCTGCTATCTAGTTAGTGGGCCTCTCTTTGCTGAACCTGTATTCATACTGCGTATGTGTTTTCTTCTTAACTAACCGTCATTATATGTTGGGGGCTACTATTACTTTGGGGTTTTCTCTGGAGGCAAGCCAGGTCTGTGTTTCCTCTAGTAGGGGTAGCTAGATCTCCGGCTGGTGCGAGACGTCTAGGGATAAAACGCAGGTACGTTCCCCGGCCACTGGTAGTTGTGCGTTAGGTTCAGCATCGCGGTCAGCTTAGATTCCATCTTCCTAGAGCTAGTCCTGTTTTTGCCTATGTCCCTGCCATTGGGATTCATGACACTAAAGGATCCATTCACTAGAAAGAGGCTGCAGAGTTACTCTGGACTCTGTCTGGCCTCTGTTCAATCTTGTCCTTATTTTCAGAGGTGCACAAAACTGTAGTCAACCGCATTTTTATGCACACTTAAAAAGACAGACACCGCCAGATAAAAGGCTTGACGGCGTCCACAGTGCCTCTGCAGCGCCCCAGAGTCCTGGTCGTTGCAGTAATGTCGCTCTGCCACTAAGGGGAGTGATGTTACGTCTGACTGCGCTAAAGGAGTTCACCTGACCAGGTAACACTCGCACTACACTTCACACTCCGGCCACCAGGGGGAGTGGTTCTATCTAGTAGGCCACTCCTCACACTCTGGTAAAACTGGAGGTTGGACAGGAAGACAGGGAGAAGTAACTGGGAAGAGCCAGAGAGAGGACCTGTCAGGGATGGGATCCTGACAGATTCCTAAGAAAGGACAAGAAGTGAGAAAACGGGAATACAGCAAAGAGGCGATAGGACCAGAAGGAGTCGTGCTGTAAGATCAAGGCAACATCCTTCTGAGGCGCAAACAGTCGGTGGCCGGAACGCCGAGAAAGTAAGAGACTTTAAGCATTACTTCAAACCACGGCAGGGCAGCCAATTATAGGTTGGCTGTCTCACTTAAACACCTAAGCAGACAACGGAGGCAGCTGTGGGAGAGGGGCGACTCTAGAGTCCCGGAAGAACTCCAGCCCTACCCCGTCATACGGGTGCATCCTAGCCATAACATCTGGGGGACGGAGAGAATGAACATCAGAGACAGACAGAATAAGTTGTGAGGACTATCCCGGGGTGCTCAGCAGGGAAGGACTACAACACACAGGCGCTAGAAGGTAGACACTGATTCCCACCTGAAAAGGGAACTCCGGATGTGCCGTTGGACCGGCCGGTCTCAGCCAGCCCTGTTAACAGTGCTCTGGATTGGGTATCTCCAAACCTTCAGTAAAAAGGTAAAGAGACTGCAACCTGGTGTCCTTGTTATTTACTGCGGCCCGCACCACTACAGCATCACCACCCACACCTTTCATTGGGCGCCCCTCAGCAGGGTCACGGACCGGGTCTAGCCACCGTGACAACCCCAGAGCAGAGACTCAGAGGCCCGGTACCGGGTACCCCTCGGCCCTGCGGCAGTGGGGGTGCTACACCTCCATCTGCCAAGTTTTTGCATCACCATATTTTGAGATCTATAATGTTTATATATTTCTGCCGACAGTCATGTGAGGGCTTGCTGTTTAGGGCGACGAGTTGATGTTTTTATTGGTACTGATTTCTGGCACATAATATTTTTTGATTGCTTTCTATTCCAATTTTTGTGGGGCAGAATAAACAAAAAGGAGCAATTCAGGAATTGTTTTTTGGAGGATTTTATGCCCTTCATTGGTATAAGTGATCAGGCAGCTTTATTGTTCATGTCAGTACGATTACAGCAATACCACTTTATTTTTTCTTATGTTTTGCTGTTTTTACACAATAAAAACTATTTTATAGAAAACAAATTGTTTTTCCATCGCCATATTCTGAAAGCTATAGCTTTTTATTTTTCCGCTGACTTTGGCCTCTGACTCAAGGTTATCTTCAGGTGAATAAGGCTCTGCCTCTTCCTGAGCCAGCTGACTGACAAGGGCGTCGTGTCACTCGCCACTCTCAGCGGCTCCACTTTCAGCTGCGCCTTCTGCATTTGTCGTCTCTTACCTGGTTGGCCTACTTCATTTTGAATCTCGACCCTCATCTGGAACATGATTCCTCTTCTGGGCCAAACCTTGGCTTCAGGACATCAGCTTCTTCAGGCCACACTCCAGTGGACTGGACATATTTTTGCGCTTTGGTGCGCCCTCTCTGCCCATGGCAGTCCAGTCTGATCCACCAGAGACCACCATTCACTGCCATCTTGGAACCCACACTGATGGCCGCCATCTTGGGATCAATGCCGCTGTCCTCCATTTTTGGTTGTAGTCATGGGCGAGTGGCACGTCTTCTTCACCCCAGCCTGCTACAGAAGTAGGGGAACCTTTGGGCCCTTGGATGTGTGTGTTCTGTGATGTTTTGGTGGGTGAGAGTTCTATACTCCCTTCTGATCTGCCATCCACGGCGCCAATTCTTTTGGTCTTCAGAATGAGGAAACCACACCAGCTAAAACGTAAAGTCCTTTTTAACTAACAGCAACACTCAAATATAGGAAATAATATGTTACATTGTTTCCTTGTTATTCTTTCACATACATCGGAACTTTCCCAGTGGTGATGGACACAAACACAGATCTTGAAATACAGAAGAATGCAGAATGCTTCAACTCTAAGGGTAACTCCATTTTCCTGGAACCTACACATATGGGAGCTCCTGCTACCACCCTACTGTTCCCACTGCCTGACTCTCCTGGTTCTAACTTGCAGATAAGGCTGTCCTAGTCCTGGCACATTTGCTACTGCATTTCAGTTGAAAAGATGGAGTCTCTAAATTGGCTTCTTCAGGTAAGACAGTTCTGTTTGTCCTCGTTGCTCCTACTCCCTTGTGTTCTCCTTTTCTCTAGCTCATCACCTGCTCCTCTCCACTGCATTCTCTGACTTACTTACTATCAGAACTTTCTCTTCCTGTCACTAACCCACAATCCCCAGTATGTTCCAGCCCTGCTATTAATTCTCACACAACTGTCTCTGTTCTTTGTCACTGGGCAGAACATACTGAGAGCTGCACCTTTTACTAAACTGTTCAGTGCTCAGTGTTGAACAGGTTGAGAGATTCACTGATTAATTCCTCCTATCATTTTAGCTCTAAATGCTGAACAACAGTGCCACAGTCAGTCTCTGGCACTATGAGGCAGAGCCATTTAGCTCTTACACTTATCCACTTATCCCTACTAGTAGCTGTCACAAATATTCAGCACATAGAGTATCAGCATATTCACAGTGCCAGCCAGGGTCTCCTTTGACTGGGTAGCAAACTATACAGAAATTCATAAACAGTTCTTTAAAATGAGCCATTTTTCCCTGTCCATAAAAAAAAGTAATGTGTCTGAGATTTTTCTTTTATGCTTGCGTGGTCTTTGCAGATTTTTATGACGGTATTTATCATCCTTTTACAGTTCACAGTGGATGTAGCTAATGTTTTAATATGGGATTTATAGTCTGTAGACATGTATCACTTATAATCTTAATGATTTATTATGTTTATTTAATGAGTCCATAAAAAAAGTTGGCTGTCGAGGATTTTTTGAAAAGTTGTGCAGAAAAAGTAAAAATACATTTGTCAACTCTGTTGCAAAGGGAATATATTCATTGTTATTTTTTAAATATACTGCCAACTTATTGTGATATGCTCTAGTATCCAGAAGCCTTAAAGGCTTAGCTAGGACGTAAGATGTATTTTTTAAATATGTAGCCTTACACCTTAAACACTTTTGTAATTTGCTTTTAAACAATATCCTACACTTTTCTCCATGTAGCAAATTCCTAAGTATGTTTTATTTTTACTGTACTTACTGTGACATTTTGCTTGAGAGGAGTCCCAAACGTGGCATCACGGTAAGCTGGGGCTGCACTCACTCCCCACAGCGTCCATCACCTCTCCTGGAACAGGACGTTGTGGGGGGCAGTGCAGCCTTTGCATTTGTAACTGTCTTCTGAGCAAATTGTACAAAAACCTTCAACTACAGGGAATGGAACAACTCTAAACAAATAGCACTGTGCACGCGGCTCGACTGTAATGAAAAACATTCCCTAGGTGAGTTATTTTGCAAAATATCAGCACAATGCTTTTAGAAACTAAGGAATTCCGCAGCCCATTAACCTTGTGTTATGTCACGCTTCCGTATGAAGTCAAGTAGCCAACATTTATCAAAAAATAGCACATTTTATTTCAAACCATTTTCTAAACAAGATTACCATTTAACAAAATAGATATGTAATTTACAAATAGACATAAAACAGACACACAAAGTAATAAATTGCCCCGTCTAGTACATAAAGGTATTGCTACAATACAATTCCATAGTGACTAGGTAAAGCTAAATTCCATCTTTAAGAAACTAAACATGTACATGAATGGTGGTGAGCAGTCTCTGCTACTCATTTACCTATCAAATTAATTCCTAATTTCAAAATAAAAAGGAATATAATACTCAATGTCAGGGTTATTGGACAGGTGTCCATGGCTCCATTCTGATTTACAATATTTCAGAATCAGAGTTTTTCATCTCTTAATTTCTTTTCTATAACTGTATATAAATAAAAATCACTCAATGAATTATAACATGAAATCCTAAATCCTCTGTAGTTTTTTTCAGATGCAAATGGTCACAAATACATGACTACAAGTATAGAATAATGCGTATATGAGAATTATACCTGAAATATATGTTTGTGTAAACCTTACGAGTGATGCGCTAACTAAAAGGCGTCATTCAGACCTCCATTTTTCATAGTATGAGGTGCTGTGCAAAATAGATGGAGAAAAATAAATTATAATTGAACATAACGAAACAAGTCTATGCGTCCATAGAAATCGGAGAGAACCCACCATGCCATCATTGTGCAATCTGTGTGCTGTCCATTTTTAACATTTTAGGAGAAGCTTTGCAACTTTTTCTTCAGATTATAAGAAAATCTCTAAAGGTAGACATAGACAGATCAAATAATGATAAAAATCAATGAGTTCTTTTCACGTACAAGAAAAAAATGGAGGTCTGAATGAGCTCTAATTTGCTTATATCATTTAGAACATGAAAACAAATGGCATAAAATGCAGCATCAACTTTTCTTATTAGGTTTCATGTTTGTCCCCTAATGTGGTTCAGCCAAAATGTATTTCCATGCACTGAGCTATGCAGGCGTATTTGTCATTGCTACAATGCGTTGCACAAAATAATCTAATTTAGTCGTTTTCCATTACTTTTCAGAGGAGCGAGCTACATTGATGACACCAGTAGATGTCAATTTCTTTCAGGCAACTTCAAATATATTGAAAAATAATAAAGAGGAAATATAAAGGCTAAAAATATCACCATGTAGCCTCAATCTAGCCTCCATATGACATAAGGAGTGGCCTTTTTCAGAAACCCCAATTTAAAATACCCTAAAGGGACATTCTGATTTATTACAAAGGATCCTCCTGAGGGATCAGCCAAAGAAGTGAACGTCTACAAAGAGCATCTCCCTCAGGAGGACTCAGCATGTCAGTGTATTGCGCAAAACACCACTGATGTCAGCGGGTATCATGTAATACATAATCTTGCCTCTGGGGGCAGCATGGTAGTTGTGCACTTTATTTTTGGCTTTCCTGATGGAATCCAGCTGATCGCTTGTGATAAGTATATTTTTGAGGGACTGATTAAACAAAATTGCATTGTTCAAAGCTAACAACCCCAGTAATCTTCTTCTACTACTTATTAATTCAGTGACATTTTTTAAAAATGTACTTCTAAATAAATAACTTTAGTTTAAATGATATTAAAATGTTCTGATACCACCACTGAATATTTAGGGACATATCCCTAGTGTCAATAAACGAAGCTTGCAGTTCTTCAGTCACAGCCCACCAGATATGGCTTTGGGTCGAGACATCACAAAAGCACCAAGAGTGCACTGCTGTAGTTTATTTCGTCACTTAGCTGTATTGTTTGCTGCCATTCTTAAAGTTAATGAGTTTCTTGTTGTTCGGTGCTGTAGATGTTCCTTATTCTCTTCCCTTGGCATTGTCTTCTGTCGTTAACAATTTAGCTCACTTGCTTTATGAGACAATGGCAACAGCAACAAACAGCGGGGTTTAACCTCAGCATCCAGCCTGCATAACGTTTCCTCCAGACCGCTTTGTCACGCTCAGGGTGGTGAATATCTGAAAGTAAACATGATGGTAGCATTTAGAGTACTTCTCTGATTGTTACCCAGCAAGGGGCTATGATTATTCCTAAATACAGCGATAACTACAAAAGTGAATATTTCTGGATAATTTTGTGCTTGCAATCAAGAGAAGACATACTGCATGATTGGAAGATACCACGCCGTGTTTCCTCTCTCAGCTATCAAAGATGAATGCCAATTACTGACATGTCTCCAGCAAATGAAAATGAAAGTCTCTACTCTCTAATCTCTACTAGTAATTGAAGTTTATTTCATTCTTCTTCCAGGATGACAGACACATCTTTTATAACATAATATAGGAAATCTTGCTTAAATCAAATTTGTCAATACTATTGACAAAATAGGTTAAAAGTCAAGGAGGTGAATACTTTTGCAAGCCATTGCAGTTGACGACACAGTTTTAATGCTATTTGCTTGCAGATTTACCTTATATCTGTAGGTAAATATCATTTCTGGAGATAACAGGTTGCCTTTTCTCCTCCGATAGTTAGGCATACTATTACTATCAATAGCTAGGGTCAGCTCTTCTGAAGTTAATGGGCCATGAAAGGATTGCTCTTCTGGAAATGTGGGAAAGGCAATATGAGCTAGGAAGTGAGTTATATCTGTTGTATCGTGGAAGTCCCTATAGAAATCACAGAGCCTGTCCAAAATATTGGCAGTATAGGTCACAAATCCTGCCTAATTATCCTGCAATTTACAAATCCAGCAATCCAGATGAGTCTAAGAAAAACGCCACTAAAATCCAGTGCATGAGCCAGGTCCAAGAAGTGTTAATGTACATACTGGGTTATTCATCTAATATCTCGTTTTAAAACTGCATTTCTGCGATGTGTCATGCTGCATGGTATTAACTGATAGGAATTGTCACAGAATAATGAGAGAAAATTGCAATGTGCCTGCCTGAGGTTGTTCAAAGGCCTTAATTAACTGTATCAAAGACGTCTTTTGTGGGAGCATAAATACATTGCTTTGACAAACGCGATGTTGAGATTTTCCGCCAAGCTTATTTGATGTGTTTTTATGTAAGTGTCCTCATGAGGCACATGGCAGCTTTTAATATCTAAACAACTACATATGTAGTTCTGTGTCAGAACAACGGCAGTGTCCGATTCCTTTCCCACAACAAATTTGTTTAACATGAAGCAACATTTAAAACAATCTATTCACATGGTTAAAATATTATATATGGTTTCACTATGATTCCAGATGCTGAATAATATATATAGGCGCATTGAGTTATCCAGATGCAGAACTATATGTATGAGCACACAGTCAGTCATCCCGTTAGTGAATGATGTATTATATGAGTGTACTATGTATCATCCACAGAGTAGCGATTAATACATTGTGTGCACTGAGAATCATCCAGGTAGTCACTTATATATGGGGTGCAGTATGAATCATCAAGATAGTCACTAATATATAAGCATGTGCTATGAATCATCAAGATTGTCAGTAATATATATGGGGAACACTATGAATCCTCAAGGTAGTCACTAATATATATAGGAGCACTATGGATAATCTATGAGCGCATAAGGGTTAATCACAGTTTACTGTATTGTTGGAGATTTGTGATGTAATATGTGATCTGGCCAGTATAGGGCAGCGTCGAGAGGCCGGAGTTGGAGCATGGGTTATTTTGGTGACTGGTGGACGGTTGGGAGGAGTCGAAGGAGAGTCCGGGTGGAAGTGAAGCTACAGATCCTTGGAGAAAGTCTGGATAGGGCAGTGCAACTCGGCATCTGTTGTTGGTGATTCTGGGATGCGTTGTTCGGCATGACATGAGCCGACTCGGTGAGGAAAACTTAGCACACAGCATCTGGGGCTAGGCCACGTGAGGCCTTATCTCTAACTAGTTAGGGTAGTTAGGGTAGCATTGGAGAAATCAGCATTCCCTAAGAGATTTAAGATGACGTTTCTATCGCTAAGGACTTCGGGAAGCTCTGCGTTGGAGAGATCAGCATTCTCTATCCCTAAGAGCTTCAAGACTGCATTTCTGATTATTCGGGACACAGCCAGCAAGGACCCTTCTACTTCAGTTTCAGGATGTACCGGTACCATCTTATAACTAAATATATATGTGCATATACAAATAGCCTTATAGAGGTTCATTTATTTTGGAGAAAAGGCCTATTCTTTTAGAGACACCTTGAAAACTACTTCATGTAGAAGATTACTAAAGTAGTGGCACAAATTTGCCGTTTTATTGATTTATGCACAGAAAGTGTTAAACGCGTTGTATTTTGCTTTCATATAACTGTTATTTCTGTTTTTGTACCTGCGTATACTCTTAGTCGGTGTTACTGTGAGTAGCTGCTGTAATTGTATTTGTTATTTATACACTGCTTACCCACCATCTTTTTCTTTGTTTTATAAACTGGTTACTAAATATTCATACTATATTATCTAATTTTTGTGTGTGTGTCCACTGATTGTTGCTCTACCCCTCGTCCTGTGGCAGTCCGTCATCCATGTTTCAAGCGGCCTCTCGCAAAAGAGGGCCCCTTTGCAGAAAAAATATATGGGCCCTTTTCAATCCAGTGGCTCATCATAATGCAAAATTCCACCTGCTTTGGAGGTAGAAGTGGGTCTTCTTACCGCTTGGGCCTGTGTGCGGCTGCACGGGTTGCACCAATAGTACATCCAGCCCTGAATAGACCCCTACTCAAAACAATGTACACCTAAATTAATCAAAGTCTTCACACCCAAAGAGTGGAGTAAAAACTTTGAAAACTTGCAAAATTTGGGCGCAACTCAGAGTTTTGATGAATCGGGGTCTTAATGCTGTCATAAATTCAAAGGGTACTTCAACAAAGTATTAGTTTAAGGGTGTACATACAGTATGTATGCAAGCATATTATTTTAGTTCTTTCTTTTCCTTTTTCCTCCTGACAACATCTTGGCAACATAGGGTTACATGACTTGACATATAGGCAGTAAGATAAAATGTAAAAACCTTTTTCTCTAAACTCCTATATGTATATGGGTGGAGTTGATTGTTCTGCAGGGTTACTCTGACCTTGGAAAATTCTTAACGTTTAAGAGACATCATCAATAATTTCCATACATTTCTGTAACTAGTTTTCATTCTCCTGAAATTGGGAGCACTTTATCATTTATAGGACCTTGTTTTCTAAGCACAGGCTTTGCACTGACTTCTAATGAGACAAATAACTGCTGTAATTTCAAGGTTTGTCCTGTTTGTCTTGGAAAAGAATATGCACTGCAGTTCTATTTTAAGCTCCATCTTTATTGCTGGTTACTGTGATGTGACATTCATACTGAGATACAAATAAAAGTACGAACCACACTCAACAGCAATGGGCCCTGGCAGACGAAATAGTAATTTCCGAAACATGTAGACTGTGGTTCAGCCTGCCGTGCCGCCTCTATGTATGACATCACACTCAGGCTACAAGGAACTGTGCACATACTTACAGAAAATGCTACCGGCACCCTTTCACATTTAATGAATTCACAGAAGAGAACTACTTGTGGACTAAATCTGGAAACGGAGATATCACTGCCACACTACAGGAGAAGGTACGGCCATTGATAAGGTTACAAAAAATTCTCTCTGGCCCCGACTTAAGACTGGTGTTTTATACCCCAGTTTAATGAAGGGAGCATTAACGTAAAGTGTGCCAAATTCATAATGGAGCTTACGCCACTTAAATGAATTTGCTATATCTTTCTATTATTGTGGGCCAGCACCAGAAATGTTACTCTAGTTGGGGCTGGCATACATTTCCGTAGTAATTTATGTTACTTTTGTAATGTAAATGATGGTGAATTTATTGGGTGCACTTTGCTACATCCCGATTTACCAAGCTCCCTCTACTTTTTAATAAATTTGTGGAGTTGGATGTGGGACTGCCATATAAATGGCAAAAGTCTCAAAACCTTTGTGAAATTCCAAGTTGCGCAAAGTTTTGACACCCTTCAAGCAGCTTTACGGTAGGAAATTGGCAAGAACTGCCGTCTCTGTGTATAATAAATTGTGCTTAACATCATTTGCTGTTCACGTTGGTACATATTGGTTTGTTATTGGCACACATTAGTGTATACAAGTGCCAAATTTGGGTTTTTCCGACTCTATGATGATTCATGTGCTTTACAATGTATGTGGAAAGTTGATATTTTTTTGTTGTAGAGCATGGTTAGTACTTCTAAAGTTTTTGGATCTCTAACCTACATAGTGACATCCTATAATAACTTGAATATGTAGATGAACTATTAGATTTCCAGCACTCACCTCTGCACATACTGGATGTATTCCTATTGTATTATCCAGTTGTTCTTTGGTGAGACCACATTTTATGGCAGCTGCAAATCCTTGCGTCATTTCTCCAGCATTAGGAGCAAGCACATGGAAACCCACCACTCGTTCCTGGAATATAATAAAAAGAAAACAGAATGTAGAAACATCACACATACCCAATAAATGTAAAGCAATGACACTTTTAAATAATTAATAAATTAACAATTAGTTTGTTAAAATATAATAGGAGATGGAGCTCTATGAACTTTGCTCTCCCTAGTGGCTGATTTCAATCTGAAATGTATTATTTAACTTGCAGGGGATTTGGTGCAATGTGCTTGAAAAACATAGCTCCAACTACTATAAAAATATAAAAGGAAATTCATCAGAACAAAATGTTAGACCTACAAATGACACAAATAGGTTTTTGCTTTAAAGTATAGAATAAAAATGACACTATGTGTAATGCTAACTTTCTAATATTTTAGTAAAAAAAAATGAAATAGAAATAAAAAATAATATTCTGTTGCTTCTTGCACATCTACACACAAATTTAGTTAGAGGGGAATTACTTCTGCTGGGAATGAAATTGAAATGTCAGCATTTTCTCCAAAAACCTCAATTAGTTTTCAGCGTGACAATTATTGCCATTTTATGCTGATGGTACTAGATCACGGAGGAACAGTCGGTGTGTGCTAAGCCTCCAATCTCCAAGGCAATCACTGCCCCGAACATGCAGCACATAAGTCAGCATGTTTTATGGGGGTCAACAGCCTTCACGAGTCAGGTTAGTAGAATTGATGCTGTTCTCCTGCATTCAATTCATCATCTTTATGATTATGGCCCGTCACATTACCATAGGCAGCACAACACAGGTGAGTGGTGCAAGGTGACAGCCACCTTCCAAGGAGAATGGTAATCTGATTTCTTTTTTTCCCTGATTTAACTTAGAAATTCATACCATGGATATATGATGTGACACAAAACTAGAGGATAGAAGCGACGGTGATGGAAAAGTCCTTTTATTATCCTCATCTCTGCACCTTTACAGACTGGATTGCTCGCGTACCGACTTTATTAAGTGTTATCAGAGCTCCATTTTGATGACAGCATTAAAAGACATAAGCAGCAGTCCTTTATTAATGTAATACATGTGATGTGTCAGATCAGGGGAGAAAGTAATATTTTCTAATTATCATAATACACCAGCTCATGCACTGATAAAATTATATTGCCAGGGAAGAGATTTTCGTAACAGTCATATGTACCTTATTTACTGTACAGGAAAATTATTTTACAGGTTAAAAAAATGGCAGCGTGAAGGTAATTCCCAGAACATAATTTAGCCATCACCAAGAGTGGATAGAATGAAATGAAAGAGTGGATGACAATGCAATGATCATCCTGAAGGAACGGCAATTAAATCCCTACAGACTGCTTTAATTGCTTATACAATGGGTCTAAGTACTGGGGAAGTCAGAGCTTCATTAGATGGGCATTACTATGCTTGTAAAGGGACATTCACACCGCAAGATAATTGTGAACCAGCGTTGTTAAAAAAAGGCTTGCTTCACAATTATCTTGCCATGTAGATAGGCTGCCAATCACCAGATGAATGAGCAAAATGCTCATTCAATGGGTGAAAATATTTTTGGTACATCATGAAAAATCATCTTTCTTAGTGCATCGTCCTGTGTAAACAGAAGTCGCACTTGAGAAATATACTTCAGTCTTCCTGTGTAAATGGGCATTCAAACACTCGCTGATTGGTATAAGTTTACTGATCTGAGGTCTTACCATGCCGCCGGCTGGTCCATATAAACAGACCTTAATCAAGGATCAGTAATACCTATTGTTCTGACTGATCCTAACTTCTGTAATAAACAGATTCTCTGCAAACTATTACTGAGCTGTCCAAGTGCTGAAAAACTCAAAACACTGCTCAAAAAACTGAACGCTTACTTAGACACACAGACAAAGACTATGTATACCTAAAAGAAGCATATCATCTGAATAGAAAGCATAATAAAGCCCAAAGGAAACACACATAAAGGCAATGTATACTAACAGAAACAGAACAAAAAAAAACGTTTAATTAATTCAGTAGATGGAAAAAAGAGATAATTTTTAAAGTTCATACCATGAAGGTATTTGGCATTCAGAGCCTGAGAAAAACAAGAAAAACTATATTACCTTCATATGTGTTTCCATTTGGCTGTAAATAATTCATATACAGTATATATATACTGTATAAATATCCAATTTTTTTCAACTTTTGCATCTTAACAATTGCAAAAAGGAAAATGGGCCGATGCAAAAGTTTGGGCACCCTGCATGGTTAGTACCTAGTAATACCCCATTATGAGAGTATCACAGCTTGTAAACACTTTTTGCAGCCAGCCAAGAGTCTTTCAATTCTTGATTGAGAGACTTTCATTCATTCTTCCTTGGAAAATTCTTCCAGTTCTGTGAGATTCGTGGGTCGTCTTGCATGTACTGTTATTTTGAGGTCTAGCCACAGATTTTCAATGATTTTCAGATCAGTAGACTGTGAGGGCCATTGTAAAAGCTTCAGCTTGTGCGTGCCTTTTGAGGTAGTCTATTGTGGATTTTGACATGTGTTTTGAATCATTATCCATTTGTAGAAGCCATCTTCTTTTTAACTTCAGCTTTTTTACAGAAAGTATTATGTTTGCATCAAGAATTTGTTGAAATTTCATTCAATCCTTTCTTCCCTCTACCCGTGAAATGTTCCCCTTCTATTGACTGCAACACAACCCCAAAGCATGATTGATTCACCCCCATGCTTAATGGCTGGCGAGATGTTCTTTTCCTGAAATTATTTTCCTGAAAAAGGAGAGGTTTTCTTCTGATGACTCTTCCATGAAGGCCATATTTCTGCATGTGTCTCTGGAGTTGTGGTACATTGTTCTACTGTTCAAAGTCTGCTAAATGTTTCTGAAGATCTTTTGCAGTCAGGCAGGGGTTCTGATTTGCCTCTCTAGCAATTCTAGGAGCAGCCCTTACTGAAATTTAGCTTTTGTCTTCCAGACCTTATCTTGATCTCCACTGCTTCTGTTAACTGTCATTTCTTAGTCACATTTCGAACTCAGGAAAGAGCAACTTGAAGATACTTTGCTATCTTCTTATAGCCTTCTCCTTCTTTGTTGTCCTCCACCATTTTCATTTTCGGAGTCCTAGGCAGCTGCTTGGAAGAACTCATAGCTGCTATTTTTGGCAGAAGGATAGAGGAGGCTGGGTTTTTATAAAGCTGGGACATTTGAATCACCTGGTCTTTCTTGATAGTGAACAAGACATAATTCTAACAGGCTAATTAAGGTCTGAAACCTCAGTCAAAGTTATCAGAGCACACAAATCTCCAAGGGTGCCCAAACTTTCACATCGGCCTATTTTTCTTTGTGCAATTTTTAAAATGTAAAAAATTACAATACATATTTTTCCCATAAAATACAAAGGAAATGTGTCATCTTTAACTTTAGGCCTTTTAGAGATCATTTTATCTTCAACTTGCTTAACTGTTCACAATAACAGTAATTTTGACCAGGGGTGCCCAAACTTTTACATGCCACTGTATAATGTCAGTGTTTCTTTTTGGCTTTATTATGCTTTCTATTCCGATGTTATACTTCTGTTAGGTTTATATTGCCTTTATCTGTTTTTCCATTTGGCTTTATTGTGCACACTCATTTGGTTCATCATGAATTATTTGTCATAGGAAGGGGGAAGGGAAAATTCAGAAACTGCAAGAAAAAATCTAAAACATCACATTTTTTGTAGAAATATAAAAAATTAACAAAGAAGAAAGAACTAAAAATGCATATTTACGCTAACATCAACACGTTTCGAACTATGCAACCTCTTAATCATAACAAATAGCATATAAATAATATGAATTATTTGTGCTTCCATATGATTATATCTTTCATAAGTCTTCCCCATGATTCTAAAGAGTATCTAATGTTGCATAGTTTGGTTGCAGAAGAAATTTGTGAGAGAAGATTATATGGGGTAATTCAATTTTTATCTACATAGAACATGAGGTACATGCATCAGCTTCTTAATACAGCATAACAGGAAGTCTAAAGGACCTTTTACCAGAGAGAAATTGAAACCAAAGTACAACAAGTATATGCATTACAATCAACTAAGCATATAATAGTAACAACATCGCCATCTACTGTCAGAAAAGTGTAAACTCCTGCTGCACACAAATAAGTCTATCTGTTGCATATCTGCCAACATCTAAGACTAAGGGTGTACTTAGCACCAGAAACGTGTCAAATTTTCTACCATATGGGAATACTCTTTCATATCCAAAATAAAGATTTATCATTTTAATAATGGAAGTAACAACGTTTCTCACTTTTCTTTATGATTGCTAATCTTCACCAACGGCCTTTTGGCACCCGTGGTTAAAGGCTGATATAAGCATCAATACTACTGAAACGTGGTACGCTGACAATTTTTCTTTTAAATAAACCTAAGTGCATCAGTGGAACTTCAGTATCAATAATTTACAACTGTGTTTGACTGTGAAACATGTACATTCTAAAAATTATATTTTTTATAGCAAACCCCTAGAAAAATCCTTACAAGAAACATTGAACAAGCCACTGCATATACTGTACGCTCTAGAAGTTTGAATTGAAATCCACCCGTGGCTGTTAACTAGTTAAATGCTGCTGTCTATCTCTGACAGTGGCATTTAACTTGCACTTCCAGCAAGCATGCTGGAAATCCTGCCCATCGGTGACCCCTTCAAGTGATCGCGGGTCACCAATGGGTTGGCATGACAACCAGAGATCTCCAGCAGACTTCTATGGTTGTCACTACCGGATTGCAATGATCGCCGCCCGATGGTCGGCGCTCATAGCAAGTGAGCATTTCTGCTACATACAGGCACAGCATTGCATTAAAATGAAATAACGGGCGATCAAAAGATCGTATCTGCACCAAAATGGTAGCATTTTTTTCTCCACTTAAATAAAAAAAATAACCTAGACATGCTTGGTTTCTGTGAACTGATAATGACCTGGAGAATCATAGTGGTAGGTCAGTTTTAGCATTTAGTGAACATGGTTAAAAAAACAATTGTGGAATTGCACTTTTTTTTCAATTTCACCGCACTTGGAATTTTCTCCCTCTTTTACAGTATACCATATGTTAAAACCAATGGTGTTGTTCAAAAGTACACGCATCCTGCAAAAAACAAGCCCTCACATGGCCATATTGACTAAAAAACTAAAAAGTTATGGCTCTGGGAAGGGGGGGGGGGGGCAAAAAACGAAAATGTAAAAATGAAAATACCTTTGGTCACGAAGGGGTTAATATACACAGATTTTATGTACTACCTGGTCGCCCTCTCAAAACATTTTTATTCATATACTATATTCACAGTAAGAGTAACTACCTAAAGACTTGGGCCCCGCTTCATCATTGCCTGTTTTTGTCTAGTTTTGTGTCTTTTGACTCTTTTTTTTGCTTGCACCCAATTCATTATAATATGTGCACCTGTTTGAAGTCTAGCTAAGACCAGGTTCACACTGCGTTGCAGGTGTCCGTTAGACGGACTACGTTACACGGCGACATAACGCGGTGTAACGCAGTCCGTTAACGCCGCCATTGACTCCAATGTCGGACGCATCACTAGCGCCCGCCCACAATGGGCGTGCGCTAGCGATGTGCCGTCATTGAGTGACGGACCCTGGGATGCGGGCTACAGCGTTTCCGGGTCCGTCACTGCTAGCGCAGATAGAGCATCTGCTAGCTCTATCTGCGCTAGTGCGCTGACATACCGGCATTTGCGTTACCAGCAGCCCGTCAACGCACGTGTTGAACGGACTGCTGTTAACGCAATGTGAACCTGGCCTTATTTGTGTTTGCCTGTTTTTCACTTTGTGGACAGGGTCTAGCAATTACAGATTTTTCAGGCTGATTCATCAATTGTGACTTTTTAAAAAGTTGCAAAATTTGGTGCAACTTCAATCTAGTACCCCCCTGGTTTATTTTTGAGTATGCCCACATTTTGGTGTACATTTTGCAAGTTTTTTTGCTCCAATGTGTGATTTTTGGCTCCAAAAGTTGCAAAACCAGTTCCAGAAAGGAGTGAAGCCCATTTTTTACTTTGCACAAAATTTATCAATCGTGTGCATCATTGTGATGAATTTAGCACCAGAAACTACAACTAATACCAGAAGACAAAAAAAAAGAAAACGAACGTGACTTAAAAAAAAAACACGTAAATGATGTATAGAACCCATGGTATATACTGTGGGGCACACAAGCCATATGTTGGAAACCTAATACTTCTGTAGTATTTTTGTCACTTACATTGTCATTTATGTTGCAGATGACCTTGGCGTAACACTTGTTGTTGTCTCTTGCTGGAACAGTCCATTCCAAAGGCCAGAAATAACTGGTAAACCTACAAAAAAAACATAAACTTTGGACAAACGCAACAATAATTTTCTTGAATTCTGTAGCATTTAGCATTGTTGTAGCAGCACCAGAGTCTAAATATTATTAAATATTAATATTTTATAATTTCAGGATGAACTATCTGAGCCTATGTTACACTAGCGTTACTTTGAAGCCACATGTGAAAACAAAGTATAAATACATTCGTTATTTCCAGTCAAATGCAACTGAAATCACTGACA
The DNA here is from genome assembly GCF_051348905.1 of Ranitomeya variabilis. Lineage (NCBI taxonomy): Eukaryota > Metazoa > Chordata > Amphibia > Anura > Dendrobatidae > Ranitomeya > Ranitomeya variabilis. Next base: position 497,432,138 of record NC_135236.1, on the reverse strand, counting down.
TCCAAAGGCCCCTTACGTGCCCATAACAACCAAGCCATTCACTGCTTTCATTTTTCAATGGTGTCCTAACAACAAGAGTTGGAAAATGATTGCTTGCTCTAAGAATCTGCTCCATTCCCCTAGCACTATTATTGCTACGCCTCCCCATTGTGTGCACTGGCTGTATACTGTATATATACGGGTGGACGGTTTTTCTTACCTCTATATTAGCCTCTCCATACTTGGCTATGGCCTTTTCCTCAGATAACCCACAGGCACCATATTCCAGGGGTGTAAATACTGTTGTTGGAACATTTACATAATCACACTGGGTAAGAGAAGAATTACATGTATTAATAAGAGGGTCAAATTATAAGGCACAATAATTTTACTTTTCAGCTAAGAGGTGAGTAAGTAATTATTACCAGACATACGACATATAGACATCTAACCTTCTATACATTATATACAGAAGATTTGCACACCAAATTAAACATTTTTAGAACTTATCAAAAAATGTCACTATATTCCAGCTGCTAAGGGGATTACTAAATTCTGAGGCTCTAAGCATCTTCTGTTCACCTAAAACCTTCATATATGTCTTGGGAAAGAGCTCAACGATCCCCGTCATTTAGATGTTTTGATAGTGTAATTCGTGAAAGAAGGAAAAACCTTACATTTGATAAGATGTACAATTTCCATGACATTGTAATTCTATTTCTGGAAGCATTAGTCTCACATCTAGTCGTGTACAACATGACTGAGATAACTGACCTTTACTGTTGAGCTTCCATATAGTCTTCTGGCCAATAAGCGACCTGCCTGGATAGCTACTGGGGTAAGTTCTAATTTGTCTTCCAGCACATCTCCAATCGCATAAATGTGAGGTACGTTCGTCTGCTCCCCATCATTGACTGGAATTTTTCCTGTTCTGAAAGATATAAAATATCAGATAATTGGTACATTCTTTTTTTAAAAGGGAACTTGTCACGTGATTCATGCCACCCAAACCATGGGCATCATAAATCAGTGCTTGTCTGCATGATTGCAGCCAGATATGTTTTTGTCTGGCATTTGAAGGACCAACCGAGGACTATAGGAGACATGACTAGTTAAGTGCCACCTCCGCCAGGATCGATCCACCATGCTTCAGTTGATTCTCAAATTGTTTCCATGTGTGTGCATAGGGAAACACTTGCCAATCAATAGAAGCGGGCGTGGAGAAACAAGAATCTTCAAATGCAGGAGCATTTCAGCTACAAACATACTTGGCTGCAAACATGGAGAAAGGCTAATTCATGCTGTCCAAGGATTGGGAAGCATGCTGTCCGTGAGTTGAGCAGCATGAATCACAACTGTGCGAAAGTTAGACTAAGGCTAGGGCTACATGGCGACATGACACTGAAATCGCAGTGTCGCACATAGTGTGGCAAATGTTTCCAAACGTGTTGGATTTTTTGTGTTGCTGGTCGCAAGTTGCACCTAACACACTTTCCATAGACTTCAATGCATGTCACAAGAGAATGTGACTTGCATGTAAATTGTCCGCAATTTGGTGGGTTTTTTAAAGCATAAATTGCAGCTATAATATAGCCATGCAATTGTCAGTCACAAACAAGTTGCACAGATGTTTTTAGTAGCACGACTTGTCTAAGAATTGCCACCGCGACACATATACCGTGTAGCCCTAGCCTAAATGGAACTTTCACCTTCACAAATATATGCTATGTCAACTTAATCACTGAGCAGTAGAAAGTTCTACATCTTTCTAAGATCATATATGTAGCAGGCCTTTATAGCTTCTTTGCTTGCAGTCAACGAATATTTTACTATTGGAAGCCAGTCTCCTGACGGCTTTCAAGGCGTATTATTATTAGAGAGTTCACAATCAAAGTGAACCAAATAATCGTCTAAATTCTAGCCTGTTGCTCACAGAATCTTGGAGAATAGCAAGTACCAAATTCATACAGCAAATATTAGAGAAGGAATTTTTCATTTGAAAAGTTTAATATGATTACTATTTCAAGAGGACAAGTCCCAAACCAAATCACAAGCGCATTGATATACTAATCATGGGCTTATGTACATACTTTTCATTGATCTTTACTCCTGGTATATCCAGACCAATTTTTCTTGTGCAGGCATCTCTTCCAATAGCTAGCAAAACCTGCAAAACATTGTAAAATGTGGCTTTAGCCATTGTTTTAAAGATAACGGCAATACACAAAATTAGAGCATAACATAAGGCTTGTCAGAGCTTTGTTTAATACTGGCCTTATGCATAAAATGATCTTTAGATTTACACCTATTCACACAGCAAATGTATTTTATTTACTTCCTGCCATGAATGAGATAATTATTTATCTGTTTGATACTCACAGTGTTATATTCTTCTGTAATCTCTCTACCGTCAGTTGACTGAGATGTAACTTTCAATTTCCCAGGTGTTCCGGCTTCTATCTGCTCTATCTGCAGAGAAAATATAATATGTTAGACACAATCCAATCTAAGCACAGCTAAACACATCTTAATCTGAAACACAAGAAGGAATTGGGAAATTAATCTAATTACTCAGACCGGCAGACAGATTATATCTAGAGCTAATTCTCTGGAGCAGGTAAACATTAAAATGTGCAGAGCTACAGTACGATGCTGAAATGTTATGTTCTAATGGTTAAGTATTACGATTACGACTACTTTGTGGTTCTAGGTGGGAAGTATGCTCAGTGTTTTGATTATAAAGAAATGTTTTTCATTTGGACAGTACATTACTTTTGTAGAACATAGACTGTTTAAAGGAACCGCTTCTATTTAAAGCCAGACTGATATATTTCGATTCTCATAAACCACATCACAGGAAAACTGAAATACAGCCTTTGTCCAGCACAAAGTGAAACATAAAGTAAACAGTCCAGATAATAGTTTGGGTTCAGCATAGAGTTCTGCTTCTTAGTCTTTTAGCAAAGCCACACAATCTAGGAGGTCTACCCAGCTCCATACACAGAACCATGTATCAGATAATTAGGTCCCATTTTACAATTTGAACCAAACCCAGGGATGGAAATAAGGTGAGCAGCCTACCCACCCTAACTCTTCAGCTGCTCACAATTAGAGCTGGCCTTAACATAGCCAATTAACCCCCCTTAGTACAATGTGTGCTAGAGCATTACTCCAGGTTTATATCACAGTGGAAATACACCTTTGTGATGCATATCTCCCATCCAATATGGGTCCAGCAGTCGCCTTACAATCCATACAAACATTATTCTTTAAAAAATAATGTATTTTTTCTGATCCTTCCCTACTAGGTTAAAGGAGTATTCACATTTTATAAAGTTATGGCATATTGTTTGGATATGCTATTACATCATTACATCATGATTGTCATGTCCTATGAATTAGGAATCATACAATATTGTATTGTATTGTTACTGTTGCAATAAGGTTTTCCTTTTTGAAGTTTGTCTTTCCTCTCTCACTGTCTGCCTCCCTAGCTCTGATGTCAGTAACCCCTCCCTTCCTCTTCCTGATTCTGAGTATGTCAGCCATTTTATGAAGCTCATGTCTTACATCTCTGGTTCAGAATAGTTTTTTTTATCTACTGTAAGTGTGCGTAAGTACAAGAATTCAGCTTGAAAATAAGCCTTCTTCTGGAATCTTCATACGTGCCTCTGCAGTTGAACCAAGCTATCTGCTATCTAATCTCTTAGTGTGAGTACTGGTACATAGACATATCCATAGAAATGAGTCTCAAGCGCCCTACACTCGCAGCCTAGTTATGGAGTCAGGATAATGATGAAACCTCCACCAATCCTCGGAATGAATTTGGTGCTTTGGCCTATTGTATTTTGTCTACACATCAGTACCCTCTTTCAGGAAACTGAAGTAGGGTCCTATACAAGTGAATAGAGCTGTGCTGCAACTACCTACAGAATTGGGTAGCTGGGAGCGCTGCTGTGCAGGGAAATCTTACATACAAAAACAGCAGTAAACCAAACACAGTAAGCGCTCTCCTGTGTTTCAAATCAATGAAGAAGTGCTGGAATCTCAATATCAAGGCAGCTTTCCTAATTTAAGAATGTTAGTAAATGGATCTATTTTCACTTGAAAAACACATCAAAACAATGTTAAATTTATCTTTGCATCCCATTTTTTCTAAAAAAAAAATAGAATATGTTAAAAGATATAATGATAATTTCAATTGTACCTTTGTTGGCACAAAGTGTTTGATAAACTTCACTCCATGCTCCTCCATGTGTTCACCAATCTTATCTGCCATTTGCTGGTCAAAACCTCTCAAGAGAATTGAGCGCACCATAACTGTTACATCCAGCCCCAGACCTGACAGGAAACCAGCACACTCTAGTGCAACATACGAGGCACCGACCACCAGAGTCTTCCCCGGACAGTAGGGCAAGGAGAAGAGGTCATCACTAAAATAAAACAGAGAATACATTCTTAATATAAAATGTGTAACATATATAAGTTGTAGCTACATATGTGGCTATTAGCCCAGCTCTTGGATGCCTTATTTCTACAAATAAAATAGATCTGACAATTATTAAAAAATATAATTCGAGGGCCCTCATGACCATAGCCTGAAGTTTATACGTTTTTATCCTATTGTATACTCACAACAAGCATTCAAGTGGTCAGTACTGTGATTTTTCTCAATCTAGATATTATATATGACCAATATTATATAGAACACCACCAGTATAGCAGTAGACAATAGGCTACTATAGTGTTCAGTTTAAGAGCCCTTTCACGCTGCGTTTTTACCTACATTTACTGGCCCAGTCTAGGCTAATGTCTGAACTCCCTGCAAAATGGGATTCGGGTGTATGCGCCAATGGGGCCATTGACTATAATGGTGCATAAGGAGTCACCATGTGCTTTGTCGTGCATAATTTTTGGCCTTAAATGCCTATTTGAGGCGATCTGCAAGACCTAGTTTACTTCACCTTGCTGTCTGCCTCCAATAAGCGTATACAGCCGAACATGATGCATGACAGATCATGCAGTGACTCCATCTGCACCATTATGGTCAACGGCCAAGTCAACATATATGCCAGAAACACTTTGTGCGGGGGGTTCGGATGTAAGCCCCAATCGGGCCATTGAACCTTGGATGAAAACCCTGTGTGAAAGGGGCCTAAGAAGGTGCCTTGTTGATTAGTAGTACCAGGCAAATATATTTTATTCAATAACGTTATTGTTACTAATTTTTGGGCAGATCTGCAAGAAATATACTTTGCGTGTTCTAGCTAAGGCATTTTGATACATGAAGACTTAATACTATACAGCAAAACAATTAGTCTGACAAATGGCAGTCAGCCCCTGTATCTGCTATAAACCGTAGGACATAGGCTCGTGATCAATGTCTGGGACAGACCAAAAAACGACCTTTCTATGTCCACATGCTGACTTATCAATTAAGCTTAAGTTGCATATTTAATTGAGTATCGTGGTATTTTGTACTATTGCTTGGAGGCACATCTTCTAATACAGATTTTGCGACACAAAGACTCACTACAGCAGACAATTATTAATACCTTGTAATACAGTATTCCTTGTCATCAGGTATGCCAAGGTAACGTGGTCTCTCGCCTGTAGCTATGAGAAATTTTTCTGCTGTAAAAAATTTCACTTTTCCTCTTGAATTGGTTGACTACAGAGACAAATCAGAAATGAATTATTATTTTCTATTGTAATCATTACAAATATACCTGCAACAATACATATTTATATACCTTAAAGGTATGAAAATCAGATTTATGCTAATTTTAATTTCCATATATACTTGTTAAAATAAACAAGAAAATATTGATGTCAGTACAGACCAAAAGTTTGGACACACCTTCTCATTTAAAGATTTTTCTTTTTTTTCATGACTATGAAAATTGTACAATCACACTGAAGGCATCAAAACTATGAATTAACACATGTGGAATTATATACTTAACAAAAAAGTGTGAAACAACTGAAATTATGTCTTATATTCTAGGTTCTTCAAAGTAGCCACCTTTTGCTTTGATGACTGCTTTGCACACTCTTGGCATTCTCTTGATGAGCTTCAAGAGGTAGTCACCGGGAATGGTCTTCACTTCACAGGTGTGCCCTGTCAGATTTAATAGTTGGGATTTCTTGCCTTATAAATGGGGTTGGGACCATCAGTTGTGTTGTGCAGAAGTCTGCTGGAAACACAGCTGATAATTCTACTGAATAGACTGTTAGAATTTGTATTATGGCAAGAAAAAAGCAGTAAGTAAAGAAAAACGAGTGGCCATCATTTCTTTAAGAAATGAAGGTCAGTCAGTATGAAAAATTGGGAAAACTTTGAAAGTGTCCCCAAGTGCAGTGGCAAAAACCATCAAGCGCTACAAAGAAACTGGCTCACATGAGGACCACCCCAGGAAAGAAAGACCAAGAGCCACCTCTGCTTCTGAGGATAAGTTTATCCGAGTCACCAGCCTCAGAAATCGCAGGTTAACAGCAGCTCAGATTAGAGACCAGGTCAATGCCACACAGACACATCTCTACAACAACTGTTAGAGGAGACTTTGTGCAGCAGGCCTTCATGGTAAAATAGCTGCTAGGAAACCACTGCTAAGGACAGGCAACAAGCAGAAGAGACTTGTTTGGGCTAAAGAACACAAGGAATGGACATTAGACCAGTGGAAATTTGTGCTTTGGTCTGATGAGTCCAAATTTGAGATCTTTGGTTCCAACCACCGTGTCTTTGTGTGATGTAGAAAATGTGAACGGATGGACTCTACATGCCTGGTTCCCACCGTGAAGCATGGAGGTGTGATGGTGTGGGGGTGCTTTGCTGGTGACACTGTTGGGGATTTTTTCAAAATTGAAAGCATACTGAACCAGCATGGCTACCACAGCATCTTGAAGCGGCATGCTATTCCATCCGGTTTGCGTTTAGTTGGACCATCATTTACTTTTCAACAGGACAATGACCCCAAACACACCTCCAGGCTGTGTAAGGGCTATTTGACCAATAAGGAGAGTGATGGGGTGCTACTCCAGATGAGCTGGCCTCCACAGTCACCAGACCCGAACCCAATCGAGATGGTTTGGGGTGAGCTGGACCACAGAGTGAAGGCAAAAGGGCCAACAAGTGCTAAGCATCTCTGGGAACTCCTTCAAGATTGTTGGAAGACCATTCCCGGTGACTACCTCTTGAAGCTCATCAAGAGAATGCCAAGAGTGTGCAAAGCAGTCATCAAAGCAAAAGGTGGCTACTTTGAAGAACCTAGAATATAAGACATATTTTCAGTTGTTTCACACTTTTTTGTTAAGTTTATAATTCCACATGTGTTAATTCATAGTTTTGATGCCTTCAGTGTGAATGTACAATTTTCATAGTCATGAAAAAACAGAAAAATCTTTAAATGAGAAGGTGTGTCCAAACTTTTGGTCTGTACTGTATATTGATGACACCTATATATTACCTAAATAGATGCACTGTATACTGTGTGTACTACGTAGGAAATATTCAAGAGAAACAAAGTGGTTATCATGGCCAAGAGAGTAGGGAGCCATTGTAACGGTAAATGGACTAACTACAGTACCAGTGTCAGAGCCTTCATACATATTAGACTAATGTCGGCCAAACCTGCTGATATTTGCAGGTTTGGCGCACTCTAATGTGTATTGAGGCATCGGCCAACTGGTCACGGAGAAGATGTTGATCTGGTATGCCTGATTTAGGACTGTTAATCACTTTGTTCTCCCAGGGATGTCTTGGTGTTTTTTTCATAGAGAACACAGGTGTGCTCAGCGCTCCTGTGAATGGGAGAGACAACTGATAGGGCTGTCTGCCGAACAACCGGCCAAAGCATGTGTACATCTACAGAAGACTGTTGTGCCTGGAAAAGCCTTAAAGAGGCTAGTGTTCCCATAATTTTGATGATCATGATAATACATGGCCTTGAAACATTGGACCCTATTGCAAATCTACATGTAAGCCCTCCAATAACCAACAATGATTCTATCTCTGCAACACTTGTTGCTTTGTTACTTGTCCTTTAAGTGTTGTTTTTCATAGTGTTCACTTCAGGAAGAATACCAACATTCACCTAAATATTTGAACATGGTCATACCTTTATCTTGTGTGGTTCCACAAACTCTCCATAGCCATTTTCATATTTCACTTTATTTTCCATTAGAGCCACCCTGTAGTTCCAATTCAAGGAGCCAATATAATTCTGGATGGATTCAGTCATAATGTCCCAGTTGTGTTGCACTTTTCAAAGCAAAATTTACAGACACATTTTTATAGTCAAATAGTGAGAAATAATACTTATGACGTGAAATGATATCAAGGTATATTGTAACTAGTCTGAAATATAGACTATATTTATGAGAACTTGGCGTCGTGTCAACTATATGTTCCTAATGGAGAATAACTTTCATAGGGTTTTCTTTCCCCACTGAAGAATGATGTCACTGGTTCTAAGTATATATAGATTTAGCCAATAAAACAGCAGCCTTTAGCGTATGCAGCTACATGCACATTTTATAACAAGGATATGTTTTTGTAATTTAATATTCAAGGCTTGTATAATTTTCATGCTTATTATAGCTACTTTGCGCCTGAAAAGTGTCCAATTATGTCAACTGAAATTATTACCACATGTGTGACATACCAATTAAAGTGAACAGATCCAGAAAAAGGGAAATTTGTGATCATTTCCCCAGAGCTCACTCAGTAATTTGTGCAATTTAGCAGCGTGCTTATTTCAGTTATGTATAATTTGCATACGTACTTACTATTATCAATCCAGCTCACACACTGGTGTACAAGCAATAACACAGTACTAATCAGCTCTTGGAAAATAACTGTATAACACTTTGATAGCTATCATCAAAGGTATCATTTTATGCTTTTGATCTATTTATATTATATATGATATACAGTTATGGCCGAAAGTGTTGGCACCCTTGAAATTGTTCCTGAGATTGTATAACAAAACGTGTAACAGCAATAATTTTCTGGGAGAAATGCTTCATTTTATGGAACAATATCAGGACTTTCGGCCGTGACTGTATATACACATTCACAGTATACATAGATAAGATATACATATTTTATTACATGTATATGCAGTATTGTGCAAAAGTTTTAGGCAGATGTTGAAAAAATGCTGCACACTGAGAATACTTTGTAAAATAGAGGTATTCATAGTTTTGTTTCATCAGATAGCAAAACACAAAATGAATTAACAAAAGAGAAATCTACGGTAAATAAAAAAAAATATTTGGTATGATCACCCTTTGCCTTCAAACCAGTATCATATGATATTTCCTCTAGGTATACTTTAACTCCTCTTTGAAGGAACTTAGCATAGAAGTTGTTCCAGACATTTTGGAGAACTAACCACAGCTCTTTTATGTTTATAGGCTTGAGCAAACCCTTCTGTCTCTACATGTAATCCCAAACAGACTTGATATTGAGATCAGGGCTCAAATCATCACTTCCAAGATGCCTTGCTCTTCTTTACCCCAAAGATCATTCTTAAAGGGAACCTGTCACCTCGTTTTGCCGCTGTATGATGCGGCCACTGCCTTTCAGTGCTTATCTACAGCATTCTGTAATGCAAGTAATAAACAAGTTTTATTATACTCACCTGGGGCGGTCCGGTCCGATGGGCATCACAGGTCCCGGGGCCGGTGCCTCCCATCTTCATGCGATGTCACCATCCTGCTTGCTTTGTGCCGTGCTCCTGTGCAGGCGTACTGATCTGCACTGTTGAGGGCAGAGTAAAGTACTGCAGTGCACAGGTGCTGGGCCTCTCTGACCTTTCCCGGTGCCTGCACACTGCAGTACTTTGCTCTGCCCTCAACAGGGCAGATCAGTACGCCCGCGCAGGAGCACGGCATGAAGCAAGCAGGATGACGACATTGCATGGAAAGGAGGTGCCGGGCCAGGGACCTGCGCCGCCCATCAGACCGAACCGCCCCGGGTGAGTATAATAAAACTTGTTTTTCTTCTCTTACAGGTCGGACTGGGGGCTTATCTACAGCATTATAGAATTCTGTAGATAAGCCCCGAAAGGCAGTGGCCACATCTTATAGCGGCAAAATGAGGTGACAGGTTTACTGCTACAGAATATATTTGGAAAGAATTAGACACCTTTCCGATGGTATTGTACGGTCGATAACTGTCTGTATTTCACAGCATTAAGGACACCAATAATCCTGTCCAGAAGTGTCAGCAACCAGTCGGACCCACTTGCACCCATCAACTATTAAAAGAAGCATGGACAGAAGTGGTCTTGTTAGAAGGATTTGGGCCAAAAAGCCATACCTCCGACATGGAAACAAGGCCAAGTGACTCAGCTATGTACAAAAACATAGGAAATGGTGTACGGAAAAATGGCAGCAGATGTTATAGACTGATGAGTCAAAATGTGAAATATTTGGCTGTAACAGAAGTAAAAGGGTGGATATCATCAGGGCACCGCACCGCAAGTGAGGACACCAGCAAGACCAAATGAGCATAATGAAAGCTATGTTTTTCAGGGATGGTGTGCCCCTTTAACAGATAAGTACTTACCTGGTGAAGGGATCGAACAGTCCCTGAAACATGTAATTTTCACTAAATCATTATCCTCATCTGGTCTGGCTAGTCTCCTCACTTTGCAGCGTTGGATCCTGACGATATCTGCCCTTTTATTCTCCTAATCTTTCATCCTGTCACATTTCCTACACTTTGGCGTGTGGGGCAGGTGAAAGGTGCAGCAACACTCTGGGACAGCCGGGAACTAACACAAACAGCGTTGTGCCTGTTCAGTGCAACCATCGGCGGTGGGGGTGCTACTAACCCTCCCCTACCTTTGCTGTCGGTGACCTTCACATGGAGCACTTTCTCTCTCTTTCTTTCTTGGCTGTAACAAAAGGCAGTTTATTTGCCGAAGAGCTGCGGAGCTGTACAATAGTGAGTGAAGCATGGTGGAGGTTGCCTGCTAATTTAGGGCTGTATTGCAGCAAATGAAGTTTGGGATTTAGTCAGGATTAATGGTGTACTCAATGCTGAGAAATCAAGGCAGTTACTTATCCATCATGCAATATCATTAGAGGCGTCTCATTGGCTCCAAATTTATTCTGCAGCAGAAGAACCCCAAACATACCGCCTATTTAATTAAGATCTCCAGTGTAAAGAAGAACAGGGAGTCCAGGAGGTGATGATATGACCTCTACAGAGTCGTGATCTCAGTTTCATCGAATCTAATATCTCTTAGATTACCACAAAATACGGACAGATTTGCACAAGCCTACATCCACAGAAGAGCTGCAGCTACTTCTCCAAGATGTTGCTTCTAGTGTACCTAGAAGAAATTATACTTTGAGACAGTTTGAAGGCAAATAGTGGTCACACCAATGTTGATTTGATTTGGATTTCTTTTTTTTTTCATTCACTTTACATTTTGTTAATTGATAACAATAAACCATTAACATTTCTATTTTTCTCTTTCAATTATTATGTTACATCCGATGAAACAGGTTTTAACACCTACCTAAAACTTGTGCACTGTACATGTAATGCTTAAGGCTACGTTCACATTTGCGTTGTGCGCCGCAGCGTCGGCGCCGCAGCGCACAACGCAAACGAAAACGCGGCAAAACGCACGCTAAAACGCTGCGTTTTGCGCCGCATGCGTCCTTTTTGGCCGAAAGTTGGACGGAAAAAAAATGCAACTTGAAGCGTTTCTTGCGTCCAACGCTTGCGGCCATGCGGCGCAAAACGCAGCACAACGCATGTCCATGCGCCCCCATGTTAAATATAGGGGCGCATGACGCATGCGGCGCCGCTGCGGCGCCCGACGCTGCGGCGCTGACCGCAAATGTGAACGTAGCCTAAGCTACAGGTGGGAAAATACGTTTTTGATACACTGATGATTTTACAAGTTTTCCCACCTACAAAGAATGGAGAGGTCTGTAATTTTTATCATAAGTACACTTCAACTGTGAGAGATCGAATCTAAAAATCAAAACCAGAAAATCACATTGTGTGATTGTTAAATAGTTAAATTGCATTTTATTGCATGAAATAAGTATTTGATCTCCTAACAACCAGCAAGATTTCTGCCTCTCACAGACCTGTTAAGTTTCTCTTGAAGAACCCCTCCTACTCTCCGCTCATTACTTGTATTAATTGCACCTGCTTGAACTCGTTACCTGTGCAAAAGACACCTGTTCATGCACTCAATCAATCACACTCCTACCTCTCCACCATGGCCAAGACCAAAGAGCTGTCTAAGGACACCAGGGACAAAACTGCAGACTTGTACAAGTCTGGGACCGGCTACCGGAGAATAGGCAAGCAGCTTGGTGAAAAGGCAGCAACGTTTGGCATAATTATTAGAAATTGGAAGAAACACATGATGACTGTCAATCTTCCTCAGTCTGGTGCTCCATGCAAGGTCTCGACTCGGGGGGTAAGGATGATTCCGAGAAAGGTCAGGAATCATTCCAAGAACTACACTGGAGGACCTGGTCAATAACCTGAAGAGAGCTGGGACCACAGTCTCAAACATTACCATTAGTAACACACTACGCGGTCATGGATTAAAATCCTGCAAGTGATGCAAGGTCCCCTGCTCATGCCAGAATATGTCCAGGCCCGTTTGAAGGTCGCCAATAACCATATGAATGATTCAGAGGAGGCATAGGAGAAGGTCATATGGATAGATGAGACCAAAATAGAACTTTTTGGTATCAACTCCACTTGCCATGTTTGGAGGAAGGAAAAGTACAACCCCAAAAACACTGTTCCAACCGTGAAGCATGGTGAAGGAAACATCATACTTTGCTTTTCTGCAAAGGGGACAGGACAATTGCACCGCATTGAAGGGAGTGATGACGTCATGTATTGCAATATTTTGGCTAACAACCTCCTTCTCTCAAGAGCATTAAAGATAGGTCATGGCTGCGTCTTTTAGCATGACAATGACACCAAACACACAGCCAGGGCAATTTAGGAGTATTTCAAGATCCTGGAGTGGCCTTGCCAGTCTCCAGACCTGAACCCAATAGAAAATCTTTGGATGGAGATGAAACTCACTTGTCCAGCAACAGCCCCAAAACCTGAACAATCTAGATAAGATCTGTATGGAGGAGTGGGCCAAAATCTGTGCTGCAGTGTGTGCAAACTTGGTCAAGAACTACAGGAAATGTCTGACTTCTATAATTGCAAACAAAGGTTTCTGTACCAAATATTAAGTTCTGTTTTTCTATTGTACTTATTTCATGCAATAAAATGCAATGTATTTATGTACAAATCATACAATGTGATTTTCTGGATTTTATTTGAGATTCTGTCTCTCACAGCTGAAGTGTACCTACGATAAAAATTACAGACCTCGGAGACATTCTTTGTATGTGGGTAAAACTTGCAAAATCAGCAATGTATCAAATACTTCTTTTTCCCACTGTATATTTATACTCACTGACACTGATCATATATGTGTGTTTATATATATATATATATATATATATATATATATATATATATATATGTATATATATATATATATATATATATATATATATATATATATATATATAAAATGCACACAGACACACACGCATGTATAAACAATTGAATAATAAAATGAAGATTTTTGGATGTCTGCCATATACTATGTACATGTATGATTTCTATGTGAAGTGTGTGGTATTTGACTATAGTTAGGGCTCAGTTCTCACCACATGTGTGTGTTCCATTTGCTTTATACTGTATAACATAAAAAACAAATAGGATAGCAACAGCCACAATTAATCGTGTAATATCTAAAACTGTAAGTTTGCCAAAAATAGGAGGAACTATTAAATCTAGATAGCAGGCAAAGATGGTGACAGCATCCAGAATAAACAGATTCTTTTATTCTTCCATCACAAAAACAAAGAGACAGATGCTGTATCTTTATTTGTGTTTTTGTAATGGAATAACAATGGAATCATTTCACTCTAGATGCTATCACCATCATTGCCTGCTATATATTTTATATTGTATGTCTGGAATGTAAAAAAACAAACAAAGCAAGTATCCAGCTATATATATACATATATATATCTACAATTATTGATCCAATAGACCTTTATGTAGCAGATGTTTGTTATATGAAGCCGTAGTAGTCAGTAATATTTGATAGAGTAAAAATCACATACCATTATCTTCAATCTGCCATCCATATTTGCTGGCGTCTTTTAAGGCTTGCCTCAGCAGTGCTGCCTGATGCATCAATTTTTTAGGTATACAACCTACATTCACACATGTTCCCCCGAGCCCTATAAAAAATAATGGTATGAAATACAAATATATACACCATTAGCATATTCAGTATGAAATGAACATTACCAATATAAGTGTGTGCACGATGTGTGTCTGTATTACAAATATTTACAAATATTTGATGGCACGGAAATCAAAATGACGTTCCCTTGGTCACAATACATGTAGAAACAAATAGTATCATAAACTATTTCTAGCATATGAAAAACAGACAAAGGTTATCTACAGATGTGCAAATAATGACATTATTGATCAAAATGTTTGGCTCCGATAAAATAATAAAGCCTATACTCACCTCCTGTGCTGGCGCCGCTCCAGCTGTGCCAGCACTCGCGGTCCCGGGGCTCTCGTGCAGTGTTGTGACACGTGACGCCGGCGTCCAATCAGCACTGGCGTCACTGTCCCCGCCTTCGGACAAATCAAACATGAAGAGGAAGTCCGGTCTGCAGCTGATCTTGGACTTCCTCTTCATGCTCAATTCGCACAAATGCATGGACAGTAATGCCAGCACTGATTGGTCGCTAGCGTCATGTGTCACAACAACGCACGAGAGCCCCGGGGAGAGCAAGTGCCGAGGTGAGTATAGGCTTTATTATTTTGTGGGAGCCAAGTGAGGGGTATGAGAATAAGTTGTCCAAGTAGTGGACAAACTTCTTTAAGGCTGAGGTCAGCGCCCATAGATTCTCTCATCTTAGAGAAGCAGGCAGATTATGGAAAAGACACTGATCAAACTCTGATCAGCATAGTGTGACCCGATTCTTTATTCTGCGAATCTGCGGACATCCATGAGTCCAATGTTTTCCATTCACCCATAGACTTGAATGGGCAAGTGGCATCCAATATCAAAGTGAAACTGCAGCACGCGTGAAAAAAATCGTGCATCAGCACTACCTCACGGGATAACATTAGTCCAAGTGCTATGCGATAAAAATCGGACAGCACTCTAATGTGAGAGAGACCGATACATTTTGTTCACACTGGAGTTTGTCTCTTTGCCATTTTGTTCCGTGTTTAACAGTTAATAATCTGATCAATAGAAATCTCAATGGTAATTTTGTGATTGCCAATGCCACTAGATGACATCAGTTTCCCTCTGTTGTGGTTGTTGTTCTGTTATTATCATCATGAGAGTCAATGGAGAAGCCGCGGATTAAACAGTAAGGCATCCATAACAATAGTTATAGTCTACAGACTCTACATTAATCCATTAATGGAGCATTCATTAAAAATAGAAGTGTGAACAAAGCAGCTACAGATATCTTCAAGACAGAGATTACAATCATAAATGTCCACAGTACACCAAGGAAGTACCATCGTCATCCTGTTTTGTACTGTTCATGCCAACTGTGCATATGTAATCTTATATATATGTATATGTGTGTGTGTAATTTTATATATATGTACAGTATATATGTACAGTATCAAGAGAATGCCAAGAGTGTGCAAAGCAGTCATCAAAGCAAAAGGTGGCTAGTACTTTGAAGAAACTAGAATATGAGACATATTTTCAGTTGTTTCACACTTTTTTGTTAAGTATATAATTCCACATGTGTTAATTCGTAGTTTTGATGCCTTCAGTGAATGTACAATTTTTATAGACTTGAAAATACAGAAAAATCTTTTAATGAGAAGGTGTGGCCAAACTTTTGGTCTTTACTGTATATATATATATATATATATATATATATATATATATATATACATATATATATATATATATATATATATATATATATATATATATATATATATATTATATAGGTGATTATATAATGGGATAGTAAACCGTAAGCAATTAGGTGAACATTATGGGTACAGTATAGTACTGTACGTTTACAGGGTCCAAGAATTACAGCTCTAAAGGATGCTATGAAATAATTAAATCGTCTGTGCATTGAATGCTTGGATCCAGAACTAATATTCTTTAGGGTAGGGTCACACGACCGTATTTCCTCACAGTGTGATCTGAATTTCTCAGATGTGGGGATAATGTAAAAATATGTCTCCATCTTCTCTATTCTGTCAGTCCGTGTTAACCAGACTGCATTCAGATGTCATCCGAGTGCAGTCCAATGCTTTCCACAGACTCACTGACTTACATGACTAAGTGTGATCTGTTGTGAATTTGGATTTTGGGCTCCCCCGGTGGCCACTGGTGGAATTGAACTTGTGTCATCATCTTTCCTGTTCACCTGTTCTCATCAGATCTGGGTGTCGCTATATAACCTGGCTTCTCTGTTAGTTGCTTGCCGGTCAACAATGTTATCAGAAGCCTCTCTGTGCTTGTTCCTGCTCCCAGACATCTACTAGATAAGTTGGACTTTCGTCCATGTTTGTTTTTGCTTTTTGGTTCCAGTTCACAGCTGCAGTTTCGTTACTGTGTCTGGAAAGCTCTTGTTGATCAGGAATTGCCACTCTGGTATTATGAGTTAATGCCAGAGTCCTAAAGTAATTTCTGGATGGTGTTTTGTTAGGGTTTTCTGCTGACCATGAAAGTGTTCTTTCTGTCTTCTGCTATCTAGAAAGCGGACCTCAAATTTGCTAAAACTATTTTCCTGCTGTGTTTGTTATTTCATCTAAAATCACCGCCAATATATGTGGGGGGCCTCTGTCTCCTTTTTGGGCATTTCTCTAGAGGTGAGCCAGGTCTTATATTTCCCTCTGCTAGCATTATTTAGTTCTCCGGCCGGCGCTGGGCATATAGGGATAAAAAGTAGGACATGCTACCTGGCTACTTCTAGTTGTGCGGTAGGTTTAGTTCATGGTCAGTACAGTTCCCATCTTCCAAGAGCTTGTTCCTATATAGGCTTATGCTATGTTCTCTAGCCATGGAGATCATGACAGTTTGACCGGCCTACTAAAGGGTTAATTCCTTGGCTGAGAAAGGAGTGAAATAAGAAGTCTGCTGAGAGTTTTTTTTTTTTTTTTTTGTGCTCTTAATTGGATCATTTGCTAGTCTGTCTATGCTGCAGTCTTTCTTTTTTTTCTCTCTCCTTCTAATCTTTGAATGGCTCTGTGTTCACCTGTTTATTATGGATCTTCAGAGTGTAACTGCAGGTTTGAATAATCTCACCACGAAAGTACAAAATTTGCAAGATTTTGTTGTTCATGCTCCGGTATCTGAACCGAGAATTCCTCTGCCGGAATTTTTCTCGGGGAATAGATCTGGTTTTCAGAATTTTAGAAATAATTGCAAGTTATTTTTGTCCCTGAAATCTCGTTCTGCCGGGGACCCTGCACAGCAGGTTCGGATTGTGATTTCTCTGCTCCGTGGCGACCCTCAAGACTGGGCTTTTTCATTGGCACCAGGGGATCCTGCGTTGCGCAATGTTGATGCGTTTTTTCTGGCCTTGGGGTTGCTTTATGACGAACCTCATTTGGAACTTCAGGCAGAAAAAACTTTGATGTCCCTATCTCAGGGGCAAGATGAAGCTGAAATTTACTGCCAGAGATTCCGTAAATGGTCTGTGCTTACTCAGTGGAATGAGTGTGCCTTGGCGGCTACTTTCAGAGAGGGTCTCTCTGATGCCATTAAGGATGTTATGGTGGGGTTCCCTGTGCCTGCGGGTCTGAATGAGTCCATGACAATGGCTATTCAGATCGATAGGCGTCTGCGGGAGCGCAAACCAGTGCACCATCTGGCGGTGTCCACTGAGAAGACGCCAGAAAGTATGCAGTGTGATAGAATTCTGTCCAGAAGCGAGCGGCAGAATTTTAGACGGAAAAATGGGTTGTGTTTCTATTGTGGGGATTCTACTCATGTTATATCAGCATGCTCTAAGCGTACTAAAAAGCTTGATAAGTCTGTTTCCATTGGCACTTTACAGTCTAAGTTTATTTTGTCTGTGACCCTGATTTGCTCTTTGTCATCTATTACCACGGACGCCTATATCGACTCTGGCGCCGCTTTGAGTCTTATGGATTGGTCCTTTGCCAATCGTTGTGGGTATGATTTAGAGCCTTTGGAGACTCTTATTCCTCTGAAGGGGATTGACTCCACCCCATTGGCTAATAATAAACCACAATACTGGACACAAGTAACTATGCGTATTAATCCGGATCACCAGGAGATTATTCGTTTTCTGGTGCTGTATAATCTACATGATGATTTGGTGCTAGGATTGCCATGGCTGCAGTCTCACAACCCAGTCCTTGACTGGAGAGCTATGTCTGTGTTGAGCTGGGGATGTAAGGGGACTCATGGGGACGTACCTTTGGTTTCCATTTCATCATCTATTCCCTCTGAAATCCCTGAGTTCCTGTCTGATTATCGTGACGTCTTTGAAGAACCCAAGCTGGGTTCACTACCTCCGCACCGTGAGTGCGATTGTGCTATAGATTTAATTCCGGGTAGTAAATACCCAAAGGGTCGTTTATTTAATCTGTCTGTGCCTGAACATGCTGCTATGCGAGAATATATAAAGGAGTCCTTGGAAAAGGGACATATTCGTCCATCGTCATCTCCCTTAGGAGCCGGCTTTTTCTTTGTGTCAAAGAAAGACGGCTCTTTGAGACCATGTATTGATTATCGGCTTTTGAATAAAATCACGGTTAAATATCAATACCCATTGCCGTTGCTGACTGATTTGTTTGCTCGCATAAAGGGGGCCAAGTGGTTCTCTAAGATTGATCTCCGTGGGGCGTATAATTTGGTGCGGATCAGGCAGGGGGATGAGTGGAAAACCGCATTTAATACGCCCGAGGGCCACTTTGAGTATTTGGTGATGCCTTTTGGTCTTTCTAATGCCCCTTCAGTCTTCCAGTCCTTTATGCATGATATTTTCCGCGATTTTTTGGATAAATTTATGATAGTGTATCTGGATGATATTCTGATTTTTTCGGATGACTGGGACTCTCATGTCCAGCAAGTCAAGAGGGTTTTTCAGGTTTTGCGGTCTAATTCTCTGTGTGTCAAGGGTTCTAAGTGCGTTTTTGGGGTTCAGAGAATTTCCTTTTTGGGATATATTTTTTCTCCCTCTTCCATTGAGATGGATCCTGTCAAGGTTCAAGCTATTTGTGATTGGACGCAGCCCTCTTCTCTTAAAAGTCTTCAGAAATTTTTGGGCTTTGCCAACTTTTATCGTCGATTTATTGCTGGTTTTTCGGATGTCGTTAAGCCATTGACCGATTTGACTAGACAGGGTGCTGATGTTGCTAATTGGTCCCCTGATGCTGTGGAGGCTTTTCAGGAGCTTAAGCGCCATTTTTCTTCTGCCCCTGTGTTGCGTCAGCCTGATGTGGCTCTTCCTTTTCAGGTTGAGGTCGACGCTTCTGAGATCGGAGCTGGGGCAGTGTTGTCGCAGAAAAGTTCTGACTGCTCCGTGATGAGGCCTTGTGCCTTCTTTTCCCGTAAATTTTCGCCCGCTGAGCGGAATTATGATGTTGGGAATCGGGAGCTTTTGGCCATGAAGTGGGCGTTTGAGGAGTGGCGCCATTGGCTTGAGGGGTCCAGACATCAGGTGGTGGTATTGACTGACCACAAAAATTTGATTTATCTTGAGACCGCCAGGCGCCTGAATCCTAGACAGGCGCGCTGGTCATTATTTTTTTCTCGGTTTAATTTTGTGGTGTCATACCTACCGGGTTCTAAGAATGTTAAGGCGGATGCCCTTTCTAGGAGTTTTGAGCCTGATTCACCCGGCAACTCTGAGCCCACAGGTATCCTTAAGGATGGAGTTATTTTGTCAGCCGTTTCTCCAGACCTGCGGCGGGCCTTGCAGGAGTTTCAGGCGGATAGACCGGATCGTTGTCCGCCTGATAGGCTGTTTGTTCCTGATGATTGGACCAGTAGAGTCATCTCTGAGGTGCATTCTTCTGCATTGGCAGGTCATCCTGGAATTTTCGGTACCAGGGATTTGGTGGCAAGATCCTTCTGGTGGCCTTCCCTGTCACGAGATGTGCGAGGCTTTGTGCAGTCTTGTGACGTTTGTGCTCGGGCCAAGCCTTGTTGTTCTCGGGCTAGTGGATTATTGTTGCCCTTGCCTATTCCTAAGAGGCCTTGGACGCACATCTCGATGGATTTTATTTCAGATCTGCCTGTTTCCCAGAAAATGTCTGTCATCTGGGTGGTGTGTGACCGTTTTTCTAAGATGGTCCATTTGGTTCCCCTGCCCAAATTGCCTTCTTCTTCCGAGTTGGTTCCCCTGTTTTTTCAAAATGTTGTTCGTTTGCATGGTATT
This sequence comes from Ranitomeya variabilis, assembly GCF_051348905.1. Lineage (NCBI taxonomy): Eukaryota > Metazoa > Chordata > Amphibia > Anura > Dendrobatidae > Ranitomeya > Ranitomeya variabilis. Next base: position 497,411,669 of record NC_135236.1, on the reverse strand, counting down.
CCTGAGAATATCGTTTCTGACAGAGGAACCCAATTTGTGTCTAGATTTTGGCGGGCATTCTGTGCTAGGATGGGCATAGATTTGTCTTTTTCGTCTGCTTTTCACCCTCAGACTAATGGCCAGACCGAGCGGACTAATCAGACCCTGGAGACATATCTGAGGTGTTTTGTGTCTGCTGACCAGGATGATTGGGTTGCTTTTTTGCCATTGGCGGAGTTCGCCCTCAATAATCGGGCCAGCTCTGCCACCTTGGTGTCCCCGTTTTTCTGTAATTCGGGGTTCCATCCTCGATTTTCCTCCGGTCAGGTGGAGTCCTCGGATTGTCCTGGAGTGGATGCGGTGGTGGAGAGATTGCATCATATTTGGGGGCAGGTGATGGACAATTTGAAGTTGTCCCAGGAGAAGACTCAGCTTTTTGCCAACCGTTACCGTCGTGTTGGTCCTCGGCTTTGTGTTGGAGATTTGGTGTGGTTGTCTTCTCGTTTTGTCCCTATGAGGGTCTCTTCTCCTAAGTTTAAGCCTCGGTTCATTGGTCCGTATAAAATATTGGAGATTCTTAACCCTGTTTCCTTCCGTTTAGACCTCCCTGCATCCTTTTCCATTCATAACGTTTTTCATCGGTCGTTATTGCGCAGGTATGAGGTACCTGTTGTGCCTTCCGTTGAGCCTCCTGCTCCGGTGTTGGTTGAGGGTGAGTTGGAGTACGTTGTGGAGAAAATCCTAGACTCCCGTGTTTCCAGACGGAGACTCCAGTATCTGGTCAAGTGGAAGGGATACGGCCAGGAGGATAATTCTTGGGTCACTGCATCTGATGTTCATGCCTCCGATCTGGTTCGTGCCTTTCATAGGGCCCATCCTGATCGCCCTGGTGGTTCTGGTGAGGGTTCGGTGCCCCCTCCTTGAGGGGGGGGTACTGTTGTGAATTTGGATTTTGGGCTCCCCCGGTGGCCACTGGTGGAATTGAACTTGTGTCATCATCTTTCCTGTTCACCTGTTCTCATCAGATCTGGGTGTCGCTATATAACCTGGCTTCTCTGTTAGTTGCTTGCCGGTCAACAATGTTATCAGAAGCCTCTCTGTGCTTGTTCCTGCTCCCAGACATCTACTAGATAAGTTGGACTTTCGTCCATGTTTGTTTTTGCTTTTTGGTTCCAGTTCACAGCTGCAGTTTCGTTACTGTGTCTGGAAAGCTCTTGTTGATCAGGAATTGCCACTCTGGTATTATGAGTTAATGCCAGAGTCCTAAAGTAATTTCTGGATGGTGTTTTGTTAGGGTTTTCTGCTGACCATGAAAGTGTTCTTTCTGTCTTCTGCTATCTAGAAAGCGGACCTCAAATTTGCTAAAACTATTTTCCTGCTGTGTTTGTTATTTCATCTAAAATCACCGCCAATATATGTGGGGGGCCTCTGTCTCCTTTTTGGGCATTTCTCTAGAGGTGAGCCAGGTCTTATATTTCCCTCTGCTAGCATTATTTAGTTCTCCGGCCGGCGCTGGGCATATAGGGATAAAAAGTAGGACATGCTACCTGGCTACTTCTAGTTGTGCGGTAGGTTTAGTTCATGGTCAGTACAGTTCCCATCTTCCAAGAGCTTGTTCCTATATAGGCTTATGCTATGTTCTCTAGCCATGGAGATCATGACAGTGATCCAATTTACAGGTGCAAATTGTGAATGCTGTGATTTTTCTTTCCTTGGACAGACTCAGAGAATAGCATTGGTCAGAATGCGATAAGGATGTTTTGTCAGAACGCATGTGGACCGAAAATATGGTCGTCTGCACAAGCCCTCATAGCGTTGCAATGTTTTTATCAACCTGGAATGCTATTCAGAGTTGTATCAAACTACAGTCTCCTACTTACCCCATGTGGTTCCTAAAGGTGAGGGGGCGACATAATCTAACACCAGCACTTTCTTCCCATACTGTGCAGCTTCCTGTAAAATGTAACAAGATGCATCACATACTATACTTCTAGTGACCAATGGGGAAACATCATTGATTGTCATCATTTAGGTTGTCCAGATCGTCATCATCAACGTCTTCATACCTTAGAAGCTGCTAGACCTCCCGATCCTCCCCCAATGACAATCAAGTCATATTCGTAGGCGTTTTCCTTGGGTTTATCATTTTTGCTTTCTAACAATTTCTGGAACAAACCATCCTTCGATAGCTAGAGAAAAAGAGCACAAATACTGCCATATTAGTCCCTGCTATGCTCCCCAATCATTGACAAGCTGTCTGTATAACATACAGGACATAGGTATGGCTGCTATGCAATGTTACCTCTCAGGCACTGTCCCCATCTGTGCCATGGCTTCCATTACAAGCCATTCTATGTACAATTGACTTTACTGACTAATAATGGGTCTGTGGGTGTGTATCACTTAATAAAGAGAAAGAGATACAACCAAAACTGTACGATTTGGCCATCGCGACAGGGACCATTTACGTTGTCTTCTATTATTGTTTTTGGGAAAACTGTGCGACAACTACAGCTACAAATAATAAGACTCTTCACTGGCAAATTATACTGGCAAGTTAATAATAAGAGAGATTCAGGATTCAAGTGTCTGGAAACTTCGGCCCTACTGGGAGTTATAGTAGAATGGTGGATGTCTGATCACTAGAATGTAACAGATCTGTGCAGACCTATCAATCTATCGATGACAGTTTTCTACTATGAACAATAACAGGTTACTCATGATATGTATGAAGCCACTTTTCCATTAGAAGATCTGACTTCGGTTTGTTTTTAGTCCATGCCAATTTTAGCCACATGATGAATCAGCAAGTAGTGCACATCACTCCCATAGTGCAGCAGTATTAATAAATCATCCTCATTATATATTGTCTTCTGTTTCAATTATGTGGCCTTTATTATTTGGTGGCTTGCCCTTCCCTTCTTATATACTAACAAGCGTCTGAAAAGTAAATACATTATAAATGCAAGAATCCCGTGATGACAATAATGAAGCACAAGCTGCAGGGCTGACTCATGCGCCTTCCGGTCATGCTGTCTGCCTGAGCGTGTTAATTACAAAAACTTCCTTCACATGTACTACTGAGAATTGAGAAACCTGTGATTGTACATTTGGGTGTGTCAGGCAGGTGACTATAATTCCCTAAGCTGACCTTATTTTAATAAAACTAGTTTGTAGCATACTGTATATCATACCCATTAGCTTCTTCCACTTTCATTTCTACGTGGAAATATAAATGATGAATTGTTCTTTATTCGAGCCATCTTGTCTGGTGCATTGAAAACAATCTGCCGTAATTCGACATCTGAACCACCAAGAAAATGACAAGCTGTGGATCTAAACTCTGCACCACGTCATTGTATGTGTGGAGTATGAATGAGTGCTTTAAAGTTTGCTGTGAATCCGGGAACAGTGCATCTGCAACGATTTAAGGCACCACTTCAGCATTTTTTTCAGCATTGGAGTGGCACTTTAAATGTAAGCCCCCTGCCCCCGGTTATATACTAGCCCTCCAGTGTCCTCACCGTTTTTCGGCAATGCTCTGGACCCGAAACACCATCTTATGAACACAGCCTCTGACTGGCCGGAAGTTAGAAGCTACGTCACAAGCTCTCAAGGCAAGTCTATGAGAGTCAGAAAGAGTCTCTTATAGAGATGCATTGCAAAGTGACCTCTCCGCACAGCGCCATGAAACACTGGGGTAGCCGGCAGATCACTTTTTGCCAGAGACCAACGGGAGCGATGTTCCAAAACGATGAAGGAGGCGGCAGGTGAGTATGAGACAGGGGCAGGGGAATTATATTTAAAGCACCACTCCAACAGTGCAATTAAAAAATCACTGGAGTGGTGCTTTAACATCGCTTTTATCAGTCTCCTGAGCTTCCAAAATGCACTGCCATCAATTAACAGGAAACCAACAGAAAAATAGACATGAATGAAAAACCATGTCATTAAAAAATTGCCACAAGATGAACCAATAATCGCTGAAAATGTTATATAAAACAAGATGTTGAAAATTGTTTAAAAAAAACGTACAGGTAACATTTAGTGGGTGTAACGTACAGTAGACTTTGTCTAGAATCCCTTATATAGTACATTGCAAGTAATAGGGGTTTCAGTGCAATCCTTTGTTAATTTTCCATTCAAGAAATGAAGAAATGTTATTAGTTACCATTTTTATAGATTTGTGACTGTGTAACCACAGTTTATATCATTGATAAGTTTAATACAACTTTTTAAACTCTGTTCATACTAGCATCATGGCTTCTGTCTTGACAGCTACATTGGATTCCTTTTTAAAGAATTCCATTGAATCCTGACAAAACATTGACTTATGATAGGGTCTGGTAGATTTAGAGGTTCTGGTATTTCTTACTTTCAAACATTATGGAAAGTAAGAAAGACTTAAAAACGCATCTCTTTAGAGTGGCCTATCACATCACTTCACTAATCTAACGCTCCCCTGTTTCCCATTCCTAAATTTGACTCAGGATCTGGTCTCCCCTACTCATCTGTCTCCACATCCTCCTTGCACCAATATTACTTGGTAACTGCACTTAGTAGACAAATACTCGCTGGAGACCAGATCATGCAGCTTTATATGAAAACCCCTATTTATTATAGTGATAGATGTACCGTACATAACAAGCACTTATTACCTGATGTGTCCCCTATTTCTTTATATATTGTAAGCTTGTGAGCAGGCCCCTCACTCCGCCTGTAGCAGTTCAACTATGTGTTACATTGTGGTGTCTTTGTACATGCCCCTTCTTAATTTGTGAAGTGCTGCAGAATGTGTCTGTGCTATATAAATACAATTATTATTAGTATTATCATTACTATTTTGCCTTAGAAAAGTATTAATTGCATAAAAAATGAACTGTTGTAATACCCTAGCAATATAATTTTTGGGTTAATTAACACCTGTGGCTGTCATGTCAACATTTCCTGGATCTCCTAATCCTTCTTACTTAGAATCATGTATTGTATTTCTCCTCCTCAATCAATCAGGAGTGAATGCATGCTTTTGTCAGTAAGTTGATGTTTTCTGACATGTCAGTTATATTGTAGGATTGCTTCCAATATTATCCGATATCTCAGTACACTGTTTTTCTACTCTATGGAAATGCCTTCCTTCTCAGGATACTTATGTTAAGTGTATCACTTGTTTTGGTTTGTAAATTTTGTGATAAAATCAATAAAAATGAATTAAAGATAGTAACAGCAAAATGCCTCCCAATATTAAATGAAATGTACCTGTATAACATCAGTGTAATCGCCAATAAGCTTCTCCTTCACAAAAACATTGGGTAATGCCGTCTCCATGGTATATTCATACAGTTCCTTCTCAAGGCTCTGTCCGTTGTCTGTGGAAAGAAATCATACGTGACATGTTCATTTATAAGCTGTGCTTCCAAGATGAGCAAAAAAAAGGGAGGGACCGCTTATTTCACAATCACTTCATTTCTAATGCTTCCTGACACCTCTGTCTCCTCACTCTCCCAAAAGTGTGAGTAACCATGACTTGCAAACTTTCCGGAAAGGAAACAGAGACAGTCCAGGTGACGTACTACGGGGAATCAAAAACTATTTCTAAGGGAACTAAATAAACAATTTAGAACTTCCCTAAATATTTGTTTTCATGGTAATTACAATTAGCCTTCATTAATTGAAATCTTACTATGATGAACCCGCACTTCGCCAGCATCACAATTACATCAGACAGATCACATAATGCCGTCTCCCCCCTTTAACCAACATAAAGTTCCGCACCCCTTGGGAATACATAAGGTCAGCTTGGTATAATTTTATACAAATGCCTTCCTGTCCACATGGGCCCAGGGAGGCACAGGGAGTGAGAGGATGTGGCCCACGCAGTCACTGACGTGGCACCACACTTATTTACAGCCCTGACAGGCTTTTCTGTTCGTCATCAGATATAAGCCCATACTGTTAATGAGATTATATCGGGCCAGAAACCATCCCCGGTAGCATAGAAAGTTAAAACGAGAACCGATGTGTGGATTTAGATAAAAGAGCAGCAAAAGATAAAATTATATAGTTAATCACCTTAAGTGCACAATAGACAATACACTGTATACATGATGGTTATACATATTCAGTGGTCAGATATGCAAATACAATAGTGGTAGAACAAAAGATATAAGCAGATGGATCATTTCAATTACCTGTTCGATTTAAGACCATGTGTGCACTGGGCCGCAGGGGACATGGGCAGCCATCTGGCTCCTAGGTCTTTCACAGCCCATTACTCAATGTGACCACCCCTTTTGAAGTGGATCTCAAGCATAACAGAGAGAGAGACCACATGGCTTTACACTAGCGCTTTAGATCACTCCCCTGCTGCCCTCTGGGCTGAACTTAAATCCCCTCCCCTTGCCTCTAGCAGCTAAAAACTCCAAAACATAAGATGGATCATAATTCCTTAATGGACAGTCCTAGGGAGGCAGTTTTGGCGGCCGGGTCCCTGCTATGCTTTGAGACTAAACACATCTAGGCTATTGGGTTCCTAGTAGCCATTTTACAAATCTCCTCTCTCTAGGGTATTAGAAGGAATCAAGACCCCCTGGACGGCATTCACCATGTTCTGGAGATCTGAGCTAGGTGCCAGCTTTCTCCTGGAGGTTTGGAGAATATTGGACTTCCTGCTGAGTCCCTGCTTGACAAAGGAAAGAGGTTTTTATAATCCCAGGCCAAATAGGATACAAATTGTTGGCATGAAATTATATCGCCAACATTCTTCACACCTACATTTACCTAAAATTGCAAATATCCTTCATCTAGGCATGACTTAGACCAACATAAAGTAGGTGGGATCAAATATACATTTAACACAAGGCGGGGCCAGATGACAACATGACCAGAGAAAAAGTGTTCAATATAGAAAAGTACTTCTGGAGAGTGATTTTCAGGCTACAGACACTGTGGCTCTGTGCTATGGGGCTGTAATCACTCAGGATATTGCCATAAGGTACCTCCCAGAGTTGAGCAAAAAGATTCATGCTGCCCTGGTCCTCTGTCGCTCCCAGTCCAGGGCAATCTTCACCCCTGGAATCCTCTGCTAACTAAAAATCAAAATATCAAGATTTTTATGAAAGAAAAACAACTAGGGTAAACAAAGAGGTATGTCACTCAAATAGGGAAATTAGATGCATTCATTCATATATTAATTTTCTGGCACTAAATGTATATCTACTATTTCTGCTCTCCTTCGGCCTCCTGAAGAACATTTATATGGAGGGGAAACACATTGAGGTACAGTATGTGGATTTGTAGGTACACTTGACAAAATGATAGAATGAAAGTATTTATTTTTTTTCCCTTTGAGTGATATACCTCTTTGGTTTACCTTAGTTTGTTTTCTTAAATAAAAATCTTGATGGTATTTTGATTTTTAGATTTCTCCAGATGTCTTCCCTGTGTATTATATGGTATATGAAAATTTGGATATGCCATATCAGGGCTTCATAGGGCACACAAGGGACAGTTGTATGTGAACTTGGATGCCATTTAGGCTATATTATAGGGTGCCAACCTCCGGGGGTAGGTAGGATCAAGGATAGGGTTAAACAGGGTGCATTAGCCATTGTACCTTTGAATTTACATTGTCCTATATTATCTAACATGAATGTATTGATGTGTCGCGCCCCCTCCACCGCCGCAGGGCCGAGGGGTACCCGGTACCGGGCCTCTGAGTCTCTGCTTCTGGGGTTGTCACGGCGGCTAGGCCCCGGTCCGTGACCCTGCCGTGGGGCGCACAGTAGAATGCAAGGTGTGGGTGTTGGTAGTGATGATAGCGATGTAGCGGTGCAGTTGTGGGGTGCAGGTCGCGATAAATAACGAGGACACCAGGTTGCAGTCTCTTTACCTCTTTACTGGAGATCTCTGAGTCCTCAGTCCAGAACACGGTTCACCAGGCTACGCAAGTCCAGCCGGTCCAATGGCACCTCCAGAGTCCTCCTCTCAGGTGGAAATCTGTGCCTTCCTTCTAGCGCTATGTGTTGTAGTCCTTCCCTGCTGTGCTCACGGAAAGTGACCCCACAACGGTTGTGTCTGTTTCTTAAGTTCCCTCACAACTCGATTTGATGTTCCTCTGTAATCCACCCCTCCCTGTATTCAGGTTGGAATGGCACCCGTTTGTCAGGTAGGCCTGGAGTTCTTCCGGGACCCTAGAGACGCCCCTCTCCCGCAATTGCCCCCCAAGACTTCATAGGTGATATGTGGTAGACAGCCCGCCTGAGACCGACTGTCCTGCCGCTGTTTGGAGTATGGCTTGAAGCTGTATTCTAATCCACTCCCTCGGCGTTCCGGCCACCGGTATTGCGCCTCAGCAGGGTGCTGCCTCTTTCAACAAAACCCCTGCTGGTATTCTCCTTCTGCTTGATCTCGTTTCTCACTCAGCACAATCTGCCTCGCTTCTAGTCCTTTCTTGGGCACCGCCGCTAAGCTGAGCAGGCACGGTCCCGTTACGTTCTCTCAATGCCAAGCCTCTGCCAGGATCCCACCCCTGGCAGAGACCCTACAGTCTCTCCCTTCACAACACCCTCTGCCACAGGGTGTTGCTCTGTTCAATCCCGTCAGCGTTCTCTCTCTAACTTCCTGCCTGACCCCCAGTTTATCCACTATGGTGGGGAGTGGCCTAATGAATAGCACCCTTAGCTCCCCCCGGAGGCCCTGCTGTGAAACATATTGGTGTCTGTGATACCTGATTGGAGGAACTCCTTCAGTGCCATCGAACGTACCATGGCTCCCCTTAGTGGCAGAGCCACAGTACTGCAACGACCAGGACTCTGGGGCGCTGCACTCACCCCTGGTTAAACACAGTACTCCGGGACTGGGAAGAAAAACAACAATACAGATTAGTAAACAGACATACAATTTTGTTGAGTGCAAAACAATAAGTATACTTGAACAGGCTTCCCTTTATGGGAGGTGAGGACACTTTTAACGTTACAAACATAGTCAACATTATAAATTACAGGCTATACATAACTCCTGTTACCCAACCGGGTATTCTACTTAGTGCAAATTCTGGAACAATAAATTAACATTGCCTTTAAGAAACATACACTCTTAGTTTACCAAAGGCCTTCCTATAATCACATTACAGGGTAGGGTAACTTCACATTCTCCTACTTTGAACCTGCAGGACCGCCTGTCCCTATGGCACCAGACCTACTGCCTCTCCTTTCTTTTACAGGACCGCCCCGTTCAGCCAGGGCCTACTGCCTTTCGCTACTATACATAGTATAGACATAACATTCCTTTCGTTTAAAGAACTCTGAGCCAGCTCTACTCGGCTCCTTTAAGGACTCACTCTCTAACCCCTACGGGTTCGCTTTCTGTCCTTAGTAACAAAGTAACTTTCTATGGGGACGCAGGGTTTACCTTCTATCCTCACCTTCATCATTACTTCTTTACTTTCAACTATGCAGATCTCTACTTCTACCCCTGCGGGCTCTCTGCATCTTTTCCTTTCACAAAACATTATTTTCAGATTTCACAATTCAAACAATTTAAACACATATAACTTTTCATGTAAAACAGTTACATTCTTTCTCAAAGCATCATCATATTACCGTTCTAAAACAGTATCGCTTTCAAGTTCAATTCCACGCATCCCCTTTAAGAGGGGACCAAGCCTTTCTGAGGTAGCTCGTCTTCTCAGCCTACCAGTCCACGCAAAGGCTCCGGAATGGCATCTTCGCAAAGTGTCTTTTAACTAAAACCAGTAGGAAAGGTATCTTCGCAAAGTGTCTTTTAACTAAAACCAGTAGGAGGCACCCTTAAGAAGGTGCAACTATTTACAAGGAAGTTCGAATCATGCACAGTCCATGATTACTGCAGTTTGTGTAAAACTTCTGGAAAACAACAATAGTGACCCCGGGTCAACAAAGGGGTCACCTTTTAAAGTTTACCCTGGACGGGTTTAGCAACAAACAATCAGGAACAGTTAAAGGAAAACTATTTACATTTTTATAAAGCAATAAAATCTTACTCTTCTTTCAGAAGTTTCCATGAGGCGCCACCTGGCGGGCGGACCCCTGTAATTCAGGTTTCAGGTCCACCCCCGCGGCCAGATACACCCCATGGGTTCGGGTCTGTTGCACGACCAGGTCGTGCGCGGCGATAAAGGTCTGTGTCCCCACTTCCCTCTGTGCCGGTACATCAGGGACATTGATCACCCGAAAAGGAACCTCTTTAGCCACTACGGTGGTTACGGCGATCGGGCGGCTGATCGCAAGTTCTGTGGTCGGGCAAGTGGGGGCGACCAGGGTGGTTACAGGTCGATCACACGGTGGCACTTTGGCTACAGGGGCTGGTTTCTCTTTCTTGTAGACGTTCAGGGCGAACCACCCCTTTTCCCCAAAATGCCGGGTGTAAGTAACACTGTCCCCCGGATAGAGGTCTCGATCGGGGTGACCCTCTCTAAGGTGTGACTCGACATCCCGTCGGTTAACAAAGACCTCCGCATATAGCCCCGGCTCTTTGATGAAACCCCAGCCTCCTTGGAGTTTAAAGGTGGTGACGATGCCCTGCCTGCGCGGGGCCTGGTGAGTGGTGGGGTCCTTACGGGCCCGGTCCTTGACCGCCAAATCTTTTTGATGGTAGGCCTCCCGTCTAGCCTGATGTGTCTTCTCCTCCTCCCGCCACCGTTGTTCTAGCTGGATCTGGTACTCTTCCCAGCTTAGGGCCTGTACCATTTCTCCCTTCTGGGTTTCCACCCCGGGGAACCCCATAAGATTGGATCCAGGGTTCACCCAGCGACACACCGTGCGCTCCGCACTAACCTCACACGGTAAGGGGGTAGGAGTGATTGGGGCTCGCATACGATGTTCCATGCCCGTGGCTTCCTCCCAGGGTAACAGACGCTGAAGTCTATGGGTTCCCGGGAGAGGTGGTGCCGCTACGGGGCCCACTAATACACCCTCGGCTGGCGGGGCAGGATCGGCGGACTCACCCACTGGTACGGATCCACTTTCCGCGACAGGTCCCGCTGGTCCTTCCAGTGAGAGCTCCGATGTCCGAAAATCCTCTTCCGGCACCACCGGGTGCGGGGCCTGGACCTTCACGTTCAGTTGGAGGAGCTGGTTATATAAGTCCTCCATCTCGGCTCTCAAGAATCTGGTGTTATCCACGGAAGACAGGCTGCTGGGCTCATCCGGGTAGTCAGGGGAGGCTTCTACTTCAACCCCGCTGTCGGGTTCGGAGCTGCTGGCCATAGCGTCCTCCACGTGGGTCGCTTCCTGGTCTTTTTCCCGCTCTCTCCTTCGCGAGCAGTTTCGTTTTCTCTGCCTCCGCCCCCCATTAAGGATTAGGAGGCGGATCTCTGCTGCTGACGGACACGTCCTCACCGTGCAGAAATACTTAGACTGGGCGGCCATTATTCTTCGCGCTCTCCAGCTTGTCTACGCCCACTCCACGCCCCTCTTCTCTTCCTGCGCTCTCCTCAGCGCTGCAATGGCGGCGGATTTTGGCGGCAAATAGCACAACACACAGTCCTCTCAATAAAGTACAGTTCAAGCACAGTAAATCACAGTCTCTAGGCACACATGACCTGATTCTTCAGGCTTAAGTAGATCCTGTTCGTGACGCCAAGTTCTGTCGCGCCCCCTCCACCGCCGCAGGGCCGAGGGGTACCCGGTACCGGGCCTCTGAGTCTCTGCTTCTGGGGTTGTCACGGCGGCTAGGCCCCGGTCCGTGACCCTGCCGTGGGGCGCACAGTAGAATGCAAGGTGTGGGTGTTGGTAGTGATGATAGCGATGTAGCGGTGCAGTTGTGGGGTGCAGGTCGCGATAAATAACGAGGACACCAGGTTGCAGTCTCTTTACCTCTTTACTGGAGATCTCTGAGTCCTCAGTCCAGAACACGGTTCACCAGGCTACGCAAGTCCAGCCGGTCCAATGGCACCTCCAGAGTCCTCCTCTCAGGTGGAAATCTGTGCCTTCCTTCTAGCGCTATGTGTTGTAGTCCTTCCCTGCTGTGCTCACGGAAAGTGACCCCACAACGGTTGTGTCTGTTTCTTAAGTTCCCTCACAACTCGATTTGATGTTCCTCTGTAATCCACCCCTCCCTGTATTCAGGTTGGAATGGCACCCGTTTGTCAGGTAGGCCTGGAGTTCTTCCGGGACCCTAGAGACGCCCCTCTCCCGCAATTGCCCCCCAAGACTTCATAGGTGATATGTGGTAGACAGCCCGCCTGAGACCGACTGTCCTGCCGCTGTTTGGAGTATGGCTTGAAGCTGTATTCTAATCCACTCCCTCGGCGTTCCGGCCACCGGTATTGCGCCTCAGCAGGGTGCTGCCTCTTTCAACAAAACCCCTGCTGGTATTCTCCTTCTGCTTGATCTCGTTTCTCACTCAGCACAATCTGCCTCGCTTCTAGTCCTTTCTTGGGCACCGCCGCTAAGCTGAGCAGGCACGGTCCCGTTACGTTCTCTCAATGCCAAGCCTCTGCCAGGATCCCACCCCTGGCAGAGACCCTACAGTCTCTCCCTTCACAACACCCTCTGCCACAGGGTGTTGCTCTGTTCAATCCCGTCAGCGTTCTCTCTCTAACTTCCTGCCTGACCCCCAGTTTATCCACTATGGTGGGGAGTGGCCTAATGAATAGCACCCTTAGCTCCCCCCGGAGGTCCTGCTGTGAAACATATTGGTGTCTGTGATACCTGATTGGAGGAACTCCTTCAGTGCCATCGAACGTACCATGGCTCCCCTTAGTGGCAGAGCCACAGTACTGCAACGACCAGGACTCTGGGGCGCTGCAGATGCTTTTTGTGTGTTTTTTTGTCCTAAAGATTTTTATGGGGATGTTATATGTTAGAATTAATTGATGATCCTCTTTACACCAATCATGTTGAATAGAATCCACGGCCCGGCATCCTGAGAGACTCCAGTCACTCTACCATCTCTCTCTCTGTAGATGCTGCACTGAGGATTCCAATCACAGGAGTGAAGGCGGCACTGGTATATTGCCATATGGTTCCTCCTACAGCTGAGCAAAAAGATTCATGCTGCCCTGGTACAGCAATCAAGTCCGGTCTTTTGTTGCTCCAGACCAGGGCAGTCTTCACTCCTTTGACCGGCATTCTTAGTCCAGCATCCTGAGTGCCTCCACCGTTTCTCTCTCTATGTACATGCTGGGCTGAGGAACCTAGTCACAGGAGTGAAGACTTCCCTGGTCTGGGAGCGACGGAGGACATACTGTATAATGAGTTAATGCAGTTCATATTGCGAAATGTTTGACTGATCTACTTAAATCAGGGAATTTACATTCTGGTTAGTTCTGCAAGACACATGCTGTCAAGAGCATAAATAGAGATTTAGTTTTACCTGTTATATTTTTGCTTCCAACAAAAATATGCCTTTCATTGTAAGCAACAATAGTTCTCACCTTTTTAACAGTGTTACATTTCTTAATTTTATATTTAGACCAATTACATGTTTTTTAGAAACTGAAAAACTAATAATTACAGAAAGCTAATATGTATTTCATTAATTGGATAATCTCCAATGTCTTCACATTGTTTTTAAATGATAAGCTAGAAGATTATATTAATCTAAGTGCCCAGTTATTTATTTAATGCAAGTAACATTGAGTGGGAAAAAACTAAGTTACAAAGTAGGTTTATATCTAATATTTGTAACTTTATAGATGTGATGCTGGGTCACTTTTCATGGACAAGACATGTGGCAGTGAGGTCAAAAGTAAGAAAGTGCGTCAGAGACAAAGGGATAAGACAAACGAATAGTTAAGAGCAAGTCTGAGGACAGGCACCAAGGGTCAGAGAATATCGAGGCAAGGGGCAAACCGAGCAAATGGTCAAAGAGGCTAAATCCAAGGTCTTGCAACAAAGATCAGAGTCAGAGAATACTAAGCACAAATCTCAAACACCACCATGCAAAAGCTATGATTGCAATAGTCCAAGCATAGCAAGCCAGCTAAATAGACAGGCAGTCCTCCTGAAAGGGCAACACATGGAGGACATACAGCTGGCCCAGCCTTATTGGGCTGCAGGGAAATACACAAAACTAACAGCCCACCATGCCTTTGCATGCTATAGGATGGCCGAGCTGCCAATCACATTGCGAACAGGCTGACACGCCCTGCAATCCATAGGGCAGCTGAGATGTCACTCACTGTGTTTCTAGGAACGTGACATTGCCACACTAATATATTAAGCAGTTTATGATATCTTTGTGATTTTATTTCACATTTGAAGATCTATTAAGTTTTGATAATTAGGGAAAAAAACAACTTGAATCACAAACATCCAGATAATTGAAGGTTATTAATTGAAAGGTTAAGCTAGACACTGTACTTATAATTTTTATACATTTGTTGCAAATAAGTTCTGAAAAGAAGCAACATCGCTTAAAAATAATAAACTTGAAGCACATAAATCCTTAAGTGAACTCGATAAGAAACACACTGAGACTGATATATAATGGGGGAATAATTTAGGATGCACCCAAAGGTGCGTCATGTGGACCTCTCTGAGAGCAGCCAGTAGTCGTGGTAGGGATGCTGTCTTAATCATCCAACAAAGAGTGAACATAGCGCACTCCCCAACTTTGGTAAAACTGTAGCTTAAGAAATTCCGTAGAACTGTAGCGCTTTAATAAGTAGAATGCAGTGCGTAGCGTGGCAGATATCGGCTGTTTTGCATGGAATCACGCTTCTACTGGTTGGTACATTTGATAAACTTGTGCTCGTCCGTGTCTGTGGAGGGGCAATGCCAGTTTCATACATTCATGCATGGACTGGTCAAGGATCTCATGCCACGAACGCAACAACCACATAGGCATATATGAAGCTGCCAAGTTCAGGTCAGGAGACCAGAAGCTATTCTGCATCATGGTTTGAGTGCAGGCCATGAAATAGGCTCCAATCTGAGATACCATCCTAGTTACATTTATTATTGTTCTCATCCTTTTTTTACTGAAGCAGTTAGACTGTCTGAAGTTTTTTTAAATCTTTTTACTTAGGAATGGATCATTTAAAAATGGATGAAGTTCATATAGAACTCTGAAGTACAAAAGTATGTCTTTACTTTGTAATCCATTGTACCCGTAATCCCCATGGACTTTAGTGGCCTGTATGTCATGAATCCCCAATGGCTAGGGATAGCACAGGATAAGCAAAGTATAATAAATATCGGACGAGCTCTAGGGTGATGGAACCTGGGCTGACCGCTGCCCTACGCCTGACAAACGCAACTAGAGATAGCCAGGGAGCGTGCCTACGTTGGTTCTAGACGCCACGCACCAGCCTAAGAGCTAACTAGTACTGCAGAGAAAACAAAGACCTCACTTGCCTCCAGAGGAATTAACCCCAAAGGTATAGTTGCCCCCCACATGTATTGATGGTGAAATGAGAGGAAGGCACACACATAGAGATTATGTATATAGCTTTAGCAAATAGAGGCCCGCTGAAAACTAGAAAGCAGAATGACACAAAAGGGGACTGAGCGGTCAGCAAAAAACCCTAATCAAAAAAAACCATCCTGAGATTACAAGAACCCATGTGCCAACTCATGGCACATGGGGAGAACCTCAGTCCACTAGAGCAACCAGCTAACAAAGAGACATTCTAAGCAAGCTGGACAAAAAACCAAACAACTGAAAATCAGCACTTAGCTTATCCTGAAAGATCTGGGAGCAGGTAGGCAGGAACCAAACAGAGCACATCTGAACACATTGATAGCCGGCAAGGGAAATGACAGAAAGGCCAGGTAAAATAGGAAACACCCAGCCTCTGATGGACAGATGGAAACCAAAGGCCGCAACCCACCAAAGTCACCCAGTACCAGCAGTAACCACCAGAGGGAGCCCGCAAACAGAATCCACAACAGTACCCCCCCCTTGAGGAGGGGTCACCGAACCCTCACGAGAACCCCCAGGGCGATCAGGGCGAGCCCTATGGAAGGCGCGGACCAAATCAGTCGCATGAACATCGGAGGCGACCACCCAGGAATTGTCCTCCTGACCATAACCCTTCCACTTAACCAAATACTGGAGTTTGCGTCTGGAAACACGAGAATCCAAGATCTTTTCAACAACATACTCCAATTCTCCCTCCACCTGACCAGAGGAAAAACGAGGATGAAACCCCGAATTACAAAAAAAAGGAGAGACCAACGTGGCCGAACTAGCCCGATTATTAAGAGCAAATTCGGCCAGTGGCAAAAAAGCAACCCAGTCATCCTGATCAGCAGAAACAAAACACCTCAAATAAGTTTCCAAGGTCTGATTAGTTCGCTCCATCTGGCCATTCGTCTGAGGATGGAACGCAGACGAGAAAGACAAGTCAATGCCCATCTTGGCACAAAACGTCCGCCAAAATCTAGACACAAACTGGGATCCCCTGTCAGAAACGATGTTCTCCGGAATCCCATGCAAACGAACCACGTTCTGAAAAAACAAAGGAACCAACTCAGAGGAGGAGGGCAACTTAGGCAAGGGCACCAAATGAACCATCTTAGAAAAGCGGTCACACACAACCCAGATAACGGACATTTTCTGTGAAACCGGGAGATCAGAAATAAAATCCATGGAAATGTGCATCCAAGGCCTCTTCGGGATGGGCAAGGATAACAACAACCCACTAGCCCGTGAACAGCAAGGCTTAGCTCGAGCACACACTTCACAAGACTGCACAAAGGTACGCACATCCCTAGACAAGGAAGGCCACCAAAAAGACCTGGCCACCAAGTCTCTTGTACCAAATATTCCAGGATGACCAGCCAACACAGAAGAATGGACCTCGGAGATGACTCTACTGGTCCAATCATCCGGAACAAACAGTCTTTCTGGTGGACATCGATCCGGTTTATCCACCTGAAACTCCTGCAATGCGCGTCGCAAGTCTGGGGATACGGCGGACAATATTACCCCATCCCTAAGGATACCAGCAGGCCCAGTGTCTCCAGGAGAGTCAGGCACAAAACTCCTGGAAAGAGCATCTGCCTTCACATTCTTTGAACCTGGCAGGTATGAAACCACGAAATTGAAACGAGAAAAAAATAATGACCAACGAGCCTGTCTAGGATTCAAACGCCTGGCAGACTCAAGGTAAATGAGATTCTTGTGATCAGTCAAGACCACCACGCGATGTTTAGCACCCTCAAGCCAATGACGCCACTCCTCAAATGCCCACTTCATGGCCAAAAGCTCCCGATTACCCACATCATAATTGCGCTCGGCGGGCGAGAATTTTCTAGAGAAGAAAGCACATGGCTTCATCACTGAGCCATTAGAACTTCTCTGTGACAAAACCGCCCCCGCTCCAATCTCGGAAGCATCAACCTCCACCTGAAAAGGAAGTGAAACATCTGGTTGACACAACACAGGAGCAGAAGAAAACCGGTGCTTAAGTTCCCGAAAGGCCTCCACGGCCGCAGGAGACCAATCAGCAACATCAGCACCCTTTTTAGTCAAATCAGTCAAAGGTTTAACAATACTGGAAAAATTAGCAATGAACCGACGATAAAAATTAGCAAACCCCAAGAACTTCTGAAGGCTCTTAACAGATGTAGGTTGTGTCCAGTCACAAATAGCCTGAACCTTAACGGGATCCATCTCAATAGTAGAAGGAGAAAAAATGTACCCCAAAAAAGAAATCTTCTGGACTCCGAAGAGACACTTTGAGCCCTTCACAAACAGAGAATTGGCCCGCAAAACCTGAAACACCTTCCTGACCTGTAGAACATGAGACTCCCAGTCATCAGAAAACACCAAAATATCATCCAAATACACAATCATAAACTTATCCAGATATTCACGGAAAATATTGTGCATAAAGGACTGAAAGACTGACGGAGCATTGGAGAGTCCAAAAGGCATTACCAAATACTCAAAATGGCCCTCAGGCGTATTAAATGCGGTTTTCCACTCATCACCCTGTTTTATCCGCACCAGATTATACGCACCACGAAGATCTATTTTAGTGAACCACCTAGCCCCCTTAATACGAGCAAACAAATCCGTAAATAATGGCAATGGATACTGGTATTTGACTGTAATCTTATTCAGAAGGCGATAATCTATACAAGGCCTCAGGGAACCATCTTTTTTTGCCACGAAAAAAAAACCTGCTCCCAGAGGGGACGAAGATGGACGAATATGTCCCTTTTCCAAGGACTCCTTAATATAATTCCGCATAGCAGTATGCTCTGGCAGTGACAGATTAAATAAACGACCCTTAGGGAACTTACTGCCAGGAATCAATTCTATAGCACAGTCACACTCTCTATGAGGAGGGAGCGAATTGAGCTTAGGATCCTCAAAAACATCCCTATAATCCGACAAAAACGCAGGGATCTCCGAAGGAGTAGATGAAGCGATAGAAATCGGAGGTGCATCATCATGAACCCCCTGACATCCCCAGCTTAGCACAGACATTGTTTTCCAGTCCAGGACAGGATTATGAGTTTGTAACCATGGCAGACCAAGCACTAGTACATCATGTAAATTATACAGTACAAGGAAGCGAATCACCTCCTGATGAACGGGAGTCATGCGCATGGTCACTTGTGTCCAATACTGCGGTTTATTCATAGCCAATGGTGTAGAATCAATTCCCTTCAGAGGAATAGGAACTTCCAGAGGCTCTAGACTAAAACCGCAGCGTTTAGCAAATGACCAATCCATAAGACTCAGGGCAGCGCCTGTATCCACATAGGCATCGACGGAAATGGAAGAGAGTGAAAAAATCAAAGTCACAGACAAAATGAACTTAGACTGCAGAGTATCAATGGCAAAAGATTTATCAACCCTTTTTGTGCGTTTAGAGCATGCTGATATAACATGAGCTGAATCACCACAATAAAAACACAAACCATTTTTCCGCCTATAATTTTGCCGTTCACTTCTGGACTGAATTCTATCACATTGCATAGACTCAGGTGCCTGTTCAGAAGACACCGCCAACTGGTGCACGGGTTTGCGCTCCCGTAAACGCCGATCAATCTGAATGGCCATAGCCATAGACTCATTCAGACCTGTAGGCGCAGGGAACCCCACCATAATATCCTTAATGGCCTCAGAAAGACCATTTCTGAAGTTTGCAGCCAGGGCGCACTCATTCCACTGAGTAAGCACCGACCATTTCCAAAATTTCTGACAATATATTTCCGCTTCATCATGCCCCTGAGAGAGGGCTAATAAAGCCTTTTCAGCCTGAATCTCTAGGTTAGGTTCCTCATAGAGCAATCCCAATGCCAGAAAAAACGCATCCACACTGAGCAATGCAGGATCCCCTGGTGCCAATGCAAATGCCCAATTCTGAGGGTCGCCCCGTAGGAACGATATAACAATCTTGACCTGTTGAGCAGGGTCTCCAGAGGAGTGAGATTTCAAAGAGAGAAACAATTTACAATTGTTCCTGAAATTCAGGAAGGTAGATCTATCTCCAGAAAAGAACTCTGGAATAGGAATTCTAGGTTCAGACATGGGAGTGTGAACCACGAAATCCTGTATGTTTTGAACCTTTGCCGCGAGATTACTCAGGCTGGAAGCCAAACTCTGGACATCCATGATAAACAGCTAAGATCAGAGCCATTCAAGGGTTAAGAGGAGGTAAGAAGCAGCTAGACAGCAATTAAGGGCTAGGCAGCAAAACTCTGAAGGAAAAAAAAAAAAAAAAAAATTTCCCTTGAA
This sequence comes from Ranitomeya variabilis, assembly GCF_051348905.1. Classification (NCBI taxonomy): domain Eukaryota; kingdom Metazoa; phylum Chordata; class Amphibia; order Anura; family Dendrobatidae; genus Ranitomeya; species Ranitomeya variabilis. Next base: position 497,392,010 of record NC_135236.1, on the reverse strand, counting down.
CACTTCTTTATCTCCTGCTTCAGCCCAAACAATTAACACTTTGTTGGCAGGCTATACTGTCATGAATCCCCAATGGCTAGGGATAGCACAGGATAAGCAAAGTATAATAAATATCGGACGAGCTCTAGGGTGATGGAACCTGGGCTGACCGCTGCCCTACGCCTGACAATTGCAACTAGAGATAGCCAGGGAGCGTGCCTACGTTGGTTCTAGACGCCACGCACCAGCCTAAGAGCTAACTAGTACTGCAGAGAAAACAAAGACCTCACTTGCCTCCAGAGGAATTAACCCCAAAGGTATAGTTGCCCCCCACATGTATTGACGGTGAAATGAGAGGAAGGCACACACATAGAGATGATGTATATAGCTTTAGCAAATAGAGGCCCGCTGAAAACTAGAAAGCAGAATGACACAAAAGGGGACTGAGCGGTCAGCAAAAAACCCTAATCAAAAAAAACCATCCTGAGATTACAAGAACCCATGTGCCAACTCATGGCACATGGGGAGAACCTCAGTCCACTAGAGCAACCAGCTAACAAAGAGACATTCTAAGCAAGCTGGACAAAAAACCAAACAACTGAAAATCAGCACTTAGCTTATCCTGAAAGATCTGGGAGCAGGTAGGCAGGAACCAAACAGAGCACATCTGAACACATTGATAGCCGGCAAGGGAAATGACAGAAAGGCCAGGTAAAATAGGAAACACCCAGCCTCTGATGGACAGATGGAAACCAAAGGCCGCAACCCACCAAAGTCACCCAGTTCCAGCAGTAACCACCAGAGGGAGCCCGCAAACAGAATCCACAACACCTGTAGTGTGATCTACAAAGTGTATGACAATAGGACATGGTCTGAGTCTCATGGATCAAAGTTCAGTTTTTAAAACTGATGTTTGTACGAATCAATAAAACTCTATAGATCAACATGCTGTCCGACAGAAAAACAGAATTCATATGGTGTGAATGTAGTAGTAACCTGTGCATCTCAAATCGCTCTCCTCATTTGGTGATGGCAGCATTGATCTGACAGTGCCATCTCCTGTTTCTTCATTCTTTGATGCTGTCTTGAACAGTATGTGTTATTTATGATTATAGTGTCATTTGATCAAACGACCCCAGTAGCGTGGCTATCTCTGAGCACGAAAAGTTTAAAGTATTCATGTTATGCAGACTCCATCCGCCTTCCAGCCGCTGATACACTGTAGAGTTTTCTCCATATCACTGGCATAGGTAGAAACTAGAAGGCTATTTAATCAGCAGCAGGGGGGATCCTACATATCATCACTATATGGGACTCTTTCTACACAGACCTGGCCACACTGCTGTGGGTGTGAACAAATTACAGGTCTTTCTCACAAAATTAGAATATCATCAAAAAGTTAATTTATTTCAGTTATTCAATACAAAAAGTGAAACTCCTATATTATATAGAGTCATTACAAACAGAGTGATCTATTTCATGTGTTTATTTCTGTTAATGTTGATGATTATAGCTTACAACCAAGGAAAACCCAAAAGTCATTATCTCAGTAAATTAGAATAATTAACAAAAAACACTTGCAAATGCTTCCTAAGCATTTAAAAATGTCCCTTAGTCTGTTTCAGTAGGCTCCACTATCATGGGGAAGACTACTGACTTGACAGATGTTCAGAAGGCAGTCATTGACACACTCCACAAGGAAAGTACATTTTGGAAATCAAGGTCCTAGAGTACGGAGGAAGAGTCGAGAGGCACACAATCCAAGCTGCTTGAAGTCTAGCATTAAGTTTCCACAGTCAGTGATGGTTTGGGGAGCCATGTCATCTGCTGGTGTAGGTCCACTGTGTTTTATCAAGACCAAAGTCAGTGCAGCCGCCTACCATGAAATTTTAGAGCACTTTATGCTTTTTTCTGCTGACAAGCTTTTTGGAGATGGAAATTTCATTCTCCAGCAGGACTTTGCACCTGTCCACATTTCCAAAAGTGTCAATACCTGGTTTAAAAACAACAGTATCACTGTACTTGATTGGCCAGCAAACCCACGTGATCTTGTCAAGAGGAAGATGAGAGACACCTGACCCAACAATGCAGGCGAGCTGAAGGCTTCTATCAAAGCAACCTGGGCTTCCATAACACCTCAGCAGTGCCACAGGCTGATCGCTTCCATGCCAAGCCACATTGATGCAGTAATTGATGCAAAAGGAGCCTCAACCAAGTATTGAGTGCATTTACTGAGCATATATTTCAGTAGGCCAACATTTCGGATCAAAATCATTTTTCAAGCTGGTGCTATAAAGTATTCTAATTTACTGAGATAATGACTTGGTTTTCAGTGGCTGTAAGCCATAATCATCAACATTAACAAAAATAAATACTTGAAATAGATCACTCTGTTTGTAATGACTCTATATAATATATCAGTTTCACTTTTTATACTGAAGAACTGAAATAAATTAACTTTTTGATGATATTCTAATTTTGTGAGATGCGTCTGTATCTTTAGTCACCTTGTAGAAGCACCTGTACATCGTGATTATAAAGAGCAATAAATAACACACACTGTGTGAGACAGCATGCCTATAAATATGTATGTTCTCTTTTAAAGAGTTTGACTGGAATTGTTATTTTTACTCATTTTTTACCCAATAACTTTTAAGAATAACAAAGTTTTAAAATGACATCTATTATAAAACAGGAAAGATAAATAACTTGTTACCGACCGTGTTAGCCAGTAGATAGAAAAATATTTAGAATTGAGAGTCCTCAGTGGTTGGCCGAGGACTCTCAATTCTAAATATTTTTCTATCTATTATAAAAAAAATTCAATTTCTTTCCTATTCAACATAGTACGCCTGCATCTGAGCAAATTAAACATTGACAAATACCCCTGTACACTTGACATCAGTGAGGGCATTATAAGAGATGACCTGCGGAGATATACTGCAAAGAATAATGTAATAACTGACAACCAGCACGGATTCATGAAGATTAAGTCGTGTCTAACTAACGTGTTGGGTTTCTGTGAGGAGGTGAGTGTAAATCTGGATGTAGGTAATGCGGCTGATGTGATTTATTTGGACTTTGCAAAAGCACTTGATACTGTTCCACATAACAGCCTTATACTGAAGCTACAGAAGCAAGGACTGGGGGAAACTACAGCTCTGGCAAAAGACCACTGCAAAATGTTCAGTTTGTCTGATTTTTCTCTTTATAGGTATATTTTTGAGTAAAATGTAAATTGTTCTTTTATTCTATAAACTTCTGACAACATGTCTCCGAATTTCCAAGCAAAAAATTTTGTATTTTTTTTTTCTGCAAAGGAAAATGGGCAAAATAAAAAAAACAAAACAGTGCTTTCAGACCTCAAATAATGCATAGAAAACAAGTTCATAATCATTTAGAAACAACAATGCTAATGTTTTAACTCGGGAAGAGTTCAGAAATCAATATTTTGTGGAATAACCATGATTTTTAATCACAGCTTTCATGCGTCTTGGCATGCTTTCCACCAGTCTTTCACACTGCACCTGGTGCACAAATGTAAGCAGTTCTTAGTTTGATGGCCTGTGACTATCCATCATCCTCTTGATTACATTCCAGAGGTTGTCAATGGGGTTCAGGTCTGGAGATTGGGCTGCCCATGACAGGGTTTTGATGTGGTGGTCTCTTAATTTTTGCCAGAGCTGTATATGCAGATGGATAAGGAGTTGGCTAAATGACAGGAAACAAAGAGTTGTCATAAATGGTATGTTCTCTAAATCTGATATAGTCAGCAGTGGGGTACTACAGGGATCTGTGCTAGGACCCTTTCTTTATAACGTCTTTATTAATGACCTTGTGGATGGGATTGAGAGTAAAGTGTCAGTCTTTACCAATGACACCAAACTCTGTAGAATATTAAAATCTGACCTTGACACTACAATATTGCAAAACGATCTGGATAAGATGTCTGAATGGGCAAACACTTGGCAAATAAGATTTAATGTAGATAATGTAGAGTAATGCACCAGGGACAGAGTAATTCCATTGCTGCATATATATTAACTTTGGAGTATACTTGGGACTACAGAACAGGAGATGGACTTGGGTATTCTGGTTGCAAGTAAGATCGGCAGCAGTACTCAATGTCAAGCAGCAGCTGCAAAAGCAAACAAGATTTTAGGGTATATAAAAAGAGACATAAAATCCTGCTATCCCAATCCATTGTTACCCCTTTATAAATCACTTGTGAGGCCACATCTAGAATATGGGATCCAGTTTTGAGCTCCACATTTAAAAAAGGATATTCAAAAATTAGTCAGTTCAAAGGTGGGCAACTAGATTATTACAAGGGATGGAAGGCCTCTCATTTGAGGAGAGGTTGAAAATGTTGGGCTTGTTTAGCTTAGAAAAAAGACACATCAAAGGAGATCTCATTTACATGTGTAAAATATATGTGTGATCGGTACAAAGAACTGGCGCATGACTTCCTTCCAAGGACCATAATAAGGACCAGGGACACCCATTACTGGTGGAAGAGAGGCGATTCTGACAGCTAAATAGCAAAGAGCTCTTTACAGTTAGAACAGTCAGAATGTGGAATGCCAACCACAATAGGTAGTAATGGCAGACACCATAACATCTTTTAAAAAAGGGCTGGATGATTTCCTCAGTACACATAACATTGTGGATTATAGTTAATTTAGTGATAAATGTACAATTGGTGGAGTAAGGTATAAGTATGGACCTATGTCTTTTTTCAAGCTATGTAACTATGTAACATTGTGGTTTATCATAAAAACACAGAACCAGCAGTAGAATTGTAGCTTTACCTACAAATTAAAGTGTAAGCCATCAATCTGAAAAATGTAAGTGTCCACCTCTAGAACAACCCCTTCTCATACCTCATGTTTGGCCCCGATAATATAAAAACACCTATACTCACCAGACGTGCCGGCGCCGGTCGACTTGCTCTCCTGGGGCTCTTGTGTGGTTGTTATGACATGTGAGCACGGCATCAAATCACCGCCGGCGTCACTGTCTCCACCTTTGGACGCTTTAGTAATCAAGGGGAAATGAAAGAGCAGCCAACGCTTCCACTTCCTCTTGATTACGTATATGTCCGGACGAGGAGGCAGTGATGCCAGCGGTGACTGGTCACTAGGGTCAAGTTTCATAACAAACTCACGAGCATTGCTCTGTTGAAGTAAGGTGAAATGAAGCAAAACAGTCTCTGCCTGAGCTGGCAGATATCATTGGCGGGCAGAACAGGCAGGTAGATAGCAGAAACCTGGATGTAAGTACTTAGCCCCATGGGAAAAAATAACCAAAGTCTTGGAATACAAAACAAAACCAACATCAAAAATTGTACGGTGAGGGTTGGAAAAAGTTTAAAGGAGGACTACAGACTAAGTCTTCACAGCAGTTAGTCTTTGACTAAGCTTTATCCCCTCTACAGATCTGTAAGATCAGGTCCGCCGAAGGACGTTGTTTTGCCCACGGAGCTGTAAAGGATGGCTCCTTTTTTCCTATATTCAAATGTATCTGTGTCTTTCAGATGCGAATACATTTGAACACTGTGGCGCAAGGACTAGGACATAGAAAGCGCCTGTCAGCCCAAGCCCCAACATTCAGCAGCATGATGAGGTCAAGACGCTGCTGATGTCATCACTCTGCTGCTGACACTGGGGTCCCACAGGCAGAGGAGACATCGGGCACTGATGTGCATTCCATGGGAAGAGCCGAAGATAAAATGTCATGTTATTTTAGATGAGGGGCCAGGGGAAGGAAGGGTTGTGTTACTATGAGGGCACATAATGTGACAATTTGGAACACTATGGGGTAATTTTTGGACATTATAGCCAATTTGGAACATTAAGGAGGACAATATGGGACAATTTGGTACATTATGGGGCAATTTCTGGTTATTCGAGCCATTATGGGGAAATTTGGGACATTATGGGGGACATTATTGGGCAATTTGGAACATTATGGGGGAACTAGGGGAGATTGCGAAAGGGGCAAAGTATAACAAAGGACAGTGGGGTGGGAGGGATTTGGAAAGAGGTAGTTTGGAGGAGATATTGAAAAGGGGCGGTATGTGGGGGACATTATGGAGAGGGGTTCTGTGGGGAATATTATGTGGGGGGATATTATACAGATGGACAGAGTGGGGGATATTTTGGAGAAAGGCAGTGTGTTTGTGGAGGTGTTTTAAAGAGGGACAGTGTGTTTGACCATAAACTGCTAGTGGTTCTGGTGCTGCATTCATGTACTGATGTTGGTTCTGGCACTGCATTGATGTACTGACTGTGTTTCTGGTTCTGCACTCATGTACTGACAGTGGTTCTGAATTTGTACATATGGAGCAATCCGTAACGTGTTTCATGGCCATGTTAAAACTGAAAAAGTGTTAAAACCTAGAGATTTGAGATTGTATGGGGGATTTGGTGAGTTTTTGCTAAAAAAAAACAAAAAAAACCCTCAGTTTAAGTTAGCGTGCGTTCACACTGATTTTTATGGTGCAGAAACACTGCAAATCCTTCTCAAATACTCAAAAATTGGTTCTGGTGATGTATTAATGAACTGATGGTGGTTTTGGTGATGTATTCATGTAACTAACACTTAAAAAAGTGTGGCCCTTGGGATTGGTTCAGTATGGCATTGTGGCCCTTGGACCAAAAATGTTGTGCACCTCTGTATAAGAAGGATGTACTTTACACAAAAATAATTGAAAAAATGTCAACCACAACTGTGCATAATGTGACATTTCTTTAAACATGAAAGGAAGAACAGGGGAATGTTCTTGATGCGGGGTAAATTAGTGGTAATGCATTAGTAGGGAGAGTAAAAAATAGTACAAAATAATTATAATATTCCTGCAACCAAGAACCTGGACAAAGGTATATTACATGGACAGTCGGAAAAGAGGGGAGGAAAAGAACCCAACCTTGAAGTCCATATACATAGTATGGTGAATAAGTAAAGATTTTATTTGATTACATCAGGTGACAACAATTGAATACAAAGCAATGTGCAAAAAGAAATGACTGAAAGCTGTGCTAAAAAAACAGGGCCGCACACCCAGGTATACAAAGGATCGTACTCAATAGGGAGCAACAAAACAATGTACTTGGGTGACTAAATATATCAGTGCACTGAGAGCTATATAGATAGTAGAATTGGTAATAAATATGTCACGTATATAAATTGATGTGAAAACAATGTTGAGGTAGTGGAAGTTGCTTGTAAAGTGCTAGTGCGAAATAGTTGTAGTAAATGTAACTAATAACTACTATTTCAAGATACAGTGGGGAAAAAGTATTTAGTCAGCCAACAATTGTGCAAGTTCTCCCACTTAAAAAGATGAGAGAGGCATGTAATTGACATCATAGGTAGACCACAACTGAGAGTCAAAATGAGAAAACAAATCCAGAAAATCACCTTATCTGATTTGGCAAGATTTATTTAGCAAATTATGGTGGAAAATAAGTATTTGGTCATTAACAAAAGTTAATCACAATATTTTACAAGGTTTACAATATTTACAAGGTAAAACCAATGGTATCATTCAAAAGTACAACTTGTCCCACAAAAAAGTTAATCACAATATTTTGTTATATATCCTTTTTTGACAATGACAGAGGTCAAATGTTTTCTGTAAGTCTTCACAAGGTTGGCACACACTGTTGGTGGTATGCTGGCCCATTCCTCCATGCAGATCTCCTCTAGAGCAGTGATGTTTTGGGCCTGTCGCTGGGCAACATGGACTTTCAACTCTGCCAAAGGTTTTCTATGGGGTTGAGATCTGGAGACTGGCTAGGCCGCTCCAGGACCTTCATATACTTGTTATGAAGCCACTCCTTTGTTGCCCTGGCAGTATGCTTATTATCATGCTGAAAGACCCATCCACGTTTCATCTTCAATGCCCTTGTTGATGGAAGAATTCACGAAACATGTGTTGGGGTTGGGGTCACACATGCAACATTTAACCAGAGCTTCCAGCCATCTGGCCAAAAATGCGAGCACCGATGACCCCCGTCATATGATCGGGGGTCATCGGCACATCGGCATGACAACCAGAGGTCTCCTTGAGACCTCTATGGTTGTTGATGCCAGATTGCTGTGAGCGCCACCCTGTGGTCGTAAAAAAATAAATGTTTTTAAAAATCTGAAAAAAACAAAAAAAATATAAAAGTTCAAATCACCCCCCTTTCACCCCATTCAAAATAAAATAAAAAATGTATCAATAAAAAAAAGAATTAACCTGATCGTTAAACGGTGTAGCGAGAATAAAAATAAAAATGGCAGAATCACCTTTTTTTTGTCACAATAAAATGCAATAACGGAGATCGTATCTGCACCAAAGTGGTACAATTAAAAACATCAGCTCGGCACGCAAAAAATAAGCCCTCACTCAACTCCAGATCATAAAAATTGGAGACGTTACGGGTATCTGAAAATTGCGCGATTTTTTTTTTTTTTAGCAAAGTTTGGAAATTTTTTTACCACTTAGATAAAAAATAACCTAGAGATGTTTGGTATCTATGAACTCGTAATTACCTGGAGAATCATAATGGCAGGTCAGTTTTAGCATTTAGTGAACCTAGCAAAAAAGCCAAACAAAAACATGTGTGGGATAGCAGTTTGTTTGCACTTTCACCGCACTTGGAATTTTTTTCCCGTTTTCTAGTACCCAACAAGGTAAAACCAATGGTATCATTCAAAAGTACAACTTGTCCCACAAAAAATAAGCCATCACATGGCCATATTGACAGAAAAATAAAAAAGGTATGGCTCTGGGAAGGAGGGGAGCGAAAAACGAAAGCGCCAAACCGAAAAAAGCTCCGGGGGTTAAACATGTCACTTGGATTTCTTTTTTAGCAGCTGCAGTTTAACCTCTTAGCGGCATCTGACAGACTGCACAGGAAGTATATAGTAAATGCTTGTGCCTACTCCATACTCAGCAGTTGCTGGCTATTTTACACAGCTGTTCGCCTGCCACAAACAAGGCTTAGTAGAAGATCCCTAAAATGTCAATACTTTGCATTTAGTATTGCAGTGTATTGAATAAGCAACCACAAGTTCAAGTCCTTCAGTAGGACTAAAAAAATTAATGTAAATGAACTGTTTAAAAAAATGGAAAACATAAATATGTAAAAGTATGCAAAGATCAATAAAAGCTTATAATTACTATTTCAAACTGTTAGTCATCATGGGTGATATAGCAGCATATACTTATGCTCATTTGAATAGCATTGTTGGGTGTTGAGGTGCTCACAACTACAGTAATAAAATTAGTCTATGCCTCTCCAGTTCCTTACTTGAGTTACGAGCTCAGTAAAAGTACAGTAAAGTACAGTATATTTCACCCACCCCTCCACTTGCTGAACCACTAGCTATGTCTCTGCTTCCAACATACGGGGGCCCGGCTCTTACTTGCCAGAGGTCCCTTGACTGGTTGGCCAGGTAATGTTTAATTTCACCTCTTCTTCACCTTTTCTCCTCTACGGGTAGAAGGGCTTAATAAGGACTCTCACCTCCCTCTTTTACTTGCTAGACTAGGCGGGCAGCGTCACTTTTGGTAGTGTGGTTTTTGTCTACTTCCCCTGACGGGTATATATAAAGCGGTGTCTGAGGCATTTCGGCCTCTTTGAACGTTGAGTCATCGAACTGATATGCCCGCTTGGTGTAGGTAATTTATGAGGGATGGCAGACTCGCTCGAGGCCGCTATAAGGGAGCTTAGCAAGGAAGGGGCTGCCTGGCTTTCAGCAATTGTACCGGAGCTGGGCGTGGGCGAAGCTTTTCATCTCAAAGCCCCTGTCGGCCATCGGTCGCGTCGTAAGCCGTGCCCGCCGGAGAGTCTGAGCCCGCCTCATCTTCAGACTGCTTGTCCGTGTAACTCAGCAGTGGCACCTGGCCTGACATTGTTTCATGCTGAGGACGCGAAAACGTTGGCTGCTCCCCCGCCCCACGGTCATGTTGGCGGTAGTAAGGGCGGAAATTTTGTTCCGGCCCGAGAGGTATTGTGTCCCAGCAGGCTAAGCCCCTTTCACACCGCAAGATACCTCTAGCTGGGAGAAACAGTGGAGAAAACTTCTATTTTATCTTCCACTGTGACCGGTCATTGTCAATCAATGGGAGGTACTCACAGTGCCAGTTCATCTTCTGTAGAAGAGGCTGGGAGCAGTAAGGTAACATGACAGCAACCATTTTTTTTACCTCAGCCAGTTAGGGAACGCTTGCTGGTTTATTTGGGGGTTACAGGGAATGAACCGTTGCAAATTAACCCTCAGTTTGCCTCCATTCCTTCAAATTTGAACGTGAGTAGCCTGCAGCCTGCGGTAGGAATACAGGCTGGCAATAGTCAGCCATTAATAACCCCCCCTCTATATCATCTTTGTCCCACCTTCCCAACCCAATTCAAACAGGTACGGCACCACCTTCTTTGGCAGATGGCTCGAATACCTTTGTTCAAGCTGTTGGTGGTAGACCAACGGTGTTGGCTCCGGCTATTTATTAAGGGGTGGTGGCTGCTTCAGCATCCAGGGCAAACTATTCATTATCAGCACCCATGGAAATGACATCTGACAATCATGGTCGGAGGAATTGCAGGAGAAGGAGACAGAGCAGGCCCTCTTCATCTTCTTCTGGTAGAAGTTCTTCTAGATGTCATAGTCGCCATATCCATCGTAGAAGGAGGAGATCGATTTCTAGATGCAGTCGACGTTCTTAGACATCGCGTTGCCATTCTTCATCTTCCTCTGGGTCTCGTGGTCGTTGTCGTGGAAGGAATCTCCAATCTTCTAGAATGTCTCAGGAAGAACAGCGAGATCATAATGAAGAGGTTCCTGCTCAGTTCGGGATTCCGGCTGCTGAGGCGCAGGCTGGTGAGTTCAATTTTGTGGGAGCATGGGAGGGTTCGGGTAAAAATTTGGGGAAATTGGACAATCTCAGAAGCATATTGGGTGGAGATAAATTAGTTTTGAACCCAAAATTATTGTCTCAAGTAAAGGTTGCTACCCCCCTCCTCCAACTGTACGTTCTGATATTCATAGGGATGTTTTTTATTGTGGGGTTGCCCCGTTGGGTTCCCACTTAGATCAAGAGACATTGGAAAAAATTTGGTCCAATGATTACATTGATGTCTGGTCGCCACTGTCTCCTGAGCAAAGTTCAGTGGATCGGGAAAGGAGAACAGCCGATAGGCCATATGAACATCGTCCAAAAGTGGCAAAAACTATAAATAATTGGATTCAGGCCTTTTTTTGTTTTAGGCTGTGTTATGGGCAGAAAACACCAGGAGAGATGCTCTGAATTGTTCTTTTATATGGACACAATATACAATTCGTATAAAACTCATGGGGGCACTGCGTGGTGGAGGTATGATGAAGATTTTCAGGGGCGTTTAGCCATCAATCTGCACCTTGTTTGGGGAGTTAAGGCTACGGACTCTTGGTTGTGCCTTATGATGGCCCAAAGGAGCTTTCAGCCCTTTCATTCGGTGGCCCCTGGCCACCACTCAGGCTCGGGGCTAGTCCCGGTTCGTAGGCCCCCGGAAATTGTTGGCTTTTCAATGAAGGCCACTGCAAATATTACGGGTTATGTAAGTACAAACATGAGTGCTCAATATGCAGTGGTTCGCACTCAGTCACAAAATCCCCTCATGCCACCTCAAAGCCCACTCTCTCGAAGTCTAATCCCCAACTTGTGAGTAAGGACTCCAGTGAACATCACCGCGATGGAGCCGTGGCTAAATAAATATAAGAACAAAGTGGCGGCTGCTCAGTTACGAGTGGGGTTCACGTACGGTTTCTTTATACCTTTCAATTTTTGAAGTGACTCGTTTTTTTCTTACAATTTAAAATCAGCTAGGGAGTTTCCTTTAGTTGTGTCTAAAAAGATTGCAAAAGAAGTGGCTCTCGGTCACATGATGGGACCGTTTTTTTCACCCCCCTTCTTTAACCTAAGGGTATCCCCATTGGGTGTGGTTCCTAAAAAAGATCCGGGTGAGTTTAGATTAATACATCACCTTTCGCACCCAAAGGGTTCTTCAGTGAATGATGGTATTAGTTCAGAAGAGTCCTCAGTGGCTTATGCGCCTTTTGATCATGCGTTAAAACTCCTGCGTCAGGCTGGACCTGAAGCATTAATGGCTAAGTCAGACATTGTGTCGCCCTTTCGCCTTCTTCCTGTTCACCCGGACTGTTATCATCTTCTCGGTTGTTTCATAGAAGGGGATTATTATTATTATGACACCTGTCTCCCTATGGGGTGTTCAATTTCTTGTAAGTATTTTGATTTTTTTAATAGTTTGTTGGAATGAGTAGTCAAATTTGAGACAGGTTTCCATTGGATTACACGCTACTTGGATGGTTTTTTATTTGTTGGTCCAGCAGATTCAGACTTATGTGAGAAGGTGTGGCTTAGGACTTAATGAGGGTTTTTGGGGTCCCATTATCGGAAGAGAAGACAGTGGGCCCGTTGACCTGCCTTTCTTTTCTTGGTATCAAAATTGATTCCGTTAACATGGTGTTTCGTTTTCCGAATGATAAAATTGCTAAGCTACTTGAAAAAATTGATGGTTTTCTCTCCATTAAAAAAGTAACCCTGGTGCAAATGCAATCCCTTTTGGGTTTATTGGCATTTGCGTGTCGCGTGATGCCTATGGAAAGAATATTTTCCCGTTGTTTGGCCATGGCCACGCAAGGGGTGAGGCTTCCTCACCATAGGATTAGGCTTGGCCTTCCATTTCTTGAAGACCTGCGGGTGTGGAGGTGTTTTTTGTTGACCTACAATGGTTGTACTTGTTTCCAAAGTAAAGAGAAGTCGGGTCAGGATATTTCCCTTTTTGCGGATGCAGCAGGGTCAGTGGGTTTTGGCGTCATTTTTCGTGACCACTGGTGTGCTGAGCGGTGGCCTGATAATTGGGTTGTGAATGGATGGACGAAAAATCTTACCCTTCTAGAGTTAGTCCCTTTGGTGGTGGCGGTTGTTTTTTGGGGTGATCAGTTGCGTAATTCACGCATTTGTTTTTTGTCGAACAAAGAAAGCGTGGTTCAGGTGGTAAATCATTTGTCTTCTTCGTTTCCAGTTATAAAGCTTATACGGTTCCTGGTGTTAATATGTTTGCATTTAAATATCTGGTTCTGTTTTCGGCATGTTCCGGGTATCCAAAACGCTATGGCTGACTCCCTTTTGATTTTCAGAAGTTCCGGGAACTCGTTCCAGCTGCCAGTCAACGGGGACCTCCATGCCCTGGTTACATATGGCAGGTGCTGGGAACCCCCTAATGCCGTTGGTGCGAATGTCGGTGGCTCCTTCAACTTGGAATGCATACGGTAAGGCATTGCAGGAGTGGTGTGTGTTTGCGGGTAATCTTCCTGTAGATAATTCTAGCAGAGAGAGGTTGGAGGCAACAGAGTTTTATTTACAACATTTGCATACATGTGGTTCATCGGTAGCGGTTGCTAGGAATAGGTTGTCTGGGTTGTCTTTTCTTTTTAAATTAAGGGGATGGTAGGATGTTATGAAAAGTTTTGTTTTGCGGCAGGCCCTAAAGGGTTGGAAAAGCTCTTGGGAGCAACATTCTGTTAGACGACCAACTTCTTATTTTCTTTTGGCCCGAATTATTGCCAACACGAAGTTGGTGTGTACTTCCGATTTTGAATCGGTTTTGTTTTCAGCAGCTTTTGGAATCGCCTTTTTCGGGGCCTTGCGTGTTAGTGAACTGGCAGCTCCTTCAGCACATAAGCCCGGGGGTTTACAGTATAATGATGTTTCATTTTGCAATGGTGGCATCCGTATTCGTATTCGGTGTTCAAAAACGGACTCATTTGGTAATGGAGTATGGTTTCCTTTGTTTTCTATCGCTGGGCCGGTTTTTCCCATTAAATTGGTTTTGCAGTATTTGGCAATAAGACAAGATAGTCATTCTTTTTTCACGCATCTTTTCACGGGTCTTATGGATGAGGAAATTATGAGGATTGGTAGGTGGCGTTTGTCATGTTTCTCTCGTTACATCAGGCCTGATTTGTTAATGTCATAGTAGAATTAATATGCATTAAAATTTTCAGTTTTCTTTATCATTTTAGGTCTTTCCAGGCCGAGTGTTTGGATCCTGAGCCACTCTTATGTATTTTGGGCTGAGCAGAGAGCAGAGTTGCGGCCCGGAGGGAGATCGCTCAGTTTTGTTGTGCATTTCCTGTTTTGGTGACATATTGCTTGGAGATTTTGGTCTTCACGCTTTTATGTCTTCCTTGGTTTATCAGTATGTTTGCCTTTAACAATCTTCCAATGTTGTTTGTATTTGGTCCAGATTTTAGACACAGCTGTGAACAACCAACATCTTTTGCAACATTACGTGATGACTTACCTGCTTTTGAGAGTTTGATAATCCTCTCCTTTGTTTCAATTGACATCTCTGGTGTTGGAGCCATGATGCATGTCAGTCCACTTGGTGCAACAGCTCTCCAAGGTGTGATCACTTCTTTTTAGATGCAGACTAAGGAGCACATCTAATTTGATGCAGATGTTATTTTTGGGTATGAAAATTTACAGGGTGATTCCATAATTTTTTCCTCAGAATTGAGTGATTCCATAATTTTTCCCCTATGCTTGGTTAAAAAAAAATAACCATTACTGACTACCACATTTTTTGTTCTTGATTTCTTTTAGTGTTTCTTAAAGCCAGAAAGTTGCCATTTGAAATGACTTTTTTTCTACAAAATTAAACAACTGAATGAACATCCTCCAAGGCCGGTGATTCCATAATTTTTGCCAGGGGTTGTATTGTCCGCATACTCTTTTATTTCCTGCTGTGTTATAAACAGACCATGTTCCTGCACAGTCAGACACAGCCATTACACAGTACACAGCAGGGGCACATTTATAAGATTATCTCAGCACAGGAATATTTAAAAAAGACACACACAATTGTGAAATTTATTTTATTATTCCAAGATAAATTGCTAAAATGTACTTTGTTCGTGAGACAACCTGTCACAAGGAGGTGTTCTTCTAGAGCTGCAGCTCCTAGTCAGGTGGGCCACGGGAAGGAAAGGTTATGAGTAGTGTTGAGCATTCCGATACCGCAAGTATCGGGTATCAGCCGATACTTGCAGGTATCGGAATTCCGATACCGAGACCCGATACTTTTGTGGTATCGGGTATCGGTATCGAAACAACATTAATGTGTAAAATTAAGAATTAAAATAAAAAATATTGCTATACTCACCTCTCCGACGCAGCCTGGACCTCACCGAGGGAACCGGCAGCGTTCTTTGCTTAAAATGCGCGCTTTTACTTCCTTCCGTGACGTCACGGCTTGTGATTGGTCGCGTGCCGCCCATGTGGCCGCGACGCGACCAATCACAGCAAGCCGTGACGTAATTTTCAGGTCCTCAATGCCTAATTCTAGGCATTCAGGAATTTAAAATTACGTTCCGGCTTGTGATTGGTCGCGTCGCGGTCACATGGGCGACGCGACCAATCACAAGCCGTGACGTCACGGGAGGCAGGAGACGCGCGCATTTTTAAAATTACGTCACGGCTTGTGATTGGTTGCGTGCCGCCCATGTGACCGCGACGCGACCAATCACAGCAAGCCGTGACGTAATTTCAGGTCCTCAATGCAGAAATAGGCATCAGGACCTGAAATTACGTCACGGCTTGCTGTGATTGGTCGCGTCGCGGTCACATGGGCGGCACGCAACCAGTCACAAGCCGTGACGTAATTTTAAAAATGCGCGCGTCTCCTGCCTCCCGTGATGTCACGGCTTGTGATTGGTCGCGTCGCCCATGTGACCGCGACGCGACCAATCACAAGCCGGAACGTAATTTTAAATTCCTGAATGCCTAGAATTAGGCATTGAGGACCTGAAAATTACGTCACGTCTTGCTGTAATTGGTCGTGTCGCGGCCACATGGGCGGCACGCGACCAATCACAAGCCGTGACGTCACGGAAGGAAGTAAAAGCGCGCATTTTAAGCAAAGAACGCTGCCGGTTCCCTCGGTGAGGTCCAGGCTGCGTCGGAGAGGTGAGTATAGCAATATTTTTTATTTTAATTCTTTATTTTACACATTAATATGGATCCCAGGGCCTGAAGGAGAGTTTCCTCTCCTTCAGACCCTGGGAACCATCAGGATACCGTCCGATACTTGAGTCCCATTGACTTGTATTGGTATCGGGTATCGGTATCGGATTAGATCCGATACTTTGCCGGTATTGGCCGATACTTTCCGATACCGATACTTTCAAGTATCGGACGGTATCGCTCAACACTAGTTATGAGTTAAATCATTGCTGGTCTTTGCTTATTGTTTGTCTGTGGTCACATGCTGCAGGAGAACTAGTTCTCTATCCTATATATTGATAGATCGGACGATTCTTAACGCAGCCATGCCAGATATATGTATTTTTTATTTTGTTTTATTTTGAATGGGTGTGATTTAAACTTTTATACAGTGGGTACGGAAAGTATTCAGACCCCTTTAAATTTTTCACTCTTTGTTTCATTGTAGCCATTTGGTAAATTCAAAAAAGTTCATTTTTTTCTCATTAGTGTACACTCTGCACTCCATCTTGACTGAAAAAAAAAACAGAAATGTAGACATTTTTGCAAATTTAGTAAAAAAGGAAAACTAAAATATCACATGGTCATAAGTATTCAGACCCTTTTCTCAGACACTCATATTTAAGTCACATGCTGTCCATTTCCTTGTGATCCTCCTTGAGATGGTTCTACTCCTTCATTGGAGTCCAGCTGTGTTTAATTAAACTGATAGGACTTGATTTGGAAAGGCACACACCTGTCTATATAAGACCTCACAGCTCACAGTGCATGTCAGACCAAATGAGAATCATGAGGTCAAAGGAACTGGCCAAGGAGCTAAGAGACAGAATTGTGACAAGGCACAGGTATGGCCAAGGTTACAACAGAATTTCTGCAGTACTCAAGGTTCCTAAGAGCACAGTGGCCTCCATAATCCTTAAATGGAAGAAGTTTGGGACCACCAGAAGTCTTCCTAGACCTGGCTGCCCAGCCAAACTGAGCAATTGTGGGAGAAGAGCCTTGGTGAGAGAGGTAAAGAAGAACCCCAAGATCAATGTGGCTGAGCTACAGAGATGCAGTAGGGAGATGGGTGAAAGTTCCACGATGTCAACTGTCACTGCAGCCCTCCACCAGTCAGGCCTTTATGGCAGAGTGGCCCCACGGAAGCCTCTCCTCAGTGCAAGACATATGAAAGTCTGCATAGAGTTTGCTAAAAAGCACATGAAGGCCTCCCAGACTATGAGAAATAAGATTCACTGGTCTGGTAATCCAAAGATAGACCTTTGTGGTTATAATTCTAAGTGGTATGTGTGGAGAAAACCAGGCACTGCTCATCACCTGCCCAATACAATCCCAACAGGGAAACATGGTGGTGGCAGCATCATGCTATGGGGGTGTTTTTCAGCTGCAGGGCCAGGATGACCGGTTGTCATTGAAGGAAACATGAATAAGGCCAAGTACAGAGATATCCTGGATGAAAACCTCTTCCAGAGTGTTCTGGACCTCAGACTTGGCTGAAGGTTCACCTTCCAACAAGACAATGACCCTAAGCAAATAGCTAAAATAACAAAGGCGTGGCTTCAGAACAACTTTGTGACCATTCTTGACTGGCCCAGCCAGAGCCCTGACCTAAACCCAATTGAGCATCTCTGGAGAGACCTGAAAATGGCTGTCCACCAACGTTCACCATCCAACCTGATGGAACTGGAGAGGATCTGCAGGGAAGAATGGCAGAGGATCCCCAAATACAGGTGTGAAAAACTTGTTGCATCATTCCCAAGAAGACTTATGACTGTATTAGCTCAAAAGGGTGCTTCTACTCAATACTGAGCAAAGGATCTGAATACTTATGACCATGTGATATTTCAATTTTTCTTTAAGAAATTAATAAACTGTTTTTTTTTCAGTCAAGATGGGGTGCAGAGTGTACATTAATGAGAAAAAAATGAACTATTTTGAATTTACCAAATGGCTGCAATGAAACAAAGAGTGAAAAATTTAAAGGGGTCTGAATACTTTCCATACCCACTGTATATAAGTTTAAATCACCCCCAATTCGCCCCATTCAAAATAAAACAATTAAAACAAAATAAAAAAAACATATATCTGGTATCTGAATTCATCAGATCAGTAAACGGGGTAGGGAGAAAAAAGTCAAAACACTATAATTACTGTTTCTTGGTCACTGCAACATTGCATTGAAATTCAATAACGGGCGATCAAAAGATCATATCTACACAAAAATGGTATCAATAAAAATGTCAGCTCATTGTGCAAAAAAATAAGCCCTCACTTTGCCCCAGATCACAAGAAATGGAGACACTAGGGGTCACGGAAAATGACGCAATTTTTTTTTTAACAAACTTTGGATTTTTTGTTCACCATTTAAATATAAAAAAAGCTAGAATAGATCGATGATTGCATAAGAATCTGCATTCATCTGTACTCGCGCTGGTAGTAATCCCTAAAATATAGGACTAGAGTGTTTGCAATAGATCTGGGGCTACTGTGATGATCCACCAAACCCAGTAGAACCAACACTTAAAAGTCCAGCATCCAGTGTCAATGTAGATAGCCAGCACAATGAAGTCCGGAAAATATTTCAATAAAATTCTTACCCCTGTCAGAAATCCAAGGGGAGAGAAGTGTTGCTGTGAGAAGTAGTCCAATAGGTGTTGACTCGCTGCCCCGGCCGGTAGCAGCCTGTCGATCCTCTGTGGACCGCGTGCAGCAGCGTACCAACAAGCATGCGTCCCCCCTGGTGCGAGCGGTACGAACGGCGCCTTTGCAGGACCTGTGTGCCGAGGTGAGCAGCGTGACCGCGCACGTGACTGGAGACGAGACTGGAGACGAGGTACGGATGGCGATAGGGACCAGGTGAACAACGCGTTTCGGAGACGTCTGTCTCCTTCCTCAGGTATGGCCCCTACCACCAAGTATCAGTCCTTATATAACCGCCATCCGTAGGATTAATTACTGAAAGCCAAACAATTCTATCCCACAATTCAGTCCTTTGGGGATAATGGTATCACGTAAGAAGATCCATTTCGTTTCTGCTCTAGACATAGTCTTTATATAATTTCCTCCTCTCCAATGTGGGCATATTTTCTCGATTCCTGCTACCTCCATATGCTGTATCATTCCATTATGATGTTCAATGAAATGCTTTGAAAGTGGGTGACCCATGAACTTGTTCTTAATATTTCGTATGTGTTCATTAATTCTAACTCGCAGAGGTCTTTTAGTGCGCCCAACATATAGCTTTTTACAAGGGCATATTATAATATAAATGACCCCTGTGGAAGAGCACGTGATAAATTCTTTAATCAAAAGCTCAGTGTCACCGATCTTATGTTGTTTATGTGTTTGGACTCTTTTACACATATTACATTTCTGACATGGAAAAAAACCTTTTAAAATACTTTGGGAGAGAGTAGTTTGAGTAAGCCCCGATTTGTTCTGCACCGTGGGGGCAATAAAAGTACTCAGATTCTGGCTTTTTCTGTATACAAAATGGGGTACTTCAGTAATACTGTCCCCCAAAACCTTATCTTTTTTGAGTACATGCCAATGTCTTTTTACTATTCTCCGCAAAATATTTGAATTTGCATTGAATTGCGTGATTATTGGGATACAGTCCGAATTGTTCTTTGGTTTGGAAATAGGGTTAAAGAGCTCCTGGCGCGGTTTAGAGAGGGCTGCTCTTTTAGATTTACCCAACATGTCTTCATTATACCCCTTTTCTAGAAATTTGCTGGTTAAAATGTCTGCCTCTTCATCAGAGTCTTGAGGCCTGGAGCAGTTTCTGTGTAATCTCATAAATTGGCTTTTGGGAATATTCAACAGCCATTGTGGAAGATGGCAACTGCTTAGGGGAATAAAGCTGTTCGTGTCCGTAGGTTTATTAAAAGTACGCGTTTGGATGATGCCCCCTTCAATAAAAATATTAAGATCCAAAAAATGTATTTCATAGGTACTGGTATTAGCAGTAAATTTTAAAAATAATTCATTTTTATTTAAATCAATTAAAAACTGGTTAAGAGATTCCTGGCCACCAGACCAAATAAAAACCACGTCATCAATAAACCGTTGCCAGAGGACCAGGTATATTTTATTCTAAATATAAAAAAAAACCTAGACATAATTGGTATCTACGAATTCGTAATGACTTGGAGAATCATAATGGCAGGTCAGCTTTAGCATTTGGTGAACATTTTAAAAACAAAAAAAACAGCTGTGGAATTGCAGTTTTTTTTGCAATTTCACCACACTTGGAACTTTTTCCCGTTTTCCAATACATGATATGATAAAACCAATGGGGTAGTTCAAAAGTACAGCTCATCCCACAAAAAACAAGCCCTCACATGGCCATATTGACGGAAAAAAAAAGTTATGGCTCTGGGAACTTGAAGAGCAAAAGACAGAAACGCAAAGTGGCCCAGAGGTGAAGGGGATAATCACTTCTATTTATAGCTTCACTGTTGTCGCAAAAATACTTAAAGGGATACTGTCACGTCATTTCAAGCATCTAAACTGTACCCAGTGCGCTGTTAGTGATGCAATGTGCATCACTAACACTTTTTTAATTAAAAATGTTGCTGTAATCATTTGCAAAAAGTACGTTAATTAAACTACTTTGAAAACTAAGCATCTATAAACACTATTTAGCTTGAACGGGAACCTATATTACTTCCTAGAATAATTATTTTCATTGCTTATAATGCCTATATATTAAATAATGCCCTTTCGTGTCTGTATGTAGTGGCATCCAAAAGATACATACAGGTGCTTCTCACAAAATTAGAATATCATCAAAAAGTTAATTTATTTCAGTTCTTCAATACAAAAAGTAAATTTTGTATATTATATACAGTCAATACAAACAGAGTGATCTATTTCATGTGTTTATTTCTGTTAATGTTGATGATTATGGCTTACAGCCAATGAAAACCCAAAAGTCATTAATTCAGTAAATTAGAATACTTTATAGCATCAGCTTGAAAAATGATTTTAAAATCCGAAATGTTGGCCTACTGAAATATATGTTCAGTAAATGGACTCAATACTTGGTCGGGGCTCCTTTTGCATCAATTAGTTCATCAATGCAGCGTGGCATGGAGGCGATCAGCCTGTGGCACTGCTGAGGTGTTATGGAAGCCCAGGTTGCTTCAGCTCGTCTGCATTATTGGGTCTGGTGTCTCTCATCTTCCTCTTGACAAGATCAGGAAAGTTTGCTGGCCAATCACGCACAGTGATACTGTTGTTTTTAAACCAGGTATTGGTACTTTTGGCAGTGTGGACAGGTGCCAAGTTCTGCTGGAGAATTACATTTCCATCTCCAAAAAGCTTATCAGCAGAGGGAAGCATGAAGTGCTCTAAAATTTCCTGGTAGATGGCTACGCTGACTTTGGTCTTGATAAGACACAGTGGACGTACACCAGCAGATGTAAATTTCACACTAGACCTCAAGCAGCTTGGATTGTGTGCCTCACCATTCTTCCTTCAGACTCTGGGACTTTGATTTCCAAATGAAAAGCAAAATTTATTTTCATCTGAAAACAACACCTTGGACCACTGAGCAACAGTCCAGTTCTTTTTCTCCTTGCCCAGGTTAGACACTTCTGTCATTGTCTATTGGTCATGAGTGGCTTGACACATGGAATGAGACACTTGTAGCCCATGTCCTGGATATGTCTGTGTGTGGTGGCTCTTGAAGCAATGACTCCAGCAGCAGTCCACTCCTTGTGAATCTCTCCCAAATTTTTTAATGGCCTTTTCTTAATAATTCATTCATGGCTGCGGTTATCCCGACTGTTTGTGCACCTTTTTCTACCACACTTTTTCCTTCCACTCAACTTCCCATTAATATGCTTGGGTACAGCCCTCTGTGAACAGCCAGCTTCTTTAGCAATGACCTTTTGTGGCTTACCCTCTTTGTGGAGTTTGTCAATGACTGCCTTCTGGACATCTGTCAAGTCAGCAGTCTTCACCATGATTGCGGAGCCTACTGAAACAGACTAAGAGACCTTTTGAAACACTTAGGAAGCCTTTGCTGAAATAATGAAGTTTGGGTTTTCATTGGCTGTAAGCCATAATCACCAAAATTAACAGAAATAAACACTTGAAATAGATCACTCTGTTTGTAATGACTCTATATATGAGTTTCACTTTTTTTATTGAAGAACTGAAATAAAATAACTTTTTGATGATATTCTAATTTTGTGATAAGCACCTGTATGTTATGAAAGCAGGATTCAGACAGTTGTCTTAAAACTTGGGCCAGTAATGTCCGCAAATGGGTAACTTGACTGGCTCCATATGAAACTCTGTGTGCTCGTTCACATAGCAGACACATGTTGGAACAGCCTGCTATTTCCTATTACTGGAACAGTCTGCTATTTATTTGCACTAGTCTGGACTGGTCTGGAATACTACAGCCACAGTGTGAGCATGAACCTACTTCACTTATAACAACATACTGCACGTCCCAGCTCATTTCTTTAGTTTTGCTTTAATTTTTTGAACTTTGTGCATATCGTGGTGTGGTTCCCCCTTTTTGAGCTGGACATTTAGTCCATATAGCTTTCCATGGGCAGGTGTTTATATAGTCAGGGTTGGGTCCTGCTCTGCCCCAATCTATTTTGAGGCCTGATGGCAGGTAGATAGGTAAACAACAAGACTTAGGATCCATCATGATTGGGTACACTTTGTTATGGTGGGATGGCTTTTGGTTTTTTTTTAATTAAAACAGTGTCAACTAAGTCCCTTATGTCATTTATATGTAATATTTCTATTAACTTACTGCAGGGTATTTACTCATTTTGTTTTTATCCAAGGTTGTGTTTATTCATGGCCACAATGTGAATGTGCACCTACACATTGCACTTATACCAACATATGTTCACGTTCATTTCTTTGGTTTTGCTTTAGTTTTTGGACATTGTACATATAGGGGTGTGGTTCTCCCTTTTTGGGCTGAGCATCTTGTCTACATAGCTTTCCATGAGCACGTGTCTGAACAGTCGGATCTGATCCTGCTCTTCCCCAGCCTATTTTGAGGCCTGCTGTCAGGTAGATAGGTGAACTACAAAAATTTGGGTCCATCCTGATTGAGTACAGATTGTTGTGATGGGATGGCTTTTTTATGCTATTTTGATAAAAATAGTGTCAACTAATTAGCCCATATTATTCACTACTTACCAGTTATTTCATTACTTAGGCCGGGTTCACATTGCGTCAATGGCAATGCGCTGATGGCATCCGTTACATAACGGCACTACTGCTAGGTAACGGATGCGTTAGCGCACCCATTGACTGCCATTATGTAGCGCATTGCTAACGCATGTCATAATCTGCATGCGTTAGCGATGTGCCGTCATTCTGTGACGGACCCTCGGACGCGGGCTGCAGCGTTTCAGGGTCCGTCACCGATAGCGTAGGTGGAGCATCTGCGCTATCACGATCGCATAACGCGATCTTTAAAAGGCACTAGCGTTGGTGCAGTCCGTTTAACGCATGCGTTGAACGGACTGCACCAACGCAATGTGAACCTAGCCTTACTGCAGGGTATTTACTCATTTTGCTTTTATTCTAGTTTGTGTTTGTTAATGGCCACAATGTGAATGTGTACCTACACATTGCACTTATACTAACATGTTCCAGCTCATTTCTTTGGTTTTGCTTAAATATAAAATAAGCCTGAAAGATACATGACTACATTAGATCTTAATATATAGAACTGAAAACATTTCACTTATTATATATCTTACTTATTTGGTCAAGCTCCACTACGAAATATGAAATATCCATTTCATCAAAGTGGTCCTTCACCTAGGAAACAAAGAAAACAAGCTTTTTGCAACAGCATATCATGAACAGTGAGACCCAATTTTAAATGACAGTAAATAGCAATCTTCTAGAAGGGTAGTCGTATCTATAAAAGGGACAATAGTAGATTGTACTGAAAATCTAGCACAGAATAGGGCTGAACTAATGAAGACGTTTCACTGTATATATAATATACAATCACACAAAGAATGTCTGGTGTCCCATGATAAGGGGGATCAACCACCAAGATATAAGTGTAAGGCTGTGTGCACACGTAGAATGGACCTCTGCGGATTTTTCCGCTGTGGATTTTAGAAATCCGCAGGTAAAAGGCAGTGCGTTTTACCTGCGGATTTACCGCGGTTTTTATGCGGATTTTGTGCGGATTCCACTGCAGTTTTACACCTGCGGATTCCTATTGTGGAGCAGGTGTAAACCGCTGCGGAATCCACACAAAGAATTGACATGCTGCGGAATGTAATCCACTGCGTTTGCGCACGTTTTTTTCCGCAGCATGGGCACAGCGTTTTCTGTTTCCGATAGGTTTACATTGTACTGTAAACTCAAGGGAAACTGCTGCGGACCCGCAGCTGCAGATCCGCTGCGGATCCGCAACAAAATCCGCAACGTCTGCACATAGCCTCAGGTGCTCTTGTAAACCAGAGGACTGAAAAAACCCTAAAACAATATCATTATTAGTTATATCAAATATAAAAAGAAATGGGCTAAAACCACACACAATTATATATGCAATAATTGAAAACCGCCAAAGACAAAAACAATTGTGGTCAGGGAGTGGGGGAAGTGGAACAAAAGAGACTGCGGGCTAATTAGTCCTAACCACTGTCCCTTCCTGGCCATGGAGGTTGGCACCATATAGGTTCAATATGGCGCCCCCCTGCTCAATGTGGAGTGTCACTAAATGACCCTCACTTTTGACTGCTAACACTGTTTGACCATACAAAGGTACCCTGTATGAGTGCTAGGAGATGGATAAGTTATATAATGACACACAGGTAACCAGGACCCTCAAGGGGTCTTTATACAGCATGTATATCTACAAACTTCACCATGTATTCAAAGTAGAAAAAATACATCCTAGTGTCGATGATGATGCATAGATGTACTAGTGCAGGAGGCTGCAGATTATACTAATGCATAACTGATCAGTGGCTAGTGTGAACATGTGCTTACATACTACATGCACACCAGTTTATATTCTAGATTAGGTGGACATACCGCCAGTTCAACCGGTGTGGCTGCACTGGGGCCTGGAGGCTCCAGGGGGCCCCTGCAGGGTGGCTATTAATGAGGGCAATCTGGCCAGTTTATCCGGCCCCAAGGCTATGGGGGGCCCTGGCCAGATTGCCCTCTTGTGCAGCGGGCAGGGAGCAATCACTGTAGCTCCACTGCCTGCAAGAGAAAATGGCAGCGGAGCTGCAGTGAATTGATCCATTCTGCTTCCTGCTCGCACTGCCTGTCTCACACAGCAGCAGCTGAATGACATCATCATTCAGTGCCGCAGCTGTGCGAGACAGGAAGCTGCCGGCAATGGTGGGGCTTCAGGATACTGTGCGCAGAGGTGAGGTAAGGTGTGTGTGTGTGCAGAGAGGTGAATGGGGCTGTGTGTGTGTGTGTATGCAGGAGGTGAATGGTGCTGTATGTGTGTGTGTGTGTGTGTGTGTGTCTGTGTGTGTGTATGCAGAGAGGTGAATGGTGCTGTGTATATGTGTATGCAGAGAGGTGAATGATGCTATGTGTGTAGGTGGAGGAGAGGGCAATGATGGGGGTGATGGGGTAGAAGGCAATGATTGGGTTGACAGAGAGGGCAATGATGGGGTGATGGGGGAGAAAGCAATGATGGGGTGGTGGAAAGGGCAATAATGGGGGTGGTGGGGGAGTAGGAAATGATGGAGGTGGTGAATGAGCAATAATGGGGGTGGTGGAGAGGAGGAATGATGGAGGCGGTGTAATGAGCAATGATGGGGTGGTGGGGAAAAGACAATGACGGTGATAGTGGAAAGGGCAATGATGGGGATGGTGGGGAGGAGGAAATGATGGAGGTCATGGAATGCATAATGATGGGGAGAAGACATTGATGATGGCAGTGGAAAGGACAATGATGGGGTGGTGGGAGAAGGCAATGATGGAGGGGTGGAATGGGTAATGATGGGGGTGGTGGGAAGGAGGAAATGATGGAAGTTGTGGAATGGGTAATGATGGGAGTGGTGGGGGAGAAGACAAAGATGATGGCAGTGGAAAGGACAATGATGGGGGTGGTTTGGAGGAGGAAATGATGGAGGTGGTGGAAGGGGTAATGATGGGGTGATGGGAGAAAAGGCAATGATGGAGGTGGTGAAGAGGGAAATCATGGGCGTGGGGGAGAGGGCAATAATGGGATGCGGGGGGAGGAGGACAATGAGGGGTGTGGGGGATTGGGATGGGAGGAAGGGGGATTTATAATGGATTTAGGAACAGGGGAGGTGGAGGAAGACGTTATTATCGATTATTATGTCTAACACAGTCCTTTAGTGTATAGTGTACTCACTTATTATGTATAACACCGTCCCTTATTACATACCATCCTCTCTAGTTATATATGGTGCCATCCCTTATTATATAGCTTCCTCTGCTGTTATGTACAGTGCTGTCTCTTACATAGTGCATTCTTGTTATTTTTGTTATTCACAGCGCCCTCTTTTATTACATAGTCCCCTCTGTTGTTAGATGTAAAATTACTACTGATGGAGGAGTCGGTGACCAGAAGACCAGTCCAGCAGCTCCTCCTTTCCCATGCTCCGTCAGCCACCATTGCATTATACAGCTAACAAGACAGGACAGTATGTAATAAAAAACAGGGCTCAATAAAATCCAATATGTAGGGGATGGTACTGTACATAACAAGAGGGAGCACTGTATAATAAGGGACGGCAATATACATAATAATGGAAACTATGTAATATATACATGTATGACATGTATGTGTGTGGCTATATATATATACATATATATATATATATATATATATATATATATATATATATATATATATATATATATATATATATAGCTTTGTCGTCTTTAAAGTAGGGGGCCCAGGCACATTTCCCACACAGGGGCCCCAAGCTGTCTGTGTCCGCCCCTCTTTCAGTTCTTTGGGTTTTTCTCTGTCTGCATCATGTGCATATAAAGGTGTGGCCTGCCTTTGCTTTGAGCTGGGCATTATATTGATGTGGTCTCCCATGGCTGTGTGTCCTCTAGTTGGGCCCAGTTCCTCTCAGCCCTTATCTACATGCTACATGCGTGTCACTTGACAAATGGTAAGGTTTTTAATATTAGAGTTAGGACTGTCCTAATTACAGTCACCATGGAGTGGTGGGATGGCTTTCGCATTTTTTTTTAATCAAAAAACATGTTAACTAAGTACTGTATCTTATTTTCATGCACTATGCAGTTTATTTATTTACTGCAGGGTATTTAATCATTATGTTTCTGTCTTTGGTTTTTAATGCATAACTGATGTCTTCAGAAGAAACGCGAGGAGCACAATAAAACCAGTAGGTGACGTAGCATACATTCATGTGTGATATAAACTATGGTCCCTGCAGTATAGAAAGACATGGCCTGAATAGTACTTAACTTCATAGTTGTAGCATAGTCTCAATGCGTTCTGCCCTCTCTTTATTTTAATTGCAGCAGCGACCTACCTACCCATAAATGCAGGCTTTAGCCTAGGAGAGGATTCACATTAAATAGGTTCCCAGTACCTGGAGATCGCCTTGTCATTGGCTGCTTGGCATGCATGAATTGCCCAAATTATGTGCTAAGCATCTCCATTTTTTCTTATTATCTAGAGCAGTAATGCTATTAATATTTCATATATTTCATGTTTACATGCGATAGAAATACAGAGTGCTATTTTATTTGTTTGATATAAACTATAGCACCTGTGGTATGGAAAGACAAGGCCTAAATAGTGCTCACATTAATAGATGCAGCACAGTCTCAATGCGTTTCCCCCCTCTCTTAAGCTAAGTTCACACTTGCGTGTGGCTGGTCTGTGTACGGCTGCGTAGTTCCTCCCTTCACGTGCACGGGCACGTCAAAACGCCACATGCGGACGCATCAGCATACAGCGCATGTCCCTGCGTACCCAAAGTTAAAGATAGGTACGCAGGATGCATACGGAAGTAGGTGGAGCGTAGGCAGAGCTTAAGGGAGGAACTACGCAGCCATGCGCAGACCAGCCACACGCAAGTGTGAAACCGGCCTTAATCAGTCCAGGGGTTCATCAAGAGAATGTTCCAATTGATACACCAGCGTCCCAGGCTGCAGGTAAAGTGATGCTACACAGCGAGCTGGTGCATCATCTAGAAAACCTCTTATCTATATCCCCTTATTACTGGACATTTACCTAATGAATCCCTGAACTGATTAAGAGATGGGGTAAATGCATCGAGACTATGCTGCAACTATTAAGTTCAGGCCATGACTTTCCATACCACAGGGATTACAAGTTTATCACACCTTCACCTACTGGTATCATTGTGCTCCTGGCGTTTCATCTGCAGACATCAGTTATGCATTAGTATAATCTGCAGCCTCCTGCACAAGTACATCCATGCATCATCATCGACACTAGGATGTATTTTTTCTACTGTGAATACATGGTGAAGTTTGTAGATACAGCTCTGGCAAAAATTAAGAGACCACTGCAAAATGTTCAGTTTGTCTGATTTTTCTCTTTATAGGTATATTTTTGAGTAAAATGTAAATTGTTCTTTTAGTCATTCAAACTTCTGACAACATGTCTCCGAATTTCCAAGCAATAAATTTTGCATTTTTTTTTCTAAAAAGGAGAAATGGTCAAAATTAAAAAAAAAATAACCAGTGCTTTCTGACATCAAATAATGCAAAGAAAACAAGTTCATTATCATTTAGAAACAACAATACTAATGTTTTAACTCAGGAAGAGTTCAGAAATCAATATTTTGTGGAATAACCATGATTTTTAATCACAGCTTTCATGCGTCTTGGCATGCTTTCCACCAGTCTTTCACACTGCTTCTGGCGCTAAAATGTAAGCAGTTCTTCTTTGTTTGATGGCTTGTGACTATCCATCATCCTCTTGATTACATTCCTGAGGTTTTCAATGGGGTTCAGGTCTGGAGATTGGGCTGCCCATGAGCGGGTTTTGATGTGTTGGTCTCTTATTTTTTACCAGAGCTGTGTACATATAAAGACCCCATGAAGGTCCTGTGGTCACCTGTGTGTCATTATATTATATAACTTGTCCATCTCCTAACACTGATATAGGGTATCTTTATATGACCTAAGGGTATTAGCAGTCAAAAGTGAGGGTCATTTAGTGACACTATACGTTGAGTTGGGAGGCGCCATATCGAAACTATAGGGTGATAACCTCCATGGTCAGGAAGGGACAGCTGTTAGGGCTAGTTAGCTAGTTAGCTCGCAGTCTCTACTGTCTCACTTCCCCCACTCCCTGACCACAATTGTTACTGCCTTTGGTGTTTTTTAATGATTGTATATATAACTGTGTTTGGTTTTTGCCCGTTTCTTTATATATTTGATATAAGTAATAAAGATATTACTTTAAGGTTTTTTTGGTTGTAAACATGATAAGAGGGGCTCAGGAATCTTGCTTACTGTGAACACAGGACATCTCACAGAGTTTAGAATACTTTTTGATTACTTTTAAGCCAGAATACAACACAGTTACATTCTGGTCAATAAAACAATTATGTTGGGGAACAGCAGTGAAGGCAACGCTCCTTTTTATTTCTCTTAAGAAGTAATTTACTCCACTTTTTTTCTTTGCCATCTGTCGTCTGACTTTTTTGAACAATTTTTTACAAAGTTTTTCTACCAGGAGACAAGTCTGTTCAATTCTAATTCAATTTTTGTCAATGGTAAGAAGCTATTCTAAAGCTGTTAACTCTGAATTAATGCTTAATTTCACAGCACATTACTGCTTACATGGTGTTTTGATTCATTTAAAGAACATTATTGATTTTAATGAAATATGTAAGCAAGAACTAACTTGCTAATTAAATGTGTCAGGAATTGCTGAGGGCATGGTGTTTATGTAAGGAGACAACCCTGCCTTATTTTAGTGTTGTCTAACATGTACTAACTGATGCCATCCTGTATTTCTGTAAAGGTGTGGACCAGATCCAAGTCTTATGTACTCTTAGATTACAGCTTTCCAACTCAGAACTGATAAACTCACTCCTACTGTCAGACATCAAAGATAGGGACATGTAAGGACACTTGTTGTGAGCCTACTCATTGCTATTATATCTACGTTCCCATGGATCACTCATAAGACATGCAGGAAACATCCCAATTATATCGCTGAAGATGGCACATCACACCACTCACAAATAAGCCTTAACCCTTTAACAACTGCCATGTTGTGTTTTCACAGTAGCCGTACAGGAAACTTATGATGCGCACTGTAGAATCCCAATACCAATACTAAGAGCCATTGACATCAGTCATGGATTGGAGACCGATAGAGTTGATCTCAAATCATCTCACCCCGTTCCAACATCCAGTGTGTTTGTACAGAAAATGTCAAGTGAGCTTGTATAGTTAAAAAAAAAAAGTTTAAAAAAATATAAAAGAAAAACAAAAACTTTGAGTCCACCATTTTCTCAATACAATAAAAGATACTTAAAAATAAAAATATTTGGTATCACTGCATCCGCAAAAGTCCAATCTAGCAAAATCAAAAATGATTTAACCTGTAGGTCATTTTTCGTTGTTGCACCTCCATGTCAAACGCCTCTCCATTTGTCTTCATTAACTCCTTACTCTCACTGGAAATGAAAGATCGCATGTGTTAATAAATGGTTCATTTTACTGGATGTGCTGCCTGTCTCTCCATATTAATAAATTGTTGGTGACTGTTGGATCAAGTCCATAGAGGTGTGCATTCTTATCTTTTTCAAATTTCCCATGCTGCTACTTTCTTTTAGTTACTTGTCAATGTATTGGGGAAGTGAACGATGAGACAAGACATAGTTTTCAATTTATCAAGGCCTGCGCTGTTAACACCAATCTTGAGAAGGGAGCATGTTGTAGACGTGCACAAGTCTTAATGAATTAGGCACTTCTGAAAAGGGACTGGATTAAGAATTGTGGCAAAAGGCATCCCGTAGCTTGTCATTAATCAAACGAGTTGGTGTTGCCACGCTGCGTTGCAGCGCAGAGCAATACTGTTGTGAAAACGGCAAATTTTCAAAACTTTCAAAAAGCTCTCCGTTGCATAAAATATTTTTAGACTTCTCAGAGCGTCTTTTTATCATTGCATTGATGAATCGAGGCCATCATCTTTGTGATCTGCCAGCCAAGAGCCAGGGACAATCTAAAATAATACAGTACTGTGCCCTCAATTCTACAAAACACCTAAAAGTTTATTGTAATAATGTCATGGTCTGCTTTGTCAAATGCCACAGAAAATGCCACCTCTTGTCTAACTCGCTCTTTGACAATCTACAATCTGGTTTCCTCCCCATCACTCAACTGAGACAGCCCTGACCAAAATCACTAATGACCTACTTACAGCCAAAGCTAATGGACAATACTCTGTACTCCTCCTTCTAGACCTGTCCTCTGCTTTTGACACAGTTGACCACTGCCTCCTACTACAGATCCTCTCCTCCTTTGGCATCAAAGACCTCGCCCTATCCTGGATCTCTTCATACCTTTCCAACTGCACATTCAGCGTCTCCCACTCCCACACTACCTCCTCATCCCACCCTCTCTCTGTTGGAGCCCCCCAAAGCTCTGTTCTATGACCCCTACTCTTCTCAATCTACACACTTGGCCTGGGACAACTCATAAAGTCCCATGGATTCCAGTACCACCTTTATGCTGATGACACTCAGATCTACGTTTCTGGCCCAGACGTCACCTCTCTGCTGTCCAGAATCCCGGAGTGTCTATCAGCCATATCCTCCTTCTTCTCCTCTCGCTTCCTCTAACTCAATGTGGACAAATCTGAACTCATCATCTTTCCTCCAACTCATAGATCTTCCATACCTGACCTATCTATCACAATTAACGACATCACGCTTTCCCCCGTACAGGAAGTCCGCTGCCTCGAAGTAACCATTGACTCTGCCCTGTCCTTCAAACCGCACATCCAAGCTCTCTCCACCTCCTGTCGCCTCCAGCTCAAAAATATCACCAGAATCCGTCTGTTCCTCAACTGTCAATCTACTAAAATGCTTGTGCATGCCCTCATCATCTCCCGCCTTGATTACTGCAACACCCTCCTGTGTGGCCTCCCTGCTAACACCCTTGCACCTCTCCAGTCCATCCTTAACTCTGCTGCCCGACTAATTCATCTCTGTCATCGCTACTCCTCCGCTTTCCCTCTCTACAGATCTCTTCACTGGCTCCCATTCCCTCAGCGTATCCAGTTCAAATTACTAATACTGACCTACAAAGCCATCCATAACCTGTCTCGTCCATATATCTCTGAACTAATCTCTCGATATCTTCCCTCACGTAATCGCCGGTCCTCCCAAGACCTCCTTCTCTCCTCCACACTTATCCGCTCCTCACCCAACGCCTCCAAGACTTCTCCAGAATATCCCCCATCTTCTAGAATTCTTTGCCTCAACACATCCGACTATCAACCACATTCAGATCCTTCAGACAGAACCTGAAAACCCACCTCTTCAGGAAAGCCTACAGCCTGCACTGACCCCGCTGCCTCCTCACCACTACTGAAGCTACCGCCTCACCAACACCGGAGCTCCTACAACCCTCAACCTATTGTCTCCATCCCCACCATCCTGTAGAATGTAAGACCGCAAGGGCAGGGTCCTCACCCCTCTGTATCAGTCTGTAATTGTTAGTTTGCTTATTGTAAATGATATCTGTAATTTGTATGTAACCCCTTCTCATGTACAGCTCCATGGAATAAATGGTGCTATATAAATGAATAATAATAATATAAAAAGAGCTAAAAATATCAGGATGGTGCATTTTGTGTCTGTCACTTGCAATGAGCTAGTCATTTTGTACTCATGTGAGTGTTGATTCAGTGTTAAAAATATTTTTTTTTAAATACCATAGAAATATATTGTTCCATGTATTCACATTAAACAGACATGCAAATATCCAAATATATACACATACCCAACTATACATTGTGAGGCAGTAAGGGGAATCATATACGAAGATTGTTACATTACCCCTAGGATGTATATAGACACATACTGGAAACGCTGGAAAGAATTGTAATTACAGACACAGTTGTTGTTACAATGCAAAATAAAAGTGAGTGTGGAATTGGTCAAGCTATTTGACCAAGTCAGATTTAGAAAAACCAGACATGGGATTTTATTTTTGGAAAGATCTGACAGAAGGTAGTGGGATGGATTTCTCCCTCCACTCTGGGTCTTGCAAGTGGCCCATGGCCATGATTCTCATTTAATCCTGCAAGTAAGAGTTGGGTGGGTCAGTGTTGGTTTTGCAAGCATCAGAGCGGGAGGCTGTGTATATGCCTGTCTGTGTGAGACTGAACACAGACCAGAGCCAGAGACTAAAACAAAGTTATTTCTGCACTCACGCATTATACGGTGGTGCAGTTGTCCCCGACAACTGACTGATACGGACGCTCACGCTGCAAACTGGATGATAAAGCTTGGATTTATTTTGTAATTTGGAAAATAAAGACATTTCTTGGGACACTGCCTCGTCACTGCACGAACGTGAAAGCCACTGCCTTAGTACAAATACACAAAGAAATACTGGATTCACACATGAACATACAAAAAAAACTTACCAATATCTAAAGCCTACAATCCATGTCTCTGCAGGATATTTATGAAGTAAAATATTACATATCATACATAGTAAGAAAAGTGAAAATAATTACTTTTGAGCAGTTCTCACAAGTAGTCTTGCTGAAGATTACAACTTCACTACTACTGATGTATTGCTGGATTTTAGTCTCCATAAACGACTTTTCTTTTTTCTTTCCAAATTCTTGCTCTTCCTTCTCATCTACTTTGTAGGATCTGATTTCTGGTTTCCTCATATCTTGATCTCCTATGGCTAATTATAAAATAAAAGATGTATCTGTATTCAGTTGGTAAAAGAAACCATTCATTACATATAAACGCATAATCGTAACATGAAAGACATACCGTATTAGTAAACAGCAGGTTCAATAGTAGCCAAAAAACTAATAATTGGTGGTTAAGAAGCAATCTCTCAAAAGGTCATTTTAAATGTGGAAGCCGTAAACATATCAGTTTAATGCAATGTTAAATCTGATAAATATCGGAGGAACAACACAAGAATGTATGGTTTGCAAAACAACCTATTTGGTTTATGCAGTGTTCTGCCCATGTGGGTCATACTACAGTATAATTGCACTAATGAGGTCACGTACCATGGGCCACACAAAAGGCAGAGCAGCACAAAACAGCCATCACCTACATGCATGAGCTTCCTCCCGCTGTATCCTACCTGTTACATCTCTTGTGCAAAATAAAGATACAAGATACTTATGGTGAGTGCAGCTTTTTCTTTGTTCATTAGTAAGATAAGCATCTCGCCTCAGGTGATGGTCTGATGTGATTCTCAGAGGTCCGGGGTGAACCACCCCTCTGAAGCAGCAGATAGGTGTGGGCAGCATCGTTTTTTGTTAATATCTGTGGGGGCCATTTACTCCAGCAATATATTAAGGAGTAAAAGGAGATGGACGTTTCTGGGTGACCACACTGCTTCTAGAAACGTAGTCATTCCACGCTGTAGCAGTATTCAATAGTAGCTTTATTACTGGTTTCAAATTTTCACTGAACTGTCTACCACAACATGGAACTACCACACATGAAACAACATTTTTTCCCGCAGTGTGGTCAACCAGAAAAATCCATCATCTCCTTTTACTCCTCAAAATATTTGCAGATGAAGATTTTCTTCTATCTGCGGGTGTGACTGCAGCACATGACTGGAGACTCCAGTGACTGCAGTGACTGTATACTCTATGGGCGTATAATGGGGTTATGAATGCACATCCTGTTCAGGTGAGCACCCCCCTCGCCTCTTGCCTTAACCTAACTTCCTCCACTTCAGGTACGGACTGGGGCTGAAATTCAGTCCTGGCATTTGAAATCACACAGGCCCATGTTGTCTTCGTCCCCATGAACCAGATAGGATATATTACTAATAATACCCTGGATGGAGGAAAGGAAGATTTACTACAAGACCAATATTTCTAATGATGCCCATGGTCTGCTGGGGTAAGTGACGGAGTCAGCAACTTTGTGATCCTACACAACTCTTAATAGTATGGGTATCTTGAGAACACCCACATTATGGGTGTCAGTTCCGAGCATTTCTTCTGCGGTGTTGCTATCAATGTGTCAAGAGTGGGAGAAGAGGGTTGCATTGACAATCCAACACAATGGTTAGCACTTTGAACACATTTTATAAGTGGCCATAAACTTGTAAATAACTCATGAAATAATAAAGTTATGTTAAAACCAAGCACACCACTGTTTTTCTTGTGAAATTCTCAATGAGTTTGATGTGTCATATTACCCTCTTCCCATTGGAAAAAATAAAGTTGGATCCAAAATGTCCGACTTCAAAATGGCTGCCATGGTCACCACCCATCTTGAAAAGTTTTCCCCCTCCCATATACTAATGTGCCACAAACAGGAAGTTGATATCACCAACCATTCCCATTTTATTTAGGTGTATCCATATAAATAGCCCACCCTGTAGATGAGATCTCCTCAGAGAATCATAGAATCATAGAATGGTAGAGTTGGAAGGGACCTCCTGGGTCATCTGGTCCAAGCCCCTGCTCAAAGCAGGATTCACTAAATCATCCCAGACAGATGTCTGTCCAGCCTCTGTTTGAAGACTTCCATGGAAGGAGAACTCTCATAGCAGCCTGTTCCACTCATTGATCACCCTAACTGTCAAAAAGTTTTCCTCCTATTCAGTTTCATCCCATTGCTTCTAGTCTTTCCTTGTGCAAATGAGAATAAAGATGATCCTTCTACAATGTGACAGCCCTTGAGATATTTGTAGACAGCTATTAAGTCTCCTCTGAGTCTTCTTTTTTGCAAGCTAAACATTCCCAAATCCTGTAACCGTTCCTCATAGGACATGGTTTGCAGACCGATCACCATTCTAGACACTATTCTCTGAACTTGCTCGAGTTTTTTTATGTCTTTTTTAAATTGTGGTGCCCAAAACTGGACACAGTATTCCAGATGAGGTCTGACCAAAGAGGAGTAGAGGGCAATAATGACTTCACGTGATCTAAACTGTATGCTTCTGTTAATACATCCCAGAATTGCATTTGCCTTTTTTGCAAATGTCTGAGACATTTTTTTCTAAGCTAAACAAGCCCAACTTTTCCAACCTCTCCTCATATGAGAGGCCTTCCATCCGTTGTACTAATCTAGTTGCCCACCTTTGAACTGACTCTAACTTCTGAATATCCTTTTTAAAATGTGAAGCCCAAAAACGGATCCTATATTCTAGATGTGGCCTCACAAGTGGTTTATAAAGGGGTAACAATAAGTTGGAATCACAGGATTTTATCTCTCTCTTTATACACCCTAAAATCTTGTTTTCTTTTCCGGCTGCTGCATGACATTGAGTACTGCTGCTCAGCTTACTTGTAACCAGAATACCCAAGTCCACCCACCTTGAAAAGTTTCTCCCCTGTGCCACAAACAGGAAGTTGATATCACCAACCATTCCCATTTTATTTAGGTGTATCCACATAAATGGCCCACCCTGTAGAGTTGTATAACATCAAGAGTACAATGTAATGATCCTGCCACGCAATGGTTTGTAAAATCTGTAAAATATGTGCAGTATCCTGTAAATAGGTTATTGACTTGTTATACAGTTAACACCGGTGGCTTCACCTAGTGACTAAATTGGGGTAATTTGTGGCAATTTGTTTCTGTAATGGTATAGATATAGGTATTTATTAAGGTGGTCTTTTCATCAAAATATTATATTTAGGGTTGATTTCCTGCAACTCAGTTGTAAGGAGACACACGGATTGTGCTATGTAGTTTGTTTTTTAAACAGTGCTTCTGCGAGCACGAAACACGTAAAAATAAAAACTACGAAATAACTATTCCACTCTGGAACTGCTTCCTTCATACAGCAAGGCGGACTACTTTTAAACATCACTCTCCTTTTCCTACTAATCGATATACCAAAGAAGGTTCACCTTCATTTGCTGACAGGACTGCAGCAGTTGTAATATTTATTACAACCTTTTCTGGTGAGCAACTGCAGAACTCCCTTCTTATCTATACCTTTCTTCATAAACTTATGCATGCGTGTTTTCACCCCTTTTTTCTCTATAAGATTAAAGTCTTAGTCCTAGCAATGAACAACTTCTTTAATGTGATTTGATTAAGTAAGGGTATTAAAATATTTTTTTCCATCTATAAAGTGTCCATAACCCTTAAATTGACCTAACCACCGTACTCTTAAGAACAGACAAACCTCATTAAGCAAGTTCTGAAAACAAAATAGAAGAGAAAAGCATTATGTAATCAACATACAATAGGAAATTCTTAAAATAATATAAAACAATGTATTTAATCAGTATATAGATTTACAGATAATATTGTGTTTTTCAACTTTAGTTTATTATCCCCAACTTCTAACAGCCATCATTTTACCATGGACATAAGACCTTTTTTGTGAAACGAGTTCTAGTTTTTAATGTCATAATTTCATTAACGATATATTGTACTGGAAAACGGGAAAAAATGTCTTTGAAGTTTAAATGAGAAACAGTTGCAATTCCACTATTGTTGTACAGGATTTGTTACTACTACTACTATAGTCACTGTGCAGTAAAACCACATGTTAACTTTATTCTGTGGGTGAACATGATTATTGTAATACCACAGACTGAGCTGTGTAATGACTAGGTCTTTTTTGCTGCAGTTTTTACTTGTTCAGTTTTGGGATGCATAGGACTTTTTGACAGCTTTTTGCTCTATTTTTCTGGCATTTTTGTTTACTTTCTATGCCATTCACTGTGAAAAATCAATAATGTAATGTAAACGCGTCAGCCATCAAGTGTGGGGAAAGATATAGGTGTATGAGGCCACATCAAAGGCAGGGACACGACCTTTGACTTAAAAATACATCAAAAGGTCATGAAGAGGTTAATGTTTGTCTACGGTGTTTAAGGATCAGGTTGATTAATTTTATAATTTGATAATTCAATAATTCAGACTTTTATGGACACAGTGATAACACATACGTGTATTTTTTTAAATTGTGTTAAAATGTTTATTTTAAATATGAGAAGAGGGAGGTGATGCAAACGTTTGTTTTTTCATATATTTTTATACTTTTTTATCTTTCACTGCATTTGTCAGTACCCTTAGGGGACTTAAACCTGTGATCATGCGATTGCTTATGCTGTGTACAGTAATACTGAAGTATTGCTGTATATTGCAAAAATAATGGTCTCCTTTGTAAACCAGCCACAGGCTGGAATTCAGAAAAGCTTTGTGATGACAGCCATTGAGCGCTTCAACAGACCCCCTGTCACGATTCACACCGTGACTGTCACCAATTGTCAAGATCCCTTAGCCGCTGCCCACAATATGTCACGGATTGGGGTGACTTTAGACCAGCAGACGGCTATCACATGTGCAGGGGGCTTATCTTAGTTATCCCTCCACTGCCACAATGTGATGAAAAAAAAAACACACACGAGGCTATTGACCTCTTGTTTCCAGCAGGGGCTTATTTTAGGTATCCCACTGCTCTTCAGTATACCATGAACTGCAGGGATTTGTGTATCCCGCTTACAGTTCCACTTAAACCTTGCAGCTCTCTGGCGCCCCCCTTTCTGTCAGGTCAGATTAGGTACTGCACCTAGGGTGATTAGTCGCCAGAAACGCTGCCTGCTATGTACTGGCTATTGGGTGCACTGCAGCGACGCGATAACTACTCCCACTCAGGCAGGAACAATAATTATCAAGCCGCAGTCGCTACAGTGACCCCCCAAAAGCCTGCACACGGTCGCTGCCACCAGCTCCAATTGAACGGGTCTGGAGCTAACCCCAAAACAGTAGCGTAATTCCCTTCAGAGACAGGGTACGGTTTAGGGCAGGAAGAACGAACTAGTATTAAATATTATACCCCATAAATGATTTTTTAGGCAGTGTTTATAAAATATTTTACAGAGATGTTACAAATGAGACAATTGCAAATATGTACAAGGTAATTATGAAAATAAAAGGATTAAAGGAAAAAAAGGTAACACTCACATATTCTCAGATCATTGCATTGCAGGCTAGGAGAGCTTTCCATCTATCCCAGTGCATTTGCACTCTCAGTCTGGTCGCTTCAGGTAAAAACTCACAACTCTGCTCTCTTGGATGCCTGCCAGCACTTAAAACCTACAGTCTGTGACCTCACAGAAAGGGCCTGGTTTTCCAACTCCTCCTACCTCTTCGGTTTCACTAACTGGGCATTAAATATATCTGATGCCCGTAACTTCGCTACAGAACATAAAATAATCGCACCATACCCATCGTTCATCTCATAGTATCGTGGGCATTCCGATGAGATCAAATATGTCCTATTTGTCACGCACACTGACAGAGAAATCCCTACCTCTGTACCAGATGGAGCTACAAGCCTGTGATTAGAGTGATGCGTAGATCCTCCGAGTGTGATTATGACGATATATTTTGGTGTTCGTAACTTAAACGGTTTGCATAATATCTTCCAAAAACAGAACAAAGACCTTCCATGCGTTCTAGAAGTTTCTCTAACAGTTCCTGCTAACACAAATTTCTCTTGCAGCTATGCTAGTCGTAAATACCTTTCGTCAATAAAACTCCCCCACAAGGCAAGCTCTTCTACACAGACAGATAGAAACACAGGGAAGGAAAGAGAACCAGAGAGAGGGGGGGTTTTAGCCCCCGCATGCTAGCAAGAAAACTAACTTATGATATTTCATACCATATCGTGACACCTCCCCCTTTTGGCGTGCGCTACGGCGGCAGCACCTCTCGGTATGCCTCCATGCGCACCTCCGTGGGTTCACCCTGGCGGGAGAGTCCATCTGCATTACCATGCTCTTTGCCCGCTTTGTGTTTAACGGTGAAGTCAAATTGCTGAAGGGCAAGGCTCCAGCGTAGCAACCTGCCATTGGTTCCACACATGGTGCTTAGCCAGCGCAGAGGGTTGTGGTCGGTCACCACGGTGAAGGTGCGACCGTACAAGTAGGGCTGCAAGCGCTGCAGGGCCCAGACTATGGCCAGGCACTCCTTCTCAATGGTGGAGTAGGCCACTTCCCTCGGCAAAAGTTTCCGGCTCAGGTACAACACGGGGTGCTCTTGGTCCTCCGAGTCAACCTGGCTGAGCACAGCACCAAGGCCAAACTCACTGGCGTCAGTCTGTACCAAGAACGGTCGACTGCTGTCGACGGCTTTCAACACAGGGGCGTTGCACAGTGCTGTTTTCAACGCCTGGAAGGCCCCCTCACAGCCATCTGTCCAGTTGACGATGTGGGGTAGCTTCTTCCTGGTGAGGTCCGTCAAAGGTTTTGCCAGGCTACTATAGTGCTGCACGAAGCGCCTATAGTACCCTGCAGTGCCCAGGAAGGACATCACCTGTTTCTTGTTCCTGGGAGTGGGCCAGTTCACGATCACGCCCACTTTGTCAGGCTCTGGCTTTAGGGTGTTTCCACCTACCCGGTGCCCCAGGTAGTGAACCTCCCTCATGCCCATCTGGCACTTTCCCGGCTTGATAGTCAGTCCTGCTCGGTGAATTCGCCCGAGCACCTCTTCGAGATGCTGCAGGTGTTCATCCCAGGAGGGACTGAAGATGGCAATGTCATCTAAGTACGCCACAGCGTACTTCTCCAGTCCCTGAAGCAGGAGATTGACCATCCGCTGGAAAGTGGCAGGGGCATTCTTCATGCCGAAGGGCATGACCGTGGACTCGTACAGTCCAAAGGGTGTGATAAAGGCGGACTTCTCCTGCGCCTCGGGGCTCAGGGGAATCTGCCAGTATCCGCGACTCAGATCCATTATTGTCAGGTATTCTGCGCCAGCTAACTTCTCAAGCAGTTCCTCGATGCGCGGCATTGGGTGCGCGTCAGAGGCTGTAATGGCGTTGAGCCCCCTGTAGTCCACGCAGAACCGGGTGGTCCGGTCCTTCTTTGGCACGAGAACTACAGGTGAGGCCCACGCGCTCTTTGACCGTCGAATCACCCCCAGCTGTAACATCTCATCGATCTCCTGGCGCATAATCTGCTGCACCTGGTCAGAGATTCGATAGGGTGTTCGCCGTAGTGGGGCGTGATTCCCGGTGTCCACCTCGTGGACGGCTAACTCAGTCCGTCCAGGCCGGTTGGAGAACACGACCCGGAAGGGTTCCAGCATGGTTTGCAACTGCAACCGCTGTGGTTCATCTAGCGAGGCGCTTACCTCCACGTCCTCAATGGACCCACGGGCCTTGGCTTGGGCCAGCATGTCCAGGAGGGTGTCTTCCTCCCCGTCTTCGGGTAAGCTGCAGACCGGTAGGACGAAAGGTTCACGTTCGTGATGAGCCTTCATCATGTTGACGTGAAAGGCCTTTCGCCTACCCCGAGTGTGGTCAAGCGTGACCACATAGGTGACCGGGTTGAGCTGTTGGTGGACGACGTACGGGCCCTCCCAGGCTGCCTGAAGCTTATCCGTTGGTACAGGAACCAGCACCCACACCTTTTGACCCACGTGGTAGGTCCGCTCCCGGGCGTTCTGGTCATACCAGTGCTTCTGTTCAGCCTGAGCCTGCGTCATGTTGTCATGCACCAACTGCGTCAAGGTCTGCATCTTGTCACGGAAGCGCATGACATACTCCACTATGGACACTTCAGAAGGGTTCGGCTCCTCTTCCCAGGATTCTCTTATCAACCCAAGGGGTCCCCGGACTCGCCTGCCGTACAGGAGCTCGAAGGGGGAGAACCCCGTCGAGGCCTGCGGAACCTCTCGGTAAGCGAATAGCAGGTGTGGGAGGTACCGCTCCCAGTCGCGCCCTTGTGTCTCAACCAGCATGCGTAGCATCTGTTTGAGGGTACCATTGAAGCGTTCACACAAGCCATTGGTCTGTGGGTGATATGCACTCGATACCAGGTGCTTCACCTGCATTTTCTTACAGAGAGCCTCCATTAGGTGAGACATAAATTGGGTCCCTCGATCAGTAAGCATTTCCCTGGGAAATCCTACACGTGAAAAGATGGCCAACAGGGCATCCGCCACCTTATCTGCCCTAATTGACGACAGAGCTACTGCCTCTGGGTACCGGGTAGCGTAGTCTACCACAGTAAGAATATATTGCTTTCCAGAGCTGCTGGTGACGGCCAGCGGGCCCACAATGTCCACCGCAATCCTCTGGAAAGGCTCCTCTATCACTGGCAAAGGGATCAGGGGAGCCTTAAGAGCAGGCCCCGCCTTCCCCACTCTTTGACAGGTGACACAGGAGCGGCAGTAGTTTGACACATCTGTCCCCATCTTAGGCCAATAGAAGTGTTGAGACAGCCGGGCCTTAGTTTTGCTGATCCCCAAGTGTCCAGCTAGTGGGATCTCATGGGCAATCCGCAACAACTCACCCCGGAATTGCTGCGGGACGACCAGCTGTCTTTCCCTCAACCACTCCTTTTGGGATTCTCCGGGTACTGTCTCCCGGTACAACCTTCCTCCTTCCCAGAACACCTTCTCCTTATCAGTCTCGGAGAATGACGTCCCGGCGAGTTGTCTCAAACTCTCTAGGCTCGCATCTGTGTGCAGAGCGGCCTGAAACTCCTGGCTAGGGGAAGCCAGAAGCGACGTCAGGGTCCCTTGCCCACGGGAGCCCTCTGGGACCTGCACTGGGTCCACCTCTGGTTCAGTCACACTGATGACTGAGGAGGGTCCGGAAGGCAGACAGGTATCTGCGTTCCGGGCACTCTGACTGCGGGTGACAGCAGCTACGTAGGCTGTCTCCCCGGGGGTTTCTACAGACCCATCAGCTGACGCTGCTATGGGCTCTACCTCCCCATCCTCCCCCATTACCTCAGGAGCATTGCTACTTAGGGGCCAGTTACCTTCCTCGGTGGCACTGGTCAATTTCATGGCGTCACCTGTCTCACGGTTCCCATGTATCTCCCCATTTCTTGTAGCACCGACACTTGCCCCTGCTAGGGGTTCCTCAGCCGTCTCACTCCGCAGAGCAACGTGGCTGAGCACTCCTGTACCTAAGGACACATCAACTTTTACAGAAACATCATTATCAGATACAGTTGGCACAGGTACAACATTTTCACCATCAATCCTAGGGAAAAAATGGTTAGCAGATGCATCACTACAAGATAAAGCATGGTCAGGTAACACATGCGATTTCCCATCATCATCATCATCATCATCATCATCCCCAGGGTTAACTTTACCCTCATTAGTAGATTGGAGAGGAGGGTCATCCACGAAGTATGCAACCAACCTCCCCAAATCAGTCCCCAACAAAACATCAGTGGGCAAATTATCAGACAGCCCCACTTCCTTCACCCCGCTCCCGGCACCCCAATCAATAAAAACCCGGGCCATCGGTAAGGGACAGCTGATGCCCCCAATCCCAGTGACAGTTAGGGTTTTCCCCGGAATGATTTCTTCAGGGGCCGCCAGTTCGGGTCGGATGAGGGTTCGTTCAGCCCCGGTGTCCTTGAGGCCTGTAGCAACACGACCTCCCACAGTGACGGGCTGTACGTTGTCACACACCCTCCCAACCACACCACCCACCAAAAGAACAGCTGCATTAGGCCCTGGGGCCTGGGATGAGGGGTTCTTCTGCTTGGCTGGACATTGGTGACTGAGGTGTCCAGTCTGCCTGCAGTGGTAACACTGGCGAAGTTCGGTGGTAGGTCTGGTGCTGTTGGCCACGGGGACAGGACCTCTGGTGTGTTGGCTGGCAGGGGTACTGGCGTTGGCTGCAGGCTTACCCCCTCTCCAGCTGGTGGTGACTGGCTTCCGCACTTCCGATCTACGGTTGGCCTCATAGGCATCGGCAATCTGCGCTGCTTTCGTCACATCGTTGGGTTCTCTGTCCATCACGAACTGTCGCACTTCAGTTGGGCAAAGACGGAAGAACTGGTCCTTGATCATCAGGTCTCGCAGCTGTGTAAAGGTGGTCACTGACAGTCCTTGGGTCCACTGGTCAAAGTGGGTCCCCAGTCTATGCACCACATCACTGTAACTGTCGTGTGGGCCACGTAGGAGGGTCCGAAACTTTTTACGGTACACCTCGGGTGTAAGCTGGTACTTAGCTATGAGAGCCTGCTTGATGGCCTCATAGTCACCATCTTGTTCTTGAGGGAGGACAGCAAACGCCTCCAGAGCTTTTCCTCTCAGCCCTGGTGTCAGGTACCGTGCCCATTCTTGTGTAGGCAGCTGGTACTGTCTGCAGGCCTTCTCAAAGGCCCGCAGAAAAGTGTCCAAGTCCCCATCCTTTTCCATAACAGGAAAGTGGTCGGGCCGGGGCTTTGGTGTCTGAGCGCTGCTGGGCTCACGACTGGACTGGGACGACCCCTGCATTTGCAGTCGGGCCA
The DNA here is from genome assembly GCF_051348905.1 of Ranitomeya variabilis. NCBI lineage: Eukaryota > Metazoa > Chordata > Amphibia > Anura > Dendrobatidae > Ranitomeya > Ranitomeya variabilis. The sequence continues at coordinate 497,347,545 of NC_135236.1, read as the reverse complement.
TCTGCAGCTGGTACTCCCGCTGCGCTTGGGCCTCTCGCTCGGCTCGCTGGGCCTCTCGCTCGGCTCTCTCTGCCTCTCGCTGGGCCTCTCGCTCAGCTCGGGCCTCAGCCTCCTGCCGGTATTGCTGAATCAGCTGCCGACGTCCCTCATGGTCGTCAGTGGGGAATTCTTTCAAGGCCGCCTGCAAGTGGGGGTCCAATTCGCCCGGATTGCTAACAGGGCCAGCATTCAGTGGTTGGACCTCTGCTGCAGCACCATGTTCGCGGGTGCTGGCATCTGCGGCTTCTGGGCCCTGTGAGTGGTCTAGAGCGGCTTCCCATTGCATCAGGGCTGCGACCAGTTCACTTTTGTTTTTGCTTGCATAGTCAATGTGCTGTGACTTGCATAAGGCAACAAGGGTGTCTCTGGTCTGCTGTTCATAAAAGGCTTCTCCCAGCCCAACCATGGTTGCCAAATAAAAGATAGGATAGAAAAACGAAGAAAAAGGGAGGGGATAATTACCAGTACACAATTGTCTCACAACTAATAAACACTGAGTTCGTTCTCCAAACTTATTTGCGCAGAGTTCTCGCAAGAACTTTCTGCAAGTTTTTAGTGAAAGGAATGATTGCTCAAACCAAATCACTAATGCTCTAATATCCCACCGCCTTGCCACCAATATGTCACGATTCACACCGTGACTGTCACCAATTGTCAAGATCCCTTAGCCGCTGCCCACAATATGTCACGGATTGGGGTGACTTTAGACCAGCAGACGGCTATCACATGTGCAGGGGGCTTATCTTAGTTATCCCTCCACTGCCACAATGTGATGAAAAAAAAAACACACACGAGGCTATTGACCTCTTGTTTCCAGCAGGGGCTTATTTTAGGTATCCCACTGCTCTTCAGTATACCATGAACTGCAGGGATTTGTGTATCCCGCTTACAGTTCCACTTAAACCTTGCAGCTCTCTGGCGCCCCCCTTTCTGTCAGGTCAGATTAGGTACTGCACCTAGGGTGATTAGTCGCCAGAAACGCTGCCTGCTATGTACTGGCTATTGGGTGCACTGCAGCGACGCGATAACTACTCCCACTCAGGCAGGAACAATAATTATCAAGCCGCAGTCGCTACAGTGACCCCCCAAAAGCCTGCACACGGTCGCTGCCACCAGCTCCAATTGAACGGGTCTGGAGCTAACCCCAAAACAGTAGCGTAATTCCCTTCAGAGACAGGGTACGGTTTAGGGCAGGAAGAACGAACTAGTATTAAATATTATACCCCATAAATGATTTTTTAGGCAGTGTTTATAAAATATTTTACAGAGATGTTACAAATGAGACAATTGCAAATATGTACAAGGTAATTATGAAAATAAAAGGATTAAAGGAAGAAAAGGTAACACTCACATATTCTCAGATCATTGCATTGCAGGCTAGGAGAGCTTTCCATCTATCCCAGTGCATTTGCACTCTCAGTCTGGTCGCTTCAGGTAAAAACTCACAACTCTGCTCTCTTGGATGCCTGCCAGCACTTAAAACCTACAGTCTGTGACCTCACAGAAAGGGCCTGGTTTTCCAACTCCTCCTACCTCTTCGGTTTCACTAACTGGGCATTAAATATATCTGATGCCCGTAACTTCGCTACAGAACATAAAATAATCGCACCATACCCATCGTTCATCTCATAGTATCGTGGGCATTCCGATGAGATCAAATATGTCCTATTTGTCACGCACACTGACAGAGAAATCCCTACCTCTGTACCAGATGGAGCTACAAGCCTGTGATTAGAGTGATGCGTAGATCCTCCGAGTGTGATTATGACGATATATTTTGGTGTTCGTAACTTAAACGGTTTGCATAATATCTTCCAAAAACAGAACAAAGACCTTCCAGGCGTTCTAGAAGTTTCTCTAACAGTTCCTGCTAACACAAATTTCTCTTGCAGCTATGCTAGTCGTAAATACCTTTCGTCAATAAAACTCCCCCACAAGGCAAGCTCTTCTACACAGACAGATAGAAACACAGGGAAGGAAAGAGAACCAGAGAGAGGGGGGGTTTTAGCCCCCGCATGCTAGCAAGAAAACTAACTTATGATATTTCATACCATATCGTGACACCCCCAAATGTCATAACAACAAATCAGCATCAGCCAATGGGAGCATAGAAGGATGTATTTCCATGCTGGTGCACTGTTAATGCCATTTTCAAAGTTTAATAGCGGAATTTATCACAGTTGCAGGTGGAGCTCTATTTGACCCAAGGCTATTAGAGGATAATCCAGGCTGTTTGTCGCAGCCATTATCTGCTGTGTATGGGGTGGGCTCAGCCTGTGAGCACACCCCATGTGCTTGTTTCCCACTCTGACGTACATGTATGACAGACATTGGGAAGGGGTTAAAGGAAACTTGCCAATCGTTTCACGAAAAACTCAAACATCAGCCAATGTGAAATACATACGGGCTCCCCAAGAATAGAAAGCTCTGAAATGTCAGAGAAAAATAAAGCTTGGAATAAGAGCGGAACACATAGAGAGGAGTCCACCTTCACCCTTCCTACTATGACTTTATGAACCTGTTTACCAAGTGGAGACAAACAGGAAAAGGCTCGATTGATAAGTAAACATTTTTTCCCTTGCCTTGCCCAAATTTTAAAGGTGATCTGTCAGTAGGATCAACCATCCTAAGCCATCTATATGGACATGTGGGTCATACAGAATGTATATATGACACCTTGAAATCTGCAATCCTTATTCCAGAGAAATTCTCATTTTTTTTTAAATGTAAATAAACAAGATCTATAGACCGGCACAGACCTCCCTGAGAATCTGCCTCCTGAGCTTATTTTAAATTAAAGTGGGCAATACCAGAGTGAGACAGGTAATGACTGATAGTCCGCTCTCCTGATCTATATGTCTTACACTGGTAACTCCATTTAAAATAAGCTCTGGAAGCAGATTTTCAGGGAGATCAGTGTCTGGCCCATAGATCTTAACAGCTCATTAATATATTAAGAATAATATGAATTTACTGGAAATAAGACATTGTATCGCAGATATCAAGGTATCATTTTATTCAACTTTCTATGACATACACACCCATACTGATAGCTTAGATTGGTTGTTCAAACTGACATATTCCCTTTAAACTACCGTATTTTTCAGACAATAAGACGCACTTTTTTTCCTCCAAATTTGGGAGGAAAGTGTGGGTGCATCTTATGGTCAGAATGTAGCATCTGGGGAGAGGGCAGCGGCGGAGTGGGATCGCAGGAGGCAGGAAAATATCACCACTGGAGGAATCTGGTGCTGGGGAAATCAGGTGCTCCCCATACTTAAAGTGAAGTGAATATTCTTTAGCCGCTTCCCCGCCCACCTGTCATTGCCAAGCAGTGAGTGGGGAGCAGCAAATGAATATTCCTTCACTTAAATAGCGGACACACATGGTTTCCCCAGCGCCGGATTCCTGCAGTGGCTGGGGAGATCTGTGTCTGGTGGAGGAGGGGGCAGGAGCAGGGTGCCAGAGGAGGGAGGGATACCGCAAACCTGACAGCACTGATGTGATGCTGAATGCTCTGTGGAGGACCTGTGCTGAGGTCATGAAGAGGGCGGGCTGGAGTATCTTATGACTGCACAAAGCCCTGCCTCTTCATGATGTCATCACAGGTCCTGCAGACACCTCACTACAAACAGAGCAGCTTCGTCTTACATGATCTGTGGTGAGGTCATAAGAGGGAGAGCACTGTGCGGCCATGGCTGGCTGCAGGACCTGCACTGAGCACAGCCTGTACAAGAAAGAATGAATTAAATGGTTAGGAATTACAGCACATAAAAAAGCACTCTGCCACTTCTGTGGTGAACTATAACTACCAGCATGCCATAGGATCTGCAGGTCATGCTGGGAGTTCTAGTTCTCCCATGGGATTTTAAAGCAGCACACCAGTGCTATTTTTCAGTGCTGGAGTGGTGCTTTAAATATAAGCCCTGTGCCCCCATTCTTATAATCACCCTCCAGCATCTTCACATAGTATTTTACAGACACCACACTGGTCCCGCAGCACCATCTTCTACCCGTAGCTCCCAACATAATATCATACTATTATATATAGTAACACCACATATGATAGTATGTTATTTATGTTAATAGAATATCTATAGATAACAATGGCGCTAAACACGTGTGCCTGACGGAACAGCAGCAGGCAAAACCAGCCAGTATGGTGTGTAACTGCCGAAAAATAATCAGAGTCTATAGAAAGGTTGCCGCGCTGAAAGGCACTTACAGAGCAATGTGTAATCCTGTGCAGGGAATGTCCACTTGCGTAGCGGTTTTGTCCCCACTGTCCAGTAGTGCTTGGCGATGGGAGCGTCCTCCCAAAAGTAGCAATCCCCCGTGGAAGCCTGTCGCCGTGACCCAGCTGTAGCCTCGGCCGATGGCGCCGCTGTCAGCGTGGCGAGGTGAGCGGGGGGCGTGGTTGGTTGGTGACGTCACCTGTCCGTGTAAGACGGACGTGTGTAGGGGCCAATCCCGACGCGTTTCGAGGACAGTGAGGACAAAACCGCTACGCAAGTGGACATTCCCTGCACAGGATTACTCATCGATCTGTAAGTGCCTTTCAGCACGGCAACCTTTCTATAGACTCATGTTATTTATGTTATTAAATATATTACCGCATTTTTTGCTTCAAATATATTTTTCCCTATTTTCCACCTCTAAAACCTGGGTGCGTCTTATAGCCCGATGCGTCTAATAGTCCGAAAAATACGTTTGTTTTTTTTCTCCGAAATGTCAGTGTTTCAGGATAAGACATAATTTTCCTGAAAGCTGGGTGTCTGTCTTATTTTAATGCTGCTCATTGTGTATGAAGCAGGGAAATGAATTAAAGGTTTCATTTTAAAACAGCAGTTTTTAAAATATAATGCTCATCCATCTAAGTATTACTTTTTATTTTGTACTAAATCAGCCTGATAATATAGCATTTACACTACTAAACACAACCATAATTAATCTAATTATTTGAAACACGACTCTTGCATAAAATCATTGACAAATTATTGTACTGAGGACTTTGGAAAAAGACTTGTGGTTGACTGATAAGATATATATAGGTTATAGTATAATTTAATCGTAAAGTTCTATTAATGGTTAATCTGTTTGCCTAAGGTATAATGTTCTATTATGATATTTTTGATGAAACACATGTCATCTACAAAATTCAGTAAATCAGCAAAGCTATACTAACTACAGTAACAAGTATATGTGAGTGTCATGTATTAATGTTAAAGGGATAGTCCTAAAATCACAATGTGGTCTATAATAATATATTTATTAATTTGTGCCAATATAAACAATTTTTAAATTTGCCCCGTTTTGAACTATCACCCCTTTTCCCCAAAGATGCCGCTCTAGGCTCTATTTACCCTCCAGTTACCATTGCAATTACCCCATAGTAGATCCAGAAAATTGTCAGTCATGTGTAGCACAATGTCTCTTAGCTGACTTCTCAATTTAGGACATGTCTAGGCATAGTTCATACCAGGTAGCTGCAGTGTATGAATAATATAGAAGAAAAAAAATCAGGCTACAAGAGCCCTAGCCAGCTCACCGACAGACCACAGGAGCACGGAAACTTTGTCCTGACCCAGACGTGAAGCAACAGAAGATGAGAAGAAAAACTTTTGAATGCTCCAGCTCCTTAAAATTCGAAAAGTCTTTATTGATCTATATAAAATTTAAAAATGGAAAGAAGAATCCTTGTGTACAATGAATGTGAACAGGTAGGATGACAGCTTAAAGCAACGCGTTTCGATCTAAAGAGGACTTAATCATGGCTTACTACTATCGGCACTGACGGATTATTTATAGCGTTCATTGACCTATCATAGCTAGCAACATCACTAATCACATGATTTCTTCAAAGGTCCTGAAAGTTCACAGCACCATAAAAAGTACTTAATTACTTACAAAATAAAACAAACATATGAACAATACACAATTAAAACATTTAACAGTAATGATACATAATTTCGTTTTTCGTTTTTTATTAAGACCAAAAGGCGGTCTAGTTTGCAAATTATAAATCCAAAACGCCTCTCTCGTTAGGAGGCGTCTCTTTATATCTCCCCCACGATTTGAACAGTTAACCTGTTCAATATCCTGAATAGACATTGATGAAGTTTTCCCTCTGTGACAGGTAACAAAATGTTTAGCAACCATAGAGATATTCTTATTCCCGATGTTAAAATTACCAATGCCTCTTAAATGTTCAGATACTCTAGTTTTCAACTTTCTTGTGGTGCAACCAATGTATGAAAGGCTGCAATCCAAACAATTAATTTTATACACCACATTTTTAGAGTGACAATTAATAAACTCTTTTATATAATAACTTTTAGAGTTGTCCGAGTTTGTGAATGTTTTGCCCACCTGGCTGGATGCGCAGGTACTGCAAGCGGTAGTACTGCACTTATAGAACCCCTTGCACTCCAGCCAAGTTTTGGACGCGAGTTTAGATACAAAAAAGCCTGGAGAAATTAAATTACCAACAGTGGGAGCTCTCCTAGCCACAACATTAGTGCCATCCCTTAGTATACTGGATAACATGTGCATCCAGCCAGGTGGGCAAAACCAGTTGTGTATCTAGGGGGGGGGCAGCCGGGGCATGTGCCCCGGGCACAGCCGGAAGGGGGCGCAGTTGGACCACCTAATTCGGTGGTCCGCAGTGTCTCCCCCGGCGGCTGCATTCTGCCGCCCCCGGTCTGGGAGTCAGCTGTTCTCTGTGCCGACTGTCAAGCTGACAGCTGCAGAGTGCCGGCTCCCAACGTGTTCAGAGGTGGAGGGGGACCCCGGCAGAGTGGCTGTGGCGGGCAGGGAGAAATCCCTGCAGCTCCGCTGCCCAGCGATCTGTCTTCCTGCTTCCTCTCACACAGGCGCGCCGCTGGATGACGTCATCATTCAGTGGCCGGCTGTGTCAGAGGAAGGTGATCAGATGCTGTGGCAGAGCGCCAGGAGAGGTGAGAGGTGTGTGTGAATGTGTGTGTGTGTGTGTGTGTGTGAATGTGTGTATGTGTGTGTGTATATGTGTGTGTATGTGAATGTCTATGTGTGTGTGAGTGTGCGTATGTGAGTGTATGTATGTGAGTGTGTGTATGTGAGTGTGTGTGGCTCAGTATTGGGTGTGTGTATGTGTGTGTATCGCGCTGCAGGGAAATGTGCAGAGAAGTGAGTGGTGTGTGTGGGTGGGGGGAGGAGAGAGCAATGATGGGGCTGATGGGGAGAGAGCAATGATGGGGATGGTGGAGGAGGAGAGGGCAATGATGGGGCTGACGGGGAGAGAGCAATGATGGGGATGGTGGTGGAGGAGGAGAGGGCAATGATGGGGCTGACGGGGAGAGGGCAATGATGGGGATGGTGGGGGAGGAGAGGGTAATGATGGAGCTGACGGGGGGCATATGTCCTTGGGGGGGAGCCAAAATGAATTCTTGCCCCAGGTGCAGAAACCCTAGATACACCTCTGGGCAAAACATTCACAAACTCGGACAACTAAGTGATACACTGAAAGTCAGTGAACTCCAAAGAATGATTAAGCACATTATAGCTGGTCTCCACTTAATATCATGAACATGTAAGTAATGGGTAGCTAAAATTCTCATGTGTATGTAAATGTAAATGTGTATGCTTTCTTTCCAGGAAAATGTTCACTGTAGGTTGTTAATTTCATTAGGAGGAAGACATATTCATACAAATCTGTTCATGCAAATTTAGAACAAGTTAGCATTCTAAACAATGCAGTCATCTCCTTCCCTTAGGGTACTGTCTCACAGTGGCACTTTGGTCGCTACGACGGCACGATCCGTGACGTTCCAGCGATATCCATACGATATCGCTGTGTCTGACAAGCTACTGCGATCAGGGACCCCGCTGAGAATCGTACGCCGTAGCAGATCGTTTGAAACTTTCTTTCGTCGTCAAGTGTCCCGCTGTGGCGGCATGATCGCATTGCGTAACAAAGGTTGTATACGATGTGCGCACAGTAACCAACGGCTTCTACATCGCAAATACGTCATGAAATTATCGCTCCAGCGTCGTGCATTGCAAAGTGTGACCGCTGTCTACGACGCTGGAGCGATATTGGAGCGACGCTGGAGTGTCACGGATCGTGCCGTCGTAGCGACCAAAGTGCCACTGTGAGACGGTACCCTTACAGTCCACAGGTCATTCTTTCCTCTTCAGCTCTCTCTCTCTGTGTGTTCTTCCTTAATGGCACAATGGCGATATTAATTGTGAAAACAGCATACATTTATGTCATCAATCTCCAATTCCTATTGGAATGTTCCAAAAAATCCACCATTGCCAATTAAAGTATGTCACAAAGTCTCAAGGTGGCCATGCACATTAAATAGTTGTTTGTTTGACAGTAATAATATGTGCTTTCAAAAGGAATTGTCTGCTTCCAGGTGGAGACTGTGATCAATTTAACTATGAGAGATAGGTACAGAGGGGGAGAAGACATGACCCTCATGAGCTTACAATCTGCAGGGTATTGGGGAAGGAGACAATAGGTCGGGGGTTGCAGCAGCTTTGGTGGTAGTGAGATGGCAGCAAGAATATTGTTAGCTGTAGGCTTTGCTGAAGGCATAAATTTCCAGGTTGCATTTGAAGGTTTAAATTGTAGCAGACAAAATCTTGAAGACTGTTCGTTGAGGAACCTACAAGGGTGGAGGAGAGAAGAAGGTCTTGTAAGGACCAGAGATTACGTTTGGGAAGACATCAGAAGATGTCAGTCTTTGCTGATAACACCAAAATATGTAGTATACTAAAATCTGACCTTGAAATTAAAATATTGCAAAATGATCTGGATAAGGTTTAAAGGAAACCTGTCACCTGAATTTGGCGGGACCAGTTTTGGGTCATATGGGCGGGGTTTTTGGGTGTTTGATTCACCCTTTCCTTACCCGCTGGCTGCATGCTGGCCGCAATATTGGATTGAAGTTCATTCTCTGTCCTCCGGAGTACACGCCTGCGCAAGGCAATATCCTTACTCCGGAGGACAGAGAATGAACTTCAATCCAATATTGCGGCCAGCATGCAGCCAGCGGGTAAGGAAAGGGTGAATCAAACACCCGAAAACCCCGCCCATATGACCCAAAACTGGTCCCGCCAAATTCAGGTGAAAGGTTCCCTTTAATGTAGATAAATGTAAAGTAACGCACCTAGGACGGAGTAATTTTATTGCTGCATATACATTAAATGGGAGCATACTTGGCACTACAGAACAGCTTACAAGTAAGCTGAACAGCAGTACTCAATGTCAAGCAGCAGCCGCAAAAGAAAGCAGGATTTTAGGGAGTATAAAAAGAGAGAGAAAATCCTGTGATCCCAACATATTGCTACCTCTTTATAAACCACTTGTGAGGCCACATCTAGAATATGGGATCGATTTTTGGGCCCCACATTTTAAAAAAGGATATTCAGAAGTTAGAGCCAGTTTAAAGGTGAGCAACTAGTTTATTACAAGGGTTGGAAGGCCTCTCATAAGAGGAGAGGTTGGAAAAGTTGGGCTTGTTTAGCTTAGATAAAAGCGTTTTAGAGGAGATCTCATTTATATATATAAATACATGTTATGTTGATAACAAGGGACTGGAACATGTCTTATTCCTGCTAATTACCTTACAACGACCAGGGGGCACTCATTACTGGTGGAAGAAAGGTGAATCTGGCAGCTAAATAGGAAAGGGTTCTTTACCGTTAGAGCAGTCAGAGTGTGGAATGCGCTACCACAAGAGGTAGCAATGGCAGATACTATAACAGCTTTTAAAAAAGTGCTGGATGGTTTTCTCAGTACAAATAATATTGTTGGTTATAGTTAAATTAGAGACAATATGTATAACTGGTGGAGAAAGATTGAACTTGATGGACCTAGGTCTTTTTTTAACCTATGTAACTTTGTAAGATTAGTTTGCTGATGTATAGAGGAGACAGATTAAGGACAGCCTTACAAGTCATTAGTAATTTAAACTTAGGCCATGTGCACACGTTCAGGATTTTTCGCATTTTTTCGCTATAAAAACGTGATAAAAACGCGAAAAAAACACTTACATATGCCTCCTATTATTTAGAGGGTATTCCGCATTTTTTGTGCAAATGTTGCATTTTTTTCCGCAAAAAAATCGCATCGCGGAAAAAAAAGCAACATGTTCATTAAAAATGCGGAATTGCGGGGATTCCGCACACCTAGGAGCCCATTGATCTGCTTACTTCCCGCACGGGGCTGTGCACACCATGCGGGAAGTAAGCAGATTATGTGCGGTTGGTACCCATGGTGGAGGAGAGGAGACTCTCCTCCACGGACTGGGCACCATATAATTGGTAAAAAAAAAAGAATTCAAATAAAAAATAGTGATATACTCACCCTCTGATGGCCCCCGAAGTGTTCCCGCCTCTCCGGTGCATGCTCTCTCTTCCGTTCCTATAGATGGTGTGGTTCAGGACCTGTGATGACGTCGCTGTCTTGTGATTGGTCGCGTGACCGCTCATGTGACTCACACGACCAATCACAAGCCGCGACGTCATCGAAGGTCCTGAACCACACTGGCATCTATAGGAACGGACGCCGCTGAGGAGATCGGCTGTCTGCAGAGGATGAGTATAACCATTTTTTTATTTTTTTTATTATTTTTAAACATTCTATCTTTTACTATAGATGCTGCATAGGCAGCATCTATAGTAAAAAGTTGGTCACACTTGTCAAACAGTATGTTTGACAAATGTGACCAACTTGTCAGTCAGTTTTCCAAGCGATGCTACAGATCGCTTGGCAAACTTTAGCATTCTGCAAGCTAATTACGCTTGCAGAATGCTAAAAAAACGCGAAAAAAACGGAAAAAAACGCAAAAAAAAAAAGTGGATTTCTTGCAGAAAATTTCCGGTTTTCTTCAGGAAATTTCTACAAGAAATCCGGACGTGTGCACATACCCTCAATTCGCTGGGGGAACAGTAAAACCAATAAACCAATAAATGTAGTAGAAGGGCGTGGCTGACTGTTTTAAGGCAGATGACAGGTTTAGGAGCATAAGTACAGAGTATTTGTTAGGTTTGGCCGCTAGTAGGTCGTTAGTAACTTTGGCAATTTCAGTGGAGTGGTGGAGATGGAAGCCAGATTGTAGGTTGTCAAGGAGTTGGTAAGATAAGTGGGAGTTCAATGTGAACATGCAGCTCAAGAAGTTTTGAGGTAAAAGGGAGTAATGATATGGTGAGAATACTGGATGTAGAGGTTGAGTGAAGGAATGGCTTCTTTGAGATGGGTGTAACAGTTGCATATTTGAAAGGGGGGATACCAAAGGTTGATGATAAGATGAAGAGTTGGTTTAGGGCTGATACAAGCAGGATGGTTGGGGAGGAAGTGGGATGGGATAGGGTCATCCTTCAATTTCAGTATGGATGCTGCCCTTTGTTGTGCTGCATGTTGGCTGCTACAAGTGACTCAGCGTTTCTCAGTAAGATAATCCTCAGAGGTCTTTTAATAGCCCATTTGATATCCTTGTGTCTGAGAATTGATACTGGAATGGGTTCTGCTGTTTGTATGTTCTCTCTGTGTTTGCGTGGGTTTCCTCCGGGTACTCCGGTTTCCTCCCACATTCCAAAGACATACTGATAGTGAATTTAGATTGTGAGCCCAAACGGGGACAGCGATGATATGTGCAACCTGTAAAGCGCTGCGGAATATGTTAGCGCTATATAAAAATAAAGATTATTACTATTATTTACTTGGAGATTGCCACCATCCAGTGAATTCTATTGTTACCTCCTCAAACTACCCTTATTTCTATTATTTCTACAATTAGCATTTACTGCCCCTCAAGACTTGTTGATTAACCCATCATTTTCAGTAAGCATTATAAACTGATATCTGGAGAATATTTGCTATACTGCATTTATATTTGCAAACTCTTGTGCTTTCTACAAACACATTGTTTGCTGTAGCATCAAAAACTCTAAAGGCCCCATCTCACACAGCGACGCTGCAGCGATACAGACAACGATGCTGATCGCTGCAGCGTCGCTGTGTGGTCGCTGTGTGGTCGCTGGGGAGCTGTCACACAGACAGCTCTCTCCAGCGACCAACGATCAGGGGAACGACTTCGGCATCGTTGAAACTGTCTTCAACGATGCCGAAGTCCCCCTGCAGCACCCGGGTAACCAGGGTAAACATCGGGTTACTAAGCGCAGGGCCGCGCTTAGTAACCCGATGTTTACCCTGGTTACCAGCGTAAATGTAAAAAAAAAAAAAACAGTACATACTCACCATATGTTGCCCGTCAGGTCCCTTGGCGTCTGCTTCCTGCTCTGACTGTGTGCCGCCGTACAGTGAGAGCAGAGCGCAGCGGTGACGTCACTGCTGTGATCTGCTCTCACTTTCCGGCCGGCAGTCAGTCAGAGCAGGAAGCAGACGCCAAGGGACCTGACGGGCAACAGATGGTGAGTATGTGCTGTTTGTTTTTTTTTTACATTTACGCTGGTAACCAGGGTAAACATCGGGTTACTAAGCGCGGCCCTGCGCTTAGTAACCCGATGTTTACCCTGGTTACCAGTGAAGACATCGCTGGATCGGTGTCACACACACCGATTCAGCGATGTCAGCGGGACCTCAACGACCAAAAAAAGGTCCAGGCCATTCTGACACGACCAGCGATCTCGCAGCAGGGGCCTGATCGCTGGTACGTGTCACACATAGCGAGATCGCTACTGAGGTCGCTGTTGCGTCACAAAACTTGTGACTCAGCAGCGATCTCGCTAGCGATCTCGCTATGTGAGACAGGGCCTTAAGAGTCTGTTCACATTAAAATGTTACCTGATGTGTTTTCTGCTATCTATATCAGTATGCTGCTTCAGATCAGCCACTTTCCTTTTCATCTGCCCTCTCAATACTGTGGATTCTGTTGTCTCCTACTCTGCTTGTTTTTTTGCCTTACAGCTTGATGTGCCAACATCCTGGGTTTTCACCCTGTCATGTGGCTTTGAGAATGCACCTCATAAGGTGAGTCTAAGGGTACCGTCACACATTGAAATTTTCATCGCTGCGACGGCACGATCCGTGACGTCGCAGCGATCGTATGAATATCGCTCCAGCGTCGTAGACTGCGGTCACACGTTGCAATCACGGCGCTGGAGCGATGCCGAAGTCCCCGGGTAACCAGGGTAAACATCGGGTAACTAAGCGCAGGGCCGCGCTTAGTAACCCGATGTTTACCCTGGTTACCAGCGTAAGCATAAAAAAACAAACAGTACATACTCACCCGTCGGTGTCCTTCAGGTCCCTTGCCGTCTGCTTCCTGCTCTGAGTGTAGCCGTACAGTGAGAGCAGATCGCAGCACCGCTGTGATCTGCTCTCACTTTCCGGCCGGCACTCAGAGCAGGAAGCAGACGGCAAGGGACCTGAAGGACACCGACGGGTGAGCATGTACGGTTTGGTTTTTTACGTTTACGCTTGTAACCAGGGTAAACATCGGGTTACTAAGCGCGGCCCTGCGCTTAGTTACCCGATGTTTACCCTGGTTACAAGCGAAGACATCGCTGGATCGCTGTCACACACAACGATCCAGCGATGTCAGCGGGTGATCAAGCGACGAAAGAAAGTTCCATATGATCTGCTACGACGTACGATTCTCAGCAGGATCCCTGATCGCTGCTGCGTGTCAGACACTGCGATATCGTAACGATATCGCTAGAACGTCACGAATCGTAACGTCGTAGCGATGGAAATTTCAATGTGTGACGGTACCCTAACATACAGAATCAGTGATAAGAATCTGATAACGGAGTGCCAATGCTGGGACCTCCACCAATCACAAGAACGGAGGTCCTCTGTCACTTTGTTCGAATAAGTCAATGAGTATTACTGATAGGAAGGCCTTTGGCAGGGCTTAACAGACATACAGAGAAGGCAGACCTACAGGCATTCTTCAGGCACCTGGATGTCATGGAAATCCCTTGATTGCATTGCAGTGGTGCCAAAGGGGTCATAGAGTGAGCTCCCACCCTTTGTCTAACTGCTGGGTGCCACAATTGGTAGTTATATTATAGCACTAGATGTTAATTACTAATTGCCATCTCTGTAAATGATAGTTACATGTAGTTAGGAGTTAAAATGAGCCAAAGGAATGTGAAACCCTAGAGAGATGTTAAGGTTATCACGTGTTCATTAGGCATAATAAGCAGGCATCATGCATGCATTTGATATTTGCATGTCACAAACTGCTTTGTCACCATGTTAGAGCAGTCTGACCAGATAGGTTTATATTGAAAAAAATGTCTTAAGAGTTTCACAACTCGGGTAAAACAATTATTTAACAGGCTTTTCCCATAGTATACATAAAGGCAACCCATCACATCACCATTATCAATATAATTGGGGCAATGTATGTAAATAAAGACCTATACAATACTAAAAGAGGTTGTTTAAGTTAACCCCTATTCACATACAAAGGCATGTTAAGATACTACCACAGAATAAAAAGGTGTGCTTTTCAGTTCTAAAAAAAAATACCAACCTCAATAGTTATTAAAAAAATTGTGAGGGTTCTATGTTACTAAATGGAAATTGGACATGGGTTCCACCCTGTCTAGACTTCCACTGGTTCTAAATTTTGACCACTTGCTTCAGGGGAATTCACAATAAACTTATAATCGAAACTAATCTGAACATTTTAAGTAGATGGTATCCTACACTTGATCAGCATTGTCCAGGTTGTTGAGGAGTGTCCTGCTTTCAAGAGTGCTCTGCCAGAAAAATGCTCTACATTTTGTGGACATGTTCAAAGGTTAAAGGGAACCTGTCACCCCCCCCAGGCGTTTTTAACTAAAAGATCCACCTTGTGCAGCACTAATGCTGCATTCTGTCAAGGTAGCTCTTTTAGTTCGGGTTCCTGCAAACGCTGAAATAATCGCTTTTATAATGTGCCCCTTATACCTGAATTTGTCAGGGGGTCATGTCTTTTCCCCCCTGACACAAACGCCTCCCAGCCATCACTCAGGGCCTCCGTGCGCCGGGCACCGCCTCCATTTCCTTCATGAACGTCCCCGTCGCCTGTGCTGTAAGTTCGAAGGGCTGTGCAAACTTTGCATGCCCGAAAAAAAACTTACAAATGATCTTATCCTCAGCCGAGCATCCTCATCCTGTATAACTAGGACTTGCACTGCTGACAGCCATTAGCAGCCTACGTGCACTGAGTGATGTATTACAAATCGCTCTGTGTGCATCGTTTTCTTTAATTTGCCTGCATGTATAGGTTATTAAACGACCGCCGATTGGAAAAACCTTTACCCATCAGTGGTCGTTTAGTGCAGATGGTCTGTCCATGTAAACAGATGCTTGCACTATATTGGCCTTCATGAGTCTACATTCTCTGTCAGATATGGTTCCCACTTTTTCATGAGCCTCATGATGGGTCATGGGGATGCTGTTTATTATACTGAACATCTGTTTTCAGATTTAATTTCAGAGATGTACACTGGTAATTTTCTTTGATCCTTTGCTCATTACACAGATAATGCATTCTTGTTTCACTAGTGCAGCGCCCCAGAGTCCTGGTCGTTGCAGTACTGTGGCTCCGCCACTAAGGGGAGCTATGGTACGTCTGATGGCACTGAAGGAGTTCACCTGACCAGGTATCACAGACACCAATACATTTCACAGCCGGGCCTCCAGGGGGAGCTAAGGGTTCTATTCATTAGGCCACTCCTCACATACTGGTAAAACTGGGGGTCAGGCAGGAAGTTAGGGAGAAAGCTGACTGGGTTGGAACCAGGCAACACCTTGTGGCAGAGGGTGTTGTGGGGGAAGATTCGGTAGGGCCCCTGTCGGGGGTGGGATCCTGACAGAGGCCTGGCAACTTGAGAGAATGTCACGGGACCGTGCCTGCTCAGCATAGCGGCGGTGCCCAAGGAAGGATTAGAAGTGAGATAGATTGTGCTGAGTGAGAAACGAGATCAAAGCAACAAGGAGAATACCAGTAGGAGTCGTGCTGTGAGACCGAGGCAACATTCTACTGAGGCGCACAACCGGCGGCCAGAACGCCGAGGAAGTATTCATACATCTAGCTTCAAGCAATACTTCAAACCAACGGCAGGACAGTCAGTCATAGGCGGGCTGTCTCACCTAAATCACCTACGAAGACATAGGGGGCAACTTGTGGAGAGGGGCGACTCTAGGGTCCCGGAAGAGCTCCGAGCCTACCCGTCATACGGGTGCCGTCCTAACCGTAACATCAGGGAGGGACGGAAGATTAGCAGAACATCATCTAATCGAGTTGTGAGGGAACTTAAGAAACAGACACAACAGTTGTGGGGACTTTCCGTAAGCACAGCAGGGAAGGACCACAACACATAGCGCTAGCAGGAAGGCACAGATTTCCACCTGCAAAGAGAACTCTGGAGGTGCCATTGGACCGGCCGGACTTGCGCAGCCTGGTTAACCATATTCCGGATTGAGGACCCAGAGATCTTCAGTAAAGAGGTAAAGAGACTGCAACCTGGTGTCCTCGTTATTTACTGCACCGCACCACCACCACCATCCACATCTATTACTGTACGCCCCTCAGCAGGGTCACGGACCGGGTCTAGCCACCGTGACAACCCCAGAGCAGAGACTCAGAGGCCCGGTACCGGGTACCCCTCGGCCCTGCGGCAGTGGGGGCGCTACACTAGTCTCCAGGAGAGAAGGTTTTACTCCATCACTACCTGGAATCCATGAAACGTGTATCATATAATTCCAACTAATTGCAGATGCTAAAAAGCAAATATATCCCGATGTATGTGTAGGCAAATAAAGAAAAGAACAGTGTGTTTTTAATGTGGATGCACTAGGAACGTTTGTAAAAATAAACACAAATTTGATATCACATTAAAAAAGACATTGGGGCAGTTTTACCTTAGACAGTGTAAACTTAAAAAAGATTGCACCAAATTAATCACAGTGGCTCAAGCAGTTTGATAAATTTGGCATATCTTCAGATTGCAGAAGGATAAACCCTCACGACGGGTTGGGACCATATCAAACTTTTCATTGTGGCCAAGTGCTTCAAGCTATGGTTCTCGGTCCTGAAAATATAAATGCCCTGTGGTGGCAGGGTCAAGCTAGCCTACCAAAGTGATAGAGCATCAGCTCTAAGACAAATGGTTCCCTAACAAAACATGGTTTTAAAGATCCACAATAAGGTAACCCTGTGTGGAGCTGACTATGAAGCTTTTGTTACTAGGATCCATAACCTGATTTATTATAAGATATTATTGATTACTAGATGGTGGCCCGATTCTAACACATTGGGTATTCTAGAATATGTATGTAGTTTATTTATGAAGTTTTCAGAATAATGCAATTGAGGGCCCCAGGCGAAAGAGCCACGTAGTGTATAACACAGCCCACGTAGTATATAGCACAGCCACATAGTATATAGCACAGCCCATATAATATATTGCCCAGCCACGTAGTATATAGCACAGCCACATAGTATATAGCACAGCCACGTAGTATATAGCACAGCCCATGTAGTATATAGCACAGCCCATGTAGTATATAGCACAGCCCATGTAGTATATAGCACAGGCTACGTAGTAAATAGCCCAGCGACATAGTATATTGCCAGCCATGTAGTATATTGCCCAGCCACATAATATATTGCCCAGCCACGTAGTATATTGCTCAGCCACATAGTATATTGCCCAGTCACGTAGTATATTTCCCAGCGACGTAGTATATTGCCCAGCCACGTAGTATATTGCCCAGCCACGTAGTATATTGCTAAGCCACGTAGTATATAGCACAGATATGTAGTATATTGCCCAGCCACGTAGTATATTGTCCAGCGACGTAGTATATTGCCCAGCCACGTAGTATATTGCCCAGCCACGTAGTATATTGCTCAGCCACGTAGTATATAGCACAGATATGTAGTATATAACACAGCCCACACAGTATCTAACACAGCTCACATAGTATATAGCAATGTGGGCACCATATCTCTGTTAAAAAAATAATTAAAATAAAAAATAGTTATATACTCACCTTCCGGAGCCCCTGGATCCCACTAAAGGCGTTTACCGATGCTCCGGTCCCGAGAGTGCATTGCGGTCTCGCAAGATGATGACGTAGCGGTCTCGCGAGACCGCTACCTCATTATCTCGCGAGACCGCAATGCATGGACCGGTCACCGGAGCGTCGCGAGGAGCGGGAAAGGCCTGGGCTGGATCCAGAAGGTGAGTATATAATGATTTTTTATTTTTTCTTATTATTTTTAACATTAGATCTTTTTACTATTGATGCTGCATAGGCAGCATCAATAGTAAAAAAGTTGGTCACACAGGGTTAATAGCAGCGTTAATGGAGTGCATTACACCGTGGTATAACGCGGTCCATTAACGCTGCCATAACCCTGTGTGAGCGCTGACTGGAGGGAAGTATGGAGCGGGCGCTGACTGTGGGGAGTAAGGAGCAGCCATTTTGCCGCCGGACTGTGCCCGTCGCTGATTGGACGTGGCTGTTTTGCCGCAACCAATCAGCGACTTGGGATTTCCGTTACAGACAGAAAGACAGAAGTGACCCTTAGACAATTATATAGTAGATTTTATTTGATATATGTCTAAGGCTGCCGTCACACTATCAGTATTTGGTCAGTATTTTACATCAGTATTTGTAAGCCAAAACCAGGAGTGGGGGATAAATGCAGAAGTGGTGCATATGTTTCTATTATACTTTTCCTCTAATTGTTCCACTCCTGGTTTTGGCTTACAAATACTGATGTAAAATACTGACCAAATACTGCTAGTGTGACGGCAGCCTATGGGGTAAGGATTCTCCTTGTGGAGAGTGACATAGGATCGCTACTTCCAACAGGTGGTGCTATATAGAGTTCAAGTCCTCTTTCTCTCTGAAGAGGCAATTTGCATATTTGATATATGTGTGATGATAAATCAAAGAATAAATTTAAAGTGGGAAGATGGCAACGGGGCCATCAAATCAATTCCTCTGATAGGCTTAAGGGACACTAGTCTGACACCATGTCGTGGTTTTCCTTAAGCACTACTTGATGAGTGGTGATATCATAGCTACGTATCATCCATCAGTCTGCTAATACTGCAAAGTCAAGATGTCTCTAGTTATCTCACCATACAAAGTCGAAGAATGCACTTGTGGTAAAAGTTTAGGCATAATGCATGAAAGCCATAAAAAGTATTCAGTTGCATTCTAAATTATTCAACTCTTATTGTAAATGGCATTCATTAGCAAAATTGACAAACTACCTGCTGTTTGCAATAAACCAATCAATCAAACAAGAACAATTTGCTTTTAAATCTGCCAAACAGTTCCAGAGATATGGGCTTTTTTATTTAGTGTGCTCAATATGCAAACTGCTTTGGTCTTTACAAAGGGGCGGTGCTCACAAAATTAATTATACAGAAAAGCTTTGAGATACTCCCCAGAGAATCCTGTGAGCAAAACATCTAAATATAACAATTAACATATTGGGTCTGTTAAATAGAAAGACCTATACTATGTAATCATATGGCAGATTTAAAAAAAAAAAATCACAGGCAAAGAGCAAAATACTCAGGACAACAGCAGTTATAAATAAGAGTAAAGATTGGTCACTTTTGACCCAATGACATATTTTCATTAAATAGCTCAACATATCTAATATATCAAGTGGTTTCTCGAAATTTAACACAAAATGTCTCTTTTAAAGATTACTGCAGTTTCAAAATTATTCAACCCCTTCAAGTGCCTGTGGTACTTAGCAGAGCACCCTTTGGCTATAATGATCTGCTGCCAATGTGATTCATGGTCAAACACCAGTTTCCAGCAGCATTCCAGAAGAATGTTAATCCATTCCTCATGGGCAATGGCTTCCAGTTCACAAATATTTTTGGATAGTTGAGAGAGTGAGCCAAAAAGTTAAGATGCAATTGACTTGCACAAATAATTAGGAGGATAGAAAATAATGGCAAAGGCATTGAATATTCCTAGAGATACAGTTGGAAGCTTAGCTTGTAAGTTAAAAGTTAAAGTGACACTGGCTACAGTATCTGGACATGGCAGAAAGAGCTATCACTGGTGGCCATCAGATTCATGAGAAAGCATGTGGTCAAAAATCATTGTGTGACAGCAAAAGACCTTCAATAAGAGTTAATAGCAGTAATTCCTCAGGTTTCACTTTGCACAACAAGTAGCATATTAAACTCTGAAGGTCCTCATGCCCAAACCCCAAGAGGTACACCCAACATATTTTTTCTTTTACATTTTACAACTTTTGCACAAGAGAATCACATTTTAATGAAAAAAAATGTACAGGTGCTTCTCACAAAATTAGAATATCATCAAAAAGTTAATTTATTTCAGTTCTTCAGTACAAAAAGTGAAACTCATATTATATCGATTCATTACAAACAGAGCAATCTATTTCAAGAGTTTATTTCTGTTAATATTGATGATTATGGCTTACAGTCAATGAAAACCCAAATGTCATTATCCCAATAAATTAGAACAATTAGCAAAAACACCTACAAAGGCTTCCTAAGTGTTTAAAAAGGTCCCTTAGTCTGTTTCAGGAGGCTCCACAATCATGGGAAAGACTGCTGACGTGACAGATGTCCAGAAGGCAGTCATTAACACTCCGCAAGGAGGATAAGCCACAAAAGGTCATTGCTAAAGAAGCTGGCTGTTAGAGTGCTGTATCCAAGCACATGGAAGGAAAAAGTGTGGTAGAAAAAGAAGCACAAGCAACCGGGATAACCGCAGCCTTGAAAGCATTGTTAAGAAAAGGTCATTCAAAAATTTGGGGGAGATTCACAAGGAGTGGACTGCTGCTGGAGTCATTGCTTCAAGATCCACCACACACAGATATATCCAGGACATGGGCTACAAGTGTCATATTCTTGTGTCAAGCCACTCATGACCAATAGACAATGCCAGAAGTGTCTTATCTGGACTGTTGCTCAATGGTCCAAGGTGTTGTTTTCAGATGAAAGTAAATTTTGCATTTCATTTGGAAATCAAGGTCCCAGAGTCTGGAGGAAGAGTGGAGAGGCCACAATCCAAGCTGCTTGAGGTCTAGTGTGAAGTTTCCACAATCAGCGATGGTTTGGGGAGCCATGTCATCTGCTGGTGTAGGTCCACTGAGCTTTATCAAGACCAAAGTAAGTGCAGCCATCTACCAGGAAATTTTGGAGCTCTTCATCCTTCCCTCTACTGACAAGCTTTTTGGAGATGGAAATTTCATTCTCCAGCAGGACTTGGCACCTGTTCACACTGCCAAAAGTACCAATACCTGGTTTAAAAACAACAGTATCACTGTGCTAGATTGACCAGCAAACTCGCCTGACCTTAAAGGAAAACTGTCATCAGGATTGTGCTGAGTAACCTACAGACAGTGTCAGGTTGGCACAGTTATACTGATTAAAATGATACCTTGGTTGATGAAATCCGTCTTGTGATTATTGTTTAATCTGTATTTCCAGTTTTCAGTTAATGAGATTCTCGTGCTCGGGGTGCGCCTTTGGGGGTGTGGTCTTCATGTGGTGCTCTGCTTAGGTATTTATACTGATGGCTTATGACAGGTCACTGATCCATTAGTGACCTGCCCCCTATTTTACATACTGAATATAATATTTATAGAAAAAAAATCACATTCAGCAGGCAGACGGCGTCATCTGCGCTACACCATGATCGCTTCTAAAATATGTTTTAAGGTGTTTTATTTAGTCTTATGCATTTATTCTGAAAAAAAAATCTAAAAATGGCGCTGGATGCGCCTGTGCAGTAGCATCTATCAGCGATCCGATAGATGCTACTGAGCAGGCGTCGCCAGCGTCATTTTACTAGAAGAAGAAAAAATAATTGTCTCCACCAAGATGGTGCCACCAGCGCCTGTGCAGTAGCATCTATCAGATCACCGATAGATGCTACTGCGCAGGCGACGCCGGCGCCAAATTGGCCAAAAAGGTGCCACCATTTTGAGAAAGAGTTTTTCTTTCCAGAATAAATATATTTGACTAAATAAAACAATTTAATGCATATTACAGATGAGATCATGCTGTAGCACAGGCTCACCGCCCCCGATGCTTGCTTGCTGAATGTGATCTTTTTTTTTCAATACATATATTAATCAGTATGTAAAATAGGAGGCAGGTCACTGAGGGATCAGTGACCTGTCATAAGCCATCAGTATTAATACCTAAGCCGAGAAACACATGAAGACTCCACCCCCACAGGCCGCCCAGGAGCACGAGAATCTCTTTAAGGCCGGTTTCACACGTCAGTGGCTCCGGTACGTGAGGTGACAGTTTCCTCACGTACCGGAGCCACTGACACACGTAGACACATTGAAATCAATGCATCTGTGCAGATGTCATTGATTTTTTGCGGACCGTGTCAGTGTTCGTGGGAGCGCACGTATTACACGGACCCATTAAAGTCAATGGGTCCGTGTAAAACACGTAACGCACACAGATGTTTTCCGTGTGCAGTCCGTGTGCCGTGCTGGAGACAGCGCTTACAGTAAGCGCTGTCCCCCCAGCATGGTGCTGAAGCCGCCATTCATCCGTTCTCTCCAGCGCTCGCTGGGGAGAAGGGATGAAAAATCTTTTTTTTTTTTTTTTATGTGTTTAAAATAAACTTTAGGGCATCGTCCCCCCTCCCACCCTCTGTGCGCCCGGCCGCCGGCATTAAAATACTCACCCGCCTCTATCGACGCTTGCTCTCCGCCCAGCAGCTTCTCCTGCACTGAGCGGTCATGTGGTGCCGCCCATTACAGTTGATGAATATGCGGCTCCACCCCTATGGGAGGTGGAGCCGCATATTCATCAACTGTAATGGGCGGTACCACGTGACCGCTCAGTGCAGGAGAAGTTGCTGGGCGGAGAGCAAGCGTCGAGGGAGGCGGGTGAATATTTTAATGCTGGCGGCCGGGCGCACAGGGGGTGGGAGGGGGGACGATGCCTTAAAGTTTATTTTAAACACATAAAAAAAAAAAAAAAAAGATTTTTCATCCCTTCTCCCCAGCGAGCGCTGGAGAGAACGGATGAATGGCGGCTTCAGCACCATGCTGGGGGGACAGCGCTTACTGTAGCGCTGTCTCTCCTGCACGGTCTGTGTGGTACCCAGGCGGCACACGGCTGCCGCACGTGTGCCACACGGATGGCCTACGTGAGCTCACGGACACACGGACACGGATAACTCCGGTACCGATTTATTCCGGTACCGGAATTATCTGGACATGTGGGACAGGCCTAACTGAAAACTGGAAATACAGATTAAGCAACACCCACAAAATGGATTTCATCAACCAAGGTATCATTTTAATCAGTATAATGGTACTGACCTGACACGGTCTGTAGATTACTGTGCACAATCCTGCTGACAGGTTCCCTTTAACCCCATAGAGAATCTATGGTGTATTGTCAAGAGGAAGATGAGAGACACCAGACCCAACAATGCAGACGACCTGAAGGCTGCTATCAAAGCAACCTGGGCCTCCATAACACCTCAGCAGTGCCACAGGCTGATCCCCTCCATGCCACGCCACATTGATGCTGGAATTGATGCAAAAGAAGCCCTGACCAAGTATTGAGTGCATTTACTGAATGTACATTTCAGTAGGCCAACATTTTGGATATTAAAATAATGTTTTCAAGCTAGTGTTATAAAGTATTCTAATTTACTGAGATAATGACTTTTGTGTTTCATTGGCTGTAAGCCATAATCATCAACATTAACAGAAATAAACACTTGGAATAGATCACTCTGTAATGACTATATAATATAGGAGATTCACTTTTTGTATTGAAGAACTGAAATAAATTAACCTTTGATGATATTCTAATTTTTTGAGAAGCACCTGTGTTTGCATTACGTTCTAAGAAACATAACTTTTAATTTTTTCAATTACGGAGTTGTATGAGTACATATTTTTGCATAATAAGCTGTAGTGCTAATTGGTAACAGCTTTGAATACATAAAGCTTTTTGATTACTTATTATTTAATTTTTGGTGTTCATGATGCAGGATAAATAATTATATAGTTTGATAGAATTCGTCATTGCGGATGCGATGATATCATATACTATATGTGACTTTTTTAGCTACATTTATTTTTTGCTACTTTAACACATTTTTAGGGCAGTAAAACTGATATTTTTGTTTCAGTGTTTTTACTTTTTTTAATACAAACATTTGTTTTACAACATTTTTTAGTCCTCTAAGGAGACTGTAAAGGCAGCCGTACACTTTAGACTAATATGTGCCAAACCTCTCTATGGGTTCCGACAACAGTCTAATGTTTTACTTCTTGAAAAATGTAAACCTGCAAGGGCAAGGTCCTCTGCTTTCTGTACCAGTCTGTCATTATTAGATTATTCATCTCATTTCTATTTGTAATTTGTATGTACAGCACCATGAAATCAATTATGCTCTAAAAACAAATAATAATAATAATAATAATAATAATAATAATAATAAAATAGGGGTACAGGTCAACTGATCATTAGGGAAGATGTCGATTAGGCATGTCTGATTTCAGATGGCCAATGGCATTATTCTCTCAGAGATAAGCCTCTGAACACCATAAGAACCACCAGCTTCCTCATATAATACACAGAAGGGATTGGCCGAATGAGTGCTTATATGTATGGGAGGGTTGGCTGACAGCTAGCTAATGTATATGGCCAGCTTAAAATTCAATGTTATGATCATATTAGATACAACACTGCTGAATATGATAGGATACTATCATTACAATGTCAGTACGTGACTGACATTCTACCAGGACTTGCTCCGGACAGGATCTGATTAGTTGTAATGTGCAGCAGACCCAAAGACCTTTCTCAGGCCTCCAGTTACCATGGCCTGTTGGCACCCACAATCACACTGTGGAGGTGCCGATGGGCTGAAAAAAGGAGCACGTTCCCTCTGTCTAACTCCTCATGTTCTGCTCTCACTCTTGACAGCCCCATATGAGGTTTATGGCGCTGTCAAGAGTGAGAGTGGCAGAAAAGAAGTTAGAGGGAAAGTGAACCCTCTTTCAGCCCATCAGCCCAGCCCACTGCTAGGATCTACAAGAATGCCAGTCCTAGGACTTACAGCTGGAGCCTGGCTGTGCATATCATTTGGACTCCATGAGCTGATCGCAGCGGTACAGAAGTTGTACTGTGTGATCAACATGTCGGATATATCTTTCATAGAGCACTAAGTGAACTGTGCTAATGATGGATATATGCAATGCCCAGCATTTATGTATATGCCAAGCAGAATTGAAAAAAAAACCCTTTAGTTTCCTTTCAGAATCAACATTTTATATGGGATACCATACTACAAAATACTCCCACAAAGGTGGGCCATTGACTGCAAACAAGATTTATCATTTTGCACACCCAAAAAAGTAATTTTTTCAACAAATTCATTCAAGACTATGTTGCAAAAATTAGTACACCCCCAATGAAAGTCTTAGGAGCAAAGCTAAAGTTTAACCTACAAAATTCTAACAAGAAGTCAACCCCAGGTAAGTCTAACAATTCATTAAACAGATGTCAAGCAGACAGTTGACTATTTCATGATGTCAGCAATGGCACCACATGGAAGAGAAATGTTACAAGACCTGAGAGAGAAAATATTTTTTTTACACAAAAATGGTGAAAACTACAGAATGATAAACATAGCTTTAGTTATCAGTCAGGTTGTGGTAACAAAATTGATATAAAAACTTAAAGCTGAAACTGGAACCATCTCACAGAGAGGTCCAGGGCGATCGACCACAGAAGTTAACAGGTGTTTCTGAATGTACTATGTACATGGAACAATGTTTCTTTAAACCTAAGTACTAAGAAGCCATGTTAATGATAAGCACCCTGTACAATGTGTATTGTGTTACACGAAAATGTCATTCAGTGTTCACAATAAACACAAACTTTATAAGACGATATTAAAAAGGATAATGATATTCACAGCGGTAAAAGATTACAAACAAGCCTTAAAACGTATTCATCAAGGTTCTAAAAACATCTTCTTTACCCTCTGCCACTGCGTGTTCTGGTACAACTTCAAAGGCACATGGTGTTACTATGCAATTTAAGCACCAAAAAAAATACAGTATCAATTCAATATAATACTGGTTACCAACATATCTTCTTACCTGCTTTGTAGAGACGCAAGCTCTTCACCTGGTTTTCATTGGCAATGACAACCTTCCCTTTCTTCACAGAATTGCCCATTTTGACGCAGTGGAACCATCACCAGTGACAGTTCTAGAATGAAGAAGACAGGATCTGCTGCCTCTCATCTGCTATCAAAACCGTTTGTGACCTTAGATACCACAATGATGAAGCAAAAAAAGACAAAGCCTTTCTCTTCTTTCTAATGTTACATGTTAAACCTTTGCACCTCACATCACAGCACGTCTGCTAGCACTACATTCTAAGAAAAAGGTAGGACTCTTCTTGGTGAACCTGTATACTATTATCACAAGTGGCTGGGGACATGTTACTTAGCATCTGTCCTTTGGGGGTTGCCTTTTTCAATTAACACTGTTACATGTACTATAGTCTGGAATACAGGTCTTTCATCACACTAATAGGAGCCCTCTTTATTGCTCTGGCTTATAGTCATATCAGTTTCAATAATTTATTTTTTATGTGTGGAGTGACCTCTGCTGGAACTTGCACGTTGGTGCAGTTTAAGTGTAAATACAGTGGGTACGGAAAGTTTCAGACCCCTTTAAATTTTTCACTCTTTGTTTCATTGCAGCCACTTGGTAAATTCAAAAAAGTTCATTTTTCTCATTAATGTACACTGTGCACCCCATCTTGACTGGGGAAAAAACATAAATGTAGTAATTTTTGCAAATTTATTAAAAAAGAAAAACTGAAATATCAAATGGTCATAAGCATTATTATTATTATTATTATTATTATTATTATTATTACTATTATTATTATTGATTTGTATAGCACCATGATTCCATGGTGCTGTACATGAGAAGGGGTTATGTACAAATTACTGATATCACTTACAGTAACCAAACTAATAATGACAGACTGATACAGAGGGGCGAGGACCCTGCCCTTGCGGGCTTACATTCTACAGGAGGGTGGGGAAGGAGACAGTAGGTTGGAGGGTTGTAGGAGCTCTGGTGTTGGAGAGGCTGTATCTCCGGTAGTGGTGAGGAGGCAGCGGGGTCATTGCAGGCTGTAAGCTTTCTTGAAGAGGTGGGTTTTCAGGGTCCGTCTGAAGGATCCGAATGTGGTTGATAGTCGGACATGTTGGGGTACAGAATTCCAGAGGATGGGGGTATAGTCGGGAGAGGTCTTGGAGGCGATTAGGTGATGAGCGAATAAGTGTGGAGGAAAGAAGGAGGTCTTGGGAGGACCGGAGATTACGTGAGGGGAGATATCGGTAAATTAGTTCAGAGATATATGGAGGAGACAAGTTATGGATGGCTTTGTAGGTCAGTATTAGTCATTTGAACTGGATACGCTGCGGGAATGGGAGCCAGTGAAGAGATTTGCAGAGAGGGAAAACGGAGGAGTAGCGATGAGAGAGATGAATTAGTCGGGCAGCAGAGTTAGGGTATGTGCACACGATGCAGATTTAGTGCAGAATTGGTGCAGAACTGCACTGTGATTTACAGTACAATGTAAATCAATGTGAAATAAAAAGAGCTGTGCACATGGTGCAGAAAAATCTGCGCAGAAACGCTGCAGATTTCAAAGAAGTGCATGTCACTTCTTTTGTGTGTTTCTGCAGCGTTTCTGCACCCCTCCATTAATAGAAATCTGCAGTGGTAAAATCTGCACAAAAACTGCACAAAAAGCGCATAAAAAACGCACAAAAAACGTACTAAAAACGCACTAAAAACGCATAAAAAATGCACCTGCGGATTCTGCCAGGAGATGCAGATTTAGTGCAGAAAAGTCTGCACCACATTTCCTACGTGCGCACATAGCCTTAAGGATGGACTTGAGAGGTGCAAGGGTGTTAGCAGGGAGGCCACAGAGAAGGGTGTTGCAGTAGTCAAGGCGGGAGATGATGAGGGCATGCACAAGCATTTTAGTAGATTGACGGTTGAGGAAAGGATGGATTTTGGAAATATTTTTGAGCTGGAGGCGAAAGGAGGTGGAAAGAGCTTGGATGTGCGGTTTGAAGGACAGGGCAGAGTCAAGGGTTACTCCGAGGCAGCGGACTTCTGGAACGGGGAAAAGTGTGATGTCATTTATTGTGATAGATCAGGTAAGTTAGATCGGTGAGATGGAGGAAAGCTGATGAGTTCAGATTTGTCCACATTGAGTTAGAGGAAGCGAGAGGAGAAGGAGGATATGGCTGATAGACACTCCGGGATTCTGAACAGCAGAGTGGTGACGTCTGGGCCAGAGAGGTAGCTCTGAGTGTCATCAGCATAAAGGTGGTACTGGAATCCATGGGACTTTATGAGTTGTCCCAGGCCAAGCGTATAAATTGAGAAGAGCAGTGGTCCTAGAACAGAGCCTTGGAGGACTCCAACAGAAAGAGGGTGGGATGAGGAGGTAGTGTGGGAGTGGGAGACGCTGAATGTGCGGTTGGAAAGGTATGAGGAGATCCAGGATAGGGCGAGCTCTTTGATGCCAAAGGAAGAGAGAATCTGTAGTAGGAGGCAGTGGTCAACTTTATTGAAAGCAGAGGACAGGTCTAGAAGGAGGAGTATAGAGCACTCTCCGTTAGCTTTGGCTGTAAGTAGGTCACTAGTAATTTTGGTCAGGGCAGTCTCAGTGGAATGATTGGGACAGAAGCCAGATTGTAGATTATCTAAGAGCAAGTTAGATGTGAGGTGGGAGGAAAGTTCAGCGTGGCCGTGCTGCTCCAGGAGTTTGGAGGCGAATGGGAGCAGCGATATTTTAGGGGGCGATAGCTGGACATAGCGGTTGGGTTGAGGGTTGACTTTTTAAGGCTAGGTGTGAGTGTGGCATATTTTAAAGCAGAAAGTAAGGTACCAGAAGTTAGTGATAGTTTGAAGAGATAGGTTAGGGATGGGATAAGTATGATGGTGAGGTTGGGGAGGAGGTGGGATGGGGTCTAGTGCACAAGTGGTGAGGTGTGATTTGGAGAGGAGACAATTAAGCTCCCCTTCAGTGTTGTTGGAGAGGGAGGTTATGGGGGAAGGGCATTGGTCTGGTATACAAAAGGGTTGCGGTGGTTGAACAATAAAGACTTGCCTTGTTTGGTTGATCTTATTTGAAGTGTGTGGCAAAGTCCTCAGCATTCAGACCCTTTGCTCAGTATTGAGTAGAAACACCCTTTTGAGCTAGTACAGCCATGAGTCTTGGGAATGATGCAACAAGTTTTTCACACCTGGATTTGGGGATCCTCTGCCATTCTCCCCTGCAGATCCTCTCCAGTTCCATCAGGTTGGATGGTGAATGTTGGTGGACAGCTATTTTCAGGTCTCTCCAGAGATGCTCAATTGGGTTTAGGTCAGGGCTCTGGCTGGGCCAGTCAAGAATGGTCACAAAGTTGTTCTGAAGCCACGCCTTTGTTATTTTAGCTATTTGCTTAGGGTCATTGTCTTGTTGGAAGGTGAACCTTCAGCCAAGTCTGAGGTCCAGAACACTCTGGAAGAGGTTTTCATCCAGGATATCTCTGTACTTGGCCTCATTCATGTTTCCTTCAATGACAACCGGTCATCCTGGCCCTGCAGCTGAAAAACACCCCCATAGCATGATGCTGCCACCACCATGTTTCCCTGTTGGGATTGTATTGGGCAGGTGATGAGCAGTGCCTGGTTTTCTCCACACATACCACTTAGAATTATAACCACAAAGGTCTATCTTCGGATTACCATGATTTCTCATAGTCTGGGAGGCCTTCATGTGCTTTTTAGCAAACTCTATGCAGACTTTCATATGTCTTGCACTGAGGAGAGGCTTCCGTGGGGCCACTCTGCCATAAAGGCCTGACTGGTGGAGGGCTGCAGTGACAGTTGACATCGTGGAACTTTCACCCATCTCCCTACTGCATCTCTGTAGCTCAGCCACATTGATCTTGGGGTTCTTCTTTACCTCTCTCACCAATGCTCTTCTCCCATGATTGCCCAAACTTTTTCCATTCAAGGATTAAGGAGGCCACTGTGCTCTTAAGAACCTTGAGTACTGCAGAAATTCTGTTGTAACCTTGGGCAGATCCGTGCCTTGACACAATTCGGTGTCTGATGTCCTTGGCCAGTTCCTTTGACCTCATGATTCTCATTTGGTCTGACATGCACTGTGAGCTGTGTCTTATATAGACAGATGTGTGCCTTTCCAAATCAAGTCTTATCAGTTTAATTAAACACAGCTGGACTCCAATGAAAGGAGTAGAACCATCTCAAGGAGAATCACATTGAAATGAAGAGCATGTGACTTAAATATGAGTGTCTGAGCAAAGGGTCTGAATACTTATAACCATGTGATATTTCAGTTTTTCTTTTTATTAAATTTGCAAAAATTTCAACATTTCTGTTTTTTTTCAGTCAAGATGGGGTGCAGAGTGTACATTAATGTGAAAAAAATGAACTTTTTTGAATTTACCAAATGGCTGCAATTAAACAATGAGTGAAAAATGTAAAGGGGTCTGAATACTTTCCGTACCCACTGTATATGTACAAAACATATACTGCTCAGAAAAAATAAAGGGAACACTAAAATCCCACATCCTAGATATCACTGAATGAAATAATTCAGTTGCAAATCTTTATTCATTGCATAGTGAAATGAATTGAGAACAATAAAACATAAAAATGATCAATGTAAATCAAAATGAATATCCCATGGAGGTCTGGATTTGGAATGATACTCAAAATCAAAGTGGAAAATCAAATTACAGGCTGATCCATGTTGTGAATTCTGCTTTTGGGTTCCCTCCGGTGGTAGTAGGTGGTAATGCAGTTGTCCCTGGGTTGCAGTCCTGGTCAGGTGTGTCTGCTGATTGCAGTTCTGACTGGGGTATTTAGGTGTGCAGGATTCATTAGTCCTTGCCAGTTGTCAATTGTTGTTGGGAGGTGTTGGACCTCTGCCTGGTTCCTCCTGCCTTTCTGCCAAATCAGCAAAGATAAGTGTCTGGTTTTTTTTCCCTGTGGCACACATGCTGTGTGCTTCACAATTCAGTGCTCTTCTTTGTGTTTTCTTGTCCAGCTTAGACTGTGTCAGTGTTTTCTCAGTCTTGTTGGATTCTCTGGAGTGGCAGATATACATTCCATGTCTTTAGTTAGATTGTGGAACTTTTTGTATTATCTGCTGTGGATATTTTTGGAAGGGTTTTAATAGTGACCGCCTAGTAATCTGTCCTATCCTTTCCTATTTAGATAGAGTGGCCTCTTTTGCTAAATCCTGTTTTCTACCTGCGTGTGTCTATTCTTCTCCTACTCACAGTCATTATTCGTGGGGGGCTGCCTATCCTTTGGGGGTCTGCTCTGAGGCAAGATAGCATTCCTATTTCCATCTATAGGGGTATTTAGTCCTCCGGCTGTGTCGAGGTGTCTAGGGTTTGTTAGGCACACCCCACGGCTACTTCTAGTTGCGGTGTTAGTTCAGGATTTGCGGTCAGTACAGGTTCCACCGACTCCAGAGAAAGTTTTCATGCGGCTCCAAGGTCACCAGATCATAACAGATCCAATTTTAGTGGAAATGCCTCAAGACAAGGAAATGATGTTCAGTTGTGTGTGTTGCCTCCATGTGCCTGTATGACCTCCTGGGCATGCTCCTGATGAGGCGGCGGATGGTGTCCTGAGGGATCTCCTCCCAGACCTGGATTAAAGCATCCGCCAACTCCTGGACAGTATGTGGTGCAACGTGACATTGGTGGATGGTGCGAGACATGATGTCCCAGATGTGTTCAATCAGATTCAGGTCTGGAGAATGGGCGGACCAGTCCATAGCTTCAATGCCTTCATCTTGCAGGAACTGCTGACACACTCCAGCCACATGAAGTCTGGCATTGTCCTGCATTAGGAGGAACCCAGGGACAACTGCACCAGCATATGGTCTCACAAGGGGTCTGAGGATCTCATCTCGGTACCTAATGGCAGTCAGGCAACCTCTGGTGAGCACATGGAGGGCTGTGCGGCCCTCCAAAGAAATGACACCAATAATTACCCACTGCCAAACTGGTCTTGCTGAAGGATGCTGCAGGCAGCAGATCGCTCTCCACGGCGTCTCCAGACTCTGTCATGTCTGTCACACGTGCTCAGTGTGAACCTGCTTTCATCTGTGAAGAGCACAGGGCACCAGTGGCAAATTTGCCAATCTTGGTGTTCTGTGGCAAATGCCAATCGTCCTGCACAGTGTTGGGCTGTGAGCACAACCCCCATCTGTGGACGTCAGGCACTCAGACCATCCTCATGGAGTCAGTTTCTAACCGTTTGTGCAGACACATGCACATTTGTGAAAACCTACAAAGTGGTCACCATAGCTACTTGGGACCATACCCCTAAAGCTACATACAAAAAACCGAAAAAATTCCCAAATTGGTCTAGGTAGAGTAATAAATTAATTATAAAAAAGAAAATATGCATATAAATATATAACTATCCAAGAATACCAATAAGGGAAAAAGGCGGGGTATAAATACAAATTTATGATTTTATTGCATTAAATATAAACAGACAAAAAGGTGATACAATACAGAAAACAGCTGAAGAGAGTCGGCAGTGTGGACATGGATAATGCCGAACAGAGACAATAGAAAAACTGCGTGGCTACCGATACCGCAGCATCAGGTGCAAAAGAAAACTGATAATAGCACCAAAGACACTGCACTGGTTAGAGTCTGCCGTCAGAGGTTAAATATAAATATAAATAGGAAAGCATAGTCCACATAGGTGGAGGTAACCATATAATGTAAGTATGAGCAGTCACTAATACTGGTTACACAATATCCACCGGGCATACTAGAACAACATAATCCTATATTAAAATGCCTTGTGACAAGCTGTAATAGCCGCACAGTGGACTAGACCCTCCGCAAAGTAATGGCCCATTTACCTTCAGACATAGTGCAGGCTGTGTGCTGGGGCGTCGGTGAACCACGCAGAGGCCTCGACGCGCGTTTCACCGTCCTCGGCTTCGTCAGGAGGCGTGGCTTACGAGCGGGGAAGACGGACTATATGTATGGCTGTGAACCCCTAATCAGCGAATCGAAGCGCCACAGTGTATGATGTCCCGCCCAGCGGCGACATCCGGCCGGCGCGCCGCGCCGACGATGGAGAGGAGGACGTGCGTCATCACTCACCATCGCCATAGCGACGCGTCCAGCCGGACACACCACCGGAAGAGTACAGCGCACACAGAGGGCGCTTCTGCGCATGTCAAGGTGCAGATGGAAGGAAACTAATACATAAGTATTACATCAGAAGATCCGTAGTAGAATAATATAAAGTTAGACCGAATATGGTTTAAATTTACTACGGAAAATATAGGTGCCATATACAAGAAGGATAAATCGCACCATAAACTAAATAAGCATATGAATATATAAATGACAAGGAAGAAAATCTAAATAGCCGGCAAGCAGTACCAATGCATTATTAAATATATCTTAATCCCATCCGTAATAATATCAGGGGAATGCAATTGTACATATATATATACAGCCTAAATATAAAGCAAAATAATAAGTATACATTACACCCCGTCAATTATAATAACGGGGGAATATAATGGCAAATAAAATAAACAATAATCTAAATAGACTATAGCCCGTATACATAAACAAGCCGTCAGCATGCACCGGCACTCCATCATCATAATCTCGAAAAAATATGATTATATGAAAATACGGTGAAAAGCAATAATTACATGATGAAAATAAGCAAACCGCACAAATATATGTGATTAAATTATTTATACAGAAAAAGGAAATATAAATAATGACAGATAAGGGCCGTAAATACAGTTAGATCAATCATGTCTTGCTAGAAGATTTCCTTCCCATCCAATAAAATCTGAACTACAGATGCACCACCAAGTTATGCTGACGAGATGTACTAGAGGGTTCCTAGATGATTAGCCATATATCTATAGAAATAGGAAAAAATCCATAAGTGATATAAAAAACAACATATAAAATAATTAAAAACACCAACATAAAAATCCATAACCCCATTAAAATAGCGCACAAGAAATTAGAGAAAAGGCTTGAAACTAATGGCCTCATTGAGGCCGTTTGGTGTCAGAGTGTCCAGCGTAACTATCCAACGCGTTTCTTTTTGTAACAGTTTTTGTTTCAAATTTCCGCCGCGTATCCCCATGTACACATGGTCGATGCCCCTAACGGAAAATCCTTTAGGGTTACAGTTGTGAGTTTCGAAAAAATGCCTAGGAATAGTTTTTAAAAGATGTGGTTCCAGACAAGTACATGCACATTTGTGGCCTGCTGGAGGTCATTTTGCAGGGCTCTGGCAGTGCTCCTCCTGTTCCTCCTTGCACAAAGGCTGAGGTAGTGGTCCTGCTGCTGGGTTGTTGCCCTCCTACGGCCCCCTCCACTTCTCCTGGTGTACTGGCCTGTCTCCTGGTAGCGCCTCCAGCCTCTGGACACTACACTGACAGACACAGCAAACCTTTTTGCCACAGCTCGCATTGATGTGCCATCCTGGATGAGCTGAGCCACTTGTGTGGGTTGTACAGTTCATCTCAAGCTACCACGAGTGTGAATGCACAACCAACATTCAAAAGTGACCAAAACATCAGCCAGAAAGCATTGATACTGAGATGTGGTCAGTGGTGCCCACCTGCAGAATCACTCCTTTATTGAGTGTGTCTTGATAATTGCCAATAATTTCCATCTGTTGTCTATTCCATTTGCACAACAGCATGTGAAATTGATTGCCAAACAGTGCTGCTTCCTAAATGGACAGTTTGATTTCACAGAAGTTTGATTTACTTGGAGTTATATTCTGTTTTTTAAGTGTTCCCTTTATTTTTTTGAGCAGTGTAGTATGAAGAGCAATAACATATTTGTTTTTTTTTTTCTAGAGACTCTAGCAAAAAATGTAATTTGTACTACATGGTAGAATGCCAAATAAATAAAATCCAAAACACAATGGTAGAATTATTATGTATTCTACTGCAAATGCTATTTATCCCCAAAACAGTATCATTAAAAATACAATTCATTCATACAGCATGGCAATGAAAAAATAATAGTTAAAATTATTTGAAAGTGTTGATGAAAAATCTAATTTCTATACACTAAAGACCAAACCTGACTGTGTGCTTATAAAGCATTCCACGGTCCACCACTTTCAAAAGAAAAACAATTATAGTTCTGTATTAACCCGCGGCACAGAATATCCAAAGTTAGGAATGTGGGCTGTATTAAACAAGGCAGCTTCCTGCTCTTGCCACCATCTTCAATGTGGGAGCAATTGTTATAGGAAGTGGCTTAACAACTGTGGTCACGGCAGATGCGACAAGGCTCTTTGATGAGGGAGGCCAGCATTATTTTCAACTAGAGATGCGGTCTGGAACACACCTCCAGTTGAAATCCATAACAGAGTAGAGAGCAGACCCGTGTCCTATCTTCCATTCTAAGCCGGTCTGGAGTCTCCATGCACCGCACCTTATATCAAGGCATTTTCCAGCACTTGATATTGCCCACTTGGTTAGAGATCCGCTACTGAAACATTTCAGAGCAATGAATCCTTTTGAAGAAGGAGTTGGCGGATACTGAAACTTGTCAACAATAAACTTACATTTTTATCTACCACTACTTGGGTTGTGACTCCAGCGAGTGCAGAAACACTTCCACGCCTGAAAAATAAAGTAATATAAACCAAAATAAAACAAAGGAGAGAGAATTAACTACTAAATGGTATGTAAACCTCTACCAAGGTCATACCAGCTTAATAGCTGCTCAGCCATTTGGAAAAAATGGATCTGTTTGTGAATTGCAAAGAATCGTTCCATTTTGAAATTGAAAAAAAATATTATTTTTACCTTGTGTAATAAGAATGTTGCTTTCTAATTTTTAATAATCATATCAGGCAGCTAAGATATTAGTTAGTCTCTATGTTCTACTATGTGGTGGGAGATTAATTAACCCAAGCCATAAAGCTAATTGAGAAGATTTTGACTGCGTTCAAATCACATTTTCCTGCCCATTCTTGAATCAGACGTTCTCTCAATGGAGCCATTAACTTTAATTGGACAAACAGTTCCAAACATGCAACATTGGTCTCCGTGCGTCCATTCTTCTGGCACTGTCTTGTCTTTATGGGCTCTTTCAGAAGACTGTATTTTCAGTCTGAGTGCTGTCTGTGAAATAAACGTCTTCCAGAAGTGATATTGCGGCGCGCCCCCACACCGCCGCAGGGCCGAGGGGTACCCGGAGCCGGGCCTCTAGGTCTCAGTCCTGGGGTTGTCACGGTGGCTAGACCCGGTCCGTGGCCCTGTCCGTCAGTGGGGGACGTCCGGTGAAATAAGTGGTGCTAATGGTGGTGTAGCGGTGCAGTTGTGGGGTGCAGGTCGCGGTAAATAACGAGGACACCAGGTTGCAGTCTCTTTACCTCTTTACTGGAGATCTCTGAGTCCTCAGTCCAGAATACGGTTCACCAGGCTGCGCAAGTCCGGCCGGTCCAATGGCACTTCCAGAGTTCTCCTCTCAGGTGGAGATCTGTGCCTTCCTTCTAGCGCTATGTGTTGTAGTCCTTCCCTGCTGTGCTCACGGAAAGTGACCCCACAACGGTTGTGTCTGTTTCTTAAGTTCCCTCACAACTCGATTTGATGTTCCTCTGTAATCCACCCCTTCCCTGTATTCAGGTTGGAATGGCACCCGTTTGTCAGGTAGGCCTGGAGTTCTTCCGGGACCCTAGAGACGCCCCTCTCCCGCAATTGCCCCCCAAGACTTCATAGGTGATATGTGGTAGACAGCCCGCCTGAGACCGACTGTCCTGCTGTTTGGAGTATGGCTTGAAGCTGTATTCTAATCCACTCCCTCGGCGTTCCGGCCACCGGTATTGCGCCTCAGCAGGGTGCTGCCTCTTTCAACAAAACCCCTGCTGGTATTCTCCTTCTGCTTGATCTCGTTTCTCACTCAGCACAATCTGCCTCGCTTCTAGTCCTTTCTTGGGCACCGCCGCTAAGCTGAGCAGGCACGGTCCCGTTACGTTCTCTCAATGCCAAGCCTCTGCCAGGATCCCACCCCTGGCAGAGACCCTACAGTCTCTCCCTTCACAACACCCTCTGCCACAGGGTGTTGCTCTGTTCAATCCCGTCAGCGTTCTCTTCTAACTTCCTGCCTGACCCCCAGTTTACCCACTATGGTGGGGAGTGGCCTAATGAATAGCACCCTTAGCTCCCCCCGGAGGCCCTGCTGTGAAACATATTGGTGTCTGTGATACCTGATTGGAGGAACTCCTTCAGTGCCATCGAACGTACCATGGCTCCCCTTAGTGGCAGAGCCACAGTACTGCAACGACCAGAACTCTGGGGCGCTGCACTCCCCCCTGGTTAAACACAGTACTCCGGGACTGGGAAGAAAAACAACAATACAGATTAGTAAACAGACATACAATTTTGTTGAGTGCAAAACAATAAGTATACTTGAACAGGCTTCCCTTTATGGGAGGTGAGGACACTTTTAACGTTACAAACATAGTCAACATTATAAATTACAGGCTATACATAACTCCTGTTACCCAACCGGGTATTCTACTTAGTGCAAATTCTGGAACAATAAATTAACATTGCCTTTAAGAAACATACACTCTTAGTTTACCAAAGGCCTTCCTATAATCACATTACAGGGTAGGGTAACTTCACATTCTCCTACTTTGAACCTGCAGGACCGCCTGTCCCTATGGCACCAGACCTACTGCCTCTCCTTTCTTTTACAGGACCGCCCCGTTCAGCCAGGGCCTACTGCCTTTCGCTACTATACATAGTATAGACATAACATTCCTTTCGTTTAAAGAACTCTGAGCCAGCTCTACTCGGCTCCTTTAAGGACTCACTCTCTAACCCCTACGGGTTCGCTTTCTGTCCTTAGTAACAAAGTAACTTTCTATGGGGACGCAGGGTTTACCTTCTATCCTCACCTTCATCATTACTTCTTTACTTTCAACTACGCAGATCCTTACTTCGACCCCTGCGGGCTCTCTGCATCTTTTCCTTTTACAAAACATTATTTTCAGATTTCACAATTCAAACAATTTAAACACATATAACTTTTCATGTAAAACAGTTACATTCTTTTTCTCAAAGCATCATCATGTTACCGTTCTAAAACAGTATCGCTTTCAAGTTCAATTCCACGCATCCCCTTTAAGAGGGGACCAAGCCTTTCTGAGGTAGCTCGTCTTCTCAGCCTACCAGTCCATGCAAAGGCTCCGGAATGGCATCTTCGCAAAGTGTCTTTTAACTAAAACCAGTAGGAAAGGTATCTTCGCAAAGTGTCTTTTAACTAAAACCAGTAGGAGGCACCCTTAA
Source organism: Ranitomeya variabilis (assembly GCF_051348905.1). Classification (NCBI taxonomy): domain Eukaryota; kingdom Metazoa; phylum Chordata; class Amphibia; order Anura; family Dendrobatidae; genus Ranitomeya; species Ranitomeya variabilis. Next base: position 497,309,091 of record NC_135236.1, on the reverse strand, counting down.
GAAGGTGCAAACTATTTACAAGAAAGTTCAAATCATGCACAGTCCATGATTTCGCAGTTTGTGTAACTTTGTGCAAAACTTCAAGAAAACAACAATAGTGACCCCGGGTCAACAAAGGGGTCACCTTTTTAAAGTTTACCCTGGACGGGTTTAGCAGCAACTTAAAGAACAAACAGTAACTATTTACATTTTCAGGTTTCCGAGGTTTAGTTGGACGGCTTCCAGGGCTGCACCTGGCACTTAACCCTTCTTGGCCTGGGCAAAGTGAGGTCCAGGGTTACACCCAGTGCTGGACAAACGCCGTTAATCCGTCTTTCATGTACGATTAAATCATGCGCAGCGATGGAGGTCTGCGCAGCTTGAGTATGGGCATTTGCTGCAACAGAGGTAGCGGCCGCTGCAAGATCAGTCACTGGAACGGAGTCAGCAGCTGTGGCACTAGTAGTCACTGGAGGGGTGTCGGTCGTCAGGACAGGGTCGTCTTTCATACCTGCTTCAGATGCGGTCCCTCCGGTGCCGGTCTGCTCTGCCTCCGCTGGGGTCTAGAACGCTGGTTGCAGGGCCTTGTGCTGCGACATTGTCATCTCTGCTTGCAGCATACCCCTTTCCGGCAGGGCCTTGCTTTCCAGCTTCGGAGCGCTGGGACTTCTTCCCTGCTCCGGACCAGACGAGGCTGCCGACAGATGTCCGGTGAGGCTCCTGATGATGGCCTTCTTCCACCCGGCCTCAGTGCTCAGCTGCGTCCGCCGGGGTCGGTCGCTGAGCTCGTCCACTCCGGTCTGTAGGAATTCAGCATCAGCGGTGGAGGCCTGGTTGCGGTGCCCCTCCGGGTGGCTGGGGGAGTCCTCTGCTCCGACCCCACGCTCCGGCTCCGGGCGGCTCGCCATGGCGTCCTCCATGTCGCTCGCTCCTTCTTCCTTGTCCTTTTCCCGCTCTCTCCTTCGTGGGCGGTTTCGTTTTCTCTGTCTCTGCCCACCATTGAGGATCAGGAGGCGGATCTCGGCTGCTGACGGACACGTCCTCAAGGGGCCGAGATATTTAGACTGGGCGGCCATTGTCTTTCGCGCTCTTCAGCCTGTTCACGCCCACTTCCACGCCCTTCTTCTTCTCCTGCGCTCTCCTTAGCGCTGTAATGGCGGCGGTTTTGGCGCGAACTTTTGGCGGCAAGTGACAATCCACAGTCTTTGCAATAAAGTACAGTCCAAGCACAATAAATCACAGTTCCAAGGCACACATGACCTGATTCTTCAGGCTTAAGTAGATCCTGTTCGTGACGCCAAGTTGCGGCGCGCCCCCACACCGCCGCAGGGCCGAGGGGTACCCGGAGCCGGGCCTCTAGGTCTCAGTCCTGGGGTTGTCACGGTGGCTAGACCCGGTCCGTGGCCCTGTCCGTCAGTGGGGGACGTCCGGTGAAATAAGTGGTGCTAATGGTGGTGTAGCGGTGCAGTTGCGGGGTGCAGGTCGCGGTAAATAACGAGGACACCAGGTTGCAGTCTCTTTACCTCTTTACTGGAGATCTCTGAGTCCTCAGTCCAGAATACGGTTCACCAGGCTGCGCAAGTCCGGCCGGTCCAATGGCACTTCCAGAGTTCTCCTCTCAGGTGGAGATCTGTGCCTTCCTTCTAGCGCTATGTGTTGTAGTCCTTCCCTGCTGTGCTCACGGAAAGTGACCCCACAACGGTTGTGTCTGTTTCTTAAGTTCCCTCACAACTCGATTTGATGTTCCTCTGTAATCCACCCCTTCCCTGTATTCAGGTTGGAATGGCACCCGTTTGTCAGGTAGGCCTGGAGTTCTTCCGGGACCCTAGAGACGCCCCTCTCCCGCAATTGCCCCCCAAGACTTCATAGGTGATATGTGGTAGACAGCCCGCCTGAGACCGACTGTCCTGGCGCTGTTTGGAGTATGGCTTGAAGCTGTATTCTAATCCACTCCCTCGGCGTTCCGGCCACCGGTATTGCGCCTCAGCAGGGTGCTGCCTCTTTCAACAAAACCCCTGCTGGTATTCTCCTTCTGCTTGATCTCGTTTCTCACTCAGCACAATCTGCCTCGCTTCTAGTCCTTTCTTGGGCACCGCCGCTAAGCTGAGCAGGCACGGTCCCGTTACGTTCTCTCAATGCCAAGCCTCTGCCAGGATCCCACCCCTGGCAGAGACCCTACAGTCTCTCCCTTCACAACACCCTCTGCCACAGGGTGTTGCTCTGTTCAATCCCGTCAGCGTTCTCTTCTAACTTCCTGCCTGACCCCCAGTTTACCCACTATGGTGGGGAGTGGCCTAATGAATAGCACCCTTAGCTCCCCCCGGAGGCCCTGCTGTGAAACATATTGGTGTCTGTGATACCTGATTGGAGGAACTCCTTCAGTGCCATCGAACGTACCATGGCTCCCCTTAGTGGCAGAGCCACAGTACTGCAACGACCAGAACTCTGGGGCGCTGCAATATTGTAGCCCAGTCATGTTTGTGCCTTGAAAATGACATTTGAGCAGATATTTTACTTGGCTCTAAGCTCTTGCTGCTCTATTGTTTTACCATTTTTATATCGTCTTCCGTTAACAGTAGGGATGTTATGGGCTCACCAGGTGAGGCGGATTCTGATAATCAAGCAGCACCTGCTGGATAGCACGTGGAACAGCGAGGACCAGAACAACAGAATATGAATGGACGGCAGGCAGACAAGCATAGCAGGGAACACACAAAGTTAAAAATGACACACAGCTGAGAGAACTGGAGGGTGGCAAACTCCAAAGCACACCGTCAGTAGAGATGAGCGAATATCGTCAGCTCCTTCCTTATTCGGCTCGCTAGTAGCGCTTACCGCAGAAGCTGCAGCGGGAACCCGGATACCTGGAGTGCTCCCGATAATCAGGTGTTCAGCGCCGCAGCTGCATGTGTCGCGGATGTGTGACAGTCACAACACATGTGGAACACCCTACCAGGGCAGTGGGGTACTCGGTACCGGTCTTAATGGGGATGTCACGGTGGCTGCGACCCGGTCCGTGGCCCTGGGTGCCCAATTAAAGGGAAAGGTCTTTAAAGGGATTTATAATGTCTATTGTTCGTGACGCCACCTGTGGTATTCGGTCAGTAGGAACCGACGCTGCTTAAAGGGGTCATCTGGGGTGATGATGTTGCAGCAAGACGGTAACGCTTCCCACAGGTGAAGCGGGGTCCCCAGGGCTCCCAAGGTGTGTGGCAAAGATGGTGTATGCCGATGAATAAGTGGAGGACTCAGAGTTTGCAGTCTTTTACCTGGTTTACTGATGGTAGCAGTCCTCAGTCATGGGTACCAGGTGTAGGGTAGCTGTAGTCCTGCCGGCTTGGAGGCAATAAGGGATCCCACTTCAGGTGAGGTCTGTAAGCCTTTCCTACTTGCACCAGATGGTGAGGTCCCTGCGGATTAAAGCTTGCTGACAGGGTCCCCTCTCTCCTGTCCTAAGTTAGATATCTGTACGATAGGCAGTTTGAGCCTGTTTATAGGATCTCTTAGATGACCCGGCTCTTAAGGTCACTGCTTCACCTCAGACTTGTTACAGGCAATTGACATATTGTACTATGCCCTCCGATTCTGTCGCGCGTCCTGGAGAACAACACGACCTCAGGCACCCGGTACCCGGCTTCTGCGCTCTGGCTCTGAGGATGTCCTTCCGCTGTTCCCCTCCTGAGCCCTTTTCTCCACTGTGCTTCTTCCCTCTAAGCTCCTTCACATTTCAACTCCTCTCGTTATTTCTCTTTCCAGGGGCTGCAGCTCCCTTGTGGCTGCTCGGCCTCTACGTCTGCTCCAGATGTCCTTCTGCTCTCCTGGAGACCAACCGTCTCCCTCCACTGTCTCTCTCAGACTGCCTAACACTGACTGGCTCCTCCTCCAGACCAGGATACATAAAGTGTAAGGAAGTTTCCCTGAATCTGGGTCCTGAGCTCCCCCTCCTGGCCTAGATTCAGATGTGTTGAATGTAAGTGCCTTACCTGATAGAAAGAATCCTCCTTGCCTCCAAGCATGACATCACCCTCCCCGAAGGGAAGGCAACATCACTGCAGCAACCGGCTACCTTGGGTGCTGCACATGTATGGAGAGCCTGTGTGCTGTGACTGTCACATAGCCACGACACATGCAGCTGTGGTGCTGGACACCTGAGTATCTCCAGGTATCTGAGTTCCCGCTGCAGCTTCTGCGGTAAGCGCTATAGCTTGTCGAATAAGGAGGGAGCCAACGATATTCGCTCATCTCTAACCGTTAGTAGACACAAAGCTTACTAAACAGTCAGATACACATAAGTACAGCAAAGGGTGGCGGCCATAGAAGAGAGCAGAGCCTGTGTGTCAGTAGATTATAGAAGACATAACAGCATGCAATGTTAATCAACTGTTTTTAAGGACACTGCCATGTATTAACACCTTCATGTCTAGACGATTTTTCCTTTTTTTCTCTTTCGTTTTTTCTCTCACTCTTCTAAGAACCATATTTTTTTTTCCATCAACATAGCTCTGTGGGCTTGTTTTTGGTGGAAGAGTCGTAGTTTGTATTGGAATAAGGGAAAAATATTCCAAGTGGAGTAAAAAAAAAGCAATTCCACCATTGTATTTGGGGTTTGTTTTTGCAGCAGTCAACATGCAGTAAGAAAGACCTGGTAACATGATTCTCCAGCTCATTATTACTAAAACGATGTCAAACATTTAAAGTTTTAAAGTGGTCACAAGGATTAAAAATACATTGACTTACTAGATAAGGACATAATACTACCACTTTACCAACCATTTTCTTCATCTGGAATATGCAGTCCATATCTTGGCTAGAGATGAAAATAAAAAAATGCCCTTAAATTAGGAAAAAGTAAAAAGAAGAGCCACAAAACTGATAAGAGGAATAGAGGACATTGGATATGAGAAAAGATTAAAATAACTACCTTTACTTAAGGTACCGTCACATTAAGCGACGCTGCAGCGATATCGACAACGATGCCGATTGCTGCAGCGTCGCTGTGTGGTCGCTGGAGAGCTGTCACACAGACAGCTCTCCAGCGACCAACGATGCCGGTCCCCGGGTAACCAGGGTAAACATCGAGTTACTAAGCGCAGGGCCGCGCTTAGTAACCCGATATTTGCCCTGGTTACCATTGTAAATGTAAAAAAAAAACAGTACATACTCACCTTCTGATGTCCGTAAGGTCCCTGGCCGTCTGCTTCCCGCACTGACTGTGAGCGCCGGCCGGCCGTAAAGTAAAAGCAGAGCACAGCGGTGACGTCACCGCTGTGCTGTGCTTTACGGCCGGCCGGCGCTCACAGTCAGTGCGGGAAGTAGACGGCCAGGGACCTGACAGACATCAGAAGGTGAGTATGTACTGGTTTTTTTTTTACATTTACAATGGTAACCAGGGCAAATATCGGGTTACTAAGCGCGGCCCTGCGCTTAGTAACCCGATATTTACCCTGGTTACCATTGTAAAACATTGCTGGCATCGTTGCTTTTGCTGTCAAACACGACGATACACGCCGATCTGACGACCAAATAAAGTTCTGGACTTTCAGCAACGAGCAGCGATATCACAGCAGGATCCTGATCGCTGCTGCGTGTCAACCACAACAATATCGCTATCCAGGACGCTGCAACGTCACAGATCGCTATCGTTATCGTTGCAAAGTCGTTTAGTGTGAAGGTACCTTAAGTCTTGAGATGTTCTAAGGCTGTGTTGACACAATCATTTCTGATGCTTTTTTGCTGCAATTGTCTGAAAATCTGTAAAAAAAAAAAAATACATCAATTGTATAGCATTTTTGGACTATCACAAGAAAAACTTATAGGGAACGAATGTGTGAACACGGCTTAAGGGGAGACCTATACAAAAATATGGTCAAAAGCTGTTCCATGTAAAACTCCGTCAATAGACATGGGTCACAACATCCATTTGGAGAGAAAAATAAATAAAATGTTCAATCTCCATAGAAGGCAAGGCTTCTTTACCATGAGAACTATCAATCGGCCTTCCTCAAAATGTGGTTACAGTGGGAACCATGGATGGTTTCTTAGAATAAAATAATAAATAGTTATTTAAATGTATCAATTTGTTCTTATTCTGAGTGTTGATCTAGTCTCATATACACTTGGTATCAGGACAGAAAATGATCGCTTTTAGGGAAGATTGGAAGATTGATCCATGCATTTAGGTTGCACTTATATCTCTTCCCTTTACTTCTCCCATCCCTAAATTTGAACTATATGGACAAATTCATTTTTTCAACCATACTCTGTAACTACTGTATGTATGTGACTGGATCCACAGTTAAAGGGAATATGTCACCTGCTGTTTGCTCACCACTGAGAGCAGTATGATGGAGAGGCAAAGACTCCGATTCCTGCTGTGTGTCAGTCTCTCGGCTTGCTTGGTGCGGTTTTGAAAAAATTGGTGTTTTCTCTGCTGCAGATCTACCAGTTCTCTGCATGCTGAGCCTGTGTAACCCTGCTCACATCACTGATTGGCAGCTTTTGTGTACACTGTGCATAGGCAGAAAGCTGCCAATCAGTGGTGGGAGGGAGGTTACACGGAGCTCATGAATATGGAGGACTACATGGCAGCAGATTTACTAGTCATCTAGTGATAGTCTCCTGTTGACAAAACAGTGGCTTTATCAAAACTACAGCAATAAGTTTAGTAAGTGACACATCCCTTGAATCAGGGTATCTGCCCTTACATTATGCTTCTCACAGAAGGGTTAGCAAAAAACTGGTCACATATTCTCTTTAATGCTTATGGATAATAAAGGCATCATTATATGGGGTGTTATGATGCTGATTAAGCTGATTATTGTCTTTAAGGGTAAATCTTGATGTCGGATTCCCCTTAAAGGCATTTTAATAAAAAAAAAACATATCAATCTAAATCTAACAAAAAGTACAATAGGCCCAATTTATCAAAGCGAATACGCCAGAATTCTGGCGTAAATAGCTTTGAGAAGTCGCAAAATTTTTGCGACTTTGGATGTTTTTACGCCAATTTCGCCCAGTTACGCTAAAATGGGCATTGTTAGGGCGTGGCTAGGGTGTGACACCAAAGCTCGTCTGATTCATGACGAGATGTCTAGTACCTGTAAGGCCAGTCTCACACGTCCAGATAATTCCGGTACCGGAAAAAATGGGTACCGGAGTTATCCGTGTCCGTGTGTCCGTGAGCTCACGTAGGCCATCCGTGTGGCACACGTGCGGCAGCCGTGTGCCGCCTGGGTACCACACGGACCGTGCAGGAGAGACAGCGCTAAAGTTTAGCGCTGTCCCCTGCATCGTGCTGAAGCCACGATTCATATCTTCTGTGCAGCAGCGTTTGCTGTAAAGAAGATATGAATAACCCATTTTTTTAGTGGTATTTCGTGTTTAAAATAAGTATTTTTCAGAACAGCGGGCGGGCGCACAGGGGGTGGGGACATGGAGCTTTATTTTAAACACGAAATACCACTAAAAAAATGGATTATTCATATCTTCTTTACAGCAAACGCTGCTGCACAGAAGATATGAATCGCGGCTTCAGCACCATGTGGGGGGGACAGCGCTTACTGGAGCGCTGTCTCCTGCACGGCACACGGAGAACGTCCGTGTGCGGTACGTGTTTTACACGGACCCATTGAGGCGTGTGAGTATTTTAATGCCGGCGGCCGGGCGCACAGGGGGTGGGAGGGGGGACGATGCCCTAAAGTTTATTTTAAACACATAAAAACAAAAAAAAAAGATTTTTCATCCCTTCTCCCCAGCGAGCGCTGGAGAGAACGGATGAATGGCGGCTTCAGCACCATGCTGGGGGGACAGCGCTTACTGTAAGCGCTGTCTCCAGCATGGCACACGGACTGCACACGGAAAACATCCGTGTGCGTTACGTGTTTTACACGGACCCATTGACTTTAATGGGTCCGTGTAATACGTGCGCTCCCACGAACACTGACATGTCTCCGTGTTTGGCACACGGAGACACGGTCCGCAAAAAATCAATGACATCTGCACAGATGCATTGATTTTAATGTGTCTACGTGTGTCAGTGGCTCCGGTACGTGAGGAAACTGTCACCTCACGTACCGGAGCCACTGACGTGTGAAACCGGCCTAAGGGGGTGACAGGGAATGTCTCATGTCTTCTCTTCTGAAAGACATATACAACTAAACATTTATCCAAAAAAGGAGAAATTCATAAAGTGATAAAGTGTAGCGATATAAATACACCAAGAATCAAGCTTTGAACAAAGACTATATATAAAATAATTTTTATTTAGCATAAAGAGTGTTAAAAACCTCTATGAATACATTAAGGGTACGTTCACACAGGACTTTTTTGCTGCTTTTTTTTGCTGCTTTTTTTTATGCTAATTTAGGTGCGTTTTTTTGGTGCGTTTTTGGTGCGTTTTTTGGGTATGTTCACACAGGACTTTTTTGCTGCAGATTTTTGCTGCAGATTTTTGCTGCTTTTTTTTATGCCAATTTTCAGCTGCTAGGACACCTCATAATGGCTCTTTACACCTTACTACCAGGAACTCCCTCACAATAGATCACAATCAGGACACCTCACAATGGCTCTTCACACCTCACAATGGCTCACAATGGCTCTTCACACCTCACTACCAGGAACTCCCTCACAATAGATCACAATCAGGACACCTCACAATGGCTCTTCACACCTGACAATGGCTCACAATGGCTCTTCACACCTCACTACCAGGAACTCCCTCACAATAGATCACAATCAGGACACCTCACAATGGCTCTTCACACCTCACAATGGCTCACAATGGCTCTTCACACCTCACTAACCACACCCCTAAGCTCTTGGCTGTGAGATCCCTTCCTGCTGGCCATGATTTTCTGCACAAAAAAAGCAGCAAATAATGCTACATGCGTTTTTTCAGCGTTTTTGCAGCGTTTTTTTCATCACCCATTCAAGTCAATGGGTGAAAAAACGCTGCAAAAACGCTGCAAAAACGCTGAAAGAAGTGACATGCCCTATGTCCAAAAAAAGCAGCAAAGCAGAAAAAACTGATCAAACAAAAAACCAACGTGTGTGCATGAGATTTCTGAAATCTCATAGGCTTTACTGGTACTGTAAAAAGCAGCTGAAAATTAGCATAAAAAAAAGCAGCAAAAAAAAGCAGCAAAAAAGTCCTGTGTGAACGTACCCTAAAAAAACAATCAGAAACCACAGAAAAAAACATTGGTGGGTAAAGATGTATGTAGGGCTATGACTACAGTGACCCAATCAGAAAATTTAGAAGCACAAGATATACAATTAGTACATAAAAACTTTTTTATGTATCTACATAAGGCCGGGGTCACACTAGCGATGAATATGAACGAGTGCTATGTAATAAAACATCACATAGCACTCGGACCAGTATTTATCTATGGGGCAGCTCACATCAGCATTTTTTTTCTAGGCCGTTTACAACGTGCGAGTGAAATCGCAGTATGCGGTGATTGTCACTGACACTCGGCCGAGTCTCGGCTTACTCACACCCATATAAGCCTATGGGTGCGAGAGAGACAACGCACATCACTCGGATATCATCCGAGTAATGTGCGATATACACTGTCCCCGGCAATGGAAGAGATGGAGAGGCTCAGAGCACAGACACATGACACTCGGCTCCCGCTTGCAGCAGAGCAGGAGCCAAGGTCATTAGCATATCGCATCTGATGCTCTCGCATCGGATGCCATACGCTAGTCTGACCCCAGCCTAAAGGGTATATATTGTATTTTAATTGTGCAAAAACAGAAAAAATCAAGCATTATAAGTCTGCAAGCGTGCTGAGAACTTAAATATGCAGGTACTTGAGAACATTTGTGTATGTCCAAATAATGGGCATATTGTTCAATTGCACAGCAGCAATAAGAAATAAAAAAGGATATGTGCACATGTAGGTTGGATCTCTGCGGATTTTTCCGCACCTATTTTTGTATATCCGCAGGTAAACAGCACTGCGGATTACCTGCGGATTTACTGCGGAATTACCGCGGATTTACAGCGTTTTTTTGCGGTCATTGTGCGGATTCCACCTGCGGTTTTACACCTGTGGATTCCTATTATGAAGCAGGTGTAAACCGCTGCGGAATCCGCACAAAGAACTGACATGCTGCGGAATAAACAACGCAGAGTTTCTGCGCTTTTTTTTCCGCAGCATGTGCACTGCGGATTTTGTTTCCCATAGGTTTACATGGTACTGTAAACTCATGGAAAACAGCAAAATCCACAGCGTGTGCACATAGCCTAAGTCCGCATATGTGCAAAGAAATTGCATATATACATACTCTTGGCAAAAATATGCATATATGGTGAAATTAAAATGTACTAACTGTGTGTCTCAGTACACTCGTGCTCAAAAGTTTACATACCCTGGCAGAATTGTTGCTTTCTTGGCCTTTTTTCAGAGAATGTGAATGATAACACCAAAACTTTTTCTCCACTCATGGTTAGTGGTTGGGTTAAGCAATTTTGTGTAAAACTACTGTTTTTTTCTCTTTTTAAATTATAATGACAACCCAAAACATCAAAATGACCCTGATCAAAAGTTCACAAACCCGATTTCTTAATACCATGTATTGCCCCCTCTAACATCAATGACACCTTGAAGTCTTTTGTGGTAGTTGTGGCTGAGGTTTTTCATTTTCTCAGATGGTAAAGCTGCCCACTCTTCTTGGCAAAAAGCCTCCAGTTCCTGTAAATTCCTGAGCTGTCTAGCATGAATTGCACGCTTGAGATCTCCCCAAGGTGACTCAATGATATTGAGGTCAGGATATTGAGATGGCCACTCCAGAACTTTCATTTTGTTCTGCTGTAGCCAATGACATGTCCACTTGGCCTTGTGTTTTGGATCGTTGTCATATTGGAACGTCCAAGTACGTCCCATGCAAAGCAGTATTTGCTGATAACGTGCTTCATTCATTTTTCCTTCAACTTTGACCAAGTTTCCTGTGCCTTTGTAGCTCACACATCCCCAAAACATCAGCGATCCACCTCCGTGCTTTACAGTAGGAATGGTGTTCCTTTCATCATAGGCCTTGTTTACCTCTCTCCAAATGTAACGTTTATGGTTGTGGCCAAAAAGTTCTATTTTGGTCTGATCACTCCAAATTACCTTGCTCCAGAAGTGTTGAGGCTTGTTTCTGTGCTGTTTTGCATATTGTAGGTGAGGTACTTTGTGGCATTTGTGCAGTAACAGCTTTCTCCTGGCAACTCGATCATGCAGCCTATTTTTCTTCAAGTGCCTCCTTGTTGTGCATCTTGAAATAGACACACCGCTAGTTTTCTGAGAGTCCTGTATTTCAGCTGATGTTATTTGTGGGTTTTTCTTTGCATCCCAAACAATTTTCCTGGCAGTTGTGGATGAAATTGTTGCTGATCTACCAGGCCGTGGTTTTGTTTTTACAGAGAGCCCCTGATTTTCCATTTGTTAATCACAGTTTGAATGCTGCTGACTGGCATTATTAATTCCTTGGATATCTTTTTGTATCCCTTTCCTGTTTTATACAGTTCAGCTACCTTTTCCCGTAGATCCGTTGACAATTCTTTTGCTTTCCCCATAACTCACAAAACAGAAATGTCAGTGATTGGATAAAAGATGCAGGAGTCTGGATCCAAGAAACTCACTCAGCTTGTATGCACACACACTGATTACAAGCAAACAGGTCACAGATGAGGATGTCACCTTTAGTAGCCAGTCAAACACATTTGTGTCAACTTCTGTGCATGTTATCAGGCCAAAATCACCAGGGTATGTGAACTTTTGTTGATCAGGGTCATTTGGATGTTTTGGGTTGTCATTATTATTTAAAAAGAGAAAACACAGTAGTTTGACAATAAATGGCTTCACCCAACCACTAACCATGAGTGGATAAAAAGTTTTGGTGTTATCATTCATATTCTCTGAAACAAGGCCAAGAAAGCAAAAATTCTGCCAGGGTATGTAAACTTTTGAGCACGACTGTATATAAGGTAAATGTTAGGAACCAAAGTGTTTACAATGAGAGTGTATCACCTGTATTCATAACCAACAATAAATATATCACAGTGCAAAGTACGAATCAGGTACAGTCTATTCAATATGCATATGACAATACAGAGCATTTTAGTAACTAGATCACATATTTACCTTTGAATAATCCAGGAGCCCACCACACCCGACGTACGTATCGCCAAGACAAGCTTCGTTCGGGGTGCACCAGCATGGGAGCTGGTGAGGTCAGTTGAAAAGAGAGCATTTCCTGGTTTAAGCAGTTGGAGTCTAAGTGAGAGGTTCAAGTGAGAAGTTCATGTGCAAGTTGCAGTGGGCACTACCAGTACATATCATTCGGGTAGTATGAGGACACACCAGAAGTCTTATGGAAATCCCTGTACAGTCCGGACCTGTGGCCCAGAGTAGGTACTGGAATACGTGTCTTATTCTCTTTGATGTGGAAGAGGCTGGATGGGAAAAGCAAGAGGGAATGGAGACGAGTCTCAGAAAAGCCGTGTTGCCGGATGGGGATTCCCTAGCACCAACAGAAGCTATTGAGGTAGGGACAGTCTGTGCAGAATGAAGGCAAAGCCTTACAATGTACTGTATGAATCTAACAACAACCGGAGGCTGCTGTGCCCGATACAACATGTTGTAGACTGTTGTAGCTGAACTGTCCAGTAAAGTTAAACTTGTTGAAAAGAACCAAGTGAGTGCAGAGCGAACCTTACAGCACAACACACATGGAATAAAACATTGTATGTTAGTGGGGTGTCAGGGTGAAGATAAGCAACAGCAGGCCCACAGCACCAGCCCTGAGCCTTGCTTCATACCTTACACCAGAAATCTCATTCCAGTCTCAGAGTGGAGTTAGGCTATGTACACATGATGAGTTTTTGATGCGGTTTCGTAACATTTTTTTCCACACGGAAATGGTCCAAAAAACACAATGGAATCCTAATGCATGGTAATTCAATGACAATCCTGAAGAGTTGTGCACATGATCAGTAAATTTCTGTGCGTATCTGCAGTGCATTTTTTCTGCAGCATGTCAATTCTTTTATGTGTTTTTGTAGCGCTTCCGCAACCCATTGACTTCAATTGAGTTAGTCAAATCCGCAGCAAAAAGGCAGGGATAAAATGTTTTTGGATTTGCTGCAGATTTGCTGAGTTTTTGTATTGCGTTTTTCCGTCTTTCTATGGTGTTTCCCACGCTGTCATCAATGTGGAAAACACAGGAGTGGTGGTTCTTATGGGCAATAACGCTACCGCCGGTAAGACCATCGATCAGAGAGCTGCGGGGTCATGCTATCAGATGTCAGCGTGACCCCGCAGCTGTGACTGTCACCCACGGTAACGCTACCGCCGGTACTGTCGGTCAGAGCATTGCGGGATCATGGTGTCAGATGTCAGCGTGACCCTGCAGCTGTGACTGTCACCCACTGTAATGCTACCACAGACTGTCGGTCACAACATTGTGGGATCATGCTGTCAGATATCAGCGTGCCCCGCAGCTGTGACTGTCACCCACTGTAATGCTACCACAGACTGTCGGTCACAGCATTGTGGGATCATGGTGTCAGATATCAGCGTGCCCCGCAGCTGTGACTGTCACCCACTGTAATGCTACCACAGACTGTCGGTCACAACATTGTGGGATCATGGTGTCAGATATCAGCGTGCCCCGCAGCTGTGACTGTCACCCACTGTAATGCTACCACAGACTGTCGGTCACAACATTGTGGGATCATGCTGTTAGATATCAGCGTGCCCCGCAGCTGTGACTGTCACCCACTGTAATGCTACCACAGACTGTCGGTCACAACATTGTGGGATCATGCTGTCAGATATCAGCGTGCCCCGCAGCTGTGACTGTCACCCACTGTAATGCTACCACAGACTGTCGGTCACAACATTGTGGGATCATGCTGTCAGATATCAGCGTGCCCCGCAGCTGTGACTGTCACCCACTGTAATGCTACCACAGACTGTCGGTCACAACATTGTGGGATCATGCTGTCAGATATCAGCGTGATCCTGCAGCTGTGACTGTCACCCTCGGTAATGCTACCGCAGACTGTCGGTCAGAGCGCTGCGGAATTCATATTGTCAGATGTCAGCGTGATCCCGCAGCTGACTGTGACTCGCAGTGGTGGCCTGCGGTAAAACGCTGGCGTGAGCCGATGAGACTGCTGCACCCATCGGGCTATGTCTGCTGTCACTGATAACAGTGACAGGACGTGCCGCTGATGGGAGATGTAGTATCATCTGCCGGCGCCTGTGTGCACAGTTAAAAAAAAAAAAGTAAAATTACATACATATTCACATAAACGCCCAGGCCCATTTTCCCACAGCGCTCGTGCTGACGTCAGAAAGGTGAAGTGAGTTCACTGGCTGTGAACTCCCAGGACCTGTCTGACGGCACCATGAGCAGGAGAACTTTTTAATCCTCACAGTTCCCTCAGACAGGGAATATGAGTTCACAGGGAGACACTGAGCACACACTGCTAAGTTCCTCTGCTGGATGACAGGCTGTATGGTTGCATCATGCAACCATGCAGCCTGCCATCTAGATATAGCAGAGCTGGACCAGTCATGGGACAAATGGATTAGCTGCATCCCTGAGGAAAGGTGAGGAGTATTGTTGTTTTTTATTTTTTACTCTTATGCAGATGACAATGGTGTGAGTGGAATGCGCGAGGTCATAAGTATGGTTTCATTAAGAATAATTAAAGGAGTCTGTGTCATTCTTTCAATTAAAGGACTTTATTCTGGGTGTCTGTATTTTCATACAATGTGACTATGGGGTTAATAATGGGGGCGTTTAATTGGCGCCTCTGCATTAATAACCTCGATTACTTGATGTCACATGACAATACAAAGGTGACATCAACCTCCCAACTCTCACCCCAGTTGCCACCGCTACAGGGCAAGTGGGAAGCGCGGCTACGTTCCAGAATTGGCACATCTTATAGATGCACCTTTTCTCGGGCGGCTGAGAGCTGATGCTTTTAGCCTGGGGGCCAGTATCCATGGCCCCTTCCTAGGCTATTTATATCATTCTGCAGCTGTCTGAATAGCCTTTGCTGGTTATTAATTATAAGGGGTCCCTAAGTCATTTTTTTAGGGTCCCCCATTTTAATAGCCAGTAAAGGCTAAGTATACAGCTGTGAGCTAATATTAATAGCCTGGAAAGCTCCAGGGGTATTACCCCCTTCCCATGCTATAAACATCGGCCCCCAGCCATCGGCTTTCCATCTGTTACTTAAGAAAATTACACAGGAGCCCACACCGTTTCTTTCAGAAAAATAATCTTTTATTAATTAAATACATGTACAGTAAGCTCACACACTGTACTAATTGTACATGTCAAAATATAAAGAAGACGGAAGCTTGATGCCAATAAAAAACCAAAGTTTTATTAATACACATTAAAAACTAAACAAGTCCAATAGCAGTCAGTGGCAGTACATGAGACAGAATATACTGTCTGCAAGGGTAAAATATACCAAAAATACCTATAAATAATCAAATGATCCCAAAATTACTAAGGAAATAAACAAGTGCATATATAGCCCGCAACAATATATATATCAAAATGTACTTACACTATATATATAAGTTACATCTAAAGAACAACATGTAGATTCTAAACAAGAATTATAAATAAATATGAGTACATATAAACATATAATGAAAAAAAGCTTACACTAATAGCAGATAAAGCGCATTGATGGCCTCAGTTATAAACAATATGTGGCAAACTGCCTACAACATAATATGCACAGGCTATAATGGCCCCAATTGTGGCATATAAGCCTACATATATAATGGCCAGAAAAAAGTGCATATAGCGCTAAAGTGCAAAGCATGAGAAACATATAAATACTCAGCAGAAGATATACATAAGTATACGGACTATAAATAATGCATGTAAGCATATACTGAAAAGGAACTTACACCAATAGTAAATAAGCCGCATGAATGGCCTTAGTTGTAAGCAATGTGTGGCAAACTGCCTACAGCTTAATATGCACAAGCTATAATGGCCCTAATTATGGCATATGAGCCTACATATATAATGGCCAGAAAAAAGTGCATATAGCGCTAAAGTGCAAAACATGAGAAACATGTAAATATTCAGCAGGAGATATAAATAAATATACGGGCTATAAATAATGCATATAAGCATATAAGGGAAAAGAGAACTTATACCAATGGCAAATAAGCCGCATAGATGGCCTCAGTTGTAAACAATGTGTGTCAAACTGCCTATAGCAAAATGTACACAGGCTACAATAATCCTAACTGTGGCAAATGAGCCTACCTATATATTGGCCAGAGAAAGTGCATATAGCGCTAAAGTGCAAGGTATAAGGAAAGGTCAAGGCATATTTACCCAGGATTGCAGATCAGTAAATGGACCCCGACGCGCGTTTCGCGTTATGCTTCGTCCAGGGGGATAGTCATGACTATCCCCCTGGACGAAGCATAACGCGAAACGCGCGTCGGGGTCCATTTACTGATCTGCAATCCTGGGTAAATATGCCTTGACCTTTCCTTATACCTTGCACTTTAGCGCTATATGCACTTTCTCTGGCCAATATATAGGTAGGCTCATTTGCCACAGTTAGGATTATTGTAGCCTGTGTACATTTTGCTATAGGCAGTTTGACACACATTGTTTACAACTGAGGCCATCTATGCGGCTTATTTGCCATTGGTATAAGTTCTCTTTTCCCTTATATGCTTATATGCATTATTTATAGCCCGTATATTTATTTATATCTCCTGCTGAATATTTACATGTTTCTCATGTTTTGCACTTTAGCGCTATATGCACTTTTTTCTGGCCATTATATATGTAGGCTCATATGCCATAATTAGGGCCATTATAGCTTGTGCATATTAAGCTGTAGGCAGTTTGCCACACATTGCTTACAACTAAGGCCATTCATGCGGCTTATTTACTATTGGTGTAAGTTCCTTTTCAGTATATGCTTACATGCATTATAGTCCGTATACTTATGTATATCTTCTGCTGAGTATTTATATGTTTCTCATGCTTTTCACTTTAGCGCTATATGCACTTTTTTCTGGCCATTATACTGTATATGTAGGCTTATATGCCACAATTGGGGCCATTATAGCCTGTGCATATTATGTTGTAGGCAGTTTGCCACATATTGTTTATAACTGAGGCCATCAATGCGCTTTATCTGCTATTAGTGTAAGCTTTTTTTCATTATATGTTTATATGTACTCATATTTATTTATAATTCTTGTTTAGAATCTACATGTTGTTCTTTAGATGTAACTTATATATATAGTGTAAGTACATTTTGATATATATATTGTTGCGGGCTATATATGCACTTGTTTATTTCCTTAGTAATTTTGGGATCATTTGATTATTTATAGGTATTTTTGGTATATTTTACCCTTGCAGACAGTATATTCTGTCTCATGTACTGCCACTGACTGCTATTGGACTTGTTTAGTTTTTAATGTGTATTAATAAAACTTTGGTTTTTTATTGGCATCAAGCTTCCGTCTTCTTTATATTTTGATATTGTTTAATGTGGAAGTGCTCTTGATATAGGCATTGATTTTGGGTAATAATTGTACATGTCACTGACATCTGTATGTTTACCTATTCTATATGTATTTACTGTATGTAATCCATCTCTTCTATCCTGTTGGCTCCTGCTTTGATTTTACACTACACGGCTGCTGAATTGACGGCTTTTCTTCTGTGTAATATATACATACATACAGCTCTGGCAAAAATTAAGAGACCACTGCAAAATTTTCAGTTTGTCTGATTTTTCTCTTTATAGGTATATTTTTGACAACATGTCTCCAAAGTTCCAAGCAATAAATTTTGTATTTATTTTCTGAAAATCAGAAATGGTCAAAATAACAAAAAAATGCATTGCTTGCAGACCTCAAATAATGCAAAAAAAACAAGTTCATAATCATTTAGAAACAACAATACTAATGTTTTAACTCAGGAAGAGTTCAGAAATCAATATTTTGTGGAACAACCATGATGTTTAATCACAGCTTTCATGTGTCTTGGCATGCTTTCCACCCGTCTTTCACACTGCTTTTGGGTGACCTTATGCCACTCCTGGTAAAAAATGAAAGCAGTTTTTCTTTGTTTGATGGCTTGTGACTTTCCATCTTTCTCCTGATTACATTCCAGAGGTTTTCAATGGGGATCAAGTCTGGAGATTGGGCTGGCCCTGACAGGGATTTGATGTGGTGGTCCTTCATCCACACATTGATTGACCTAGCTGTGTGGCATGGCGCATTGTCCTGCTGGAAAAAACAGTCCTCAGAGTTGGGGAACATTGCCTGAGCAGAAAGAATCAACTGTTTTTCCAGGATAACCTTGTATGCGGCTTGATTCATACGTCCTTCTCAAAGATTAACCTGCCCAATTCCAGCCTTGCTGAAGCATCCCCAGATCATCACCGATCCTCCAGCAAATTTCACAGTGGGTGCAAGACACCGTGGCTTGTTCACCTCTCCAGGTCTCCGTCTAACCATTAGATGACCAGGTGTTGGGCAAAGCTGAAAATTAGACTCATCAGAGAAGATTACCTTACTGCAGTCATCTA